>NC_083317.1:144316910-145038871 GCF_963455315.2 Globicephala melas
TAAGTGATTAGCGTGTCAAGATTAAAGAAAAAAATGGTCTTCATAGCCTTCAGGCAATTCTCCGTAAAAAGTATTTTCTTCCGCCAAGGATTTTTGTAAGCCTTGAGAAGCCATGAATTTGAGGTTATACTCTTCTGACAAAGACCCAAGGAGCCAAAGGAACAGGATTTTCCCTCACGGACTAATTTTGAGTCAGTGCCAGCAGACACCAGGTTATAGAAAAATGTAGAGCAGCATAGTTAAAAGTGTAGACTTTGGAGCCAGAAAAACCTCCGCTGGGACCCAGCTGTGTAACTCTTGGCTAAATCCCCTCTCCTCTCACTGTTCTCTTGGCATGGCTCTGCCCATCTTATCTGCCAGGAAGTAGGCCCAGCGTGAGGACTAAACGGAAGCTTGCATGGAAGGTCCATTGCATGGAGCCTCAGTCAGGCTCAGTTTCTCCCTCATTGTAGGTCAGTTGATTGATAGGGAGGCAAGGGGGTTGGGGGAAGAGGAGTATGAAGAACTTAAAGAAAAAGTGGAAATGGAAAATAATAGTATCTGGAACTAAGACTCTTCTTCATGAAGAAAAACTACTTCAGCAGAAGCAAATGGATTTATGGCTGTGTTTCCCTCAGTTGGATTAAATTTCTTTGGATCAAGGAAGGGATAAACAATACATATACTCCCACACCCCCTTGCCCTCCCCTTCCAATACCATCCCCCAGACCCACACATTCAACTAAAACACAGTGGGAGGAGATGCTTTATGTTTCCAAATGATATTGCCTTCTTTTGTGTGGTCATCAAGGTACTGATATTTGCTACAAAGTGTCAGTGGTGGTGGTTTTTTGGGGGGGCGGGAAATATGAAGTGTTTCCTAATCTTATTATGGGTCTTGCATTACATAGCACAGCAGGAGATGTTTAACTGGCAAGTTCTCTCTGAGATCAGAGTGTGCCACATTTTTTCACGGAAAGCTTCAACTGCTCAACTAAGGAATGCGTTTCTTTAACAGGCAAATGAAAAAGAGACTGCGGGGTGATTCCTTGAAGTATGCTTAATTAATTCCAATCTGTTAATGACGGCCATTTTCTAGCTTCAGATGATAAATGATGGCCCTTCATGAGAAACATCTCAAAGTGAAAAGGACCTTATCCCCACCCCCAGGCTTTTTTTTTTTCCTTTGTCCTTGGCTACTTCTGTCACTGGCTGCTCAGAATGAGCTCACATCAGTAATAGTTATAAATAATTTACAGAAGTGATTCCTGCCTAATCACTTGGGACTTGGAGTTTTTACGATGTTGCCAGATGTGCCGTGAAAAAAACAAACAAACAAACAAAAAAAATCCGGTTCAGAAACGTGATACATTGAGTCAGAATCAGTTAATTCCCTGGAGACAACTGGTTGGTTTGCGTGGACTTGTGTTGGGGTCCTTGTCCATCTCCCCCCCCTCCCCCGCCCCGTCTTCTTCTCTCCCCACATCCAAGCTTACAGCAGATAAGACGAATTCTGTTAAGTGTTAGGTTACTGGGAGGTTGTGGGCACGTATTTGATACCATAGCATAACTTTTACATCTCTCTTATGAGTTAAAGGGGCATTTTAGTCCAGTGAATGAGTCAGGGGAGAATTTGAAAAGCGCCAGACAGTCTTGTTTCTCATATAGACTCTGACACTCACAGTGCTGGTGCCAACATGGTAATAAATACCCAGACATTGCTTGTGGGATAATACTCTCCTCTTTTCAATGAAAATTCCCCTCAGAATTCATCTTTACTTCCTCTGGACTCTAACCACATGAGTTTTATGTCTCTAATGAAGAATTTTGGTTGTTTACCGTTATATTGTGGTCAGTGGTTTAAACATTTATTCCCTCCCATGAAATTGTCAGGTTGTTGAGGGTAAGACCTACATTGCTGCCAAATTCACTTGGATGATGCCTTTTACCAGGGAGATTCTCCCTGATTTTGTTGAATGAAGGAAAGAATCCAAAAATGGATGACTATGAATTTTTATTCCAAAGCACATGGGGGAATAAAGGAAAAGATCCATATTGAGCTTTTAAAGCACTTTTCTGGATCGTGTTACAGTAACTAAAGCTGAGCAGTAACTAAGTAACTTGCATTAGGAAGACACTTTAACAAGTTTATACCATCTATGCAAGGACTTGAAACCATACCTCCTGAACCAGGAATTCTGTGTTCCTAAATTACAGTCTCTCAGTGGAGATTAAAATATTTATAATCCAGGGTAACAAGGCGCAGTAGTGCACTTTGACGACAAATTAAATCTTTGGGGAAAAAGTTTCCCATGTTGTCTCTGATTGCATGGTCAAGGAATCCTGTGAATTTGCTGATGTATAGGTTTTCCTTTAATGTAAAGCAGGCAAGGAAGGGAGAAAAAGAAGGTGGGGGGAGAATGTGGAGTCTCTTAGGGAAAGAGATTGAGTGTTGACACACTACAGAGTCACAGCAGTTATTCTGGAAGAGCAGGAATGACGGTGAACTTTGAATGCTCCAAATCTAATATTTACATAATTCTTCATCTTTGGAGCTTATGGAACATAAAGGTAGTATCTTTGCCCAATGACTTGGTAAATATCAGAGCACGAATTAGAAAAGGTTTTCTTATGATGCTTTAAGTACAACTGAATAACCTCTCATAGTAAAATAACTTATAGACCAAACAAGTGAAGCACTGTAGCCTCTTGGGGCTCCTCATAAGCTAATTATTCTCCAGATTTCCGGCCACCTTTTTAAAAGATTTTGATTGGTAGAAATCAATGTGATTGTTTAAAAACTATTGGTCAATGATTTTATGGAGTAAGCTATGTTTTCAGGGACTAGTTTTACAATAAATATAGTTAGATATTAGCCATTATGACTTAGATTATTTTCTCATGTTTATTATTAGATACAATAGCCTGCAATTTACTTTAATGAATGCATTTATAGAATAGAAATAGTTCATAAATGTCCCAATATTGAGACATCAGAATGTATCAGAATGTAATTTATCTAAATATAACTCTAGAAAATTAAACTATAGTTATTTTCCTCACTTTTATTTTGGTCTTAGCCCATATGCATACATAATTTTATATAATTATAAAGCAAAATCAATTCTTTTTTTTTTTTTTCTTTGCGATATGCGGGCCTCTCACTGTTGTGACCTCTCCCATTGCGGAGCACAGGCTCCGGACGCGCGGGCCCAGCGGTCATGGCTCACGGGCCCAGCCGCTCCGCGGCATGTGGGATCATCCTGGACCGGGGCACGAACCCGTGTCCCCTGCATCAGCAGGCGGACTCTCAACCACTGCGCCACCAGGGAAGCCCCAAAATCAATTCTTTTATTGAAGTATAGTTGATTTACAATGTTGTGTTAATTATTGCTGTACAGCAAAGTGATTCAGTTACACATATATATACATTCTTTTTCATATTCTTTTCCGGATATTGAATATAGTTCCCTGTGCTGTATAGTAGGACCTTGTTGTGTATCCATTCTCTATATAAAAGCTTGCATCTGCTCACCCCAACCTCCCACTCCATCCCTCCCCAAACCCCCTTCCCCTTGGCAACCACCAGTCTGTTCTCTATGTCTGTGAATCTGTTTCTGTTTTGTAGATAGTTTCATTTGTGTCATATTTTCCACATATAGTGATGTCGTAAGATATTTGTCTTTCTCTTTCTGACTTACTTCACTTAGTATGATAATCTCCAGTTGCATCCATGTTGCTGCAAATGGCGTTATTTCCTTCTTTTTATGGCTGAGTAATATTCCATTTTATGTATGTACCACATCTTCTTTATTCATTCATCTGTCAAAGGACATTTAGGTTGTTCCCATGTCTTGGCTATTGTGAATAGTGCTGCTATGAATGTAGAGGTGCACATATCTTTTTGAATTATAGTTTTGTCTGGATATATGCCCAGGAATGGGATTGCTGGATCATATGTTAGTTCTATTTTTAGTTTTCTGAGGAACCTCCATACTGTTCTTAATAGTGGCTGCACCAACTTACATTCCCACCAACAGTGCAAGAGGGTTCCCTTTTCTCCACACCCTCTCCAGCATTTGTTATTTGTAGATATTTTAATGATGCCCATTCTAACTGGTGTGAGGTGATACCTCACTGTAGTTTTGATTTGCGTTTCTCTAGTAATTAGTGATGTTGAGCATCTTTGCATATGTCTATTGGCCGTCTGTATGTCTTCTTTGGAGAAATGTCTATTTAGGTCTTCTGCCCATTTTTTCAATTGGGTTGTTTGTCTTTTGTTGTTGTGTTGCAAAAATGATTTTTAATTATGGTCTCTGATTTTTTTTTTTACAAAAGGATGGTGTTGTTTGTTGCTCTGTTGGGTGTTGCTGAGGATAGCGCTTGCTCTATTCCACAGTGTTCCTTTATGAGCCATCCCAGGGAAATATGTTTTCTGGTTTGTACAGCCCAAATAATGTTCCTAGTGAGAAAAAAAAGTTTTTTATCTTATGGCCATGGAGACCCATTTGGTGATCACATCTCCCTTTTTGCATTGGATCCTGGAAGGCTTAGAGTACCTTTGTAGTCTGCTTGAAATACAAGATTTACAATGAACATTTTCCAAACATACCTCTCTTCCTGCATCATGTTTTCTTTCTCTCATCCAACTCTACTTTCTTCAAACAGTTTTCTGTTTTCTTTCATTTCACTTTATGTTATATAAAGCACTTAAAATTCTTTCTACAAGAATTTTTTTCTTTTACTATTATAATGTGTCCTTCATAATTATCATTTTAATTTCTGTGTAATATTTTAAAAGTAGAGGTCAACCATCATATGCATGTAGATGGTTTTTATTTTTTCTACCAGTGCAGAAAATACTAAACAACTTTTACATCCAAGGAATTTTTTTCCCCATTAAAGAAAAATTACTTTCTTTGGATAAATTTTCAAAAATGAAATGACGTGCAGAAGTTCTGCACTGACAACTAGTCTCAATCCAATTTTGCCCTTTTTTGAAGGTAAGGAAAAGGGTTACTCCATGATTAATCTATATTATATTTACAGGTAGACTAAAGGATATAATTACTAGTGAAAATTTACTTCTCACAAGAAATCATTGAAACTGTGTTCTATTCAATGAATATAACACTTCTAGGCAAAGTTAGGCCAAAAGGAATGTGAGCTTCAAAAGTCTGAAAATAATGTAAATGTTTTCCCTTATTAATGAAAGAGAAATTATTGAAAATAAGATATATCTGCTCAATAAAATACCACATAGACACTAAAAGTGAACTTTTCATATGCCTGTAGTAAGAATTAATAATTTTTTTATAAATAACCTATTATGCTTTTTAGTAATTTAATATTTAGTAACTCTCTTTACCAATCTATTTTTTAAAAATATTTATTTATTTATTTGGTTGCACCAGGTCTTAGTTGCACCACTCAGGATCTTTCTTGCGGCATGTGGGATCTTTAGTTGTGGCATGGGGGAACCTTTTTTTTTTTTTTTTTAGCTGCAGCATGCTAACTCTTAGTTGCAGCACACATGTGGGATTTAGTTCCTTGACCAGGGATCAAACCCAGGGCCCCTGCACTGGGAGCGTGGAGTCTTATCCACTGGACCACCAGATAAGTCCCTACCCATCTATTTTCTTATCAGTGGTTCTCAACTAAGGGGTAGAACTCTTCCCCAGAAAGCATTTGGAAATATGTAGGAATTTTTTGGTTTGTCGTTTATAACTGAGGGCTGCCACTGGCAACTAATGGGTACCAGCCAAGGATGTTCAACATCTGTATTGCACCAGACAATCCTCTACCCCCCCCCAACACACACACACACAGTCATTCTGCTCAAAATGCCGGTAGCCCCCACTGAGAAACACATGTGTCTCTAGACCTGGTCTTAGTGAACGTGGAGAGTAAAGTAATTGACTGGGTGCCTGGTGCATTGTACACAAACACTTATTGAGCACCTACTGTGTGCCAGGCACTCTTCTAGGTACTTAAAATATACATCTGTGAATGAAACAAAGAGACAGTTTCTCATGAAACTTACCTTCCAGAAAAAGCCTTTTAATAAATATTGCTTCAGGCCACGTTAGCGAAGAAAGTGATAAAGTGGAAAGCTTCATTTGCCATTTACCTGAATAAATATCCAAAAGAAAACTTTGAATTACAGGAATGGGGGCCTCATGTGGTACCTCACATTCTAAGTAATGGGAAAACATTATAGCACTTGTTCCATTAACCCTCTTTTGACCGTGACCCTTTTGGCTTAGTTGTATGTCTCTATTTTCCACTGATCCCAACTTCTCCTAAACCCTTGATTTTACATTCTTCCTAATCCAAAGAAAATTTCTCATAGAATGGAAACCAATTTCCCTTGAGTGTTCTTCAAAGATTGTTCCAGTATAGTAAGAAGTTTTTTAAATTTTAACTTTAAAGCAAAAATAAATGTTTGCTCTGGAGTAAAAAGATAGAAACATTAAGACCCTAGAAAGTTTAGAAATCACTTCTCCATTCCATCAAACCATGAACTGATTGTGCTTTTGTATGTTTCAATTAACTCAATTATAATTGCTTGTCAGCATTTCATTCTCAGCAAAGGTGTGGTGGAAAAGGAAACTATAGTAAAAGGCAAATGATTAATATAGCTTACTATCTTATACCTCCCGTGGACATTTTATTTTAACAGAACAAGATTAAAATGTGACTCTAAAAGAACATGTTTAACATCAGTCAGTATTTGGAAGATGAGGGATATTTCTTGATACAAAAGTCTTTATGGTTCCCATGAAATCAAGTCATATAAACTGTTGACTGTTCTCCCTATAGCTCTTGATGTGGGAATTTCTTTTCCATAAATTCACCTGGAGATATTTATTTCTTTGGAGTCTGCTAATTCCTCACCAACACAGGCCTTATTCTTGAAATCAGATCACTTAAAAGTATACAGGGTCTTACATGCTCAATTTCTGACACAGTAATTGGTAAAAAGCTTTGTTATAGTTATTCATGGGCTAAGGGAATAGGTATCAATGTCACTGGATTTGGTTAGGTGGGTTTCAGTAGTAACACGCTAAAGTAATATTTCTTAATATGATTTAAACATTTAAAAAAAGTAGTTGTGGCATTAGCTTGGTTATCCTTAATATCATATTTAGTTTCTGAGTTTCTTAGTTTCTGAGTTTATCCCAGATAAATCCATCAAATCTCATTTCTATTACTGCTCTCTCCATCTTTACCCAATTCCCAGGCATTTTCATAGCACGTTATCAGAATCAGTGAGTTTAAAATGCTTTTTATGGAACCAAAGGTGCATTAAAAATTTAACTTCATAGTGAATTTCAGTTTAGTGGAATGTGTATTATACAATTGACTTACTGTAAAATTATAGCTTCATTCCCAGGATGAAAAAAATGGATGTTAAATCTAAATTAAAATTACAAGTAGGAGGAGCAGCCAAGATGGTGGAGTAGGAAGACCCTGAGCTCACCTTCCACCATGGGCACAATCAAAATTACAACTACTTACAGAGCAGCTCTTGATGAGAACACCTGAAGACTAGCAAAAAAAGAGGATAATTACAATTTCAGAGATTCTCTCCGAGGATCAAGGGGTCTGAGCCCCAAATCGGCTCCTCAGTGCTGGGGTCCTGTACTGTGAGAAGATGAGTCACTAGAATGTCTGGCTTTGAAGATCAGTGGGGCTTGCATACAAGAGACCTGGAGGGCTGTGGGATACAGACTCCAGTCTAAAAGGGCACATGCAAAATCCCACATGCTGAGTCCCAGTGCAGAGGCATAAATTTGAAAGGAGCCTGGGTCAGACCCATTTGCTGATCTTGGAGAGTCTCCCAGAGAGGCAGGAGGCAACAGGGACTCCTGCTGGGGACACAGATCCTGAAGTCAGGCCTTTTGGGGAGTGCCTACTACTGCACAAGGACACTGGTGAGCTTCATTTTGGAATCCTCCCTCTAACCTGTAAATGGAGACTTACCCCACCACCAGCCAGTCAACATCAGCCTCAGGACACTCAAAGCCAAGCAGCCAGCCACCCTGGGACTAAGCCCCACCCAACAGTGGGAAAACCCATACACTCTAACCCCCAGCTCCCCAGCCAGCTACGCTGTGACCTGGCCCCGACCACCAGTAGGTTGCCACCAGACCCAGGACAAGGTCTTGCCCACCAGCAGCCAGCAGCCACCGCACAAGGCAGGGCCTGGCAACCAAACAGGCTAAGGGACGGCCCTGCATACTATCATGCCCACAGTAGTCAGCCCCACCACAACAAAAGGACCCACACAGCCCATGTCAGGGACACCCCCAGAGCATATAGCTCAGGTGACAAGAAGGGAGTGCACTGCTGGGCCCCATCCTCTACAAAAGGCCACTTCTCCAGTATTGAGAAATGTAACCAACCTACCTAATACATAGAAATAAAAACAGGGAAAAGACAGAGAATTAGGTAAAATGAGGCAGCAGAGGTATATGTTCCAAATTAAGGAAGAAAATAAAACCCCAGAAGAAGAACTAAGCAAAGTGGAGATAAGCAATCTACCCAATAAATATTTAAAGTTAATGATCATAGAGATAACTCAAGAAACTAGGGAGAAGAATGGATGAAAACAGTGAGAAGTTTACAAAAGAGTTAGAAAATATAAAGAAGAACCAAACAGAGTTGAAGAATATAATAACAAATGAAAAGTATACTAGAGGGAAGCAACAGTAGATTAGAGCTACAGAAGAACACATTAGCAAACTGGAAGACAGAGTAGTGGAAATCACCCACACTGAACAGAAAAAAGAAAAGAGAATTTTAAAAAATGAGGACAGTTGGAAACAACATCAAGAATACTAACATTCATGTTATAGGGGTCCCAGGAGAACAGAGAGAGAAAAGGGACAGGTAACTTATTTAAAGAAATAATAATTGAAAACACCCCTAACCTGGGAAAGGAAACAGACATCCAGGTCCATGAAACACAAAGAGTCCCAGTAAGGATCAACCCAAAGAGGGCCAAGACACACTGTAATTAAAAGGGCAAAACTTAAAGAGAGAATATTAAAAGCAGCAAATGGAAAGCAATTAGTTATATACAAGGTAACTCCCTTATTAAGATTATCAGCAGACTTTTCAGCAGAAACTTTGGAGGCCAGAAGGGAAACGATATTTTAAGTTCAACATGCTAAAAGTATTCTACACCAAGAATACTTTACCCAGCAAGGCTATGATTCAGCATTGAAGGAGAGATAAAGAGTTTTACAAGCAAAAGTTAAGAGTTCAGCACCACTAAACTGGCTTTACAAGAAATGTTAAAGGAACTTCTCCAAGCAGAAAAGAAAAGGCCACAACTAGAAATATGAAAATTATGAAAGAAAAAAATCTCATTGAGAAAGGAAAATATACAGTAGAGGTAGATCAAACACTTATAAAGCTAGTAGGAAGGTGAAAAGACAAAAGTAGTAAAATCATCTATATCCACCATAAGTAGTTAAGGGATACAAAAACAAAATGATGTAAAATATGATTTAAAAAACAGCAATTGGGTGATGGTGTAAAAATGCAGAATTGTTAGAATGCTTTTGAGCTTAAGATAACATCAACTTAAAATAATCATGTGTATATATAGATTGCTATATATAAACCTCATGATAACCACAAACCTATAATATGAAAGTTTTTTATTTTTTATAATATAAAAAACCTAAAAAGAAAACAATTTAAAAAGAACACTAAGATAGTCATCAAATCACAAGGGAAGAGAGCAAAAGAAGAAGAAAGGAATAAAAAGAACTACAAAAACAAGAAAACAGTTGACAAAATGACAATAACTACACACCTATCAATAGTTACTTTAAATGTAAATGAACTAAATGCTCCACTCAGAATGCATAGAGTGGCTGAATGGATTAAAAAACAAAACCCATTTATATGCTGCCTGCAGGAGACTCACTTCACATCTAAAGACAAAGACAGTAAAAGTGAGGGGATGGAAAAAGGTATTCCACGCAAATGGAAATCAAAAGAAAGCTGGGGTAACAATACTTATATCAGGCAAAATAGATTTTAAAATAAAGACTGTAACAAGAGACAAAGAAAGACAATACATAATGATAAAGAGGTCAATCCAAGATGAAGATAGAACAATTGTAAATATGTATGCACCCAACATAGGAGCACCTAAATACATAAAGCAAATATTGACAAACATAGAGAGAGAAATTGACAGCAACACCATAATAGTAGGAGACTTTAAACCCCACTTACATCAGTGGGCATCCAGACAGGAAGTCAATAAGGAAACACAGGTATTAAACAACATATTAGACCGTATGAACTTAATAGATAGATAGATAGATATATCTCATTCCATCCTAATGCAACAGAATACAGATTCTTTTCAAGTGGCACATGGAACATTCTCCAGGATAGATCACATACCAGGCCACAAAACAAGTCTCAGTAAATTTAAGAGATGGAAATCATATCAAGCATCTTTTCTGACTACAATGCTATGAGACAAGAAATCAACTACAAAAAAAAAAAACTGCAGAAAACACAACCACATGGAGAAGAAATTAAAGAGGAAATAAAGAAAAATACCTGGAGACAAATGAAAATGGAAACACAATGATCCAAAATCTATAGGACCCAGAAAAAACTGTTCTGAAAGGGAAGTTTACTGTGATTCAGGCTTACCTCAGGAAGCAAGAAAAACCTCAAATGAATAATGTAAACTTACATCCAAAGGAGCAAAACAAAACAAAACAAAACCCAAAGTTAGTAGATGGAAAAGAAATCATAAAGATCAGAGCAGAAATAAATGATATAGAGACTAAATAAACAATAGAAAAGGTCAGTGAAACTAAGAGCTGGTTCTTTGAAAAGATAAACAAAATTGATAAACCTTTAGCCAGGGTCATTACCAAAAAAAGGAGGAGAGAAGGCCCAAATAAGTAAAATCAGACGTGAAAAAAGAAAAGTTACAAGCAACAACACAGAAATACAAAGGATCGTAAGATACAACTATGAACAATTGTACACCAATAAAATGGACAAGCTAGAAGAAATGGATAAATTCCTAGAAATGTACAGTCTCTCAAGGTTGAATCAGGAAGAAACAGATAATAGGACAGATGATTTCCAGTAATGAAATTAAATCAGTGATTAAAAAAAAAAAAACTCCCAACAAACAAAAGTCCAGCACCAAACAGCTTCACAGATAAAATTCTACAAATATCTAAGGAAGAGTTAACCCCTAGTCTTTTCAAACTTTTCCAAAAAATTAAAGAGAAAGAAATGCTGCCAAACTCATTCTACAAGGTTAGCATAACCCTGATTTCAAAACAAGACAAAGTCACCACAAAAAAGGAAAATTACAAGCCAACATTCCTGATGAACATACATGCAAAAATTCTCAGCAACATATTAGCTGACTGATTTCAACAATACATTAAAAGGTTCATGCACCATAATCAAGTGGAATTTACCCTACTGATGAAAGGATGCTTCAGTACCCACAAAGTAATCAGTGTGATACACCACTTTAACGAACTGGAGAATAAAAATCATATCATCTCAATAGATGCAGAAAAAATGTTTGACAAAACTCAATATCCCTTTATGATTAAAAACTCCCAATAAAGTGAGTATAGAGGGAACATATCTCAACATAATAAAGACCATATAGGAGAAGCCCACAGCTAACATCATGTTCAGTGGTGAAAAACTGAAAGCATTTCTTCTAAGATCAGAAACAAGAGAAGGATGTGCACTTTCACCACTTTTATTCAAGAGTATTGGAAGCCCTATCCATAGTAATCAGACAAGAAAAAATAGGAATCTGAATTGGAGAGAAATAAGTAAAACCGTCACTGTTTGCAGGTGACATGGTACTATACATAGAAAATCCTAGAAACACCACCAAAAAAACTACTACAGCTCATCAGAATTTGGTAAAGTTGCAGGATACAAAATTAACATACAGAAGTCTGTTGCATTTCTATACACTAACAATAAACTATCAGAGAAATTAAGAAAACAATCCCATTTACCATCTCATTAAAAAGAACAAAATAGCTAGGAATAAATCTAACTAAGGAAGTAAAAGACCTGTACTCAGAAAACTATAAGACACTGATGAAAGAAATTGTAGATGACACAAACAGATGGAAAGATATACTGTGTTCATGGATTGAAAGAATTAATATTGTTTAAATGACCATACTGCCTAATGCAATCTACAGATTCAATTCAATTCCTACCAAAATACCAATGGCATTTTTCACAGAACTAGAACAAATAATTCTAAAATTTGTATGAAAACACAAAAGACCCCAAATAGCCAAATCAATCTTGAGAAAGAAGGACAAAGCTGGAAGTATCATGCTCCCTGATTTCAAACAAACAAAGCTGCAGTAATCAAAACAGTATGGTCCTGTACTGAAAACAGATATACAGATCAATGGAACAGAATAGAGAGCTCACAAATAAACCCACATTCATATGGTCAATTATTCTATGACAAAAGAGGCAAGAATATACAGTGGGGAAAAGACAGCTTCTTCAATAAATGGTGTTAGGAAAACTGGACAGATACATGCAAAAAATCAATCTGGACTACTTTCTCACACCATTTACAAAAATAATCTAAAAATGGATTAAAAACTTAAATGTAAGACCTGAAACCATAAAACTTCTAGAAGAAAACAGGCAGTCTGCTTTTTGACATTGGTCTTAGCAATGTATTTTTGGATATTTCTCCTCAGGCAAAGGGAACAGAAGCAAAAATAAACAAATGGGGCTAGATTAACTAAAAAGCTTTTGCACAGCACAGGAAATCATCAACAAAATGAAAAGGCTGCCTACTGAATGGGAGAAGATATTTGCAAATGATATGTCTGATAAGTGATTAATACCAAAAATTTGCAAAGAACTCATACAACTCAATATCAGAAAAACAACCTGGTTAAAAAAATGGGCAGAGAACCTGAATAGACATTTTTCCAATGAAGTCATACAGATGGCCAACAGACATATGAAAAAAATGCTCAACATCGCTAATCATCAGGGAAATGCAAATCAAAACCATGTGAGTTATCACATCACACCCATCAGAATAGCTGTCATCAAAAAAACACCAAATAAAAGTGTTGGCAAGAATGTGGAGAAAAATGAGCCCTCATGCACTGCTGGTGGCTATGTAAATAGGTACACAAGAAAATATTATGGATGTCCCTCACAAAACTAAAAATAGAACTACCATATTATCCAGCAGTTCCACTTCTGGGTATTTTTGTGAAGAAAATGAAAACACTAGATTTGAAAAGATACATGCACCCCTGTTTTCACTGCAGCATTATTTACATTATTTATAATAGTGCTGCCAAGATAAAGAAGCACCTGGTGTGTTCATCAATAGATGAATGGATAAAGAAGATGTGTATGTATGTGTATATATATATATACCCACAATAGAGTATTACTCAGCCATAAAAAAAGAATGAAATCTTGCCATTTGTGACAACATGGATGAACCTAGAGGGTATTATGCTAAGCGAAATAAGTCAGAGAATACAAATACCATATGATTTCACTTATATGTGTAATCTAAAAAGCAAAACAAATGAACAAACATGACAAAACACAAACAGACTGATAGATACAGAGAACAAACAGATGGTTGCCAGAGGGGAAGGGGTTTGGACTACAAGTGAGATAGGTGAGGGAGATTAAGGGGTACAAACTTCCAGTTACAAAGTGAATGAGTCATAGGGTGAAGTGTGCAGCACAATAATATTGTTGATATCTTTGTATAGTGGGAAAAACTTTAAAAATAAAGTAAAAATAAAATAACGTGGAAATTTTGTGAATATAAACATATTTAAAGGAAAAACTATAATGTTTTGATAAAACATTGGTAATGATATAGTATCAAAATGTACACAACTTCCATAAAATGCCCAAAGCTATATATCTCTCAATTATATATGATCTGTTAATTTCCTAGAATCAGTGTTCGTGGCTCTTTTAAATTAATTGTTTGGTTAGTGAACTAATGCAAGCAAGGCTCTTGGGGAATTCTGTGGTTGTATTTGCATTGTTTTCTTGTTCACTTCAAGTCATTTAAAAATAATTCATCATGGTCAGCCTCTAGCTGTAGAGTAGGTTATCAGGTATACCACTGACAGAATTTCAAACTTTCAAAATCTCTTGTATCTATATATAAAATGATGAAATTTTCTACTCAGTGCCTGACTTTCAAGTGGGACAGGCTTATGCCTTACTGTTACTGTATCACTCAAGGGGAGCTATTACAGACCAGAAAAAATATAAGCATTCCAGATGCATCTATCATTTTCTCAGTTTGGGATCCCTTAGAAACAGACTGCGACAAAGAATTGAGTGCAAATTGTTTTATTAGGAGGTGCTGTAAATTGGGGGAGTGGGGAGTAAGATACATAAGAGAAGGAAGCGATACAGTATATAGCATCATACAAATTACCATGTGGGCAACTGACACTTGGTCCCAAAGGGAGACAGTGTAGAACCTGCACTGAACTATAGTTACCCCACCCAAGGGGCAAACAGCTTGGTTATTTATCTACCAACCCACTGACTGAGGTTCTTCAGGAAGGATGCTAATTTCTAGCACTTTCTGCTGTCACACCACAGTGAGAGTGGGCTTAGTTGGCCAAAGAAAGCCCTCTCGAAAAGAGATGCAAGTACTGGCAGTTAGGATGCACTGAAAAGATCAGTGCCCAGGAGATATGGGCTGGTCTCCCCCCGTGACAGCATCTGCTACAGTGGATACTAATTCGTGGCCACCTAGCCTTTTGATCATCAGAGAAATAATCACAATGCCATTTTCCTGTAAGATGGAATGGACAATCAACTCACCACAAATACTTTTAAAGCAGGTTAGGTACTACCTACCCTCAGGTGCCTTTTCTAGCATATCTCATTGCCTAAATATTTATACTCTACTATAAATCCCAATATTATAGCTAAATGTTTGCCCAACATCAATTTACCAGCCCTGGAAATATTCCATCTTGGACACTCTCCATCCCTGGGTCTGTTTGCCCATTGCAGTCGGTATAAGACCTCCCTCTAGAATTTAGACAGCTGGTGTCCTTTCCTTATTAAGTTGATATTTTAAGCCTTCTTCATGTGAAATTTCTAATTCTGAAGAGGAAGTCTCTATTGCTTACTCAAATTTTTACACCTAAATTATTCAGGTCACATTTTAACATTCAAGTAAAAAGTGTATAAATCGCTGATGCTTTACATTGAAGATTTTGCCGGTTGGTCAGAGAATAATAGGGTCATTTGCCTGGGGATATAGTTCCAGCTAAGGGCTCCTAAGTTCATTTTCATCTATCCACTGCAGATAACTTGTCTTTCTAAGTTTCCTGTGTGCTTAAGAAACCATTTAGGGGACTTCCCTGGTGGTCCAGTAGTTACGAATCCACCTTCCAAAGCAGGGGATGTCAGTTCAATCCCTGGTCAGGGAACTAAGATCCCACATACTGCAGGGCAACTAAGCCCATGGGCCGCCACTACTGAGCCCGAGCACTCTGGAGCCCAAGCACCACAACTACAGAGAAGCCCGCACACCGCAACGAAGACCCTTCATGCCAAAACGAAGATCCCAAGTGCCACAACTAAGACCTGACACAGCCAAATAAATAAAAATAAATAAAATTTTAAAAAAGAAACAATTTAAAGGAAAGGAAATGAATAGTGTTTGGATGCCACACAATAGCTCAGTGAGACATGCAAAAATTACGCTAGGGGCTTCCCTGGTGGCGCAGTGGTTGAGAGTCCGCCTGCCGATGCAGGGGACACGGGTTTGTGCCCCGGTCTGGGAAGATCCCACATGCCTCGGAGCGGCTGGGCCCGTGAGCCATGGCCGCTGAGCCTGCGCGTCCGGAGCCTGTGCTCCGCAATGGGAGAGGCCACAGCAGTGAGAGGCCCGGGTACCGCAAAAAAAAAAAAAAATTATGCTGGGATTCATTGTAGATTGGAGGTACCCTAGAACTACCTCAATTATTCTTCCTGAAAAAGCTGTTAGGGTAAACACTGCCACAGTGCCCCTGTGCTGTGGATGCCCTGTCATGCCTGATAGCTTCCAGGAGAGTCCCCAAACCCTGGCTTTACTTTTGCTCACCTGCATTTACCACTTACCTAACTGACCCTGAGTGCTGGAATCAATGTTTAGTGACTTTGCAGTAGTCAGTCCCAGGCGTGTGTCACGGACAGTTCCTGCAGTAAAAGCTTCTTGACCAAGTCAAATTGGATTAGTGAATTTCAGGAAAAGGATTTGCCCCCAACACCTTTCTTTTCATGGTTGTTGACTACTCTCTGAATACAGTAAGCTTTCATTCTTAGAATCACAGAATCATGAGGTTAAGAAGAGAAGGAGCCTTAGAAATAAATTATCGAGTTCAATGCCCTTATCCTACAGATGAGGCACTTGAGATGGTGAGGGGTCGAGTGCTTTGCCCAAGGAAACACAGCAGATCTGGGACATGTGTTCACATGTCCTCTCTCCTCTTTCCTGGTTCCATGTTCTTCTTACATATTCTGCATAATACTAGGCAAAGCACGTATCAAACACATAAAAGAGCAACTGTTCATTTTTGACAAGTAATAACTAGTCAAATTACAAAACAAAAATAAATAAAAATGGTAATATTCCTTTTTCCTCCTGCTTCATTTTTTCTATGCTATGTAAACCTTTTAATATATTAAATCATTTACTTATTTATTTTGTCTCTCCTTTACTAGAATGGAAAGTCTAAAAGAATAAGGATTTTCATCTGTTGTATTCCCTAAGGCACTCCAAGCCCTGAGAACAGCTTCGGGGTGCTCAGTCAGTATTTCTTGAATAAATGAATGAATGCAATCCAAATTCTTCATAGGGAGAGCATGCGTGTTTTATAGTTGAATTAGACCCTAAGGATCTAAAGATTTGTGTTTCTATTAGAGGAAGCTAATTTTAGAATAGGAGAAAGCTCCAGCTAATCTGAAATTCTGAATTATCAGAATATCAGAATAAATTTCCTTTGGAGATCAGGATTCATCAAAAGGCTCATTCACATATTGGCAGTTAAATACTGATTGCTCAGCTTTATTCCAGTGATTTAGTTAGATTTCTACTGTTGATTTTTCCGGCAAGTCATTTGCTCTCACTTTGCATTCCTTTTCTACATTTAAAACTTAAACACTTAATGCCGGCCTTATGAGCACTACCACCCCCCAATCTATGATGTAGTCTCGTCGTAAATATCACCACTATTTGGTCTTTTTTTTTTGATAGTCACCATGCTATACATTGTATCCCCAGGACTTGTTTATAACTAGAAGTTTGTATCTTTTGACTACACCTCTTCACCCATTTCACCCACCCCCTGCCTCTGGCAACTATCATTCTGTTCTCTGTTTCTGTGAATTGGGGTTTTTGGTTTTTTGGTTATTTTAGATTCCCCATACAAGTGAAATCACACAGTATTTGATTTATTTCACTTAGCATAATACCCTCAAGTTCCATCCATGTTTTTGCAAATGGCAGGATTTCCTTCTTTTCTATGGCTGAGTCATATTCCATTTTGTGTATGTACCACATCTTTATCCATTCATCCATCGATGGATACAGATTGTTTCCATGTCTTGGCTGTTGTAAATAATGCTGCAGTGAACATGGGAGTGTAGATATCTTTTCAAGTAAGTGATTTTGTTTCCTTTGGATAAATACCCGGCAGTGGAATTGCTAGATGATATGATGTTTGTTTCTTGGGTTTTTTTGTTTTTGAGGAACCTCCACACTGTTTTCCATAGTGGCTGCACCAATCTACATTCCCACCAACAGTGCAGGAGGGTTCCCTTTTCTCCGCACCCTCTCCAGCATTTGTTATTTGTCTTTTTGATGATGGCCATTCTGATGGGTGTGAAGTGCTATCTCATTGTGGTTTCGATTTGCATTTCTCTGATGATTAGTGATGTTGAGCATCTTTTCATGTGCCTATTGGCCATCTGTAGGTCTTCTGTGGATTATTCAGATACTCTACTCACTTTTTAATTGAATTTTTTTTAGTTACATGAGTTCTTTATATATTTTGGATGTTAGCCCCTTATCAGATATATGATTTGCAAATATTTTCTCCCATCCCTAGATTGCCTTTTCATTTTGTTGGTTTCCTTTGCTGTCTATACAGTACCATTCTGTCTTGGAAATACGTTATTCCCTCTCATTCTTTTTAATTGCTTTGTTCTTCTTTTTTCTTAGAAAAGAGACAAAATGCCCCACTGCGTCATGCATTTGACCTAGCTCTCTGACCGGACATTTTTATATTATTTTCCTCATTTGTTTTACAGAAGCAGTGTATTTCCTTTCTCAAACAAAGCCATGGGATCACTCAGAGCCCTTCAGATTTGGCTGCAAATGCCCCAAGCCACTTAGCTTGTACCTTCTCTTAACCAGCAAGAGAAGGTGACCGGGACGCAGGGCCAGTCATTCTCCCGGGAAGCCCCCAACTACTTTATTGTCCTTGGAGTTCATGAAAAGGTCTTTCCTCTTAAGGAGGAGCTCTTCACTTGCTAAAGTGCCTGCACACACAATGCGTAAGCAGTGTAGTGCCCTGGGTTCAGTCTAATGTTTGAAAACAAACATGAATCATAGCTCCCTGTGGTGAGAAGAGGCTTTCAGTTAAAAGGGAAACAGGAAGCTGAGGACGTTTCACCTATTCTCACTGTCATTGTGACAAGTGGCCACAAATATGTGTGTCCACAGACCAGTTCAGTGTATACTCAGCTTCAGCTGGAGCTCCACCTGCAGGCAGCAGACACAGGCTGGTGACGCCACGATCGCTGGCCCCATAGGAAGTTGTTGACTCCTCCGTCTGGTGTTTCCGGCCTTACCATCACTTCATTTAACCTGTTTGGAAGCTCGAGTGCCTTCTTGTCTGCACAGTCATGCCGTGGGTGGGTGTGGAAGACACTTGGAAGTCGATCCCTAACAGACATGTATATAAGATGTGATGAGGACCCGTCATCATGTGGGCTAGGATGAGACCACGCTTCATGTCTGTGCAGTCGTAATTAACCCAGAGGTTTGCCAAATTCAGTTCTTTACAGGACTGTGAATAAACCATGGGGTGCCTGGGCGAGAACTGGGAAAGAAAAGACCCTGGAGGCAGGCGGATCCGGGGCTGCATGGTTTGGAGAGTGCATTTCAGCCCCTCTATGCCCCCTTAGCTCGGCCCCCTTCTGCTTGGAGCAGCACGCACAGTGGTGCAGAGCGGACCTGGGATCTTACTTCCCACCTCCAGCCCTGGCTCTCCTGTTCCCACTCACATCCCACTGGAAATCTAAAAACAGCTGAGTTCTCAGATTTACAGTGCAGCCCTGTTCAAACAAACTGAAAACAGCCTCTCCCTCCCCTGTGGTGGAAGATGGTGAGTTTGTCTTCAGAATGTATTTTGGGCCCTATGGTATGACCAAAAATACTGCCAGGAAGTTTTCGTCTGCCATCTTCCCACAGTCCAGTTTGATTTCAAAGTTAAAATCCAGAAACTGTAATAAATAAGGTAAATTTGATAATCGCATTTATGACATATCATCATAGCCCACATGTTCTTGAAATTAACCCACCGGGCTCTCTCGGGTATCTTTTCCCAACATTTTCCTCCAGGGCTGGTTCTACTTTCTATAAATTTCTTTATTATTTTTTAATTTTTGGTCGTGTTGGGTCTTCGTTGCTGCGCACGGGCTTTCTCTGGTTGTGGCGAGCAGGGGCTACTCTTCGTTGTGGTGCGTGGGCTTCTCATTGCAGTGGCTTCTCTTGTTGCAGAGCATGAGCTGTAGGCACGCGGGCTTCAGTAGTTGTGGCACATGGGCTCAGTAGTTGTGGCTCACAGGCTGTAGAGTGCAGGCTCAGTAGTTGCAGTGCACAGGCTTAGTTGCTCCACGGCATGTGGGATCTTCCCGGACCAGGGCTCGAACCCATGTCCCCTGCATTGGCAAGCGTATTCTTAACCACCGCGCCACCAGGGAAGTCCCTGGTTCTACTTTCTAGAGATGAGGTTTCAGAATAGGCCCCATAACTTCTCAGGTTATCAGTTTGGGCTGGATCATAATAGAATTAGATCCTAGCTGGCAGATAAGTTTTGTGTGTCAGTTGATTCTAGAGAGAGTTATGTTCACACCTTTCCTCATTCCCATCCAACACACCCACACAGTGATAGTACACAGAATAATACCATTTGTAGGTTAGTAGGTTTGTCTAGACCAAGGGTTGGCAAATTACAGCTCTGGGCAAAATCTAGTCTGCAGCCTGCTTTTGTAAACGTTGGAACACAGCCATGCCCACTTGCTTATATATTGTCCACAAAAGCAGTCATGCTTTCTTACTACAAGGTCAGAAATTGCAAAGAGACCTTGTCTGACTCACAAAGCCAAAAATATTTACTCTCTGGCCCTTTATAAAAAAAAGTTTGCAGACTCTTGCACTAGATCTGTCCCATAAAAGACCACTCAATACATACTATTTTTTTAAAACATACTATTTTAAAATATCGATATGAATTCAGTTTCTGGTCCAGACCCCAGTTGTGTAATTTTGGGTAAATTACCTTTTTGCACTAGTTTCCTCATCTTGTCAAAGTGGAGGTAACATTACCTCTCTGACATAGTTGTAAGGATTAATTTAGTTAATAAATGAAAAGCACTCAGAGCTAGGCCTGGGACATAGCTAACACTCAGCAAATGTTAGTCTTATTCATCAAATCAATTGATTTTATTGGTCCTGAGGTTATGGCCCTATTACCAAGGACCAAGACATGTTCAAGGCACTAGACTATATTATTTTATTTTAGCATGGAACATGAAACAGGACAGGATCCTGAAGCTGCCTTGACAACAGAGTGAGTACTGAACAGAGGGGAGGAATTTTTATAAGCCTTCTTGGTTAGCATAAATTTGAGCCATTTCTACAAAAACGTGACAAAGAAGGTTCTCTGAACATACATCATCACAGTGCCTTGGTAATTCATGTGAAAAGCAGTGGAAGGCACACTGCCCTGAATGTAGTGTACTTTGCAATATATTATAGAAGCCATTGTGGTCTAGTAGAAATTTTTAATAATGACCAATAACATAGGGAAAGATAGCATGAGAACTCAAGCATCAAGGGATAGAATATCTGCCTGGTTCATTTCCCCATGGTTCATATCTGAAATCTGAAATGTAAATGTAAATTTTGTCATTTAAACCAGGGGTTGGCAAACTTTTTCTGTGAAGGGCCAGATAGAAAATATTTTTGGCTTTAGGTATCATATAGTCTCTGCTGCAACTATTCAACTCTGCTGTTGTAGCACAGAAGTGGTCATAAACAATCCATAAATGAGTGAGCATGGCTATGTTCCAAAAAAACTTTATTTATAAAAACAGGTGGTGGCCAGATTTGCCCCAGAGGCCATAATTTGCAGACTCAGAATTTAAGCAATTACAAGGTATATACAAGGTATACTTTCTTTCTCTTTGTTCTCTCTCTCTCTCATTCTTGTGTATACTACCTACTTCCCCCATAAAATATTCTCATTGGTGAAGCGGAATCACTAAAGCAAACACTGGTTCAGCTCCCTTTTGCCAGGAGCATAAGGTCTATCTGGAGAAAAAGAGGTATATTGTGCCACCTAAATTTCAATGTGTTTTGTCAAGTATTTCTATTTAATTGGGGGATAGGGGATGAGTATTGCCATGTTCTTTTAAGAAGTTGAAATGAGATTGTGAAACACTAATGGACAAAGGACCAATAATGGACTGAAGTTAAAGACTTTGTCTGAACTCCATTTCTTATTCTCATATTTTGAGAATAAAACTGAAAGGAAAATGGATACATTACCTAAGTAAGCACAATGCAAAAATTAATTCAATAATATAGACTGTTTATGCTTAATTGAGCATCAATAATTCTGACACCTTGCTGTTTAACACTTCCTATGGTAAATGGATGTGTATTTTCAAACAATTTTCTTGTGTTATCTTTGACATAAATTTTATATATTTATGATGTACAACTTGATGTGTTCTCATATTCTTTGTGAAAAGATTACAATCAAGCTAAATGACTTATTCACCACCTACATAGTTACCAGTGTGTGTGTGTGTGTGTGTGTGTGTGTGTGTGTGTGGTGAGATTTGACTTAAAATCTATCTTTTTAGAAAATCTCAAGTATACAATCTAAAACTGTTAACGCTTGTCACCATGCTGTACATTAGATTCACAAACTGTATTCATTCTGCATAACTGATGCTTTGTACCCTTTGACCAACATCTCCCCGTTGCCCCCACCCCCAGCCCCTGGCAACCACCATTCTACTCTCTGCTTTTATGAGTTCTGCTTTCTCAGATTGTACATATAAGTGAATCACGTGGTATTCGTCTTTCTGTGTCTGGCCTATTCCACTTACCATAATCATCCTCCAGCCTCATCCATGTTGTTACAAATGGCAGGATTTTCTTCTTCTTTATGGCTGAATAATATTCCACTGTTTATATATACCACCTTTTTAAATTCATTCATCTGTCTATATGGACATTTAGGTTGTTTCCATAACTCACCGGTTGTGAATAGTGCTGCAGTGAACATGGGCATGCAGAAGTCTCTTCGAGATGCTGATTTCATTTCTAAAGAAATTAGTATCTTGTTAAATGTGAAAGAGTGTGCTCTCCAGAACATTATGTTACTAAATCTTCATATCCTCTGTCGAATCACATGTTAGTCTGATGCTATTTCCATGAACATGCCAATTATTTTATTTCCCACTTTTTTATGAATACAGAAGAAAAAGCATATTGAAGACCTCTGAAGCCCATATCCACATGAACTGCAACACCAAAGCCATTTAACTAAGGAAACTCCAGGCAGAGCTATGTGAAGTCTTAATTACAAGAGATTATTTACTGGGGAACCCAAACTAGGGCACAGGAAGGAAGGAAGGGACATCCCCGAGCATCATAACAGCTAATCCTCTTGTTCTTGGCTGCAAAGCGAACCTCTCCAGCTTTCCCCAGAGTTCACATAGTCTTAATTTAAATTGAATGCTTTGCTTTATTTTTCCTTGCTCAGCACAGCTTTTTATTTTTAACTTCTTATGGAAGCATGATACTCATACAGAAAATTATCTATACTCTAAGTAGACAGTTCAGTGAATTCACAGAACCCAGGTGAGAACCGGAGACCCATACCCGATCCTTTCTCCTTCCTGCTGCCATCACTGCCCTGCAAGGGTCACACTGTCCTGATTTCCCCTGGCGTACGTCTGTGGGGCTGTTCTTGCACTCTGCCTGTTACATCCCATGGTCTGGATTCTTCGTGTCTGGCTGCCTCTACTCAATATGTTTGTGGGGGGACTTCCCTGGTGGTCCAGTGGGTAAGACTCCCTGCTCCCAATGCAGGGGGCCTGCGTTCGATCCCTGGTCGGGGAACTAGACCCCACATGCATGCTGCAACTAAGAAGTCTGCATGCCACACACACACACAAAAAAACAAAAGATCCGCATGCCACAATGAAGAGTCCGCATGCCACAGCGGAGACCTGGCACAGCCAAAATAAATAAATAAATAAAAATAGATTTTAAAAACATGTATGTTTGTGGGGTCATCCGTATTGTCCCGTGGAGCTTCTGTTGGTTCTTTTTCATTTCCGTGCAGTATTCCATTGTATAAATATACACCACATTTTATTGATCCATTCTAGGGTCGATGGGCCTTTGGGTAGTCTCCACTTTGGTACTATTGCAAACATGGCAGCTGTGAGCTCCCTGATGCGTGTGTTTTGGGGACCATACTTGCACATTCCCACTGGGCGTGGGTTACAGGGTCTGAGGACACTTGGCTTCAATATTTTCTACCAAACAGTTTCCTGAAGCTCCAGCAGTTTTTTGTTTTGGGTTTTTGTTTTGTTTTGTTTTTTTTCTTCTCACCGTGCAGCGTGGCATGTGGGATATTTGTTCCCCGACCAGGGATCAAACCTGCACCCCCTGCAGTGCAGAGTCCTAACCACTGGACCACCAGGGAAGTCCCTCACAGCAGTTTTTGAACAACAAGTTAAAAGCGGGCCCTGCTAAAGGCAGGCATGCGGGTGGTGACTGTGATGAGCGCCGGCATGACCCATAAGAATGTGACGTTGGACCAGGGTCTCGTCAGCACAGGAGCAGTGCTGGACCACGGCAGAGCGGCTGTGATTATCTCAACTGTGTAGACCTTGACTCGCCAAGAATGTCAGACTTCTGTTTGAAATGGAGAGGGAGGACACCTTCGATAATGTCCGCATCATTTTTCAAGTCTCCACCCTGATATTGATAAACTTCTCTTTTTGAAAAAGTCCTTTTGGCATCCCCTCATTGCCCTGCATGATTCATTCATTCTTTTGGTGGATAAATTAATAACTTCTGTGATATATTTCTAGACTGTTGGCTTATCAGACCATAGAAATACTAGTAAATATCATGGCTGCTGACTAATCCAGCAGAGCCAACTCACCGAAACTATGCATACAGAGTGTTTCATGTATTTCTCTGAAGTTGCAATATTTCCATTATAATTTCATAGTCAGAATAGAAGACCTTGAAGTCAAATGTCAAGTGTGGGTTGTCTCAGTATAGCAGACGTTCAGAAGTTCGGAACTCGGGCCTGCAGGCACAGGCCGTGACTCGTGGGGGAAGCTGCCTGATGGGGCCCTACCCTTGGTTTCTTGGCTCTCCCTCTCTCTGTACTGGCAGAGCTCTTGTTGCCTTCGGGGCAGAGTCCTGGCCAAGTGAAAGGAGGGCTCTGCCAGGGATTACGGCAAGGTGCAAATGGGCTGCGCTGAAGCGTTTCCTACCAGGAGGGGCCTTGCTAAGTCAGAAGAGGACAGGTGGGATAATATGTACGTCAGCCACACACAGGGAGACTGAGAGTGAGGTAATGGAGTTCAGTGGTTTTTATTTTTTTTCCCCTTTTAAAGTAATATATAGGGGCTTCCCTGGTGGCACAGTGGTTGAGAGTCTGCCTGCTGATGCAGGGGACGCAGGTTTGTGCCCCGGTCCGGGAAGATCCCACATGCCGCGGAGCAGCTGGGCCCGTGAGCCATGGCCGCTGAGCCTGCGTGTCTGGAGCCTGTGCTCCACAATGGAAGAGGCCACAACAGTGAGAGGCCCACGTACCGCAAAAATAAAAAATAAAAATAAATAAAGTAATATATAAGTAGACATGAATTTAAATATAAATATGTGATACAAATATTCGTGTAGGTAAGTCATGTATCTTTCACACTGAATGATGGGACTGCAGAAGACATATCCCAACTGTAAGA
The DNA here is from genome assembly GCF_963455315.2 of Globicephala melas. NCBI lineage: Eukaryota > Metazoa > Chordata > Mammalia > Artiodactyla > Delphinidae > Globicephala > Globicephala melas. The sequence goes on from NC_083317.1 coordinate 144,342,240, forward strand.
TTCCTGAGCATGTGGACAGGTGTCACAAAATGCAGCTGAAAGGGCTTCAGAGCCTCCGTGGGTCTGGCACGAGTCACATGGCTCCCGAGGCAACGATGAGAGTCAGAGCCCTAGGTTTTGTGCTCTGACTAGAGGCCAGGTTCTTCCTCAATCTCTGTGTGTTTCTCATCTGCACAGTAACTTTCAAAGGATCACATTGTTCTTCCTATTTTCTATATGCAAAACAGAGGCCAAGAGAGGCTAAGAGGTCGCTTCCCAGTGCCAGGTAGTCAGCAGGTAGTGGAGCTCTGACTTTCATCATTTCCCTTCATTACCTGCTCTTACCTCAGGGAGGGTTAGCAGAGATTCCTCCCGGGGATGCATGTAAACCACACACACTACAATAAGCATGTCTGGGCAAGGAGAGGATGATGGTCAGAGCATACGTACAGTGAATACTGAATGGGAAATCTGCAAAGAAAAACACCTATCAAGTGCAGCTGATTGATTTCACCTAAACTTGTAAAGACCCAGCCAGTGGGTCCCAATCCCAGCTGCACACAGAATCACCTGGGGCCCAGGCTTTAGTACCTGAGTGTCTGTTTGATTTTGTTTAGGATGAAGGGCCAGCCGCAGTGTATTTGAAACATTTCTGCAGCCAAGGTTGAAAACCACAGATTGAGATTAAATGCCTTTGTAGACTAAGCAGTTAAATCTAAATCAAAAATGTAATTTTTAAAGAAAGCATGAAAATAAACGCACGTATGTGAAAGAGATTGACAACCTGCAAACTGTTCTACATATAGCACCTTCACGAAGAGATAAATGGAGAAGAAAATTTAGTAGCATAATTGGACACCTGGTCCACTGGAGCAGTGGAGGAGAGGAGGGAGGAGAGACAGGGCATGTTGAAGGCTACTACAAAGGAGAGGGCTTTCTTGGTGCTGTGATTTGAAGCCAACCTTTCCTGGTCACTGGTCCATCACATGACCTCTGGCCTCCAGGCTTTGGAAAGGAAACTCAGAGTGAAGAGAGGCCAGCAGGATATGAAGGTGGAGACAGGACAGGCTGCCTGGGTTTCCGAGTCGGCAGAACCAGAACTATTCCCTGGACTGTTCTGCAAATGGAATGGCTCTATGATTTAAGAAAGTAATTCCCGACATACTTTGGTCTGAGATTCTAGTGTTTGTCAAACCGAACTGGAATTCAAAATTTATAAAGAGGACAGAACTTAGAATTTTTGTTTTCAATAAGCCAGGTTTTTAAAGGAATTCTCCCCAGAAGTGCGTTTCACACTCAGAGACAGGGACTCTTCCAGAGCTCAGAGCCCTAAACCACCACATGGGAATACATGCTTGAAGCAAGTTGGAGAGGAGCAACCATACACACACACATATGTACACATAGACACATGCCCACGTGCACACACAGCGCATACACACACACATGCACACACATAGACACGTGCATACATACACACGCATACACATATATACATATTACACACACACTACAACAGACACATACCTACCTTATACACATATGCACACATACATTTGCGTGCACACAAATACACACACATACACACATATTCGCATAACACAGTTATGTAAAAGCCTGTTATTGTGAAAGTAACACAAACGTGTAACTTAGTTAATAAAGGAGGACACCTTGTAGCCACCAGCCATGGAAGGAGCTAGACTTTGCGAAGCGCCTCGGGAGCCCTCCACCTGTCTCTTCCCAAACACAACCCTCTCCCCTACCCACAAGAGGAACCACTACCCCGACTTTCATGGTAATCAACTTTTTACTTTTCTTTATAGTTTTCTCACCCAGACACCAGAGTTATCATTGCCTGTTTTTATTTTTTCTAATATCATTTGGATCTCTTTTCCTCTATAATTCTGTTCCTTCATTTTGTCTTACTCCATTGCTGCTTATTTGTTGGAGAAACCAGGTCATCTCCTGTGGAGTTTGCCTCAGCCTGTGCTCACCTTTTTGTACCCCACCACGTGCTTTCATGTCTGAGTTTGGCCTCTGTGTTTCCAGCAAACTGGCTGTTGACTCCAGAGGCTTAGTCACATTCAGATATGATTGTTTGGGAGAAGACATCTTCTTAGGTGGTGATGTGTTCTTCATCAGGAGATGTTAATACATTCTATCTCATTTTCTCTCTTTTTGTCTTGGAAATAGCCACTGATTCTCAGTACCTACATCCTTAATCCATTAGGAGTGAATGGTGATATTCTCATTCTTTCATTCTTTCTTCATTTATTTGTTGAAATATTTCTATACAAAGAACCTTCCCCTTTTCTATTATTTGGTTGTCTGGTGGTACAGTTTATAGAAGAAAAGCAGGATAAATGCTTGGGTATTTCATTTTATTTACCAATGTTCAAAATGAAGAAGAAGATGCCTAGCATTCTTTCAAAAACTGGCCAGTTAATGTCTTAAATCATTAGGAACTCATGAATATATACATATTTGGTTTGTTTCAATCTATCATAGTTCTGATGTATAATATCTGTTAGGAGAATGTTTTCCTGGCTACAAGTTGTTCAAAGATTCAGGCCCATTAGTGCATGTAGTTATTTTTTTTCCCACTATTTTTTTGTCTTCTTCTAAAGGAACTTTTCATTATCGCCATTCAATAAAATGTATTTTCATTCTGTTTGTTCTCTCTTTTTTCTAAGTATTTATTTATTTATTTGGCTGCGCCAGGTCTTAGTTGCAGCATATGGACTCTTAGTCGCGGGATGCATGCGGGATCTAGCTCCCCGACTGGGGATCGAACTTGGGCCCCCTGTACTGAGAGCGCAGAGTCTCACCCACTAGACCACCAGGGGAGTCCCTGCGTTTGTTTTATGAGGAAAGTTAACTGGTCATTCCTAGAAGTCTTTTTTAATTAACACACCAACCAGCTTCTCCAGCTTTTGAAAAGGATGGTCTTAGCTACAGCACTGTGGGCCTCCCAGGAAGAAGACAGGCACCCACACTTTTATCTAGTTGGAAGGACTCCAACTTCTAGAGAGGGCAGTTTTCTCTGGCTTCATTTCAGAAACGCTGTGACAGTTGTGAGCTCTGCACCCTCACCCAACACACACACGCGCGCGCGCGCGCACACACACACACACACACACACATCCCTCCTCTCACATTGCTTTTCGGTTACCCGTCAAGGCTCCTGTAATAACCCAGTGTGCTGTTCTACATTTCCCCCAGATTGTTCCTTTTCACTTGCGTAGCTCAGACAGCTTAAAAATTGCCATTTATTTTCAAAGAGAAGGAAATTCTCTCCAGGAAAGCTGTAGCTGAAACCAGATGCTGCTAGGTAAATCCCGACCAGTGGTTTACCCAGGCTGCATGCTCTCTATCCACCTGTAGGAAAGGAGGATTCTGGGGCACTCTGCCACAGTGACGTGAAACTTTATCCAACACCACGTTGTTAATCAACTATGCGCCAATAGAAAATAAAGGTTTTTTAAAAAATAAATAAAACTTTATCAACACTTAGATGTTTGTTCATAAAAGAAGTAGGAAGTTGTTGTGAAGGCCTGACATCGCTGTAGGGTTTGACTATGTCTATGCAGAAATGGTCAAGTACACGCTTGCCTCTGACCCCGAGGAAGGCTGGGGACATACTTCTACTCCCATTTTATAAAATAGAAGACTGAGCTCAGAGAGATGACTCAGGGTCACTGAGCTGCTAGAGCAGAACTACCACTCCACTACCCTCGCTCCTCACCCAATGGTCTTTCTGCCACCGCACCCCGGGGCCTTCACTTATTTCAGGGAAGCATGAGTTCCTACCTTCACGTGCTCCTTGCTCCCCTTGTGGGAAGCTCCTGGCCTCTGCACTTGAACTTCCAGCTGATGCAAGCACTTGGATCCTATCACTTTCCCTTTCAGCCAGCCCTAAGCCAACCCTATTCATTCAATTCTAAGTACTTTTTCAGCATATATAATATGTCAAGCACTGGGCCCCTGGTTGTAGGGAACAAGACAGTCTCAAGGTGCTTATAGTCAAGTGGAAGAATGATTTATACATACTAATATAATATAATATGTTTATGTCTGATATTTCCTATTAAAATCAACTTTTAATGATTTTCTCTCCTGAAAGGAAATTGATAAAACTATTGTCTCCAGGTTAAAAAATCAATGTGTATCCATGTGTCATGTAAAGAGTGAGGAAGTCTCAAGCTACCTACTTGTCATATTCAGCTACTACCATAAGAAAAAGAAGAGAGAGTCCAGGCACAAAGTTGGAGAACAAGCATTTTACAGAGCTCTGAGTTGTTGGGCCTGAGCCATTTTGTCTTTACACTTTGAAGTAACACTAATGTGTTGTTTGGGGTATAAAATCAACAATTTACTGTACAGAACCTAATGCATCCCTTGGTGCCCAGACAAGGATCGACAGGGGTTTGTTGCCTTGTTGTTGTTTTCTGCTCACACTTGCCAGCCGGCTGCACTCTGCCCTCCCCACTTCTCACACCCAAAACCCATTTTATCAGAATCTTCAAATAAAGCATGGTTTGTTTTCGAAAATGGTATTTTCTGGACAGTTGAGTCAGATCATGATCCACAACTTCAAGGCTTCAGGAAGTCCCGTTCAGTTTGTCAAAGGCTATGCTCCTGAATGGTTTTGCAATGCAGGCTCTTACACGCTCACCCTGCCAGCTCATCCACAGTCTTTAGACTCCTGCAAAGAGAGTCAAGTGTGATCCATGAAATGGAAAAAACTAATCTAGGATCAACAATAGAAGTAAATCTATATAATGCGGCACACATACCTCATCTTAAAACGATTGTTAGTATGCTCAGAGGAAGACATTTGAGAAAAGTGTATTGATTTGAATTCATCTTTTTTTCTGTAGACAGTTTTGAGTAGGGATATAGGATTATCTTAAAGAAGGTATCTGTATCATCTTACGTAACAAGAAACCCACCATTTAACACGTTTTGTAAAGCCCTCGTGTGCAGCCATTGATTAAATACTGTAATTGAACCGCCTTTGGACTCCTTCACTGTCACTGTCTCGACCAGTCAGTTTGACAGCTGTATCTCCCAAATTGCATGGTTCAACAGACACCAACCAATAGACAGTTGTCTTCTGTGTATAAGAATTCATTTTGCAGTAGCTGAGCTGCTGTATTTCTAACCACTGTCCAACAGTTATCAAAAGTCTTTTGATCAGTGTTGTGGTTCTTTTGAAGAAAACACTATACACGAGGAAGAGAACTAACTCATCTTGAGGTTACGAGGCCCAGGTTCCAAAGCTAACTCCACCATTTATTTCCTATATGACAGTGGACACTCATCTCTCTCTCTTTTTTTTAATTAATTAATTTATTTATTTATTTTTGGCTGTGTTGGGTCTTCGTTGCTGCGTGCGGGCTTTCTCTAGTTGCAGCGAGCGGGGGCTACTCTTGTAGCGCGCGGGCTTCTCATTGTGGTGGCTTCTCTTGTTGCGGAGCACGGGCTCTAGGCGCGCGGGCTTCAGTAGTTGTGGCTCACGCACGGGCTTAGTTGCTCCATAGCATGTGAGATCTTCCCGGACCGGGGCTCGAACGCATGTCCCCTGCATTGGCAGGTGGATTCTTAACCACTGCGCCACCAGGGAGCCCCACGGGCACTCATCTCTTAAATGGAGATGGTCATTCATGTCTTGGCTATCTAATGGGATCACTGCTGCAAGTCAAGTGAGATGAAAAAATAGCGCTTGCAAGAGTGTAAAGTAATGACTAATGCAAGAGGGTATCTTTCTTTAGGTTTTGTTTTTCCGCTTCACACACACACACATACACAAACACTCAACGGCTTTGCAAATCTACTCTTTTTTTGTTGTAATTTATGCTCCACTTCCCCCCAACATTTTTGAAGTATCTATGTGATACGAGACACAGATATAATAGAATCAAACAAACAAGGACGCATGAACAGCAACCAGATAACAAGGCAAGAGAAATTAGAAGGAACTACTAACATTAAAATTTCCTAAGCTTCCTAGCAGTCAGGACAAACACCCTATTTACATGGTTTTCCCAGTCTGATTGTCCTTGCAGTATACCTTACTTAAAATAGGCTTCATAGATCATTACCAAATACTTTTTAAGGAAACTATAATCTTGGTTATCAAAGTGCCTCATTTAAAGTGTTGTTGCTGCACATAAAACTAATTAATTCTTTGTGAATCTGTCTTGCTCAAAGCTATTTTAGAATATTGTGAAATAAAAGCCACCTTTCTAGTGCTCTGTCCACACTTTGAGTGCCTTAGGGTTTCACTCCTTTGTTTTCCTAGCATTGTTATATCATGTGAGGTGCACACATATGCCTGCCGCGTCTGTATTTGTATATCCAGAAATCACCCTACCTGTGAGTTGTGTTAATAGCTTTTTAACTTTTTGCCTGGATCCTTTAGCAATATCTGGACCTCAGAGGTGATAGAGGAAATGGAAAAATGAATTAGATTATTACCAAATTCTAATATATACTTGGGTTCAAGATGAGGAAGAAAGTTTGCTCTATAAACCTATGAAGTCTTAGAGGCTGCATCCTTCAGCCTTGTTTTCTAGTTACATAGACAGGAGTTTATTTCCAAGCTTTGCATTTATTGGGTGGCCTTAGTAAGGTCACTTGGTATAGCTGATCTTAGTTTTCTCCGTTTGCAAAATATGAGTCCACCAAATCCAACTTGCAGAGTTGCTCTACTCTTAGAGGTGCATTACCTGCCACACAGATGGCAATCAATACACAGCAGTTATTACAGTTCGACCCCATATCTGCAATTCCAAACCCCCAGATTTCCAGAGTCTAAAAACATTTTTCGTAACTCATTTGACAGCAAAATCTTACCTAAAACTCGAGCATAATCTGACCTGAACTGATGTGAGGCTATTTAGAGTCTTTTGACTGTTAAGTGGAATTTTAAAGCAAAAGCAGAAATATTTATGCATTTGGCTATGGAGTGCAGCCCCAGACAGTGCTGGGGATCCTGCATTGTATACAAATGGTGTATACACTAAATTGTCTTTCTAAACTCTGAAACATTCTGAATTCAAACACATCCAGCCCCAGTGGTTTTATATAAGGAATTGATGACCTATTTTATCACCGGGGTTACAAATTTCCTTAATATTTAACTTGTCAGAACATGTACTGAAAAGGGAAATCTCTTCTACTGAATCCGTAATTCACAATAACCTCCCAGGCCCTGCCCATTTGTTCTGAGCTCTTTGGGTTTGGGGGAGGTTGATACTTTGGTAGCAGCCTGATTACCCTCTGATAGATCTGATAGTTACAAAGTCCTTCTTTACACTGAACTGAAATCTGCCTCCCTGTAAACTCTCCTACTCGTCCCTGTTTCTTGGAGCTGCGAGAACAGAGGATAAGCCAGCTCCCTCTTCCAGGTGACTTTCTCAAATATTCGAAAAAAGATATACTCTTTCTTAAGTCTACTTCTATTCAGTCAAACAGTAAAAGCCAGTAGCCAGTCTTTAGCTCACCCATTTCCAGGCCTCCTAATTGGTCTTTACTGTGTCAGTTTTCCACTTAATATGTGTGATCTAGAATCAGAAGTATTATGGTCTTTGTCTTAAAAACTATTTCCAACTCTTGATGAACAGCTCATCTTCTCTGGCCCCAAACAGTGTCTTCACAGGGACTGAAGTTTTGTACAGTGGATGGTTCAGAGCCAGTCAGATTCTGAGCCATCCGTTTACTAGACTTTAGGTGAGTTGTATAAACTCTCAGGCCCTCAGTCTCCTTATTTGTAAAACAGGGATGATAATGTGAGCTTCGTTGCTGTAAGGTCTAGTAGCTTACCTGACACAAAGTAGGCAGGTAGGAAGTGGTAATGATTATTATTAGAAGTTTAATAAATAATCCTCCTCTTCTACTTTATCAGAATGTTTCCATTGCTTTCTTAGGCTAATACTTGGTGCTATCAAAATTCCACACAAGCCTAAGACATCGGTGGGTTTATTGTTAGGTCTAGTCCATATGAAAGTAATCTGTCATTGTGAAGATGCAATTTGTGTAATAAAAAGTTTCTGCCAGCCATTAAAGGGAAATCATAGTACTTCTTCTGCCTCCCCCAACTCTTCTGAACCAAACTCAGCCTCCTCCGGGACAACTTGATTGACAAAAGCACTCAAATCTGTATCTTTCAGGCATCTCTTGAGAGATCTACAGTAGAAATTGGTTTTTCCAGCCTCAAAACCAAGTAGATTCCAGGGTGTCTCGTTTCTCATTTTGAGACTGTGTGAATGTTTCCAAGTATACAGAGTAGAGCCATAAATTATATTTTGATCAGTGCCAAAAACTTGGTGCCAAAGAACATCTTGACATTGCTATTAGTTTATGTTGTATCCTGTAATTAAGTAGAATCGACTTGTAGATGATTTCTTCTGAAGACAGGGCCCTCCTTTCATGGGAGCATAATCAGAATGAGCTATTGCTCTCATTAAGTTACTTGGCAATACATCACCAGTGTGACCTGTCATTCTAATGATGCATTAGTGTAATTCATCAACAGGGTGAATCCCACTAGTAAGGTGTTACCCCAGAAGCAGGCCTATCCAATGCAGAAAGCATCCGGGGGCAGATGTGGGCTGACTGCAACCCAGGGTCCAAGAAGCTCTGTGTAACGGATTCCCCCTACCCTTCTTACTCTTGGAAGTTTAGCTACTTTTAAGTTATCCAAATCAGTGCTCATCTGTCCCCAGACTGTTCTCGTTTTTCATTTCTGACTAACATGGAGTCCTTTAGCTGGTCCAGAAATATCTAACTTTCATTCCTTTGGGTGTGTGATTGATCCACTTGGTTTTTTCCTGAGTCACACTTAGAGAAAATTTATTTTCATAGCCGACATTGTCAAAGCACTTCTGGATTTCTATATGATTCATACCCTACATGATTGTGAAGTGGATACGGTTTTTTTGAAGACTCATTCAGTAATGCCATGCCAATAAAAAGAAGATAGGAGATAATGATCCTAAAAATCAACATTTTGCAGCTAGTAGATAAATAAGTCCTGAAGATCTAATACTTAGTACAGGCATTACAGAGAACAAACTGTATTATAAACATTCAACCTGCTAAGAGACTAGATCTTAATTGTTCTCACCACTAGAAGAAATGATGATTATGTGATGCAGTAGAGGTGTTGACTATTGTTATACGGGCAACCACACTGCAATATAAGTCCATCAAACCAATATGTTGTTCATCTGAAATTTACACAATGACAATCATACCTCCAAAAAGAAAGTACAAGATTCTATACCAAAAAAAAAAAGAAATCAAGGCTAACATAGCTGGTGCATTTGAGTATTATATTTATCTTTGAGCTTACTGGCAGAACAACAAAAATGGGATGATGGATTGAAAGAATGAAAAGTATCTTGTTTGGAAATGTTCTTTCTCATATTAAATTTTAAGAATTTTTACTTTGGATGTATATCTAAGGAACCTTAAAGAATTTAATCGACTTTGCCTTTAATGGTAATATCACTGAAAATTCTTCATAGTGATTTCTTATTCTCATCCTTTGATAAAGTCAAGGATGTATTGTAATTAAAACATATCCATTTAAGGCATTTTCTGTGAAAAGCAAAGCTAATGTGGTACAGGTATATAATTTTCTTTGGGAATAGGGTTAGAAAATCTGTGGGAATGAATGGGACCATTTCTTTCTACTATTTCCCTCTAAAATCACTTCTCTCCTCTGAACAGTTTTTAAAGAGGTGGGTAACAATTTATGCTTTTTTTAGCTTTATGGAGGTATAATTTGCAACCAATAAAATTTACCCTTTGTAAGCATACATCGAGATGAATTTTGGTAACTGTAAATAATCATGTGACTACGATCACAGTCAAGACATTGAAGAGTTTTATCATGCCGAAAAGTCCCTCAGGCTCTTGTGCAGTGGGTCTCCTCTCCCGACAGCCCCCTTAGGCAACCACTGGTCTCCTTTCTGTCACTCTTAAGTTGCCTTTTCTAGAAATCCACGTAAACCAAATATACATGTTATCTTTTGTGTTTGACTTCTTTTATTCCACCTCTATGTTGTTGTATATATTCGTGTTTTGTTCATTTTTATTGCTGAATAGTATTTCATTTGGATTTATTTTCATAAGAAAAAAGCTTAAAGGATGTTAAGAACAGTTGCTAGAAAGAATATCCATTTGAATTTAATAAGAAGAATAGAGGTGGCAATGTGTATTCTTGATTGAATAGAGAGCCAATGCCTTCTATTTCAATAAGTCCTTTAGTACTTTACCAGGGTGAGCTTGCAAGCTAAGTGATAGAATCGTGTTCTCCAGCCCACCATTATATCATATCTGCCGGATCTAGCCCAGTGCCTGCTTTTCCTAGGTGCTTAATAAGTCATTGTTAGGTAAGTAAGTGAAGACATTAATAGATGCTCATCATGCACCTACAACAGTCCCTCAAGGTCAAGAGCAGTCAGACTTAACGGGGAAAGTTACGTTCATTACTACGCACTGAGCACTTACCATAGAAGTGCTTGTAAAGTGACTGGATGCTCTGGACATATTTCAGGTTCCTTATGGACTCATTTTTAGCTCTGTCACCTGTGCATTTTAAAAACCTTTGGTATCCTATGTATTTTATCCTGAACTCTCAACTTTGGGATAATCAACTCAGGACATTTACTATGCCCTGTCCTTTTATTTGCCCTACAAATATTTCTAAATATTTAGTAATTTTCTGAATCATGTACTACCTTCACTTCTAAGAGTTTTTCTAAATATATAAAAGTATAACCAAGGAACGATACACTTAGAAACAGAGCACCATAGAATGTTAACACTTAAAGATGGTTGAGTCTAATGTCCTCATTTGAAAAGAGGAGGAAACTGACTCTCTAAAATGAGTTGCCCCAGTTCACACATTTGGTGGCAAGTGTTGTGCAATTGAAGATAAATGTGTTAATATAGCCTGTTAATCCCAGTCAGCAAGCAGTTAGTTGGCAGAACTGAACTGAAAGCAAAAGGGAGATCTTTTAGTTTGCTTACCTGTTCATATTCAAACTTTACTCAGGAGAGGGACTTCCCTGGTCCAGTGGTTAAGGCTCTGCACTTCCACTGCAGGGGTCACGGGTTCCATCCCTGGTCTGGGAACTAAGATCCTGCATGCTGTGCAGCACAGCCAGAAAAAAAGAAAAAAAGAAAAGAAAAAGAAAACCTATCCTAAAAAAAAATTTACTCAGGAGAATTGAGAGTGTGCAGTCTCTATTATATTGAGTGGTATTTTGGAGCATGTCAAGGAAAAAATAACTTTCACAAGGAGAAGCTGCATAGCTTGAATTAGAATCCACGTCAAAGCAAGAAAAACAAATAAAAGAAGGCGAAGTTCTATACTGGAGCAAATGGAACCTCAACTCAACCGGACATCTCAGCAGATGGCAAAATCTATCAATTATATACCTTAATCCAAACCTTTATTTGGTCTTTAAGGTGTACTCTCTATGTCAAATCACTAAATATTCCAGAAATTAGGTTGTCAGGTAGAATGTTCATCTGAAATCATAATAGGTTAATTTTGGCTCTTGTCACTTTGACATTCACATGAATTTGGATTCAGCAGATAAAAAACGTTCAGATGCAGCCCTCTGCAATATCCTGAATTTTATAGATCTAATGAACCATTAAGATACAACAGAATTGTGTTGTTTTATAAATCCAGCAAAGTGATACCTGAACCAGCACTTTAGATGTCCCCTTGCCACTAGATAAAACTCTGGCTTGCTCCATCTATCCACCCATCCACTAATGCAAAAATTATTTATCAAATGCTTGTGAAGTGATTAAGTGCTATAACACAGGAATGAGCAAATACTCTGATAGGGCAAGGGGAAGAACAGAGGATCTCAGTGTGGGGAGGGAATTAAGGAAGACTTTAAAAGAAGGTGGCTTTTGAGATGGATCTTATATGAAAAGCATTTTAGTAGGGTAACAAGATGAAGGTAATTCCTGGAGCTGCAGAGGAAATCTGTGAAAAAGGAAATAGCAGGGTGTCTTCTCCCTGGGTTCACTTTGGAAGGACATAATGCCTCCAAAGGGAGATACACATCAGGAAGCCAAATAACTTGGTTATATTTCAACACCAAATAGATGGAACTCAGCATCATTTAAGACCCCGTGCTTTCTGGAATCCTTAAATTTCCAATAATATGCCATAAAAAAAGCATTGAAATCTCTCAAAATGGGATGTTGATACTACAGAAAGTCATGATTTGACTTTAAAAAAAGCATTACCTGGAACTTTAAAATGTTCAATTAAAAATAAGAATTTGCAACAGGACAACTCGACACAGATGATATAAACATAGACACACACACACACACACACACACACGTGATGGAGACAACTACACCAAAATTTTCAAACAGTCATTTCTAATCAATAGGTTAATTTAATTTGCTTCAATAATGTGATGGTATTTTTGATTGAAATTTAAAAAAAGAAAAGCAAGATTTGAACAACCTAGCACCCGTCGCAGATTTTTGTGTCGCAAAGTTCTTTGGTCATCTTCCAAATAAAGATGCGTTTATTACCCATAAAACCAGGAAATATATAATAGAAGTAATTTTTAAGTCCCTGGTGGTTTAAATGTTTGTAAGATAACTTAATAAAGACAACGGTAGCCTTTTTAGGCAAACTGCCCACAGGAACACTCAACTTTATACGTAAGGGGAGGAGGTTCACTTTTCTAAAAGTTTTGCCATCAGACTCTTTTTACGTTTTATTTTTAGTTTTTATTTTTATTTGTTTATTTATTTATTTTGGCTGCATTGGGTCTTTGTCGCTGTGCGTGGGTTTTCTCTAGTTGCAGTGAGTGGGGGCTGCTCTTTGTTTCGGTGCATGGGCTTCTCATTGCAGTGGCTTCTCTTGTTGCAGAGCATGGGCTCTAGGCACGTGGGCTTCAGTAGTTGTGGCACGCGGGCTCAGTAGTTGTGGCTTGCAGGCTCTAGGGCACAGGCTCCGTAGTTGTGGTGCAGGGGATCAGTAGTTGTGGCTTGCGGGCTCCAGAGCACAGGCTCAGTAGTTGTGGCGCAGGGGCTTAGTTGTTCCGTGGCATGTGGGATCTTCCCAAACCAGGGCTAAAACCCATGACCCCTGCATTGGCAGGCAGATTCTCAACCACTGCGCCACCAGGGAAGTCCAGATTTTTTTTAATGTTGCATGTTGTCCTTGTTCACTTAGGTAACCAGTAGAGTTACAAATATCTTCAATTAAAGTTCATGTTCACTCTGTAAAAGTTAGGCACTTCTATTACATTATCAAAGTTTATTTTAGTTGGTAGTACAAGAGCCTTTATTAAACAAACAATGGCGCTAGATCATAATGACCTTAAATAGCAGTGAAGTTGCTCTGACTTCAGGATAATTTAGTTTTTCCCCCCAAATATGCTGTTACAATATTTCTCCTAGGAAAAAAAGTACTAGGGTCAATCTTTTTTGAAGGGGAACTTAAAATCAGCTTTATGATGAATTTCCCAAGCATTTTATGGAGATCTTTACACAGTTTTCTTATCTTCTCAGAAGAAAACCTGAAAACCTGCCAATCCTTATGTTTTAATATCATCTAGACTATATCTATGACAGGTGAACAAGGACAACATATGCTGAGGGACGTGAATTGGATTTGGCATTCAGCTTGTCTCCAAGCAGGTTGGCTGCTGTCTGAATTGCTAGTGGTACTCCATCAAAAAAAGTGTCTCCCTTCACTTCTCTGGCTGGTTACCCCAAGCTCCATGCCCCTGCCTATCAGACTGCTCTGTAAATGAAACACAGTGAGACGCAGTCGAAACTGGTCAGGATGTGACAGGTTCAGGAGGGCCGAGTGCAGGGGCTTTGGAGGGACCCACAATTATCCATAATTGCACCTCAGGAAGACTTAACGCCATGATTTTTCTCATGAGTCAGACCATGTCACACTGTGGGAGACCTATATATGATAGCCCACATTCAACCTAAGCATGATTATTGTTGACTGATTTGATTAGGTGTTTTGCTTTCCTTGACGAGCCCAATTAGTCTACTTACTTTTTCAAGCTTTAGTTTTTATTCCAGAAGCTGATGTTTGGACACTGTAAAGATATTGCTTTAAGAGAGTCACAGAACTGAGAGAGTGTGTGTGCAGTTTTAAAAAGATGGTCATTGGATAGGTTCATGAGCTCACTGGTCAGCTCTATGTGTGTGCTGAAACTATATTTAAAAATTAAAGACTTGAGAGAAATAAATACAAGTCTGAGTATTTTACCTTGAATTAAAACAGAAGAAATGTTTTCAGAAGAGTAAGTTATGCAGTAAAATAACTCAAATCGTCAGCATGACAATTGGACTAAGCATGGAAGCTATAACATTTATCCATTAAAAACAGGGATTTATTTGATATTAGTTATAAAAGCACTGCAGAAATTTCCTACTGTTCATAAGGGTAAATCAAAGCTTCCTTTTCTTGCCAGCCCTACTCCCCACCCCCCCAAAGTTCACAATTAGGATCATACTACATATATACTTCTGTGACTATTTTTCTCACTTCACATAATGCAAATATAGTTGACCTTTCAACAACTCGGGTTTGAACTGCTTAGGTCCACTTACAGGTGGATAGTTTTCAATAGCAAATACTACAGCACACCACGGACTGCAGTTGTTTGAATCTCTGCATGTGGGGGAACCGCAGATACGGAGGAATGACTGTAAATTATGTTCAAGGTCCAACTGTACCCCCCAAGCTGTTATATGGAAATAACCTCATGAAGTCATCTTTGAATCCTGCACGGAAGATAAAAGCAAGTGGCTCACTTATATTTCTTCCCATGCCCATCACGGCCACATTTTGTTTACTGTATTATATAGATTCGCATTGTAAACATTTGTAGCATTTACATTCTCTCAGTAATCATAATTTCCATAGTGGTTTATCATTAAGTTTCTTCTTAATTCACACGGCATCCGTTCTCATGGACCATCCCGTCATTTTGTAGTTTCCTCTCCCTGAGTTGCACGTCCTCTTCACTCATTTCTTGATGGACAACATTCAATTATCAACTAGATTCTTCCAATAGTTCACTTTTGTTTAGAATGACTTTCTTTGTCTTTAAACGTGACTGAAATCTGGGATAAGTGTATTAGTTGTGTTTTTCTTTTAAAACTCAGTAGACATTGCTTCTGTGCCTTCTGAGAGCATATATTGCTATGGAGAAGTCTGAGGCTAGCCTGATTTTTATGTCGTACAGG
Organism: Globicephala melas; assembly: GCF_963455315.2. Taxonomy (NCBI): domain Eukaryota; kingdom Metazoa; phylum Chordata; class Mammalia; order Artiodactyla; family Delphinidae; genus Globicephala; species Globicephala melas. The sequence goes on from NC_083317.1 coordinate 144,357,495, forward strand.
TGATTTAATACTTTGTCTCAACACTCTCAGGTTTCCTTCTCTATCTTTGCAGTTCAAAAACCTCACCAGAACATATCATGTTACTGATTATTCTATAATTATTTTTATAAAAAATTGCTGTGCTATTGGATCTAGAACTTCCTTTCTCATGGGAAATTTTTCTTCTATTATGCCTTTGAGATTTTCTTTTGTTTGTTTTATTGGTTGCTCATTCGTTCAGTTCTCTATTTTAAGGATATTCTACTGTTCCATACCTAAAATAACTTTCATGGATTTTTAGTTTTCCTTTGCATTTAGAGTTGACCCTTGGACAACACAGATTTGAACTGCATGGCTCCACTTATACGTGAATTTTTTCAATAAATAAGGTGAAACATTTTTTGGAGATTTTCCACAATTTGGAAAAAACTCACAGACCAAACACGTAGCCTAGAAGTAGCAAAAAATTAAGAAAAAGTTAGGATGTCATTAATTCATAAAATATATGTAGATACTAGTCTTTTTTATTATCTGTTACCATAAAATATACACAAATCTATCATAAAAAAGTTAAAATTTATCAAACGTATGCACACACTTTCATGGCCCCATTCACAGTCAAGAGAAATGTAAACAAATGTAAAAATGCGGTATTAAATCAAATCATGACTGCATAAAATTAACTGTAGTACATCTTGTACTGCTGTAGTAACTTCAGAGCCACCTCCTGTTGCTATTGTGGTGAGCTCAGTGCTGCCAGTATCCATGTGATGCCCACCTCTGCATGTGAGCAGTTCATCTCACCAGGAAACTGTATATTTATCAAAGTAGAAAGTGATCTCTTGTGGTTCTCCCATATATTTTTTTATCGTGTTTAGTGCAATACTGTAAACCTTAAATAACACCATGGGACCCACCAAGTGCCACTAGTGATGCTGGAAGTGCTCCCAAGAAGCAGAGAAAAGTCATAACATGACAAGAAAATGTTGAATTGCTTGATGTGTGCTGTAGATTGAGGTCTGTAGCTGTGGTTGCCACCATTTCAAGATAAATGAATCCAGTGTAAGAACCACTAAAAAAACAAGAGGAAATTTGTGAAGCCATCACCACAGATACACCAGCAGAAGCGAAAGCCTTGCACTTCTTGTGAAATACTTTTTGATCTCATACTGAAAATGCAGCTTTTATGTGGGTGCGGATTGCCATAAGAAAGTCATAACTCTAGACTCTAATATGATTTCGAGAACAAGCAGAGTCATTATATGACAACTAAAAGCAAAAGGAAGGTGAAGGATCTAAAGCTGGAGAGTTGAAAGCCAGCATAGGATGGTCTGACAATTTTAGAAAGAGGTTTGGCTTTAAAAATGTCAAGATAACAGGAGAAGCAGCTTCTGCTCACCAAGAGATAGCAGACAAGTTCCCAGATGCCATTAAGAAAATCACTCAGGACAAAGGATATCTGTCTGAACAGGTTTTTTAATGCAGATTAAAAATAACAAAAAAAAGCCACAAAGGATATTCAGTAGTAAGGAAGAGAAAGAAGCAAGCACCAGGATTTAAGCCCGGAGGGATGGGCTAACTCTGTTGTTTTGCGCAAATGCAGGTGGATTTATGATCAGGACTGCCCTTATCTATAAAGCTGCTGACCCCTGAGCCTTGAAGGGAAAAGATAAACAGCAGCTGCCAGTCTTTTGGTTGTACAACAAGAAGGTCTAGACAACAAGAACCCTTTTTCTGGATTAGTTCCATCGGTGCTTTGTCCCTGAAGTCAGAAGTACCTTGCCAGTAACGGACTGCATTTTAAAGTTCTTTTGATATTGGACAATGCCCCTGGCCACCCAGAACCCCATGAGTTTGCTACTGAAGGCGTCAAAATGGTCTGCTTGCCTCCAAACACAGCGCCTCTAATTCTGCCTCTAGATCAGTGCCAGAAGACGAAATGACATCAGACAGTCCGGCAGAAGGGTTTCGGTTATTCCAAGACTGCTTCTGACATGGACCTTTCTGTGATATGAGCACTGAAACTAAAGCAAACGGTGGCATTAGGATTGGTACCACGTAGAAACATTTTTAGAGAAATGAAAAAGCAAAAAAGTCAGACAAATGACAGCGTCTTTCTGTAAAGGTCACCAAGTGTGCTTGCTCTCCTGCTTCCCCTTCACCTCCTTCACCTTTTCTGTCTCTGCCACCCCTGAGACTGCGAGACCAACCCTCCTCTCCCATCTCCTCCTCAGCCTACTCAGCGTGAACACAAGGAGGAAGGCCTTTATGGTGATCCACTTCCACTTAATGAATAACCGTCCTGCCCTACAGGAAATCAACTTATCTGTTGGATAGGTGTGTAAGTGTCTTCGTGTGAAATCTATTAACTGCAGTGCAAGGAGTGTTCGTGTAGAACATCGTGTGCAAGGCTTGTATTGAATAGCCTATCCTTACACAGGTACAAGGTGAGTGATATTTAATATAACATTAATAATGTGTTTGTTTTCTTGCTGTTTTATAACTCTGCTTTTAAAGAATTATAGTACTGTGCAGTATGCCTCTCTCTTGTAATTGGAGAAACTATGTATCAACCTGTCATCACAAGGAAGTGGGTTTTTTTATGTAACAATGTTTCCAATACTGTATTATGAATACGACTGTAATACTATATGCCATAAAAATTTTATAATGATTCATTCATTAGTGTACAGACTAGACTATCATGAAGCAAATGTATGGATTACACTAAACTACCATAAAGCAGTCATATTGCTGCTTCTTTGTTAATGTATGAATCAGTACACCTATAAATAATATGAATTTCTTTTTCACATTATCTTTTCATTTTTGATGTTTAGTGTTAGTAATATTTTGTATCATATAAGACAATATTGATGTAGATAATGACAGACAGATGATTCATCTTATAAACAGATGACTTATACTTAAGGTATCAGTAAATACAGTATTGTGAATGTATTTTCTCTTCCTTACGATTTTCTTAATGACATTTACCTTTCTCTAACTTAATTTGTTATAGGAATACAGTATATAATACATATAACATACAAAATATGTGTTAATCAACTGTTTATGTTTTTTTAATTTTTTTAAATTTTATTTATTTATTTTTGGCTGTGTTGGGTCTTCGTTGCTGCGCGTGGGCTTTCTCTAGTTGCGGCAAGTGGGGGCTACTCTTTGTTGCGGTGCGCGGGCTTCTCATTGCAGTGGCTTCTCTTGTTGCAGAGCACGAGCTCTAGGCACACGGGCTTCAGTAGTTGTGGCATGCGGGTTCAGTAGTTGTGGCTCACAGGCTTAGTTGCTTCATGGCATGTGAGATCTTCCTGGACCATATCCCCTGCATTGGCAGGCAGATTCTTAACCACTGCGCCACCAGGGAAGCCCTCAATTGTTTATGTTATTGGTAAGGCTTCCAGTCAACAGTAGGCTATTAGTAATTAAGTTTTGAGGGAGTCAAAAGTCTCGTGCAAATTTTTGACTGCACAGGGGGTTGGTGCCCCTCACCCCTACACTGTTCAAGGGTCACCTGTATGTTATTTTCTTATGCTTATCCTCCACGTGATTGCCTCTATTTTTAGCAGTATCCATTCTACTTCTGGCTCTTTCTGATGTGGTTTCCTTTTATTTAATAATGGTTTATTGCTTCCTTTAATTTCTTTCCTAAGCTTGGCCAGATTACCTTTCATCTCTTTAATTATCTTATCTCTTCTTTCATCTCTTATTGCTCTTTTGATATTCTCCCCTCCTGCCAAAGATTCCAAGGATCCTTCCATTTTTCTTGAGTATAGAGGACTATTCATAGTCTTCCTTGTTTCCAAAGCCCTGAAGCGTATTGATTGCTTCTTATGTACCTTCTTGGCCTTTTTGTGGGGGAGACAGGAGTGTCATGGTATCCACATACAGATGCCCCATGTTGGATCCTTGTTGGGTACCAGTCATCTAGGTGTGACTGTGCGCTCACCACTGGTGTAAGCACGCATGTAAGGGAGTGGGTTGAGACTAGCAAGAACACTCTCTCACTAATGCACCTTCTGCGCTGGAAGAATATTTCTCTTCTGTGAGAGCAAATCACTGAGGCAGACATTAGGTCAATTCATAGTGAAGTTTCCTCACCAAATTGCAATTTGTCTCTCTCCATTTTTCCTCATTTCTTGTATGTTCACCTCATCTCCAGTAAGTATTGATATCTCAGCGTTGCAAAGAGCCAGAAGTTTGCAAGGAGGTTTCTTTGTCCATGATACCCTGTCCACTATGCCAGTCCTCACTCCTCTAGGGGAGGTACTGTTACCCACTAACTCATCTTCAAAATATGTGTGCCCTGCTAGAGAATTTTGCAAGGATCTGTTGGCTTAATTTTTTTACTTAATTTGGAACAAATGTCACTGTCTTAGGCAAACTATCTTCATAGTCTGTGATTTGTGGCTGTAATTGTTTTCTAATTTAATTATGAGCTCTATTTTTGTACCCAGTTTTTTTATTCCTTTTTTTTGTTTCCATGAATTTCAGGAAAAAGGACACGCAGAACTTTACCTCATTTTTTCTGTATGAGTTTCATGTGGCTTCTTTTTTTTATTTATTTATGTATTTATTTTTGTCTGTATTGGGTCTTCGTTGCTGTGTGCGAGCTTTCTCTAGTTGCGGAGAGCAGGAGCTACTCTTCGTTGTGGTGCACCGGCATCTCACTTCTCATTGTTGTGGCTTCTCTTGTTGTGGAGCTCAGGCTCTAGGCACACAGGCTTCAGTAGTTGTGGCACGCGGGCTCAGTAGTGTGGCTCACGGGCTCTAGAAAGCAGGCTCAGTAGTTGCGGCACACGGGGTTAGTTGCTCTGAGGCCTGTGGGATCTTCCCAGACCAGGGCTCGAACCCGTGTCCCCTGCATTGGCAGGCAGATTCTTAACCACTGCACCACCAGGGAAGTCCTCATGTGACTTCTTAAAAGTGTACAAAATGGAAAGACTCCTAAATTGATTTTGATAAATGTAATAAAGTTGTAAATTCATATCTCAAATCGGTAGAAAATTATAATTCTCCATAAATTACCATCATTTGCAATGAATGTCTACAAATTGGTGTCTTTTACAGATACATGTCCACCTTAATATGTAAGCAAGCATCCTACCCCAGTAATCACTGGCTATACTGTATAATGATAAAGAGATGTGTGGACCTTTAGTTACTATTTTCCTATCAAAGATAAAGTGATAGATGTATATGTCAGTGAAATTAAGTTCTGTGTTTTAAATGGGTGCATTTAAAAATAATGCAACAGACGTTTTTTTCCCCCCAGCAGTCATTGTTAGAAAGCATTAAATTGAGCATTCAAGATTAATTCTCTGGCAGGTCAAGAGGAGAACAGCATGTAGCCAATCCTACCTAGTGTTCCTTCTTAATGGCTCCAGCACAGTGTGAAAAAGTAAACAGTTGTGACAAGAGATGTAATGGATGAGTTGGGTGTGACAGGTCACCCCAAGTGAAGTTCATCCTCTCTTTAAGTATATAGTCTGTAATGAAGTGGACTGTAGTTTTTCAGATCATCAAAGGCTTGTATTATAAACCGTATTTCTGGAGTGGGGAAGGATCTTGAGTATATTATGAATGATGGTGCCTAGTGACACCAAAGAAATACAGATCATGAATAAAGTATGCTTATCCTGAAGTGTTAGCCTAGGAACACCTGGTACTATCCTCTTCTCTCCTCTACATCTCTAATGCTATTTTCTCTTACGTACAAACACTCTGTTTAAAACGCTTTAATTTCTTAATAAGTATTTGGAGAAGAGTGATTTTGTAATTATCAAGAACAGTAAGCTTATAGCAATTTATTTTTTCCCAAAACACAGCACACCTTATGCCTTTTCACACAGTGGGAACACACAAATACATAGAAAGGAAGTGAGATATTGGTCCACCTCTCTTTCCCATTCCGTGGAATTACAACTACAAATGGGACACTTTCCCCTTCTCCCACTAATCTCCAAATCTCAGGGAGATAGATTGATAGGAAGAAGTCAAAATAATGCCCTATTCACTAACATAAATAGTTATTCAAACCTGGAGTAGACAATTTCAAAGAAAAGTTAAATTCCTCAGTTAAATTATATTTGCCTCGTGGTTAGTTTCTAACAGTAATTATCATTATAGATTATCTTATCATTAATGTGATAAAAAATTGAATTTTAACTTTAATTTTAAATTTAAATAGCCACATAGAGCTACCATATTAGACCACACAGATCTAGCTGTCTTCTCTAAGATTCTTTTTTTTTTCTGTTATGCAGCAGTAGGTAATCAATGAACTGAACAGTAACTATGCTGTCTCTAAAACTCTTGTATCTAAACTCTTATGAAAATAAGAAAATCTTAGACAAATATGGAAGGCACCTGATAAGTTTGTTTGGCTCTCAGCTTCTAGCAATACCCCCTCCTTAAACAAACAAATATTTAACACCCAGTATCCAAGAAAAAATTAACAGTTTGCTGTTAACATTTTAAGGGTCATTCCAGAGAGACATTTGAAAGTAAGAACTCAGTACTTATAGCATGTGTAACTAAAAAACTGTTCATAAATATACAGGAGAGCAAAGCAATGATTGCTTTTCTCAGGAAATAGAAGAATTCCCACCTTCTTTAAAGTTAGCTTATTTAACTTATGACCACGTAGGTCTTTCTAGTTTAGAATCACCATAGGCAAGGTCTTTTCCAATACCAAGTCTCTTCCAGCTCATCTGAAGTCAAACCCAAAAATCCTTGTAGAGCTTTAATTTTCCTGGCAGGCAAGCAACACTTAGAAAGCAATCAGTGCCCTGAGACCTTTTACGTTATTCCTCTGGGAAGTCAAAGCTATAACAATAGCTATCAACGTGTGAGAGTTCTAGTTGTCCTACATTTTATCAGCCCCTGGTAATGTCTTTTTTTTTTTTTTTTTAATATTAGCCATTCTATTGTGTAACAGTATCATGTGTGGTCTAAATTTGCATTTCCCGAATGACAAGTGAAGTTGAGCATCTTTTCACGCATTTACTTATCATCCATCTATCTTATTGAAGGATCATTTCAACTTTTTTGTGCATTTTTAAATTGGGTTGCTTGCTCTCTTATTGTTGAATTTTAAGAGTTCTTTATATATTCTGCTTATAAGGCCTTTGTTGGAGATATGATTTGCAACTATTTTCTTCCAGTCTGTGACTGGTCTTTTCTTTCTCTTAACACTGTCTTTCACAGAGAAAAACTTCTGAATTTTGATGAAGTCCAATTTATCCATTTTTTTTCTTTTGGTATTATATCCAAGATCTTATTTCCCAACAAAAATTGCCAAGATTTTCTTCTATATTTTCTTCTAAAAGTCATACAGCTATATGTTTACCATTTAGATCTATGAGTTATTGTTTGAGATTTATTTTTCTTTTGCATATAGATATCAAATTTCCTATGGACCATTTGTTGTAAAGACTGTCAATTCTTCATTTAACCACCTTTGTTAAAAATTAATTGACCATATTGTGTGGCTCTACTTCTGGACTCCATTCTCTTCCACCGATCTATGTGCTTATCCTTTTACCAATACCACACTGTGTTTATTTCTGTAGCTTTATCATAAGTCTCAAAATTGGATAGTATGGTTGCTCCAATTTTGTTCTTTTTCAAAAATTGTTTTGGCAATTTTAGTTCCTTTGACATTTCCAAATAAGTGTTAGAATCAGCTTCTTGGTGTCTACAAGATGATGCTCAGTGTGATTCCATTGAACCTGTAGGTCTATTTGGGAAGAACTGGCATCTTGACAATATCAAGTCTTCTCATCCATGAACATAGTATATCTCTTCATTTATTTAGGTTTTCTTTGAATTTTTTTGACCAGTGTCTCATAATTTTCAGCATACACATCCTGCCAGTATTTTTAAGATTTATGTCTAAGTATTTATTGATGCTATCATAAATGGTACTTCATAAAATTTTGATTCCCAAATATAGGAATACAATTGATTTTTGTGTGTATTGACCTGGTATCCTATGATCTTGCTAATATCACTTATTAGTTCTAGAAGGGGTGTGTGTGTGTGTATGTGCATGTTTATAAATTCCGTGGGATTTTTCACGTAGGCAATCATCTCTTATGTGAATAGAGACAGTTTTATTTCTTCCCTTCTAATCTGTATACCTTTTATTTCTTTTACTTGCTTTACCACACTGACTGGGACTTCCAGAGCAATGTTGAATGAGAATAGTGAAGACAGACATACTTGTCCCAATCCCAATATTAGGATGAAAGCATTAAATCTTTCATCCTAAAATATAATGTAAGCTGTAAGTTTTTTAGGTACCCTTCATCAGGGTAAGGGCATTATTGTTATTCCTGATTTGCTGAGAGGTTTCTTTATGAATGGTTGTTGAATTTTGTCAAATGATTTTTCTGTATCTATTAAGAGGATCACATGTTTCTGCCTTAACCTGTTAATACCGTGGTTAGATTGTTGGGGGTTTTTTTTGTTTTTGACCACTCCTTGAGGCATGTGGAACCTCCCCAATCAGGGATCAAACCTGTGCGCCCCTCCCCCCCGCAGTGGAAGCGCAGAGTCCTAGCCCCTGGACCACCAGGAAAGTCCTAGATTGATTTTGAAAGTTGAGCCAGCCTTGTTTCCCCGGGATAAACCCCACTTTGTTGTGATGTATTATCTTTTTATATTGTTCTATATCCAATTTGTTAATATTTTGTTGAGGATTTTGAGGTCTGTTCATAGGGTTATCGGTCTATAGTTTTCTTGTAATGTCTTTGTCTGGTTTTGCTATCTGGGTGATTCTGGTTTTATAGTATGAGTTGTAAAATATACTTCCTCTTCTATTTTCTGGAAGAGACTGTGTAAAACTTCTACTATTTCTTTCTTAAATATTTGTTAGAATTCACCAGGGAAACCATCTGGGTTTGGAATTTTCTTTGTTGGAAGGTTTTTATATTATAAATTCAATTTCTTTAATATCTGTAGGCTATCCAGCTTATATATTTCTTCTTTTCTGTTGTTGTTTAATTATTTATTTACTTATTTATTTATTTTGGCTGCATTGAGTCTTCGATGCTGCACGCAGGCCTTCTCTAGTTGAGGCGAGCGGGGGCTACTCTTTGTTGCGATGCACAGTCTTCTCATTGCGATGGCTTCTCTTGTTGTGGAGCACGGGCTCTAGGCTTGCAGGTTTCAGTAGTCACAGCACATGGGCTCAGTAGTTGTGGCACACGGGCTTAGTTGCTCCGCAGCATGTGGGATCTTGCCGGACCAGGGCTTGAACCCGTGTCCCCTGCATTGGCAGGCAGATTCTTAACTACCATGCCCCCAGGGAAGTCCCAAGTTTCGATAATATTCTTTAAAAGAATCGGTGCAGGGCTTCCCTGGTGGCGCAGTGGTTGAGTGTCCACCTGCCGACACTAGGTTTGATGAAAAGTGGAAAGTCAGGGGAAAGCATGACAGGACAAAAGCCTTGGTCTAAGCACAGTAAACTGGAGAAACTTACCAAGGCCTGTTCACTTGGACTGTTGTTCTCTGTACCCCTCCATCTCCAGAGATAAAGATGCTCCTTTCCTTCAGATACAGAGCAGGCACCTCTCACAAGAGGGTGTTATCTCCCTTCAGGGCAGAAGGGAGAGGTCAGAGAGTCCTTCCAGCACTTTCTATTTCTGTGACCTGCTTCAGGGAAGAAAGGGGGAGATCAGAGTCCTTCTTTCATTTGCCAATTCTCAAATTCCTTCAGCCTAAAATAGTCAACACACCAAGGGACCATATTTGGAAGTAGCATGTTCTTAACCTGTTATTTCCACCTGTTCCATGTCTGCATGGCTTGGGGGTGAGCCTGGCACCTGTATCCGTTTATAATGTAGAATTAGAAGACCTCCTTCTCAGTCTTCTCTTCCCTGGGATTTTCCCACACTCTCTGGTTCCAGAGGGACCCATTTTCTTGGTTCCTCTGGCCAGAAAGATGGGTTTCTCCCCATAAAATCTTGCACGTTTCTGAGTGATTGCATCTACCCTTGGGGTAAATCAACAGGAGAAAAGAGGGAGGGAAAAAATTACAGGAATTCCTCCCGCACACTTTGGACCTCAGGGGCCTCTTTTTCTGGTGCCTTTGGCTAGAGACGCAGTTTTTCTTTTTGGAATCTTGTGTACCCATGCCACTGTGGCCACTGTTACATCTTCATCGCATCAGCATGGCTTCATGGCTGGCATTGTCCACAGAGCAGTCCTGGGTGAGGAGAAAAAAGCTCCAGGTATTCTCCCTGTAACTTCTAGCTCACAGGAGCCCCTTTTTCTGGTCAGCAAGAGGGTTTCTCTCCATATTCACTCCTTGTGCCTATTGCATAGCTTTGCAGCTCAGGCTGTTGGTCCCACACCAGTAGATTCAGTGGTCATTCTTCAAGTCTCAGCTTTCCTCATGCTCTGCTTGCAGAGTGTTTACTTTTCAGGCCCTCAGATAGTTGCTATGTTCTGTCTGCACTCTCTTGTTACGATATGTAGAGACAGAGTCTCAGGCAGACTAGCTGCGTCTTGGCGAGTACTGCACAATCTCACCATCAAATATTACAAGCAAGATTTTACTCAGAAGACCAGAGAAGGTTCTGGAAATTGGGCTTACAATGACAGTCGATTCAAAAGTTTAGAGACATTTGAGGTGAGTTAGGATTCTGAACTACAAAAACAGCACCTTTCTCCTCACCAAAAGAGGTTGGATATGTTTTCAGGGTCCCAGCAAAGCTGAAGGGTATTCACTCTTCATTGTGATTGAAGTTCAACTGCCTTTTTCCTCTGTGTCTGTAATATTCATCATGCTTTTTACTCACAGACAAAACTTGCCATAGATGTAATAAGCAAGTCTGCTGTTTCATGTGGTCAGCCACTTTTTTGTTACTTATTATAGCTCTTGGGTAAGGTTACAAGACAGTAGGGCAGAGTGAAGAAACACACACACAGGTATACACATGAGGTGGAAATGTTTTGTTACAAAAGCCCTTCTTTGACTGTTATTCACTTTTTAATTTGTGCATTAAAATGTAAATAGAAATCTCATTATTTTCCCCACAGTACTTGTATCTGTGAATAAACAATACCAAAAAGTGGTCCGATACTTATTCAGACACAAGAGACATTCATCACCTCTGTTTTTCACATTAACATCAACTCTGGGGTCACGAATCAAACATCTCTAGATGCCTTATAAGATCCTGAACCTCAGGTATAAGTAGCCTGAGAAAAGAGTCCATGTGAACTTTTCAGGGGATCTTAGTTTTTTACTCTATCTTCTTTGGACTTTCTAGATATCCTCTTTGTGTAGTCCTCAGAAATACTCATTTCTGATTTTTATTCATGGTGTGGTAATCTCATTGTATAAAGGATTGCCTTATGTATGTAGCTATATGCCTTGCTACATTCATTCAACAAGCATTAATTGTGCCAAGGAAAAATAGAATTAAGCAGTAAATAAAAACGATAGATGTGGTGACCAGGTGGATACCCCACTTTATGTTACTCAACAATGTTTAAGCTCCAGGTAATTTCAAAGACAATGATATACTGTTTATTGTTACCTCAAAATAACAGATGGATAATTGCTTGCTTTACATGTCTCTGGCCAAATATTTATTCCACTTTCTTTCTTCTTCTAAAAACTCCTGAACCCTTGAAGCAAAAGCCATGAACAGTATCTAAATGGCCATTATGTTACTAACAAAAGATAACGGAAGGAAAGGATGGAGCATAAGAGCCAGTGAAGGAGGGAAGGAAGGAGGAAAGAAAAAGAAGGAGGAGGAGGGAAGGAGGGAGAAGAGGATTGTTTTCCCCTCACTGTGCACTTTAATCAACGTGGAAGAGCTGGTGCCACAAACTATTAATATTAATATATGAGTGTAATAGAGAAAGTAAATGCTGACTATTCCACCAGCATCCTTTTGCTACTGTTTCCATGAAGTAGCATTTCATGTGGAATTTAGTATTTGGTAGAGGGTATAAGAAAGAACAGAGTTCATCCTCATTCAATGTATTTTATAAAAAGTGCTAGGACCACTTTTTAATTTAGATATTGTTATTATTTATCTAGAAAACCTTCTATCAATTCTTACGGTTAATATACTTTTTTAGTATTATAATTTTCATTTAAAACCTCTGAGATAACATTTATCTGATAATTTTATGCTCTCTTATCCTTCTATTTCTCTACCTAAGCACTCCTCTAAACACAAGCTGTAAGCCTTCCAGTATTGAGCTAATCAGACTGTGCACTTTCCACACGTGATATTTTTCTGTACTTTTGGTGTCGCTCGAAAGAGAATATCTCATGCTATTATCATAATTGCCATCTTTCCATTTAATAAAGTTCTCTTTTTATCTGAAAAGATTTCCTTTAACAGTTAAAAGCTTTCCTGAATTAATACCTCGCAACAGAGCGACTCTGTATCAAACAGTATTCAGTACACTTTGAGCAATCCGTTTAGAGAATTTGGTTACTAAAGAACTAAAATTTCATAGTAATTTGATGTCATTTATTAGATAATCTCTCAGGTTAGCTTCCCCAAACAGCATTATAAAATGATTTTAAAGTAACCAGAATATTATTTTAATAAATATCCTGTTTCTTTTCTCTTTTGCCACTTATTCTCCTCTTTTCACTTCAACATTTCAAATACCAAATGGCATTTTCCTATAGTACAGTGGATGAAAGACTATACTCTAAACAGTTCTTCGTTTTACATAGACTGGTAATCTATGTTTAAAAATTGTACTCCAAAAATATAGTGATGTATAAGCTTTTGGTCAGTAACTCAGATAAACTCTTTTTAAATTCACAGCTTTGGGAATTCCCTGGTGGTCCAGTGGTTAGGACTCTGTGCTTTCACTGCTAAGGGTGCAGGTTCGATCCCTAGTTGGGGAACTAAGATCCCAAGATCCTGCAAGCCATGCGGCACGGCCAAAAAATAAATAAATAAATATTTTAAAAATAAATTAAAAAATAAGTGAAATAAAATAACAGCTTTATTGAGATATAATTCACATATCGTACATTTTAAAGTCTACTATATGGTGGGTTTTAGTATATCCACAGAGTTGTACAACCATTACCTATACTAATTCCAGAACATTTTTATCACCCCAAAAAGAAACCCCGTAACCATTAGCAGTCGCTCTGCATTCCACCTCCCCTCAGTCCCTGGCAATCACTATTCTGCTTTCTGTCTCTATGGATTTGCCTGTTCATATTGATGGGCTCATACAACATGTAATCTTTTGTGACTCTTTTTTTTTTACTTACAGTAATGTATTCAAGGTTCATTCATGTGGTAGCATGTATCAGTACTTCATTCCATATAATGACCAAATAATATTCCATTGTACAGATACAAAGTTTTGTGTATCCATTCTTCAGTTGATGGATATTTGGATTGTTTCCGTTTGCTGGCTATTATGAATAAAGCTGCTATAAATATTCATGTACAGGTTTTTGTGTGGACACTTATTTTCAGCTCTTTTGGGATTCTAACCTAGGATTAGAATTGTTGGGTCATATCATAGCTCTATGTTTCACTTTTGTGTGTGTGTGTGTGTGGTACGCGGGCCTCTCACTGTTGTGCCCTCTCCCGTGGCAGAGCACAGGCTCCAGACGCGCAGGCTCAGCGGCCGTGGCTCACGGGCCCAGCCGCTCTGCGGCATGTGGGATCTTCCTGGACCGGGGCACGAACCTGTGTCCCCTGCATCAGCAGGCGGACTCTCAACCACTACGCCACCAGGGAAGCCCTATGTTTCACTTTTTGAGGGACAAACTTTCCTAAGGCATCTGTACAATTTTACATTCCCACTAGCGATATATGCTAGGATAACATGTTCTAAGGTAAAGTGCTCTGAAATCAGTTATCAGCTTGTTTGGTTGGTTCCCATATCATCATGAGACATATAATGACTCACAGCAAAATGGAGTATGATATTAAAAATTTGTCAAGGTGTTCTGATCATTATCCAAAGGAGAGAGATGTGTGTACCTGATACAGGTCATCAAAGGTATGCCCTTAGTAAGCTGGAGAGGTGTGGAGAAAAGGGAACCCTCCTACACTGTTGGTGGGAATGTAAATTGTTGCAGCCACTGTGGAGAACAGTACAGAGATTCCTTAAAAATCTAAAAATAGAGTTACCATATGATCTAGCAATCCCACTCCTGGACATACATCCAGAGAAAACCATAATTTGAAAAGATACGTGCACCCTTATATTCATAGCAGCACTATTTATAACACCCAAGACATAGAAGCAACCTAAATGTCCATCGACAGAGGAATGGATAAAGAAGATGTGAGATACACACACACACACACACACACAATGGAACACTACTCAGCCATAAAAAAGAATGAAATAATGCCATTTGCAGCAACATGGATGGACCTAGAGATTATCATACTAAGTGAAGTAAGTCAGACAGAGAAAGACAAATATCACATGATATCACTTATATGTGGAATCTAAAAAAATGATACAAGTGAACTTATTTTCAAAACAGAAATAGACTCACAGACATAGAAAACAAACTTATGGTTACCAAAGGAGGAAGTCGGGGGAGGGATAAATTAGGAGTTTGGGATTAGCAGATACACACTACTATATATAGAATCGATAATCAACAAGGATCTACTGTATAGCACAGGGAACTATATCTTGTAATAACCTATAATGGAAGAGAACATGAAAAAGAATGTGTGTGTGTGTATACATTTATATATAACTGAATCACTTTGCTACACACCTGAAACTAACAGAATATTGTAAATCAACTATACTTTAATAAATAAAAAGATACACACTTATTGTGGAATGAAGATAGTTCATCACACCTTTCTACAGCCTGGATGAAAGACTTCAGGAGTACTTCCTCTCCTCTTTGATTTCTCTGGTACTCTATACTGAGAAGCAGTTCCACAGAGAACAAGATTAACAACTCAGGACATAGTTAGCTTATGTTAGTAAACGGGCCTCTGTGTTAGTAATCGTTTGTTTTTTTTTTTTTTTTTTGAAAGTTTGGTGAATATTAGTTAGTCACCTACAGCCTGATCATCTCTGAATGAACTAATGACATCCTACTTCTGCTTTTACAAAAATGCTGAGAAACTGATTGAGGATAATCACACTGGAATAACGCCATCCTTGAGCATCAACCTTAGCAGCCAGCTGGATGCTCCTTCTCTGACAGCTTTCCTGAAATGTGTCACCTGAAAGAGGGTCATTGAAAATGTGCTTAAAATGCTTTCCTTCAAAGCAAGGTCTTGCGGGGGCGGGTGGGAGGGTGCTGGATGGCCAAGTGGCTTAGCCACTGGGTGGCTGGGTGAAGAGAGGGAGAATACAAAAAAGGGAGGACTTCCCTGCTGGTCCAGTGGGTAAGATCCCGCGATCCCAATGCAGGGGGCCCGGGTTCGATCCCTGGTCGGGGAACTAGATCCCATCTGCGCACCGCAACTAAGAGTACATATGCCACAACGAAGATCCCGCGTTCTGCAGCTAAGACCTGGTGCAGCCAAAATAAAAAATAAATCAAAAAAATTAAATCTTAAAAAAAAAAAGTGAGATGGAAAGAAGCAGAAGACAGTGTAGTGTGATGGTGTTTGGAGAGATTCTAGGCTCTGCCACTAACGGACTTTGTGGCCTTGGGCAGTTTGCATGTTTCTGTCACTCTTGGCACTCTTGTTTGTAAACTGGACATGTTAGTCACCACTTGAAGTGGTTGACGTGGAACTTTTTAGGAACAGCCAACACCACGCCTGATGCCTAGTACATTCTCAGCAAATACTAGCACCCTTCTAGTTCTCTGTTGGTCTGATCAGGGGCTGCCCTCAATATTGGTCAAGAGGTCAAGTTTGCTGGCCGTTTTACATTCGGACTTCGCTTTGGATAACAGCCTCGCATTCCTATCACCAAACATGGGCACCCAGTGAAAGCCTGGTGAGTTTTCTCAAAGAACTTCGCAGCCACAGTGCAGCAAGAAAAATATGAATTTTCTCTGGGGATCAGGACCTGGATATTTAACTTGTTATCGGAACACAGTGTGCATCCTAAGATCTACAGCCCTCTCTGTGGTAGCTAGCAGTGGGCGATCAGAGATCATTCTTTGTGACTAAAACAATTTCTTTCCCTCATATGTTAAACATCATTATGGATTCTTCATGGGACCCTGTTATTATCTACTTTGTGTCACTTTTGTGAGTTTCCTCCTCTGCCTTCCTCATCCCTCAGAAAGGGTGCAATTACAAATTCACAAAACAATTGAACTGTGAGTTTGAAGCAGCATTTCACCCTTGGCAACCAGAATCCTTAATCATTATGCACCTTGTAAGTGAAAAAATAAAAGCTAGTATTTTATCTTGATGAATAAGAGTCAGTACTCACCATTTAGGGCTCTCACAGAGCTGATAATACGGGTGAAAAAACTGTAATTATAAATTCTGGTTGCAGATAGATTTTATATGTATTAGAGTAGTTTATGCAACACAATTTTATTTATTTATTAGTTGAGCTGCTAAAGTCCAAAGACAACTGGAACCTGGTCTTTGAAATATATAACTATTGACAAAAATAAATTTTAAATGATTATTTTATACCTTTGGTTTGCTGGACAAGTAAAGGCCACTGTGTGTGTTTGTTTGTAAATTCATTTATAACATTCGTTTCACAAGATGTACTGAGTTTTCAGTGAGATTTCCTAAAGGTGAATTTTTCCTTCTAAACTCTGATTTATTTGTGACTGTCTTTTGATCTATTGTGTAAATGTATGTCTATAAATATTTCTGTGAGGAATGGTGTTACACATTGGACTAATCTCCAGGACTTTAATTGCTTCAACCAGTGGGTGAAAGTATATATGCATTTAAACATCATTGTCATTGTTATTTATTAAAAAATATTCGTGGATACTTGGGTACTTGCCACTCCACTGTGATAGAAGCAGAAGAACCAATATTCTACAGAAAAGATGTGGTCCCTTCCTGCCATCAAAGAAATGCCAGTCTACTTGGGAGATGTGAACGAAACATACATGCATGAACAATCTGCAGAATATGCTGTTATCTTTACTTACCTGTCTTTCCTTGTATTGTTCCCTCAGTCTAGAAAATCCATCTCGCTTTGTTGTTCCACTCTTATTGACATAATCTCCTCGAATGCAAGAGCAAAAACAATGAGTAAAACTTGTCTAATTATTAAGGAGGAATGAAAGGAATTAAGAAGAAATTGATTAAAGAGGTATATCCCATCAAGGGGGTGTGGTCCATGTTTTCTTAAAATTTATACAGGAAAAAAACCCAAAACATTGTACTGGGAAGTAGCTCATGATCAGACATATAACCATGACTTCAGAATCTTTAAATAGTTGAGCAAACGTTAATTAAAAGTTATGAACAACAACTCAAAGGACAGTATTCTCAAAAAGGACAGGAGGGGGTCATAAATAAAATTCTGACCATGTCATCAGTGGAGCAGAAAAGAGAAAGGAAACTGAAGAAACTAATTTGGCCGCCTATGGAGTTTCTGATGAACCCAGATATTAAAACGGAAGATGTTAAAATGTGGGGAAAGATAAGAACATCCAAGGATGAAAATAAAGAGTGACACAGCCTATTTTTGAGAGGTGTTGGGTGGCCATTTATGGAGTTCTATCTTACCTTTGTCTCATTATACACCATGATCAAGAACTTAGAGGAGGGCTTTGGCTTCATGCTTATAATAATTGTCCAAGACATTATAAAAGAATTCCAAAAGCTCTTGACAGCCTGGAAAAACGGACCAAATCTTACCAAGGGAAATGTAAATTGATCAAAGGAAGATTATACAGTCACATTCAAAAAACATCTGCCCTAAGTGGGCTAGAGAATGAGCTTAGCAGCGGCACTGGTAGTGGCTGACAGGAAGTTGAGCGTGACTCAGCCATGTGGTATGTCTGGTTGGTAACATCATTTGATGCTCCAGTGCAGATCAAAGGTTGGGGTGGTGAACCACACTTGGAAGAGCCTGTTCTGTCTGGGGACCACATTTCAAGGGAAAAGTTGACCAGCTGGAATATGTCCTGCATAGGGGACTGTGATGATGAAAAGGTGGTTAAAACCATCCTCATAGGAAAACACATATGAAGAGGGCTTTTATCCTGGAGAAGGGGAGACCCTCATGGAGACCTATGAAAACTGACTTGAGGTTCTGGAACGGCTGGCCTGTGGAAAGGGGATTATGCTTGACCTACGTGTCTGGGAGAGTAGAACCAGGGCCGGAGGGTAGGAACCAAAGTGAGGCAGGTTTGGGCTGAGAAGACCTTGATGGCATCTCAAGTTGTCCAGATAGGAAACTGGCTTCCTCAGGAGGTCTGCTCATTAGAGATGCTTAAACTGAAGGCTCTGGCCCCAAGCATGGGCTCGCTTCCTTCACGTCGTCCCAGACCCTTCCTGCCCGATTCTGTCCCTCTTCCTTCCCTCTTTCCCAAGCCCTCATTCCTTCCTACATCTCGTAGCCCCCTCCATCCCCCAGTCCCTTACAATAATTATAGTCCACCCCCCGCCAAGCCATGTCTGATGCTACCCCTACTACCACCCTAGCTTCTCAGTCTGGAAAACTCAACCTTTCCACCAAAGCACATGTCAGCTCTCTGCTCCTGAAGCTCATTCAGTCTATTCCTCATTTGTATACACGCTCCCCCACTCCGTGTGGAGCCACTGAGGTTTCAGGTTTACCTGTTACAGCATCTGTTGTTATCTTAACTGACCCATGAGTCTTCCAGTAAATGCTTCAGTCAGGATAACTTCTCCATACAAAGAATACAGAAGATGGCAAAGCAGTTCTGATGTTTTTCTTTCTAAGCAAAACCTATTTTTATTTTATGCATGAATCAAAGCTGTCTGTCTCCTTTCTCAGTAGAGTCAGACCTCTTAGCCTTTGTCATTGTTTTCCAGCCAAGTCAGGAGATGGGGGCTCCTCTCCTGGGCAAGTGGAGGGAAGCTTTTCTTTCTCAGGCTTTGTCTCTCACACATCCATGTGGGAGCCAGTCAGTGTGGAGCCAGCTTCTCAGACTGCCTTTTTCTCTCTTGGGTTTGTTTCTGGAACTCTTTCCCCTTTCTCCTCCCCCCGTGGTGTGAGTTCGTGTGTGGCTGGTTTTCTTGGGCACAGGCCCAGCTGAGTCTCAGCTTTGTTTGTTGTTTGTACTGACTGAGATCAGCCTCTGATACCCAGTGGTCAGAGTTCCCTGGGATAGGGGACCCCAGTTGCATTCTTTCAGGCCTGGGCAGAAGACAGCAAATGCAAGAACACCAGAGCTTTGCAAGTCTTGGTTCACAGAGAAGAAAGCTGCAGTATTTTGTGTAGAATAAGAAATACATAAATCTGTGTTTTGGGGGCTTTTATTTTTATATTTTTATTTTTTAATTGAAGTAGAGTTGATTTACAATGTTGTGTTAATTACTGCTGTGCAGCAAAGTGATTCAGTTATTCTCATATATATACACATTCTTTTTTTAATATTCTTTTCCATATGGCTTATCATAGGATATTGAATATCATTCTCTGTGCTCTACAGTAAGACCTTGTTGTTTATCCATCCTTTACATAACAGTTTGCATCTGCTAATCCCAAACTCCCAGTCCATCCCTCCTCCTCCTTGGCAGCCAAAAGTCTGTTCTCTATGTCTGTGAGTCTGTTTCTGTTTCATAGATAAGTTCATTTGTGTCATATTTTAGATTCCACATATGAGTGACATCATATGATATTTATCTTTGTCTGACTTACTTCACTTAGTACGATAATCTCTAGTTGCATCTATGTTGCTGCAAATGGCATTATTTCATTCTTTTTGACAGCTGAGTACTATTCCATTGTATATATGTGCCAGATCTTCTTTATCCATTCATCTGTCGATGGACATTTAGGTTGCTTCCATGTCTTGGCTATTGTGAATAGTGCTGCCATGAACATTGGGGTGCATGTCATAGATATGTTTTTGGAACCTCTGTGTTCTGTTTTAGGCCAATAAAGAATTCCTAATTTAAAGGAGATTTGTCCCAGTTATTGGCCTACCATTTATACAGAAACTGAACAGACCAAAAAGTTCAGTGTTGGGATTTGTTCACACTCCTTTCAGTAGGAGAAAAGAGTAGCAGACCTCCAAAGGGCGGGGCAGGGTCTCCCAGGATCCCGCAGGAGACAGAGACTTGCCAGGCTCTCAAGCAGAAGTCAAGAGGCCACACCCAAGGGATAAGAACAAACCAGAATGGAACCAAGTCTTAAAAATGGCTACCTGTGCCCAACCCAGCTTAACGCTTGATTGGATTGGAGCAGCCCTTCACCTCATCTGCCAGCCAGAGGAAAGGGGAGCTTATGTCTTGTGAGAGATGTCATCTAGAGCTTCTCCTTCAAGTTACTGGTGCCCATTCATTCAGCCTGATCTCACCTGTCCAGGCCCACCGCCGAGGCTGGCTGACCTTGAGCAAGTTGGTAAACCTTGCTAATCCTTGACTGCCGGATCTCTTCAATTAGGATGATGGCAGAACCTACTCACTGGCTTATGTGTCCTTGAAAATCAAGGGAGATGGAGACAGCAGAGCTTAGTGATAAGAACCTGGCCTCTAGGAAATTCCCCTGTGGTCCAGGGGTTAGGACTCGGCACTTTCACTGCTGTGGCCCAGGTTCAATCCCAAGTTGGGGAACTAAGATCCCACAAGCCACATGGTGTGGCCATAGCCTCTAGAGAGTCATCACTTACTGAGTAATGTGGGGCAAGTTAACCTCTGTTACTATTTCTTTATCTGTAAAATGGAACTAGTAATAGTGTCTACCTCCTAGGATTGTTATAGGAATGAAATGAGTTAAAACTTATAAAGCGCTTAGAGTAGTTTCTGGTAGGAAGTATGTGCTCTATATGTATTCGTTAAATAAGATCATTGTACTTGGCTCAAAATGAATGCTCAAGAAGTGCTGGTTTCTCTTGTCCTTACAATTTGATGATGATGATGATGATGACCACCACCACCATCATCACCACCCAGTTATTACCTTCCTAAACCCTGCTCCATTTGACTCTCTGTTGCCTTCCCTTCATGAAACTCTCTGTTCCCTTGGCTCCTGGGACACCACCCATGCTAGTTCTCCAGGCTGTTTCCTGCTCGGTTCTCCTCCATCTTTTTCATGGACCTCTTACATGCTCTGGTCCCCTATCCACAGCCCACTGTTCTTCTCATTCGTGAGTGATGTCATCCAGTCTTACTATTCAAATTATCCCCCACATGCCGATGGCAACTCCTGTTTCCAGATGTCAAACCATCTCAGCAGTCCAGGCCCACATAGGTTCCAGAGGTACCCGTGTGGCTGTCCACTATGTGTCTCCATCTGGTGACCCCAGATCATTCAGAAAGAAACTCATCGTCTTCCCTTTAAATCAACTTCTCCTCCTCCTCCATCATGTGAGGGCACCTTTACCTCCTGTCACCCAAGCTAGAAATGCAGAGGTGGTTCTGGATTCCATCTTCATCCTCGTGCCTCACTTCCAAACCATTTTTCTGGCCAGTATTTCCCAAATTGGTACTTTCCTTCTCTTCTGACTCCCCACTGCCTTAATTCTGACTCTCACTTGGACCTCATATGTGGTCTCCTCTCTCTTGGCCTACCCTCTTCAAGCTTGCTACCCCAGTAATTTTCCAAAACACAAAAATGACCCTATTATCCCCTGGATTAAAGCCCCTCTGAGGCCCTTTGTCTCATAGGCTAAAGATGATGACTCCCTATTACGGAAGCCATAATGTCTGTCCAGACTCATTTTCAAACATTCCACTCCTCAAGCTTTGTTCACTGGATCAGTGAAACTGTTCTTCATCCAAAGTCCCCTCACTACAGGTGTCCACTGGTCATCCTCTGATGCTCAGCTCAGCTGTGACCCCTCCCAGAAACTTCCCATCTCTATCACGCCTCTCTCTTTCCACGTACAAGTTGGATCCTACCTCTGTATCAGTTTTCCAACAAAGTACTACAAATGTAGTGTTGTAAACAATACAGATTTATTCTCTCACAGCTCAGTAGGTCTGCAGTCCGATATGGGTCTCATGGACTACAGTCAAGGCTTCAGCAGGGCTCATCCCTCTCTGTAGGCTTCGGGGAGCATCTGTTTCCTTGCCTTTTTCAGGTGCTACACGGCAGCTGCATTCCTTGGCTCATGGTCCCTCCCTTCAGCTTCAAATCCAGCGATGGCTGGTTGACTCCTCCTCCCATCACATCCCTCTGACTTACTCTGCTCCTTCCCTCTCCCACTTTTAAGGACCTTCTGTTTACTTTGGACCCACTCAGAAAATTCAAAATAATCTCCCTATTTTAATGTCAGCTGTTTAACAACCTTAATTCCTTAATTCCTCTTTGACATGTATGTAACATAGGTTCTGGGGGTGAGAACATGGACATCTTTGGACAGGCTATTATTCTGCCTACCACAGTGCCCATTTTTGTGTTCCCACAGAACTCTGTCATTCCACGCGATAAATACCATCATAGAATTTTGTGGGGTTTTTTTGATTGAGATATAATTGACATAAAACATTGTGTAAATTTAAGGTGCAGCATGTTAATTTGATACATTTATATATTGCTGTAGCAGTTGTATATTTGTCAGTTTCCCTGACTTAACTTTGACCTTCTTTAGCATCTATTCATTTTTGAATCCCTATATTAAGAACAAATAATAGACCCTCAGTAAACATTTTTGATCATTCGAATACCTAGGGATAACCTAAATTCCCTTTAAGGATCAGCACAGAAGAGGGATCAACCCGTGCCCAGTAATTACAGTTATTCATATCAATAATTCCATTTCTATGAAAACTGGTCAACCAATATGTGATGTTAAGAATATAAATTGCATTACTCTTATTGCTATACTGTCATATACTTTATTGTTATTATGTATCAGACATTGCTCTTAGTGCTTTTCATGTGTTAATTCATTCAGTTTTTACAACAATCTTCTGATGTAGGTACAATTTCTACTGCCCATTTCATGAATGTGGAAACTGAGGCATGAGACATTAAATAGCTTGCATGATGTCAGCCAGATTAACATACAGTAACACTGAGTGATCCCCTTTATTCTGCCAACTCCAACAATCCCTTCTGTGGTCAGTCAACATAAATGGGAGGTCGCTGTAGTTAATTCGAAATTTTGTTTATTTCTCATGAAACCCAGTAGCCTTTAGCCTCACGGGTTTAAGGAAAACACTGAGTGAATTAGCTCCATCTGAGATTTTTCAGCCAGGCAACTTCTAAGACATATACACTATGGGCTCAAGTGTAAAAACGAGCCATGGATTATCTTTCAAAGCCACCTTGGTCTTTGGGAAAATCCTTGGGCCTAACTGTGAGTCCACACATGATCATTTTGTCAGTTTGATGAGAGTCAGTCCCAGGGGAAGGCCAGTGTGCCCGGGAGGAGAGACGGAAGGAAAGAGTACATTAAATCTGCGGTTGCTCACAGCATCTGCCTTTCATGCTGCCTCTGGGGGACACGCTGTCGCCTCCTCTCAGTCAGAAATTCTGTGTCTTCTCGGCAGTTCTTGGGGGGGGGAGCCCTTGAAGGCATTTGCTCTGACACCCTTATTTGTCTCAGACCCCTGGAAAGAAGTAGACGCCATCAAAGGCAAGGGGTATCAGGAGCTTGTTTTGTGCAAGGGCAACAGAATTCGTAAGTTTTCAGGCAACCCCCTCACTTATTTCAGCAGTTCAGTTAGTGGCAGAGCAAACTAGTAATATGTATTTATTAGCTTGAGTACAGTTTTTTTGTAGGGTGATTCTGTTTTGTGGCAAACAACTTGTTTACAAAGCTGATGATATTTTTCACTGAATTCAAAGCTCTTTCTAAACAGTAACCTGATTGATTTAGAATCTGAGGAAGTGGAGGAGAAAGCGTGAAGGACTTTAAGGGGAGAGCATCATCCCAGGATGCCTCTGAGAACCCTCAGGGGTAAAGGGAAGCGGTTTTTCCTCCACTCTATAACCGTGGTGGGCAAGAGCCACTATCCTGTTTCTCACGAGGGAGAACGGCTAAGGCATGACTTCTTGCCAAAGCTCGAATGATGCCTTGTGGAGTCAGTCTTCCTCTTGGTCTTCTGTGGCTGGCATCCTCAAAAAGTCTGCAAGAGCTGATTGAATAACTTATTCACGATGAACTTAGCAAAATTATATATTGCTTTATTCTAGTGCAATCCAATGTAAGTTTTTTTTTAATGGAAAACTAACATGTTTATTAATTTTTATAAATGTAAGCATTACAAAAACCATATAATTATGTTAGAAACTGGTATTCTCCCATTCTCCCACCTCAAGGTAGAGGACTGATTTGACCTTGATTCAGTATTGATTAAGCAGCTGCATTTTCCTCTTACTTTATTTATAGAGTACATCATATTCATTTTGAGCAGCTATGGTATATTAGGCATTGTCGGGAAACTGTGGCAGCCAGCCTTCTAACTGTTCAAGCACTGCAGGCCTCTCTTTAGAGATCAAAAGGCGGCGTGAGGCCCATCCTGGCCTCTAGCGAGTCCCCTCCTCCACCTCCCACTGCCGCTCCCAATTCTCTACACAGGTGATTTCATTGTTTTTATTTTTTTCTTTTTTCAGAATGTGAGCATTTTCTTTTTTTGATTTTTATTGGAGTATAGTTGATTTACAATGTTGCGTTAGTTTCAGATAAACAGCAAAGTGTATCAGTTATTGTGCATCTATCCACTCTTTTTTTAGATTCTTTTCCCATATAGGTCATTACAGAGTATTGAGTAGAGTTCCCTGTGCTACACAGTACGTCCTTATTAGTTATCTATTTTATATATGGTCATGTGTATATAACTATTTCCTAACTCTCCTACCTACTTCTTTGATCTGTCTTCATTTTATCACCTCTTGTTCAGTTTCTTCTTGTTGTTAGGAATAAAATGCTATCCTTGACAGTGGAGTTTGGAGGCTGGAATCCTACAGAACCCTTAACTTTTCCACATTTGACTGAGGTTATTTTTATTCTGTAGAACATGTGACAGACTCCTTTTGAAAAGAGATTTTTAGTGTTTGGGTATTATTCTGAAATACCATTATTCACATTTGGGAGTTATCTGGGTGGGAGTTCATTCTGTAAGAACTGAAGGGCTATATAATTTGTGGTTATTCCAGTATATGGTTATTAAATATATATTAAAAATCAGACCTTTATATATAATAATGGCATGGAATTAAGTACTCTCATTTTCTAGTGTTTATGGATTGAGATATTCAGAATCAATTATAGAAATCCAATATGGAAAATTGACAAATTTATACACATAACGCTGAAACTAATATATTTTCGTAATTTTGATAATGTCTCAAGGTTTTTGTCAAATTCTAGAAAGGTTATATTTTTCCTAAATTATCTGTGATTCTAATGTCAAATTTCTTGGAGCATATTATTGAATGGTAAAATTTTTAACAAAATTTTACAATAAAAAAATCTGTACACAGATGAGCTGTCACACATGAATCATCCTCTTTTATTTTATTTATGTATTTTTAAATTTTATTTAATTTTTGGCTGCATTGGGTCTTCATTGCTGCACGCAGGTTTTCTCTAGTTGTGGTGAGTGGGGACTACTCTTCATCGTGGTGCACAGGCTTCTCATTGTGGTGGCTTATCTTGTTGCAGAGCACCGGCTCTAGGCATACAGGCTTCAGTAGTTGTGGCACACAGGCTCAGTAGTTGTGGTTCGCGGGCTCTAGAGTGCAGGCTCACTAGTTGTGGCACACAGGCTTAGTTGCTCTGCAGCATGTGGGATCTTCCCAGACCAGGGGTCGAGCCCGTGTCCCCTGCATTGGCAAGTGGATTCTTAACCACGGTGCTACCAGGGAAGGCCAGTCATCCTCTTTTAATCTTTTAACGTTTATGGACTTCTTTTCCCCTTCTCCGTTAGAGAGGATTTGGTGACCATCATTGGTTTTTAGAAAAAGCAAACATATCCAACATTGAAGGGAAGGGTTCATCATTTGATGTAGAAGAAATGAATCTTAATGTCCCGATTGGTATTTATATGTGCACGTCAATGCCCTAGGAAGTGCCTTACCTGCTAGGGAATTCTTTTTTGTTCAGACATTTCTGATTCACGGTCCTCCAGGAACTGGAAAAATAATCCAGTGCTACGTGCTCTTCAAAAGCAAATCTATCGTTTCCATGTCATTTTCCCAGCTCAGATCTTAGATGTGGTATATTTCAGCTCTGGTCCCCAGCTGGGTCACTGCCATTTGATAAACTCCAGTGTTGCGGTGAAGAATTCAAGAAACAGCAGAGTTAATGAATTTTAGCCCCCCCCCCCCCTTTCATTCTCTTCCACCCACCTTTCCTTCCTCGTTGTGGTACACAAATTCCAGGGATGTTCTTGCCTCAGGGCCTTTGCGCTGTTTGTTCCCTTTGTCTGAGATGCTCTCTACCAATTGTTCATTTTCTTGTGTCATTCTGCTCTCTCTCAAATGTCATCTTATCATAGAAGCCTTCCCTGACAGCCCTGTCTAAAATGTCAGACCCTCTTCACACCTTAGAACCCCTCCTCCTCTTACCTGCTTTATTCTTCTTCTTGGTCCCCAGCATTACTTGATATTGAAGTTTTTATGCAATTGCATGTTCCCTGCCTGTCATACCTGCCTCACCACCAGTTAGAGCAAAGCTTTGTCTGTTTGAATACCTGGAATCTGGAATAGTACCATGCACATGAGGGGCCCTCAATAAAGATTTGTAGAATAAATGGGTGAAATGCAAATTTTCTCCTCCAGTATGTAAGGATGCTGAATACCAAAAGTGATTATGACTTACCTTGGTCCCTAGAGTAAATTGTCAAGCCAAGACAGTATGGTGTTATGGAATATATTTTTTCAGGTATGTTCTAAAATATATCTTATCTTTTAGCTATTAAATAATAGCAAACTATAGTCATATTGCTGGATCACTTCAGAAGAACACAGAATAGTCATAGAAATGAGTCCATGAATCTCCTTAAGTATTCTGAAATGAAAGACCACGAGCAATAACCTGTTATTTATTGTTCCTCTAACATGGATGTCCTGTAAGGTCAGTGGATCATTGACCAGCGGCCATCACTGAGAGGCAGTAACACATTGTGGTGAGAACAAAGAATTTGTACCTGACTGCCTGGCTTCAAATCCCGCTTCTTTCACTTAACAGCTGCATGGCCTTTGGGCAAGTTAGTTAGCTCCTTTAAGCCTCAGTTTCCCCAACTGTAAAATGGTAATACTAACAAGACTTGCTTTGTAGAGTAGGTGTGAAGATCCAGTAAGTCAATACATGTGCACCGTGCCTAGAACAGGGCTATTATTCAATCATTTTAAATTAAATAGCAGCAAGAATGATAAATTATTAAAATAATAGTGATTATAATAACAATGTGGAGTCATTTAACGGTGACTTTTAAGGATATTATGACTTTGTTGTTAGATCCTAAAACATTTTTTAACAAAATAGATATACTCTCATTGACATTAAGAATGTCATGTTTAAACGGGCAAAGGACTTGAATAAAAATTTCTGCAAAGAAAATATGCAAATGGCAATAAGTATATGAAAATACGTTCAACATCACTAATCATTAGGGAAATGCAAATCAAAACCAAGTGAGTTACCCCTCCATACCCATTAGAATGGCTATTATTCAAAAACAAACAAAGAACAGAGAATAAGTGTTTGTGAGGAGGTAGAGAAATTGGAATCTTTGTGCGTTGCTGGTGGGAATGTTAAATGGTGCAGCCACTGTGGAAAACAATGTGTCAGCTCCTCAAAAAATTAAAAATACAATTACCATATGATCTGGCCATTCCGTTTCTGAGTATAAACCCAAGGAATTGAAAGCAGGGACTCCAACAGACGTTAGTTCACACATGTTCATAGCAGCAGCATTTACAATAGCCAAAAGGCGGAAACAAGCCAAAATGTCCATCACAAAACCAGGTTACATGCAGGTCTTGCTGGGAAAGAACAGGCCATGCTATCACTCCCTGATAATTCATACCTGCATAACACTCTCAGTTTACGAAACATATAAACATGCATCACCTTGTGATGTCCTCACAGACCCCCTTGAGGTAATATTGTTCTCATCCCTATTATGCAGATAAGAAAAGTGGATCTCGGGAAAATTAAGTGGCATAGTACCCAAGGTTACATTACTGGCAAGTTTGGCATCAGGTCCTCAGCCTTCAGGCACATCTCCCGTGCTGTCTCCTCTAAATCAGCCCAGCCTTTGACCAGATCTTCTTTTCCTCTACTTGTCAGTGAAATAGAAGTAATGCTCATACCCGGGCAGGCAAAGAACCAGAGGTCTCTCATAACCTCTGTTTTACCATTTGTAAAGTGAAATTGGTAGAGATACTGCAATCCCCAAGGATGAAGGACTATGAATTAAGTTTATGATCCCTCCATTTTCTTTAGGGTACATCAAGAAAAACTGTCTAGCATTTACGAATGAGATAAAATATCAAGATAGAGGTGGCAGGGGTTTGCATTTCTATGGGCATGATATGGTTTTTCCATGAAAATTAAAGTGCTAACCAAAACAACTCACTGTTGGAATGTCATATAGGCTAAGCTACCAACATCCCAAGAATCTCATCTTAAATGCATGGCCTAAAAGAGTGTCTGTTTCCTGAACTGAAAGACGTGATCAGAAAAGTTTAGTCATGTTCCTCGGCCTGCCTCTGCATTAGGAGAATTTGGTGCTTTTTGTGTTTCTGGGAGAATAAGGTGATATTGGCATTCAAATAACTTGCTTTTGGAAGAGTTGCCACAGAAAGGTTGTCATTAGATGAAACAGTAGCTCCATCTATGATATGATTCCTTCAAGCATTTGAGAGCAAGACAGTTGCTCTGAGACCCTTGCTATGCCTCAAACTCATTCTCATCATATACTTTAACACGCTGAGGCAGGAGTTTTCTCATACAATTCAGTAAATCTTGCTTATAAAGGAAAACCAAATACACAAATCACTTTTTAAAAAATCAGTGTTACCTGCGCCTTTATTGTCACAAACCACTGTCTGCTAAGTATTTTTTTTGATGTCCAGTCTTGCTAAGCAAGCTAATGACATGTATAGCATGAGTCAGCAACAGCACAGTTTAAAGTTAAAATATTTATCTTTGTCCTCTACAAATTTTCTGTCATCTACCTGGTTGGGACAGTTCTGAGACCTTCTTTTCATTGTCCAATAGTGGTCACTAGCCATGTGTGTCTATTTAAATTGAAATATAAAATAAAGTGAAATAAGAGTTAAAATTCAGTTTCTTAGTTATACTTGAAACATTTCGACTACACTGTAGCCATGTGTGGCTGGTAGCAGCATCTTAGTGCAGAGAACACTGCATCTTTGCAGAAAGTTCTATGGACTGTTCTATGCTTTGCTTTAAAAACTTGTTCATCTCGGGCTGTGTGCCATCTGGTCCCACGGAGGGGCTGGTGGGAGAAATCACCATTGCACCAACTGAAACAAAGCTGGCGTCAGCCAGTCAGGGCTCGTAGGTGTGCCACGATCTCCTTCTCTGGGCACCAGTAAGGTGATTTTGCAACTCATCAGTGTCTGTTAACAAAAAAGTCTTGAGGTCAAGGTAATATTGCTAATTTGATCTCCTCCTCTATAACAGAGGCCTCTGTTGGGCATGGCAGTCGTCTCCAGCAGGTGATGCCCTGCCTTTGAAAACTGGGTTTTCTCCAAGATCACTCAGATACTCTGCTAGGCAGCAATTCTCAGCTACAGATTGGAATCACCTGGAGAGCTTCTAAAAATGCACATGCCTAGGTCCCATCCTCAGCCTTAATTACTCTGATTTGCAGCCAGGATTCTTTAAAAATTCCTCCAGATAATCAACTATGCACCCGGGGCTGAGAACCACGGCCCTAAGACCTGTTCCTAGCACCTCAAGTAGTTTTAGTCCAAGGCATCTCGGCCCCTGGGTCAGCCACAGGTAGCACTAAACAGGGATACGGAACCCAGGTTCAGTTTCCAGCCCTCCTTCCGACTGGCTGTGGACCTTGGATGAGTCACTGTCTGCCTGGGCCTCGGGATCTTCCCCTGTTCAGTGAGAGGGATGATCTCCTTCACATCCAGCTTCTATCAGTCTAGGAAATACCAGTTCCTACTAATGTGATCGAATAGAACCCTTCATATTAAATTATGGGGAGAAATCTTTTCTCTTTTGACATCGCAGTTAATTCCTATGCATTTTATATCCACTGTAAGCTGATGCTGTACAAGCCTCAGAGAGCCCCAAGCTTATCCAGATAGCCCCCGCTGTCTCCGTGTACTAGGGGGACGGGCCACCAACACAGAGCATTACTGTGTAAAGTCCAGCTGAGGGTTCAGTGACTTCTGTGTGGACCCACGTGTTGTATCAAGTACAGAATCATCACTGATGTTTGGACATCTAACAAGGGGCTCTAGCTGGCCTCAGCTATTGTGCATGACAAGCTAATGTTTCTTTTTATGTCCCAAGTCTTTCCTGGTCCTCATTTGTGCAGTCATTTCATTTCCTTCTCCAGAAGTTTCCACAACTAGCCTTTAAAGTCATCACCTAATGGGCACTGAGGTGAAAGCTATATTTACATGACATTCTGATCTGGTTATGACTTGAGTTTCTTCCCTCTTGCTTTTCGCCAAAGCAGGCTGGCTTCTTAGAGGCTGCCTAATACATCTTTGAATGGCCCCATCTCTCATGGGCTGTTAGAAGTGACATCTCCCAGCTCATCCCGTCGGAGACAGTGATGGGATAGCACCTTTCAAGGTGACAGTGTGTGTGACAGCAGGCAGAGGGGAGTACATGCTCACTGGCAAATATAAGGGATGGGTGATCATTCAGGCTATATGTTTCATCACCGTAACTGCTCATGACTTCAAATTGCCCATGAATCAATCTGTAAGTGCCTCAGAATAGGAAAGCGGTTGCCAGCCGGCTCTTGACTCGCCTATTACAAATATTTCACTTCCTTACTATCTGCCCGTCTCCTCTTATAATCTTCCACTGAATGTCCTGCTTTAAGAAAGATCCTTTTCAAGCACCTCCGGGAGATGGCTGCAGCCCTAAGCATGGCTTTCCTGCCTCTGTGCCACCCTCAGTGAATCCTCCACCTTACCTCCCCGACCCTGTGAGCCCTAGCAAGCCGTGTGCTCAGGCTAACCCTCCCCGCCCCGCCCCCCCCCCCCGATGTCTCTCACTCTTGGTCACATTTTGTTGGCCTGAAAAACCCCACAGCCCAGAGCTGCCCGCTAGACACACACCCTGAGCCACCGAGGTATCATTAAACTTTCTCATCACCACGTTAAAAAAAAGTAAGCAGCAGGAGAAATTCATATCAACAATATATTTTATTTAAACCAGCATGTTCAAAGTACTATTTCAACTTGTAGCCAATATACAAATCATGAATGAAATTGTTTACATTCCCTTTTTCAGACTCAGTCTTCAAAATCCAGTGTGTATTTTGCACTATAAGACATATTAGTTTGGACTAGACCCATTTCACGTGCTCGCATGTGGCTGGGCTGATGGCTATAGGCTGCCCTACTGGACAGGGCAGTTCTGCCCCTTCCCATCCCCTTCACCAGGCTTATCCAGCTCACCTTGGAGGACTCAGATCAGGCACTGCCTTTAGAAAGCCATCTCTGACCTCAGCCCCTGCACCCCATTGCTCAGTGGTTCTCAACCTTTGCTGCACGTGAGAATCTTCTGGGCAGTTTTTTAAAAGCCTAAAGACCTCTCCACAGATCAATTTGACCAGGATCTTACTGGGATTCAGGCTTTAGTTTGGGGGGTGAGAGGGGGCTTGTTAAACTCCAGGTGATTCCAGCGTGCCGCCGTGGCTGGGGACCACTCTAGACCTGGTCGCTCAGTTACGCACCCTACAAAGTAATATCAGCAGGGGAAGTGACAGGAAGTGAATAAATGCATCGTGTGTAAAATGGTTCTCTGTACTGTAAGGAAAAGTAAAGAGTGACTTGCCAGCGGGGGAGTGCCCCTTTATAAAGGGTGAGACAGGGATGCTGTGACAGTGGGGAAGCAAGGACAAATTTCTGGAGCCTGGCTATCTGAAAATGGGACCTAAGCCAATCCTGGTGTGTATTTGTTTTTGTTTTTGTTTTTGCGGTACGCGGGCCTCCCACCACTGCGGCCTGCCCCGTTGCGGAGCAAAGGCTCCAGACGCGCAGGCTCAGCGGCCATGGCTCACGGGCCCAGCAGCTCCACGGCATGTGGGATCCTCCCGGACCGGGGCACGAACCCGCGTCCCCTGCATCGGCAGGTGGACTCTCAACCACTGCGCCACCAGGGAAGCCCCCTGGTGTGTATTTGCTATAGTAATGCTGTGAAACCAGCAACCCCCAAGTCTCAGTGGTTTATAATAATAGGATTTTTTCTGTAGTGGGCCAGGCTCTGCAGGGTCTTGGAGGGCATGGTGAGATTGGGGCTAGGCCCAGGGTTCAGGTTGGGTTCCTCTTTGCTCCTCATTGGCCAGCAGCTGCGTCTTTATACATTCTTCCCACGATGGTAGCAAAAGTACAGAGGGGACAGGAGGAAACACTTAAGGCGTCTTAAGGCCGAGGCTTGGGACGGGCATAGTGTCAGCTCTCCCCACATTCCATTGGCCAAAGCAAGTCAGTGAGCAAGCCCGACAGCAAGGGGGTGAGGAAGTGTCCTGCACCCACACTGACCATGGCAAGGCAGGCCGGGCAGAGAAGGTGTGAGCCAATACTCAACCCCATGTGCCATCTTAGGATAATTAGTGGGGCAGCTTTAGCTTAGAAGTGTTTTTTTTTAAATAAGACCTAAAGCCTCCCCTGGCCCTGTGCTCTCCTGTGCTCCTTCACTGCCCTCAGGGGTCCTGCACCTTCTCAGCCATTGTGCTCACAGGCCCTCCATGCCACACCCTTAAGAGCTCAGAGTCCTAACTCACTCAGTTCTGGATTTTTTAGCACCTGGCTCACTGCCTGTAACATCCAGAAGCTCCCCCCTTATACTGTCAGCCACAGGAGGACGCTGTGCTCTGCTGCCCTTGATAATACGTACCACCCTCAGGATAATGTGTGATCAGTGTTTTTAATGCCCTATTGCTTCAGAGCCCCAGGAGGACAGTGATGAAGCCCACTGTGTTCATGGCTGAACCTCCAATGCCAAGCTCAGGGACTGGCATCATCATGTTTGCTTGATTGAATGAAATTATCCTAAAAGAGGCAGCAAAGTCAGAGCCACGTAGAGGGTCTCATATGAAACAAGGGCATCCCTAGGTCATTCAGTTTCCTCTTCTGTAAAGTGAGGTTGTAATAGGAAATTTACATCATGGGGTTGATGTAAAGATTAAATAATTCATGTAAAAGCCCTAAAATACATGTACCTCATAAAAACTCGATAAATAAATTGGTAATCTGTGGAATGGGAATATAAGAAAACAAATGAAGTGAAATATAGTAGAGGGAGTTTCACTAGACTCATTCCACACCTCATTTTCCCTCTATTAATAACTATGGAACCAATCAAAGTAATCCCCAGACCATGAGCTGCTACTCATAAAGTTTGGGGCAAAAGAAGATATTGGCCGTCTAATTTCAAAGAGTGATCATAGAAATGATGGGCTGAACACCTAGCATGGGAAAGGCCTAGGGAAAACAAAGCCAGCTGAAAATCCATTTGCAGATATCTGGAAGAGAGCAGGGTCCTTGGTAGTAAGCCCAATGGCTACATGAATACCCAGTTTTCTCACACCAGTCTCCATTCCGCATATGACTGGTTGACAGGTCTGGGGATCAAGAGAACTTGACCAGTGTAGTATATCTTGACTGCAGTTTGTATAATAGACATTTCATAAACGGGAAACTTATGTCCTAGATCCAGCACTGGTCATCTTTTCTGGTTGATTTAGACAGGAAAAGAGAAGCGAGGGAAAAAATGAATGAATGGATAAATGAATGAATATTTGCATAGTTGAAAGAGTAGATAAAGAGTATTACTATTCAAGGCCAATAATAATAACAACAACAAAGCCTATATCCACGTGTTACCAGGTAGTTTCCGGAAGTTAGCTGAATACCTGTTCGTTCAAAGAGCAGAGCAGAGGCTTAAAGCTGCAAGGCATAGTTTAAGGTGGAGCTGGTGAGGAAGAATTCAGGCAGATAACAGAGAATTGGCTGTGACTGTGCTGTGGAGGCCAGTGTAGGTGGAGGGTGGGCAGACTGGAACCGGCTGGTCCACCTAGGAGAGCAGCCTGGGGCATGGGGTCCAGGACTTTCTCAGCCACCCCAAAGCCACCCTACTCCGCTCACTCAGAGAGCCCCAGTGGGCCATGATTAAGTTAAGCTTCTCACTTGCAGGAGAAATAAAGGGGAAAAGATATGCATGAAATCTGTGGATCAGAAACCACAAGAAGAGCTCCTGCCCAGCTGGTTTTTCTCCAGATTCCAAAGAGCAGTGGCTCTCAGATAACAAAAAGTCTGTGAACTGGGGTTGACCTCAGAAGTGAACACACAGGTAACCGGAACCTAGGTCAAGAAACAGAACATGTCTTGTGCCTCCAAAGATCCCTCCATTCTCCTGCTCCGTCACCACCGTCCCCCCAAGCATATCCACTCTCTGACTTCTGACAGCCAGCTTTTGAAATTTGCACAAATGGAATCATACAGTATTTTCTCTCTTGTGTCTGACATCTTTCACACACAGGATGTTTGAGAGACTCATCCTTTTGTGCAGTGGGTCCCAGTTGGTTTGTTCTCATTGCTGTGAGGATACAGTGTTACACTTGTGTGTGTTTCTTCATCCTGAGGATGGACATTTAGGTTGTATCCGCTCTGGGGCCATTGTGAACACTGTAGCTATTACCCATCTTGTACATGCCTTTGGGGGCACATGTGAACACATTTCTGTGGGGTTACCTTTCCAGGCATCTGTTTCACTAGAGCTAGGAAATGAAATCAGTGATATCAGCCTCACGGGTTTATTGTAACAATTAAATGAGATAATGTATGTGAACCTTTTGCAAACTTTAAATGTGATGCAAATCTAAGAGTTGCCACTTTGAGGGAGACCCTAGTCTACCGTTTTTGTTGTACCCATCGAAAAGTCCAACATCTTTCTTGATGCATTCTCTAACCACTCTCAGGCCTTCCAAACCCATATATTACATAGGGTTTGCGGGAGCAGTTCTCGACTCTAGGCCAACATACATGGGTACACCAGTTTCTCTACTTGGGGTCACTGCCGAATATCTGTTGATACGTAGATTTTATTTCTCCCACAGCTGAAACTCCACTAGGTCATAATACCGTCTATCTAAGAAATACCGAGCAGGTCGTATAAACAGGTGGAAACCAACATATAGCTTACTCAAAGTAAGGGGAAAGAGAGGGAGAAAAATATCAGGCCAGCCACAAAGGAAATTTACATATTTACCAGATTCTATGTGAACTTGGCCTTACGATCATATGTGAGAACAGAGTTGGGGCCGTGACATTCTGCTCAATCAGAAGCACTAAAGGGGACCACGTGTGAGAGCTAAGAATGTTTTTGCAGATTTAAGAGGATTCTGAAGTATGTGGCTATGGTTTCATTGGGATGGTCCTTGATTTGTTTAGTGTTTAGTTTCTTTTTAGTCCTGCCGAGTGTGACACCAACATTTTAACATTTGAACCCAAAAGCTGGCTCACCAGTGAGGAGGTGCACTTGTAGCCAGTTATTATGTGTTCCTTCTCACACGGTGATCACAGCAACAATGCTGTGCACTCGTACCAGGCTTTAGGATTTCCATTACCCTTCTACACACAGCATTCCCTTTTATCCTCACAACCACCCTGGGAATGAGGCATGGAAGGGAATGTATGTATCCCTGTTTTACCTAAAACTCAGAAAGGTTGCCTATCCTGTCCATGTGTGCAACATAATCAAGTAGGGGAGCCAAACCTGGATCTCCTGCCTTCCAGCTTCCTCCCACTCACCACATGCCTCTTGGGTGTGTACTCACCTCCCCTGCTATACTATACACGCCCTAAAAGCAGAGGGCGCCCCTCATCCCGTGCCGTTTCTCTTCTGCACCCACTCCTGCATCTTAAACAGAGTGGGTGCTGAAGGTGCTTTCTTTCCAGGCCAGTTGCAGTTTAAACAGTTTGCTCTAGGAGCTCAGAATTGCTTGTAGAGAATGAAAGGCATTCTTCTTGATGTTTTAAAGATTTAATTTTATTTATTTATGCCTGCGTTGGGTCTTCGTTGCTGCATGCAGGCTTTCTCTAGTTGCAACAAGCTGGGGCTACTCCTTGTTGCGGTGTGCGGGCTTCTCATTGCGGTGGCTTCTCTTGCTGTGGAGCAAGGGCTCTAGACACGCGGGCTTCAGTAGTTGTGGTTCGTGGGCTCTAGAGCGCAGGCTCAGTAGTTGTGGCACATGGGCTTAGTTGCTCTGTGGCATGTGGGATCTTCCCCAACCAGGGCTTGAACCCGTGTCCCCTGCATTGGCAGGCAGATTCTTATCCACTGCGCCAGCAGGGAAGTCCCTGAAAGGCATTCTTGTTGGAGACAAGACCCTAAGGAAGCTTTTGTCTGTGCCAAGACAGATCCCAGAGCAAATGTAGAGCAGAGACAGATTATTATTGAGCTATGGAACAAGCATTCTTTCCTGGCAACTGAGAGGAAGGTTGGGACCAGAAGGGAGCAGATGGGAGAGATTAGTGTGGCTCTGAAAAAGACGGTGGGTGGCCGGAGCCCAGAAGGAAATATGGCTAGTGATCCATTCTCTGTGGTGAGGATAGTGCAGTGCTTGTGATAGCTAACATTTACCACCGGGCATCCCCTATTCCACTCTGTGTTATAGTACCCCTCTGGACGATTTTGCCCTGAACTCCAGTAAAATCAGATTACACATCCTGTGTCAGTGGTTCTTTAGGAAACGGAGGAAGAGGAGTTAGGTCGGTCTTTGGTCTAAAGAGGGAAGACAAGAGGGAAGTCAAGCGCCCCAGGAGGCAAGACAGGAAGAGAAGGTCGAGAGCTGAGTCAAGAGCAGGAGCTGAGTGGAAGTAACCTGGACGTAAGCCTCCTCAGGAACACTTGGGAATGTTGGGAAGGTCACAAGACACTGCAGAACATGGGCTTTTGGGGGTCAAGTCATTTTAGTTAATATTGAAAAAAACAATGACCCCAGAAAGCTGGAAGTCATTTTTTATAAGTATTTTAATTACTTTATTTTATAAATTTTTTGGTCATTGAATTAAAAGAAAATAATGTAAATAATAATGTAATGTTTAAAATTACCTCATTTAAAGTAGACAATTTGGGACTTCCCTGGTGGCTCAGTGGTTAGGACTCCATGGAAAGCTGGATGGCTTGAAGACAAAGAGGTTACATCAATATTTATTGAACTTTTCAAACCACAATTTGGGTGCTCCAGTCTTTGAGAGTTTTATTTTGTATTTTTTCACCTTCCATTTTACTCTTGCTGTTACCCTTTGTCCTTCTTGTACTGGGAGATGACCAGATTTAACATTCTTTGCCTAATTGCCTGCTTGCTTAACAAACCAAGGACATGTGCAAAGCCAAGAATCCTAGCGGTGTGGGACCTTTCTATACTCTGTCCCACCCGGGGTCTCAGAGTTGTGCGTGTGCGTGTGCGTGTGCGTGTGCGTGTGCGTGTGTGTGTGTGTGTGTGTGTGTGTGTGTTGTGTAACAGAGAGAACAAGCAGGATCACAAAAAAGAAGGACTATTACTTACCAGCTTAGGGATAAACTTGTTTACTCTTAAATATATATTGTTTTCAGAGTCAGCAAAAGCCAGAGCCATCACGCCTATGAAGCTGCATTTGCATTTATATACAAATAAGAAAAATGAATTCTAGCCAGAGCATGTCCTCAAAGAGATTATAAATCCACTCTCTTGACTGGAGTGCTGGGCAGTACTTTGCTCGGTGTGTGAGGCTGTGCGTTGCAATGGTATGTAAGGCGAGTGAGAAACAGGAAAGGAGCCAGTGGGGACGTCTCACCCTGGAAACAGTATAGTCACAGAGAGCCATCTCTTCTGTTGAAAACTGCTTATACCTGCTACCTTTGTAGACATTGATTCCTCAATCAAGTTTGGCTTATGGTGGGTTAATAATTAGATACTCTGTGTGTAGTTCAAGGGAAGGCCACTAGCTATGACTTCACTTTGGCTGGGGTTTCCCTGTAATCCATTTAGCAAATTAAAGAGATTACTTTGATTGGTACCATTATCTCCTCTTCTCTTGCGGGTGAACCACTTAACCTGTGCTTAATTGAAAGAGATAGAGAGGGTACAGTAACAAATACAATCAAAAGGAAGGGGCAATAGGATCTGTAGGCCAAACAAATGATGGCACTGGGCTAACAATAGCAGATAAGAGGTGAGATCAATTAATTACAAGCTATTGTAGGCGTTGGGTGGTTGCCAAGGTTTCTAATAGCCTAAGCCATCATGCCAGCTCTGTTTTGGAGGATTTTAATGACTAGCAGTTGATGTGGCTATTTCAATAATCACTTACTTTTATAATTACTTCATTAGAATACTAAATGTATCCCTTCAATGAGAAAGACCTTTATTCCCCCACACATCCAGCCATATTGGAGGCTCCATCTTCCCACAGAGAAGCCTCCTGTTTGGAAGAGGCAGTGGTTTGGAAATAGCTGTGCTTGCATTGTGTTCAATATTCTATGTGAAGTGCCTGCCCTGTAAGGCCCTGGGCTAGTGCTTGGAGTACAAAGATCATGAGGCCATGGCTTCAGGGTGGGTGCAAATATAATTTCAATGCGACTGCATAAAGGTTAGAATAAACTTGTGCAAAGGGTCTGCTTTGTTCAGTGTCACAGAGGAAAGAGAGGTCATTCTAGTTGTTTCAAGCAGAAAGGGATTTAATGTAGGGAAATAAGTTCCAGATCTGGCTTCATCTCCTTCTACCCTCTTCCTCCTTGGCCAGCTTCAGCCACACTGGACTCCTCCCTCCTCCTTGAATTCCCCAGTCACACGCTCACCAGGAGGCCTTTGTGTTGACAATACCGTCTGTCTAGAATGTTCTTCCATCAGCTACCACATGGCCAGCTCCCTCTTCCTTCATTTGTTTCCTCAAATGCCACCTTTTCAATGATGTTTACCCCAGCTGCCAGATTTAAAATTCTTACTCACTCTCACTTACAGCATTTCTAATTCCCTTTACACTGTAATATCCACAGATAGGATTCTATGTCTCTTGAACACTGATGAGCCCCAAGGGCCTTCATCAGTCCCTGGAATATAGAAGGAGTATTTGGTGAGTGAGTTAGGTGCCTGTAGCCTGGCTGGAAGAGCTGGTGGAGAGGGAGCCAGAGTGCTGCCTAAGGTGGTGGGGGCGGGGGGGGGGGGGTCACACCACGGTAACTGCAATCCACAGCTCAGCCAGCTGTTGCTGATGTAGGGCTGGGAGGGCTCGCCACCGCACCACACCATGCACATCTTTGGGAGCTTCCTTGACAGCCTTCCCTGCCATGGGAGGATGGCCTCTGCTTCCCTTTTTCCTTCAAACCCCTAGGAAGACAATCTGGCAAATGTAGTATTTACATTTGCAACGTCTTCACGTAGAAGGAGGTGTAATGGAGCCTTCGGAAGCCAACCCAACTATCTGCCATAGGACCTTCAGGGCACGTGGAGGAGACCACTGTGCTCCCTCTTGGATGGGCAGCCTGAGGTTCAGGGCTGCGTGGTTTGCTGTAGGTCTCACAACAAGTACATCTCGGAGCCAGGCTTACCCCGAACATCTCATCATTCAGAAACCCTTGCTTCCTATATGCCAATAAAATGGGCAACCTGGAAGAAATGGACAAAGTTCTTAGAAAAGCACAACCTTCCGAGACTGAACCAGGAAGAAAGAGAAAATACAAACACACCAATCACAAGCACTGAAATTGAGACTGTGATTAAAAATCTTCCAACAAACAAAAGCCCAGGACCACATGGCTTCACAGGCGAATTCTGCCAAACATTTAGAGAAGAGCTAACACCTATCCTTCTCAAACTCTTCCAAAATATAGCAGAGGAACACTCCCCAACTCATTCTACGAGGCCACCATCACCATGATGCCAAAACCAGACAAACATGTCACAAAGAAAGAAAACTACAGGCCAATATCACTGATGAACATAGATGCAAAAATCCTCAACAAAATACTAGCAAACAGAATCCAAAAGCACATTAAAAGGATCATACACCATGATCAAGTGGGGTTTATTCCAGGCATGCAAGGATTCTTCAATATATGCAAATCAACCAACATGTTAAACCATATTAATAAATTGAAGGAGAAAAACCATATGATCTTTTCAATAGATGCAGAAAAAGCGTTTGACAAAATTCAACACCCATTTATGATAAAAACCCTGCAGAAAGTAGGCATAGAGGGAACTTTCCTCAACATAATAAAGGCCATATATGACAAACCCACAGCCAACATCACTCTCAATGGTGAAAAACTGAAACCATTTCCTCTAAGATCAGGAACAAGACAAGGTTTTCCACTCTCACCGCTATTATTCAACATAGTTTTGAACTGGCCACAGCAATCAGAGAAGAAAAAGAAATAAAAGGAATCCAAATTGGAAAAGAAGAAGTAAAGCTGTCACTGTTTGCAGATGACATGACAGTATACACAGAAAATCCTAAAGAGGCTAACAGAAAACTACTAGAGCTAATCAATGATTCTGATAAAAGTATCCGGATACAAAATTAATGCACAGAAATCTCTTGCATTCCTATACACTAATGATGAAAAATCTGAAAGAGGAATTAAGGAAACACTCCCATTTACCATTGCAACGAAGAGAATAAAATACCTAGGAATAAACCTACCTAAGGAGACAAAAGACCTGTATGCAGAAAACTATAAGACACTGATGAAAGAAATTAAAGATGATGCAAACAGATGGAGAGATATACCATGTTCTTGGATTGGAAGAATCAACATTGTGAAAATGGCTATACTACCCAAAGCAATCTACAGATTCAATGCAATCACTATCAACCTACCAATGGCATTTTTCACAGAACTAGAAGAAAAAATTTCACAATTTGTATGGAAACACAAAAGACCCCAAATAGCCAAAGCAATCTTGAGAAAGAAAAACGGAGCTGGAGGAATCAGGCTCCTGGACTTCAGGCTATACTCCAAAGCTGCAGTAATCCAGACAGGATGGTACTGGCACGAAAGCAAATATAAATCAATGGAACAGGATAGAAAGCCCAGAGATAAACCCACGCACATATGGTCACCTTATCTTTGATAAAGGAGGCAAGAATATACAATGGAGAAAAGGCAGCCTCTTCAATAAGTGGTGCTGGGAAAACTGGACAGCTACATGGAAAAGAATGAAATTAGAACACTCTCTTACATCATACACAAAAATAAACTCAAAATGGATTAAAGACCTAAATGTAATGCCAGACCCTATAAACCTCTTAGAGGAAAACATAGGCAGAACACTCTGACATAAATCACAGCAAGACCTTTTTTGATCCACCTCCTAGAGTAATGGAAATAAAAACAAAAATAAACAAATGGGACCTAATGAAACTTAAAAGCTTTTGCACAGCAAAGGAAACCATAAACAAGACCAAAAGACAACCCTCAGAATGGGAGAGGATATTTGCAAATGAAGCAACTGACAAAGGATTAATCTCCAAGATTTACAAGCAGCTCATGCAGCTCAATAACAAAAAAACAAATAACCCAATCCAAAAATGGGCAGAAGACCTAAATAGACATTTCTCCAAAGAAGATATACAGATTGCCAACAAATACATAAAAGGATGCTCAACATCATTAATCATTAGAGAAATGCAAAGCAAAACTACAATGAAATATCATCTCACACTGGTCAGAATGGCCATCATCAAAAAATCTAGAAACAATAAATGCTGGAGAGGGTGTGGAGAAAAGGGAACACTCTTGCACTCCTGGAATGTAAATTGGGACAGCCACTATGGAGAACAGTACGGAGGTTCCTTAAAAAACTACAAATAGAACTACCATATGACCTGGCAATCCCACTACTGGACATATACCCTGAGAAAACCATAATTCAAAAAGAGTCATGTACCAAAATGTTCATTGCAGCTCTATTTACAATAGCCAGGACATAGAAGCAACCTAAGTGTCCATCATCAGATGAATGGATAAAGAAGATGTGGCACATATATACAATGGAATATTACTCAGCCTGAAAAAGAAACGAAATTGAGATATTTGTAGTGAGGTGGATGGATCTAGAGTCTGTCATACAGAGTGAAGTAAGTCAGAAAGAGAAAAACAAATACCATATGCTAACACATATATATGGAATCTAAGGGGGAAAAAAACCCAAAACGTCATACAGAACCTAGGAGTAAGCCAGGAATAAAGACACAGACCTACTAGAGAACGGACTTGAGGTTATGGGGAGGGGGAAGGGCAAGCTGTGACAAAGTGAGAGAGTGGTGTGGACATATGTACACTATCAGACGTAAAATAGATAGTGGGAAGCAGCCGCGTAGCACAGGGAGATCAGCTCGGTGCTTCGTGACCACCTAGAGGGGTGGGATAAGGAGGGTGGGAGGGAAGGAGATGCAAGAGGGAAGAGATATGGGAACATATGTATATGTATAACTGATTCACTTTGTTATAAAGCAGAAAGTAGCACACCATTGTAAAGCAATTATACTCCAATAAAGACGTTAAAAAAATTAAAATAAAAATAAAGATACAGTAATTAAAAAAAAATGGTCAGAAGATCTAAATACACATTTCTCCAAAGAAGATACACAGATTGCCAACAAACACATGAAAGAATGCTCAACATCACTAATCATTAGAGAAATGCAAATCAAAACTACAATGAGGTATCACCTCACACCAGTCAGAATGACCATCATCAAAAAATCTGTAAACAATAAATGCTGGAGAGGGTGTGGAGAAAAGGGAACCCTCTTGCACTGTTGGTGGGAATGTAAATTGATACAGCCACTATGGAGAACAGTATGGAGGTTCCTTAAAAAACTAAAAATAGAACTACCATACGACCCAGCAATCCCACCACTGGGCGTATACCCTGAGAAAACCATAATTCAAAAAGAGTCATGGGTTTCCCTGGTGGCGCAGTGGTTGAGAGTCCGCCTGCCGATGCAGGGGATGCGGGTTCGTGCCCTGGTCCGGGAAGATCCCACATGCTGCGGAGCGGCTGGGCCCGTGACCCGTGGCCGCTGAGCCTGTGCGTCCGGAGCCTGTGCTCCACAACGGGAGAGGCCACAACAGTGAGAGGCCCACGTACTGCAAATGAAAAAAAAAAGAAGAGTCATGTACCACAATGTTCATTGCAGCTCTATTTACAATAGCCAGGACATGGAAGCAACCTAAATGTCCATCGACAGATAAAGAAGATGTGGCACATATATACAATGGAATATTACTCAGCCTGAAAAAGAATCCAAATTGAGTTATTTGTAGTGAGGTAGATGGACCTAGAGACTGTCATACCGAGTGCAGTAAGTCAGAAAGGGAAAAACAAATACTGTATGCTAACACATATATATGGAATCTAAAAAAAATAAAATTGTTCTGAAGAACCTAGGGGCAGGACAGGAATAAAGATGCAGATGTAGAGAATGGACTTCAGGGCACAGGGAGGGGGAAGGGTAAGCTGAGATGAAGTGAGAGAGTGGCATGGACATATATACACTACAAAACATAAAATAGATAGCTAGTGGGAAGCAGCCACATAGCACAGGGAGATTAACTCAGTGCTTTGTGACCACCT
Source organism: Globicephala melas (assembly GCF_963455315.2). Classification (NCBI taxonomy): domain Eukaryota; kingdom Metazoa; phylum Chordata; class Mammalia; order Artiodactyla; family Delphinidae; genus Globicephala; species Globicephala melas. Next base: position 144,401,306 of record NC_083317.1, read on the forward strand.
AGAGGAGTGGGACAGGGAGGGTGGGAGGGAGATGCAAGAGAGAGGAGATATGAGGATATATTTATATGTATAGCTGATTCACTTTGTTATACAGCAGAAACTAACACACCATTGTCAAGCAATTATACTCCAATAAAGATGTTAAAAAAAACAAAGAAGACGAAGCCCTTTCTTCACTCCATATCATCTCTGTTGGCTACTCACAGCATGGTACTAATAAGACCCAAATCAGGAGTTTCAATCCCCAGGGAGGCTTTGCCCTCTCCTAGAATTATGGCAGCGACCCTAACTTTTGCCAATGTTGGACCAGAGCAGAAAGCAGAGTTAGGCTTATAGAAACCAATCAGAACCTGAGAATAGCTACTCAAAGCACTACCTTTTCTGTGGCATGTTCTTTGTTATTAGTACCCAGTCCACTTAGGTTGAAGAACATTAAGTGACTTCCTTCTATTTTGGGCTTGACCCCAAGTACAAATTCTTTGGTCCCTCTGTATCTCAACACTGGTGTCACATCAGTCTGACAGGAGGCCACATAATTGCTGAAATTAAAGCGTAATACCTGGCACCTTAGAGGTGGCTCACCGGAGTCTGTGAATATTTATTTAATGGAAATGGAGTAAGCGTGACCTTGCTGGGTCAAACTGACTGTTTCTCTCCCTGACACACCTTGTGAAGAAACAGAAATTTTCAGCTGTAGATCAATAAGGTCATCTGCTGCGGGGCTGCTGTTCTGAGCAGGATTATTCCATCATCGGGAGCAAACGCAAGCATTTCTAAGGGCCCAGTGTGTGCACTGGGTTAGGGTCCAGTGGGACAGGATCACAGTCTGGTTGCTAGGTAACCGTATCCTTTGGGCATTTGCATGAGTGGGGCAGGTAGCCCTAAAATGACTCTTAATGATCCCCACCTCCTGGTATTCACTCCCTTCTTCAACCCCTTCCTTTTGTGTGTGCACAGTGGTCCCGGTGACTTGCTTCTAAACGACATATGGCAAAATGGATGGGATGTCATTTCCACGATGAGGTTATAAAAGGTGTGACTTCCCTCTCTCTTGCTGGCCATCTCTCTCTCTCCCTTCTTCCTCAGCATCATGCTTGTTTCGACAAAGCAAGCCGCCATGTTGGGAGGGCCTACGTGGCAACAAACTGAGGGTGACCTTCATCCAGTTTCCTTCTAGGAACTGAAGGCCTCCACCTAACATCTCTTGAGGAACTGAATTCTGAAGAAATAGGCATGGCCTTGAAGGTGGATCTTTCCCCAGTCGGGCCTAAGATGGCTATAACGCAGTCAATGCTTTGGTTGCAGCCAGTAAGAGACCCTGAAGTAAAGCACCCAGCTAAGCTGTGCCCAGATTCCTGACCAAAAGAAACCATAAGATTATAGACGCTGTTGCTTTGCACCATTAAGCTATGAGTAATTTTTTACACAGCAATAGATAATATAATAAGGGCAGCAGAATTCTAAAATATGGGTACTCAGCGCTCCGTAGATCCCTGGAAGGTGAAAGGAGGGTCTCAAATGCTTAGTAAAACCATTCGGGTGGGCAAATCGGGAATATTCAGAATTATAAGTCAAACCTTGGCACGTGTTGGAATACAAATTACTTTTCCTAAAGATGTCCTTAGAGCATCTCTGTGAGATCGGTGCCTCAGGACCCACTTACTCCTGTCTTCATTTGTGTATTCACTCCTTTTTTCCCTTGGGCATCCACCGGTGCATCTCCAGGTACTGGGTCAGGGGCACGGAGCTGCCGGTTTAACAGTTGAGAGCAGCAGTACCTCAAGGATCACAACCATGAAGATATCATTAAAACCTGAGATGTCTCCCAGGGCGACAAAGCTTTCTCTCAACAAAGCGTGTGGTCAGGGCAGGCTTCCCTGGGGAAGTGACATGGTAAAGACTGAAGGATGGGTTAACTAGGTGAATGGGGCAAGGAGAAGTGTTCCCGCCAGAGGGAAGAGGACAGACGGAGGCCATGTGCTGGGAAGGCCCATTGTGTGATGCCCTCCAGAGCGAGGAGGAAAGATAGGACATGTCAGTGGGGACCAGGCTCTGTAGGGGTTGTAGGAAACACTATGGAAGCCATTTCAAGAGGGCGCTTGGTGGTGACGTGGTCAGATGGGCACTTTGGAAATGTCACTCTGGCTACAGTGTGGACAACCAGCTGGAGGGGAAGCTGAGTTGATCCTGGGAGACTAGGTAAGATGCACTTGCAGTCACCCAGGGGAGAGAGGATGGTGCCTGACACCAGGGTGGTGGCTGAGAGCTGGGGAGCATTTTGAGAGAGATGTCTCAGGTGAGGTAGATAGGGTGAGTGATGAATTTTGGAGGTGATGCAGAGGAAGTGCCATGTCTACCTCCCTCTTGCAGATGATGCCTCAAAGCTTAGAGAGGGTGACAACTTGCCCAAAGTCAACGGCAGAGCCAAAGAAAGGAGAAGGATTATGGATGCCAAATTCCATCTTAGACAACTGAGCTTGAGACTAGTCTTCCTCTTTCTTCTGTGTCCATCCCTGTGTATCACTGATGCACACGTACAGATACATCTGCACACGCTCAGGCGGGCTCTGTAACATTGATGTCCACACAGACGCACATGCATGTACTCCTGTGCACACACCCTGTGCACACACACAAATGCACACACAAGCTCAAAAATATTTTTAAAACCCACTTTTTCTGCCCTCCCTATTTTGGTTCCTTTAACCCCTCTGTCTCAACCAAGCACCCTTCTCCAGCTGCCCAACCCCGTTCGGTTCATTGCTAACTCCTGACCCTTCTCTGGCAATCTCTTTGGAATACAGCACTGGATTCTCTAGTCCCTCTCTACTGCCAGCCCTCTAGCATTTTTTCAGTAACAGTTTCATGTTTCTCCTCCTCCCCAGCCTCTTTGTTCCCCAATGTGTCCTCTGCCTCATTGCCAGATTGACTTTCTTCAACACCTCTTTCGTCATAGCACGCCCTGTTCAGAAGCTTCAGGCGTCCCCAGTACCTAAGCTTAAAGCCCCACCTCCTCACTCTCTCCCTTTCACCCTCCAGATGCAACTCCCCAGTGGTTTTTCTCTGTGATTCTTGGTTCCGCCACATTTGCTGAATCTTCACCCACACCTAACTGGCCATTTGAACATTTTAATGGCACCTAAGGATGGACAGAGCTCTTTCTCATGTTTAGAACAACCCTACAAGGTTAGCATTTTCACATTTCACAGGGGAGTAAATCAAGACTCCAAGAGATTAGTCACTCATGCTAAGTGGCACCTATAGTATTACTCTTTCAATATGTCTCTTTAAATAAACCTACGTTTTTACTTAAATGCATTTGTTTTATAAGAAACTTTATATATCATGGCCACACAGGAAGAAACCCTGTCACTTGTGATACTTTCTCTCTCTGTTGAGGAGAGATCAGAGAGGTAAAGACACATTGCAACTAGGAAGACTTTCTACTGGCTGGGCTCAGAGCACTGGAAGAGGCCATTCATTTCTCACTGTGGACTGTTTTCCCATTTCTGTTTGTGTGCCTCGTAAATTCAGTCACATCCTAACAGTGACGCAGGTCTCACATCTTGGGCAGAACTGCACATCACCTTGAGCAGAGTTAAGCGCCCAAGGTGCTCTCCTATAGATCCTGGCGTTCTTCTCTTCCAACCAACGTGAAATCCATCCTCCTTGCTCCACCCAAAGCCCATTCCTGGCATGGCTTTGTTTTTTCCATGTACTCTGTATTCCAACCACATTTCCTCCTATGTTTCCACTTACAAGAAAAAAAGAAAGAAGCCAAATTTTTGGAATAAGCAATTTCTCTACAGAGATTCCCAAGGCTGCACTCGTATCAAAGCTAAATAACCTCTCATTCTAAGGGGTGTTTGTCCCTCAGGCCAGGGCTGAGGTCATTAGCAGGGCAGAAGGGGGAAACGTGGATGGGAAATGCCTTCATCCATCCTGGTCCACACACAGATAGACCCCTCAGCCTCCCTTAGTATCAGGCGAGCAGCCTTCCCCGCTATCAGGAGTCACTGCAAATTCCAGCTCCTTTGGTATGAGTTCAAAATTTTTAAAGGGTCTTCCCCTTTGTCAGCTAATGAAATGCACAGAAAACAGTTTGTAAATCACAGAGTTTTCTACATAAATAGAATGTCTACTGTATTTCATATTTTTCACTCTTCAGTTTATTTTGAAAACTAAATTCAGGAAGGATGCAAATAGACATTGTGAGAAATGATTGTAGTTCTGGAGGAGCCATTTCTCTTCCATTTGTTCTCAGCCATCTTCACCTAGAGCTCAATAAAAGCAGGTCAGCTGTGATCCCAAACATTCAGGCAGTGCATGTAGGATCACAGATTTATTCATTCAATGTGTACGAAAAGGGGTGAGGGGAAGAAATTTTTCACTATTAAATTATCCACAAAGCTCGTGACTTCTAAAAATAAAAAGCTATAGTCAATAAAAATTAAATAGTGTGTTTATCCAGCTAAAGAGTATCAGTTTTGTTTTTTTTTTTTTGCGGTACGCGGGCCTCTCACTGCTGTGGCCTCTCCCGTGGCGGAGCACAGGCTCCGGACGCGCAGGCTCAGTGGCCATGGCTCACGGGCCCAGCCGCTCCGCGGCATGTGGGATCTTCCCGGACCAGGGCACGAACCCGTGTCCCCTGCATGGGCAGGCGGACTCTCAACCACTGCGCCACCAGGGAAGCCCAGAGTATCAAATTTAACGTTAAAAGTAAGTGGCAAAATATAGTAAAACGTTGTCAGAGAAATTCAAGCTGCAAATATATAAAGCAATTACAGGGAATCATCCACATGGTTTACAGGCAATACTGCACCTAGCAGTCAATTATGTTTTTACTGTAGCTTCAGCTTAGGGAGAAAGGGAACAGCTTAGATGTCTGAAATGTAAAAATAAATAACTAGCAGCAAGATAAATGATCTAGAGAGACTTTGGGACTGAGTTCCAGTGCAGACTATAGAGCAGCTGTCCAGTACTTCTCCACCTAATCACGTCGGGCTGGCAGTGGGAATGACTGGAAGACTTTCTAAGCTAATGGAAGCAGAGAGGACACAGTCAGTGTGCTATTTTCTTTAGTCCAAGTCTTTGGTGTAAAGTATTCTCCACTTGACATCAAATCCCATTTCTGTTCATTCAAATAACCCACGAGCTCAGGAGGTGATGAGGGCCAGTTTGCGTGTGTGAGGGACTGCACCCCAGGTGGTGTCCATTTGGTGAATGATTACCTGGTCACAGACTGCCTTTGTCCCCTGGAGATACTTCCATTCCTGACCATCGGCAGAGCTCCCTACAAAAGAGACAGTGAAAGACACTCACCCCAGGGCTGCCATCTTTACAGAGAACTTGTCCCGCTTTGGAGCTGTGCTTTTTCACCTAAGGATTAAATTTCTGCTTTCAGTGGTCCCTGTAGAAATTTGAGACATTGATCTTTACCCCACCTGTCCTCTTCTCCTTAACTCTCTCTTATATGCAAGTTCCCATTCAATGGCCATTTTCCACCAGGCAGAGGACCAGAACCCTCTATTACTCCTCATTCCTTGTACTTCACCTGTATTTGGAGGCCTGAACTTCTAGAATAATAATCCTGTGAGCCAAAGATGATGTTAACTCAGTTATAACGTTCCACCATTGAGGCCGTGTTTCATGGTGGCAAAGTACATGTAGATGCCTGGACCAGCAGAGAAGCCTATTCAGATGTGCCCGGTAGTAGGTTAGAGACCAGGTTTAGAGCCGAAGCTGAATTCAAATACTAGCTCTACCTCCCACACGCTGTGGAATCCTAGTCATGTTCCTTAGTGTGTCTGACCCTACTTCCTGATTCGCCAAAGATGGTAAAGAAGACTTTTCTCACACGGATACTGTGAGGTTGAAATAAGATAAGTGTATAAAGTACCGGGCATGGGACTTCCGTGGCAGCCCAGGGGTTAGGACGCTGTGCTTCCACTGCAGGGGGCCCGGGTGTGATCCCTGGTCGGGGAACTAAGATCCCGCATGCCATGTGGTACGGCCAAGAAAACACAAGTACTGGGCACAGTGGTGGACTCTTGGCAAACGCTTGATGAAGACAGCTTCATAAACTACGGATTATCAAAGAGACGACGTATCCATGCTCCCATGACCAACAGCCACCTCTCAACCACAAAGAGTTACCTTTCTAAAAGGCCACAGTTGTCCACAGATGTCTTTATTGTGTATTTGTGTATGTGGTCTGACAAAACTGAGCTGCAAGGAGATTTAGATCAACAGAATGGTATGTCGTTATTTACTAAACTTCAGCAAAAAAGGATTGTGTCCGCCATAACTCACATCCACTTGAAATAATCTCACTTGACTTCATTAAGCTTGAGGAATTGCACCTCTCCTTCACCCCCTCTTCCTCAGACTTACTTAGCCTTTACAGCTCAAAAGATAATTGCTCTATTAACAAATGTTTGTAGCATAATAAAGGAGTAGGAGGGAGGAACAGGATTTCTTTTTTTTTTCCCCCTCTGGGCCATTCCCTTCAGTTTCTTGGAAGTATGGGAGAGCAAGGGAATAAGCCATAAATTATTTTTGGAATGGAACCAAAGGATTCATTTTCAACCACTAGCAAACAGTTCTTAGCCAAAAGGCTCCAAGACCTTGTGGGGAACGAGACTTCCAGGAATTCCTAGTGGCTGAAAGGATGTCACCACAGCTCTGAGCTGTGAAGAAATCCTGGCTTTACTGGAAATCAGGAAGAGGCTCTGGCAGGTACTGGTAGGGCCTGTGGAAATTCCCTCTGGGGCCTGAGTTTGGGGGATTGAGGAAACCTTCTGCAGAATGCATCCTCCTTCTTCAGGCCGGTGAAGGGTTGGATTCTTCCAATAGAAATCTCTTGTAACTGTGAGTTACGGGCTGGATTGTGTCTGCCCAAGACTCAGATGTTGAGGTCAGATACCCTAGTACCTAGCCGTGGGACTGTCTTTGGAGAGAGAGCCTTTAAAGGGATCATCAAGGCTGAATAAAGTCATCAGGGTGGGCCCTACTCCAATCTGACGCGGTGTCCTTTATGAGATTAGGACACACACGCATGGGGAGAAGACCGTGTCAAGGAACCCAGAGAAGACGGCCATCAATGGGCCAAGGAGATGGGGCTTAGAAGAAATGATGCCCCAACACCTCGATCTTGGGCTCCCAGCCTCCAGACTGCTGTTCAAGCCGCCCAGTCTGTGGCATTTTGTTAGCAGCCTGAGCTGACTAATACATGTGTTAAAGGACACAGAGCACACACCTCAAGACCAGGGAGGAAGGTTCCTTCATGGTCTTCCCCAGACACTCAGAAGGCTTTACAAGGATCTCCCCTGATCCAGGAGCCTCCAAGTGGGCACATGGCTTGGTTCAGGGTCAGAAGTGCCCCCACCCACGCCTTCCGCCTCCTTGAAGAAATGGTGCGTCATCAGTTGATACCAGCCTCTCGCACTGCGTTGACCTCTTTCTCGGACGTCGTTCCCTGTATAAGGGCCGTTGACAGTGAAGCATGTCTTTAGCTTCCTGCTCACCCCTCTGTTTCTCCTCTCGCCAGCCCTCTTCTCTCCCTCTCCCCCAGAACATAAATTGTGGACTGTCTTTGACCCAGGGATAATGTTTTCCTTGAGAATTACATGTGAAATTACCCCATCATCACAATACAAGCCCTCTCCCCACCTCTGACCCCGGAATTTTCTATGGCCCACTCACAGGGTAGGGGAATGATGGCAAGAGTATTGGCAGAGACAGCTCTGCCCTGGCACAGACCACCCGTGTCACGCTGGGCAAATCCCTTCCTTTCCCCCCTGAGAAACAGAGAGGTGAGGCAAGATTATCTTTAAGATCCCTCCAGAATTGACATGCAGTGGTGCTAATCCACCTGCTCAACACAGATATGCACAAAGACACACACTGAGACATACCTGTGTCTCTCCCATGAAGGCACAGCCATCCTCAAAGATACAGTCCCAACGTTGACCGTGGTGCATTCTGCAAAAAATTGAAGCAATGAGCTGCACTTACAGAAACCAGCCATTAATGGTCCCAAATAGGACAATGAACTTTTCTTGGTACTCATGTTTATAAGGGCTATAAGAATGCTTGCCCCTGAGTCTTGCATATAAGTCATCATTTCAGAGAGATGTGTGAAAATGCTTGAGCCAGATGTTTGATTTTTTTTTTTAACACACACAGCTTGTTTGCACCCTGCCTTTTACCCAGTGCTGTGTTTGGCCTCCGAGGGTAACTAAGAAAAACCTCTGAGATTGTCGGAGGGGAGCTTCACCTGCCAGTCTGGGCTGCAGGATCTCTATAGCAACCAAACATAAATCAAGGAAATGGCCCCTTTTGTAAGTTGCTTAATAGGCACAACATGCTTCTTTAGAAAATCCAACCATTCTTTCAATAGACTTTGATTGAAAGTCAGCCTTTTCTTCAGACGCATTCCCATTCACATCTAGTAGCAGCTTGTATGGCTGTCCACAGGCTAATTTATTACCCTTTAAAGATCTGGCAAAGAAAAAATGGCTCTCAGAACAATGTTTACATTCAGAGGTATAAGCCCAGAACCACAAAAGAGCATCCTTTTGTTCTGAACTTGGAATATTAATCTTTAACCTGGGACTTTAACTTTCCTCCTCTTACGGGGTTCCTCTCATTAAAATTTTACCAATTTAATACGACTTTGTTTCTAATACGTGGGAAGAGGAGGGTAAGCCTTCCTCCCATTGTTTGGCCAAACCTTGATAGAAACTGTTTCTCAGACTCCCCACTCTTTGCTCGCAGAATACTCTGCTTCACAGATTGCTGAGGAGGGAAGTTGGCTCTCTCGTCCCTAAGAGGGAATTTGGCTAATTAATAAGACTACAAGGGGGCTTCCCTGGTGGCTCAGTGGTTGAGAGTCCGCCTGCCGATGCAGGGACACAGGTTCGTGCCCCGGTCCGGGAAGATCCCACGTGCCGCAGAGTGGCTGGGCCCGTGAGCCATGGCCACTGGGCCTGCGCATCCGGAGCCTGTGCTCCGCAACGGGAGAGGCCACAACAGTGAGAGGCCCGTGTACCACACACAAAAAAACCAGAATAAATAAATAAGGCTACAAGGGATGCTCCTCACCCCTCTTTGTGAAGTTAGGGAAGGGCCACCAGTTGGTGAGTTGACCCTCTCACACCCCCATCCCACCAAAATGGGATTTGGAAATGGATCCAAGGAATGCCCGCCCTGGGCCAGTCCTTCCCAATGTCCAGAGAGTAAAGGCAAAGTGGCGACACACCAAGCCCTCCCCTATGTGGACTGGGTCACGTCACCACGTCCATGAACATTTTCTCTTAAGGCGGGAGCCAAACACCAGGCCCTGTCTTCCTTTGAGGGAGGGAAAGGAGATGGGGGAAAGCCTATAGACACAGACCTTTGTAGTTTTATACAGTAGATTATGAGATGAAAAAGTCCTGCTAAAACACGAGGGAGCTGGCATTGCTCTGTCGAGCTTCACATCACAGATGGAGTTGGGCAGGAGAAGATTTAGATTAATCCCTCCCTCCTTTGCTTTCTCAAATCCTCAGAAACCAAAGTCTTCAGAAACCAGACTCTTCAGGCACTCCCTTCCCTTTGATATGGTCAGCTGTCCCCACTGGCAAGAGGGGGTTGAAGGGTTGGTTTCAAAATGTGCTTGTTTAAACGTGCCCTTTATTTTAGTGGTAGGACTGGGTTATGAGAAAAAGTGGTCCTCACTATTCAGGGCTGGTCACTTAGAAACAGCTTTTGCCTTAGCATTAGCCTGAAAATGCCTTCAGGGTCCGTGAAACTGAAGGGACCCCCAAAATGTAACACAAAATAAACACAGTGTGTGAGAGGCTCCCTCAAGAACAGAAGAAGATCCCAGACGGTCAGTAAAGGGAGTTGGCCTGCTTGTCACATGGGACCAAAAGGTATTAATGACCCTCGCTGTGTGGTCACGGCCAGGTCAGATGGTGCACGCGTGATTTTCCAACATATGCCTATGTCCAAGTTGAGACACATCTTGGAGAGTGAGTATGCAGTCAGACTTGTGGGCAAAGGCACCCCAGCTCTGCCCTTACTGGCTCTGTCCCTTTGGGCGAGTGACTCTACCTCCTCGTGCTCAGTTTCCTCATCGTAAGATAAAGTTACAACAGTACCTCCTTCATCAAGCTGTTAAGAGGATCAGTGTGTTACAATAAACCACTGGAAATAGAGCCTGGCCTATCGTGAGCCCTCAACGGTTAGTTGCTATTAACATTTTTAATGTTTCTGTTGTAGTTGATGTCATGGTATGGATAGTGGTGTCTACAGAGGAATGCACATTAACCAGCACACAACAAGACATTTTCCAAGTTTACATAACACTTTGCAGAACTCTGGACAAGAAGAAAAGTATTTCCCAAGGCTGCAGTAACTCCATTAAGAAAATCCAGAGATAGACAACAGCTTGTGTGTGTCTGTGGCAATAACTCATCCCATTTGTCTAAAACCATCATCACCTGCTGTGTCCATCCCTGTTCACAATCCTATTTGTATATGATGGAAACATCTCAGGCTCAGGAGTTCTGGCTTAAGAAGCTGTGTGTGTGTGTGTGTGTGTGTGTGTGTGTGCGCGTGCGCGCGCACGCATGTGTCCTTCTCCCATCTGTTCTCTGCCACCAAAATGAAGAACTGGTTCTCCCCACTACCCTTGCCAGTCTCACAGGGCCACAACCTAGTTGCATTTTTGCAATTCAAGCAGAGAACCCTGGGGCCCAGTTTCACATGTGTCACAACCAGAAGTGGCTAATCAGGACTCCATCCTGACCCCAATCATTTATTTGAAGGACTTAGTTCCCTGCAGTAAGTCTCCTCACCTTTGGTGACAATATGAGTGTCAAGCAACAATAAATTCAGAGGAGGTAAGAAGAGATACTCACCAAAGAATTCATCAAGGAAAATGCAACCTGTTTGCCAGGAAAGATCCCTGCATCTCTAAGAATTTCATGAGCAAATTGGAACTTGCCAAAAGAGTCAGTAGAATTAAAGAACCGTAAGCATACCATGAAATACAGAAACTGTAAAGGCAAATACTGATAAGTTTGAGTACATAAAAATTTTAAATTTCTGTACAATAATGAATATATTTAAAAGGCAAAACAAACTAATAAAAATAATTTAAATGTAAAGAAAATAAAATAAAAAACTGAAGATTAAGGTTTTTTTAATTCCAATTCTTATTTTTTAATATATTTATTTATTTATTTGTTTTTGGCTGCGCTGGGTCTTCATTGCTGGGCCCGGGCTTTCTCTAGCTGTGGCGAGCGAGGGCTGCTCTTGTGGTGCGCAGACTTCTTATTGCAGTGGCTTCTCTTGTTGCAGAGTATGGGCTCTAGGCACACGGGCTTTAGTAGTTGTGGCATGCGGGCTTTGTTGCTCCATGGCATGTTGGATCTTCCCAGACCAGGGCTCGAACCCACATCCCCTGAATTGGCAGGTGGATTCTTAACCACTGTGCCACCAGGGAAGTCCTAAGATTTTTTTTAAATATATTTTGATTATTTTGTCATTGGCTAAGAATGAAACTTTAAACTTTGGGTCCTCACTGAGGAGGAACATTTCTAATGGGAAAGGTTTAGGTTTTGGAGAGAGACATTTGGACCACAAGAACTTAACTTCAGTACTTACTGTGTGACCTTAGGTAAGTGTTAGTCTTGAATTCATTCCAGCTCTCCATCGGCTGGCATCCAGGAAGGACAAACAAACACCATTCCAGTTATTTCTCACAGAAGGAATTTAATGTAGGGAATTGGTTGTACAGCTGATAGAAGAGCCGAAAGAGGAACCTCGGAGCTGGGCAGCCCAGATGTCAGCTTCCACAGGGGGCCAAAGGGACAATGGGGGGTGCTTCAAAGGCTTGGGACTAGGGCGGATGGTGAGAGCCAAACCCCAGAGGAGGTTCTGTCACCCAGGGGAAGCGCCTAAGGCAGAGGGTTCTCCCCATGCCTGCCCCTGCTGGTGGAAACTTCCTGGAAGCCAGCTGGCAATGTATTCCACCTTTCCCAGTCTTTTCCCCTCCTGCTCCTGTAAAAGGAGAAGAAAAATTCATAAGCTTTGCAGGTTATCTCCCAGATTCTTTCCCCACCCTCCCCCTGCTCTGCTCTTCATTACAGGGCTCCATGGCATAGAGGTCGGTAACCAAGGCCCTGCTAGCCCGGTGCTTCGTGATCAGTCGTGTGCTATAACCGCATGGGACACCAGAAAGTATTTCTATGCGTTTTGCTCCGAGACATTCTTAATCTGTTCATTTTCCCAAAAGAACCATATATAACCCTAAGCAGTAGATCTATATGTTACCATTTACCGTGAAGCTCTCTTATGCTAGAGGCAGCGTGGGTAGTGTAGTGGTTAAGAACCAGAGCTGTGACGCCCTTGGATTCAAATTCTGGCTGTACCTGCTGTGTGATGTTGGGTGATTTAACTTCTGTGTTCCTCACTTTTTTCATTGTAAAGTAAGATTAAGAAGAGTCCCAATCTCACAGCATTTTTCAGTTTGATCTGGCTAATGATGCAGGGCTGTGTTCTCCTAAGTTTTAACTGATAATTTTCTCAGGCCCTGCCTACAGTTCTGATGTCTCAGTGGCCCACCTTTATTGCTATGGTAAGATAGTAAAATGGGACTTTTTCTGCCTCCGTGTTGACTGAGGTACCAGTGCTGATGTTGGATCCAACCTACATGTGAGGCAGATCATCAGAAGCAGAAAGGGCCATGCTGAGAACAGCTTCTACGACCCTCCTCCCCACCACCCCCAGCAACCACCAGAGGGTTCAGAAGTTTCAGGAGGTGGAGAGGCGTGTGTGGAGGATCCAGAGGAAGGGGAGCTTTGCCTCATACACTAGGGGGTTCTCAAAAGATTGTCTTGTTGACCAATTCAGTAAAGTCCATGGCTATTTTTTTTGACCTAGCACTTTTTTTTATCGGAGTATAGTTGATTTACAATATCATGTTAGTTTCAAGTATACAGCAGAGTGATTCAGTTATATATATATGTGTGTGTGTATATGTGTGTGTGTATATATATATGTATTTATGTATATGTATATTCCTTTTCAGATTCTTTTCCCTTATAGGTTATTATAAAATACTGAGTAGAGTTCCCTGTGCTATATAGTAGGTCCTTGTTGCTTATCTGTTTTATATATAGTAGTGTGTATCTGTTAATCCCAAACTGCTAATTTATCCCTCCCCACCTTTCCTCTTTGGTAACCATAAGTTTGTTTTCTATGTCTGTGAGTCTCTTTCTGTTTTGTAAATAAGTTCATTTGTATCATATTTTAGATTCCATATATAAGTGATATCATGCTATTTGTCTTCGCCTGACTTACTTCACTTAGTATGATAATCTCTGGGTCCATCCATGTTGCTGCAAATGGCATTATTTCATTCTTTTTTATGACTGAGTAGTATTCTGTTGTATGTATGTACCATATCTTCTTTATCCATTCCTCTGCTGATGGACATTTAGGTTGCTTCTATGTGGGCTATTGTAAATAGTGCTGCAGTGAACATTGGGATGCATGCATCTTTTCTGTCTATATTTATAGTTTTCTCCAGATATATGTCCAGGAGTGGGGTTGCAGGATCATACGGTAGCTCTGTTTTTAGTTTATTAAGAAACCTCCATACTGTTCTCCATAGTAGCTGCACCAATTTACATTCTGGCCAACCATGTAGGAGGATTCCTTTTTCTCCACACCCTCTCCAGCATTTATTATTTGTAGGCTTTTTGATGATGGCCATTCTGACCAGTGAGAGGTGATACCTCATTGTAGTTTTGATTTGCATTTCTCTAATAATTAGCGACGTCGAGCGTCTTTTCATGTGCCTTTTGACCATCTGTATGTCTTATTTGGAGAAATGTGTCCATGGCTATTGACTGGCCAATAAAAGTGCATTCAAGGATGCACAATCCAACATAATATAATAAACGCTGGGACAGTCAGATACCCAAAGAGGCAAAACTCAAGGTGAGCCTTGAAAGAAGAAACTTAGAAAAGGATTAAAAGATTAAAACATCATGAAATGTCCAAAAAAAAAAAAAAGAATGAAAGAAAAATCCTCTCACCCATAGCAGAAAATCTGAAGGGCAGGCAGCCCTGGAGCATCCAGAAAGACTCTTTCTGTACCAAGGAAGCTGGGAATGAGGGTTTTGCTGGAAGCTACCGCGTAAAGGAAAACTGAGATCACCATATCCATGAGAAAAGGTGGATGGCAAATAACTTCACCATTTTCTAGCTTTGGGGCCTCAGGTAAATTATGTCTCTGTGCCTCTGTGTCATCATCTATAAAATTCTGATTTTAACTGTACTTCCTTCTTGACATTGATATGACGTTAAAATGAGTTTGTATGTGAAAGTGCTTAACATGGTACCTGGCAGGTAGTAAATATCCAAAATTCTTAGTTCATTTATGTTAATTATTTGGTGGTAAAGGTTTAGTAAATTATTCAAGGAAGAGAAGGATAGGAATGATCTGTGTCCCTGGGGGAAAAAAACCTTACTTTACCTGGGAGTATCAACTGATTCCCTGTCCAAATTGTTTTACTATTTAATTCAATGATTCTCAGGGTGGATCTCCAGCCTGACCCATGAACTGGTCCATGTCATTGTTACCGGTTGTAATTTGGAAGTCCTATGACTCTTGTTCTCTGGCCTGAATCCGTACGATTGGTTAAGTGAACCAGCCATCTCTTCAGTATGCCATCCGCAGCAGTGCTTTACTTCCCACCTGATCTGGAGAGGATGTTTCACACAGGCAAGTAAATAGTTCTTGGAATATCATGGAAGGAGGTCCCTAAGGCCCGTGGACCCAGATGGTTCCCGGAGACTTCGCGTTTGGTATAGGGTTCTGCTTTCCCAAGTGTCTGTGATCTACAGAAAGAGTTAAGTGGCCAGTAAAATCAGCTAAAGACCCAGGCCCTTCATCTGACTTCTCTGGACTTCTGAGACTTGTGAGGATAGAGACTATAGGACACCCATGCCCCTGTGTGTTGGGTGGCATGGTTGTATGTGCCTGGGTACATCTTTCTTAAGAGAGAATTCATTGCTTTCTTCATATTCTCAAATGGTTAAAAATAATAACTGGTTTAGGATACAGTAGGGGAATTAAGGTCTAGGTTCCGCACCAGCAGGATAATCAGACCAATACCTGAAATGTGGTACCTTAGAGAAAGAAAGGAGATTGTAATCAGTGCAGGTAACCCAGTAACCGCCCTGTCCCCGTCCCCGTCCCCAGGATCGCGGAGTTGGAAAAAACAGAGAATCCAAAAGCCGCTTTTCTTTTTCCCAACTTACAGTTTACTTTTAATTTTATTTTGGATTTAGACTGGTTAAAGGCTTTCCTGCCTTCTCTACAGAGATGTAATGTAATATGAACTCATAAGCATCATGATTTGTTTGTTTTCTTGTAATCTGAAGCAGCTTTTATCAGAAACCTAATTCATGAGGAGAAGATAATCATGGGCAGGAAAAAGCAGATCTTCGTGAGGTTTTGGTTTTTTTTCCCTTTCCTAAGATATCAGGACTAGAAAGTATTACTTCTTTCCTTTTGTCTTGTCCCCTGTTAAAAGCAAGAGTTGATCCAGTTTCTTTTTTCCTCATCCTTCAGTCTAATCTCATGCATGGGATTAATTAGACAAGGACATCTATCTTTATCCAGGAGACTGTTTTCAGAATTTTTTGATGTTGTCCTAGCATATGTACTTTTTTAGCAGCTTTTTGTAATGATGGATGGGTTCAACTGTTTTTAATGCCTGGTGAGGCAAGCGTTCACTTCTGTGTTGTGTATACATACATATGAGAAACATTAATTTTTAATTTACTCTGTTTTCCTTGAGAAACTGCCAGTGGATGATTCAGATGTTCCAGAGAAAGGGGCTTTTCTTTTGTAACATAGGACAGAGGACAGCTAAGCACGCGTTCTTTCTTCAAAGCAGAGGGTCAGACTGAGGCGGCAGTAGTATTTATTTGTCCAGCTTACAAAAGAGCTATTTTGATTATGTAAACATTCATATAATTTTATTAAGAGTTGCTACCACGTCTTTTCCTCTAGTGTGTGCTTAAAAACTAGGCTTAGATACAGTGATAAAGAACCAGCAGGGGCTGTTCCCACATTCTCTTAACTCAACAACTCGTGTGTCTGTGTTTGAGAATCAAATCTCAGGCCAGTGATTTGGGCAGTGGTGACTTTAGGCTGGTCTCTAATTTCCTGTCCCAGGTGTGACACCACATTGGGAATATCCGCAGTCCTCACCTGTCTTGGACTTGGGTGGCCCAGGAGGCTGGATGCATGGGGTCTGCAGATTCCAAGAAGGAGCAGAACTTCCCAGCTTCCCTGGGAGGGCTCGGGGATGAAAACTGGAGAATTCCATTGGGCTTTCCAATAACCGCTATGGACAACCTGATTCAGGAGGTCGGAGACCTCTTCAACCCTCCCCAGATCATCCAAATAAACAGGGATTTACTCAGACAGAAGAGGTCAGTCCTGATTCCAAATGCCAGGAGGGAACGGGAGCATCTGAGCAAGAACTAATGTTGCAGTCATGCAGGGCCTCATGGCAAGGCTGCCCTGTCTGGTTGTGCTGACGTGCACTGCACGCGGGCAGCACCGTTCACGTTGGGGATATCATTGACTTGTGCAGTTATTAAAACTGTTTCCTGGAGGATGGCATTAAGTGACTTACTCTAACACAATCAGTGTATTAGCTCAGTTTTAGGTGACATGAAAACACTTGTTATTAGTCACGCAGCTTTCGTTTGTACAACAAATAATTAACATTTAGGGAACATTTCCTGGAGAGTGATGGTTGTTTTCTTCAATGTACAATTTTTTTTGGGGGGGGGGCATGTGAGATCCTAGTTCCCTGGCCAGGGATCGAACCTGCACCCCCTGCAATGGAAGTGCAAAGTCCTAACCATTGGACCGCCAGGGAAGTCCTGATGGTTAATTGCTTTTGATCTCTCCCCTCATGACAGGCTTCTTAACATAGATTCAGAGGATCCGTCAGCATTGATAGGGAAAAAAAAAAGTTGTATCTTCATTATCACTCACTCCTAACTGAAATTTAGGATTTTGAATGGAGAGAACCAGCCATAATAGTACTGGCGGCACCTGTGACTTTTCTTATATCACATTTAAATTGTTGCAGTATCTCAAAATATTACTCATGCTCATCACTATTTCAAAGTTATGCTTGTTGTTAAGACCTACCACTAATATGTTATTTAATGAGTTAATAAAGAGGAACGTCTATTACTCTATCATAAATTTTAAAATGTGTATTTAACTGTCTTTTAATAAAACTGGTTTCTTTTGTGATACTGTATAGTTTATCTTATGAAACCCTATTCTGAGAAGGGGTTCACAAGCCTCAAAGCCAACTGAAGGGTCGGTGGCACAAAAATCAGATTAAGAGATTTTGCTTAGCAAGTTCACAACTAGGAAATATTAATTCCTTTCTCTCTCCTTTTTGAGAATCACTCGCCCCCCTCCCCCACTACAACTGACTGTGGAAAAGTCGTAATAATTGTATGAATCCCCCTGAAGAATTTGCCTCTGTGTTTAATTGCCGTGCAACATAATTACAACTATGCATGGCATTAAATGTACGTCAAATCGATATTTAGTTCATTTGCTTCGATTTCAACACCAAACTCTGTTCATTTCAGCAGCCTTCATAGTGTCGTGGTTTCTGCCCCAGGAGAAGATGGTGCGTGAAGTCAAGTGCGGCTCTAAATTTAACCTGTGCTTCCATTAGAGCTTCCGCGGTGTATCTGATAAACACTCTTGTGGGACAAAAGATGACACTGTTTTCTACATGATCATGTTCTTGCGTGATCATTTGTTCAGCACAGACATGTGCTCCTCCATGTGGAAAAGGATTTAGATGCTGTAAACTTCTAGACGGCGCTTTTGCGGGGTCAGGAGGCTGACGTGGGCCTGGTGACACTGCTTTCCACGGGGTGCAGGATGCTGTCCTGTGCACACGCAACCTCCTCATCCCATGTAGCCTCCTGGTCTCACTGTTAGCAGAATGACTGAGTCTCAGGGTCATTCCCTCCAGGTTGTAGAAGAAGGAATATGACTGTCCGGTCTGATGTCCTCCGGGTCATTCAGGGAGCCAAGGGGACAAGGTCTTATGGTACAACCATCCTGCAGGGACCCCATACGTGGAGGGCGGTTCTCTGAAAAGAAGCAAGGGAGGCAAAGCTTTCTGTAATGGGCTCATAAAGGCTGAAAACGGAGGGAACATAATGATACTCGGGGAAGCCCCCCACCTGTAAGGGTTGACAGGACATCCCCTTGGTAGCTGGTACAGAGACCGGGGCATGAAGACCAAGCTAGCCGTTCTTTGTATCTTCAGGTACATATTCAGGGAACATAGGAGGGCCTTTTACACGACTGACTCTGTGTTAGGCAGTTTTTGTTCATTGGAGTATGTATAGCTGATTTACAGTGTTGTGTTAGTTTCAGGTGCACAGTTATGCATATATATCTATTTTTTTCAGATTCTGTTCCCTTACAGGTTATTACGAAATACTGAGTAGAACTCCCTGTGCTGTACAGTAGGTCCTTGTTGGTTACTTATTTTATATATAGTCGTGTGTGTATCTGTTAATCCCAAACTCCTCATTTATCCCAACCCTCCATTTCCCCTTTCGTATATGTTAGGAAATTTTTGTGTACGTCATCTCATTCAATCCTCAGATTTCCTCAAGCTCCACCTGCCGAGATTTCTCTGATGTCAGTCTCCTTTATAGGATTCTTTCTGGTCCTCCCCTTCAATGCCAACTTTTTTCAGAAGTCCCCAGCTTCACACACATAAGTTTCCTGGCATCTCCTGTGGATGTCTCACATGTACTCACCAACTTTGCCCATGTGGGTCATTTTCCTTCTCTTCTGCTTGGCCCTCTTAGATCATGGCTGAGCCCTCTGCTGTTTCTGAGGCTTCTGGAAGGTGTTTCTCCACCTCCGTGATCGCAGGGCTGATGCCCATGGTGCTAGCACCTGTGCCAAAGATACCTTTTCTAGCCTGACACTGGTACCGCCTCCACTGTGGCTGAAGCCATTGACAGTGGGGACAATGTTAAAGACTCAACAGCTAAGCTGAACAGCATACTGGACTCAAGTGCAGAATAAATCCCTGAGCTAGAAGGTAAATAATGAGATGGAAAGTGTTTAAAAAAAAAAGGTTAAGAAAGCTGAGGACAGATCCAGAACTTCCAACATCCATCTAATAAATGGCACAAAAAGAGAAAATAGAAAGCATGAAAAAGAAAAGAAATAGTGGCCATGAATTTTTTAGGACATGAGTCCTCAGATGAAGTTCATTCAAAAGCCAAGCTGAATAAATAAAAGTGAGTCATAATCACAATGAGATCGTACTTCACGGTCACTAAGATGGCTAAAACCAAAAAGTCAGCAATAACAAGTGTAAGCAAAGATGTGGAGACACTGAGACCCTTGCACATGGCAGTGAGAATTTTATTTTACGTTATTTTTTTTAATAAATTATTTATTTATTTATTGGGTCTTCGTTGCTGCGCGTGGGCTTCCTCTAGTTGCAGCAAGCAGGGGCTACTCTTCGTTGTGGTGCGCAGGCTTCTCATTGAGGTGGCTTCTCTTGTTGCAGAGCACAGGCTCTAGGCACACGGGCTTCAGTAGTTGTGGCTCGCAGACTCTAGAGCGCAGGCTCAGTAGTTGTGGTGCACGGGCTTAGTTGCTCCGTGGCATGTGGGATCTTCCCAGACCGGGACTCGAACCCGTGTCCTCTGCATTGGTAGGTGGATTCTTAACCACTGCGCCACCAGGGAAGCCCTTGCAGTGGGAATGTTAGATGGTGCAACAGCTTTGGAAAATAGTCTGGCGGTTCTGGATGACATAGCCTAGAGAACTGAAAATGTGTTCATACGAAAGCTTGAACATGAAAGTTTATGCAGCGTTATTCATCATAGCCAAAATTTAGAAACAACCCAAATGTTTATCACTTGCAAATGGAGAAATGAATGTGGATGAATGGATAAACATAAAATGGAGTATTATTCAGCCATAAAAAATAAATTGCTGACACATGCTACAACATAGATGAAACTCGAAAACATTAAGTGAAAGAAGCCACATATTATATGATCCCATTTAGATGAAGTGTCCAAAATAAACAGATATGACAAAAAAGTAGATGCGTGGTTGCCAGGGGCTGTGACAGGGCAAAATGGGGAGTTACTGAGTTTTCTTTAGGGGACGATGAAAAAGTTCCCAAATTAGATAATTGGGATGGTTGCACACCCTTGTAAATATACTCACAACCACTGAATTGTATACCTTAAAAGGGTGAACTTTACGTTATGTGAATTATATCTCAATTAAACCGTTAGAACAAAAAAGTGAGTCCTCACCAAAGCTGGGCAGAGGTTACACTAGGTCCCGTGAGAACAATTCCTCTCACCCCTCACTTGAGTGGTTTGGGTCTAAGGTGTACTGTTCTCCAGTCACAGAACATGTGTCTACGTGTGAGAGAGAAAAGCTTGTTAAGCATTTGTTTGCATCCTCCAGCCTCAGGTTCTAAGAGGCTGGCCTGGAAGATAATCTGAAGAGCAGGTTGAATGCCCTCCTAAGGACGTCTCCAACCTCCATGCCCATCAGAGCCTGCGTTCTTTCCCGGGGGCTCTGTGGTCCCTTCCACATACAGCCCCCTGGCACACACAGCGGTCCAGCCCTGGAGCCTTGTTCACTCAAAACAACTTGGGGAGGTATCAGTATTTGCATTTGCACATGAGAAAAACCAAGCTCAGAGAGATGGTGGCTCAAGAAGCAAAGAAAACGGACATTGATTTTATCCTCATGAGTTTGCCAACCCCCTTTAATCTGATTCTTCGAAGTGCTCTTATTACTCAGCCATTAAAAAGAATGAAATAATGCCGTTTGCAGCAACATGGATGGACCTGGAGATTATCATACTACGTGAAGTAAGTGAGACAGAGAAAGACAAATACCATATGATATCGCTTATGTGGGGAATCTAAAGTATGACACAAATGAACTTATCTACAAAGCAGAAACAGACTCACAGACACAGAGAACAGGCTGGTGGTTGCCAAGGAGGAGGGGGTTTGCGGGGAGGGATGGAGTGGGAGTTTGGGGTTAGCAGATGCAAACTATTATATTTATGATGGATAAACAACAAGGTCCTACTGTATAGCACGGGGAACTATATTCAATATCCTGTGATAAACCGTAATGGAAAAAATATGAAAAAGAATGTGTACATGTATAACTGAGTCACTTTGCTGTACAGCAGAAATTAAGCATGACATTGCAAATCGACTATAGCTCAATCAACTTAAAAAAAAACAGTGAACCTTGCTGACTAATTTTGTCACAGACCTCTGGGTTCAGTAATGACTACAACTGAGCTAAAACATGATCATTGACAATGATAGCAAAGCTGAGCTTCAGTTAATTTCTGTGCTAGCCCAAAGAGTAAGTAAACCAACGGCTCTGATGAGTAAGAGCCCCCAGGGAAGCCCGAGTCCTGTCTGACTTCTGGTTTTCCCTCTCGTCCCCCATGACCTCAGCTGGGCAGACACCACAGGCGCCCACCGCACGGCTGAAACCTCATCAAGTACAGAAGATGGTGTTCATCATCTCTCTCCCCGTGATAAACAGTTGTTTAGATGCTCAGGTTTCCCTCTTGGTGAAACTCAGACACAATAACAACTTACCACAATCACTGGCAGAATTTCAGTAGAGCTACTTTTGAGCCCCATAGAGCCACTGCCAGTCTGGCAGAATGTTTTTATTTTGTTTTGTTTGGTCTTGGTTTGTTTCTTAATTACAGACTGCAGTGTCCAGGATTCAAGGATGAATTATAACCGTGGGTGGCCCACTGGTTTACCAAGGCTTGTGAATACTGCCAGGTCATAGCCAAGACAGTCCTGAGGCTTGGGGGTACCTGGTGTGGAAAAGAACACAGAGCAGCTCCGAAGTTCCAGAAAAACTGGAAACATGGTAGTTCCTCCTAGGTCCATCTTACCTCCCCCACAGGCACCTGGAGACCTGACAGAAGACATATTTAACCCCCTTGACCACAGTAATATGGATACATGCGTACCTTTCCTTTGCTACCTTAAAAATAAAATATCCTTCTTAGCAGTATTTTTTTGGATCTGTCATCTAAAGCAAAGGAAATGAAAGCAAAAATAAACAAATGGGACCTAGCTAAACTTAAAGTCTTTCGCACAGAAAAGGAAACCACCAACAAAACAAAAAGACAACCTACTGAATAGGAGAAAATGGTTGCAAATGATATGACTGATAAGGAGTTAATATCCAAAATATATAAACACCTCATACAACTCAATATAAAAAGAAAAAGAAAAACCCTGATTGGGCAGAATTTCTGAATAGACATTTTTCCAAAGAAGACATACGGATGGCCAACGGGCACATGCAAAGATCCTCAATGTCACTAATCATCAGGGAAATGCAAATCAAAACCATGGTGAGATATCACCTCATACCTGTCAGAACAGCTATCTTCAAAAAGACAACAAAGAACAAACGGTGGGGATGTAGAGAGAAGGGAACCCTCATACACTGTTGGTGGGAATGTTAATTGGTGCAGCCACTGTGGAAAACAGTACGGAGGTTCCTCAAAAACTAAGAATAGAAATACTATATGATCCAGCAGTTTCACTCATAGGTACCTAAAGAAAACAAAGACACTAGTTTGAAACGACACATGTACCCCAAAGTTCACAGCCTCATTATTTACAGTTGCCAAGATATGGAAGTGACCTAAGTACTCATCAACAGATGAATGGATAAAGATGATGTGGTACATATAGACAATCGAATACTTCTCAGCCATAATAAAGAATGAAATTCTGCCATTTGTAGCAACATGGATAGACAGACAGAGAAGACAAATACTGTATGTTATCACTTATATGTGAAATCGTAAAAATAAGAAGAATGAATATAACAAAACAGAAATAGATTCACAGATACAGAGAACAAACTAGTGGTTACCAGTGGGGAGAGGGAATGGGGGAGGGGCAAGATAGGGGTATGGGATTAAGCGGTACAAACTATTATGTATAAAATAAATAAGCTATTTATTGTATTGTACAGCACAGGGAATATAGCCAGTATTTTAGAATAACTATAAATGGAGTATAATCTATAAAAATATTGAATCACTACGTTGTACACCTGAAACTAATATAATATTGTAAATCAACTATACTTCAATTTAAAAGAAACAAAAGATGGAGCCCATAGGCCTGTGGAAGAATTAGATATTGGGAATAAAGGAAGAAAAGAGTCAACGATTATTCCAAAGATGGACTGACAAGCTGGAATGGATCAAGGTCAGAGAAAACGTCCAGAAGAGTGAATGTGAGCAGCAAACTGAGTAAGGAAGAAAGAAATCATCCTGGGGGTCTGAGGGAGCAATACTAGAGCACCGCAGTTAGGACAGATGGAGCACAGAGGCGGGTGGCTTTGGAGTCGTGGGCAAGTGGAGAGGATTTAAAGGCAGGAGAAAACGCTCGCACAACGCTTAGCTGTGGGAATGGAACGAACATTGAATGTCAGGGGAAGAAGAGACCCGCAGAATTGGGTAAGGCAGCTTTGCTAGGAAGCAGTGAAAGTGCGGCGGAGAAGTCAGGTGCAGTGGGGATTTGGGAGCCTTGACTACCTGCCCAGTAATGCACTGTGAGTCTAGACACCTGGCTTCTAGGTTCAGCCATGATCTGTGCATCACATAAGAGGCCACTTGCTTTTGTGAACATCAGGAAAGTTGTAAAAATACTACCAGAGATACGGTATGAAAACTCTCAGATCTTAAAATTAGCAGTGGGCCATCCAAAATTTAAAGATTGATCACTTATATGAACACTACTTTAACTCCACATGTGGATAGTGGAACTCATCTTTCTGTGCATTTTAATAACCTGGATGAAATTCAATGTGTGCTCTTGGTTATGCAATTTATATAGCAGAACTCTCTTATGCACATGTACCGTTTACCATACGCTCTACATTTCTGGGTGCGCTAAGCATCTGCACTTAATATCAACCGTTCAGGGCTACAGGCACAAAGCCACTTATGCTCTGCTTCATGGGCAGTTAAAGGATTTATCAAGGGTAACTTTTTCTACTCTCAATTTTTGCCTTGGGTATTAGAACGTAAGCCTTGAATGAGATGCAAGTTTGCTCCAAGCACTGGTTCACAGTATTGGCTGCACACTGGAATTGCCAGGGAGCTTTAAAAACTGGTGATACCTGGGTCCTTTCCCCTGAGATTCTGACTTAATTGATCTGGGGTGAGGCCTGGGTGTCAGAATCATTAAAATCTCCTGGGGTGATTCTAATGTGCAGCAGAGTTTGAGAACTACTGCTTTAAGTTTATTTTGATTGTTTTAAGATATAGATATATATATATATATACGTATATATATATTTTTATTGAAGTATAGTTGATTTATAATATTAGTTTCAGGTGTACAACATAGTGATTTGATATTTGTATAGATTATACTCCCTTTATAGTTATTATAAAATATTGGCTATATTCCCTGTACTGTACAATAATATATCCTTGTAGATTATTTATTTTATACGTAGTAGTTTGTACCTCTTAATCCCCTACCCCTATCTTCCCCTCCCCTCTTCCCTCTCCCCACTGATACCACCAGTTTGTTCTCTGTATCTGTTAGCCTATTTCTGTTTTGTTATATTCATTCATTTGTTTTATTTTTTAGTTTCCACATGTAAGTGATAACATACAGTATTTGTCTTTCTCTAATTTATTACACTAAGCATAACAACTTCTAGGTCCATCCATGTTTCTGCAAATGGCAGAATTTCATTCTTTTGTATGTCCGAGTAATATTCCATTGTATACATGTACCACATCTTCTTTATCCATTCATCTATTGATGGACACTTAGGTTGTTTCCATATCTTGGCAGTTGTAGATAGTGCTGCTATGAACATTGGGGTGCATATGTCTTTTCAAATTAGTGTTTTTGTTTTCTTAAAATATATACCCAGAAGTGGATTGCAGAATCATATGGTAGTTCTATTTTTAGTTTTTGGGGAAACTCCATACCGTTTTCCACAGTGGCTGCACCATTTTACATTCCCCCCCAACAGTGTACGATGGGCCCCTTTTCTCCACATTTTCGCCAGCATTTATTATTTGTAGACTTTTTGATGATGGCCATTCTGACCCGTGTGAGGTGATGCCTCGTTGTGGTTTTGATTTGCACCTATGAGCTCCATCTCGAAAGTCCTCCAGAATCTCCCCACTGCCTACCACCCACACAAGTACAAGGCACCATTTGACGCCACCTTGGTTATTGTAATAATCACCCAATAAGTCTTCCTGCTTCCACTTCTGCCCTTACAGAATGGCTTCCAGAGTGATCCTTTTAGACCGTAATTCCAGGCATGTCCCTCCCCTATTCAAGGTCCTTCAATGGCTCCCACCACACTTAGGATGAAACTGAAAATTCACCAACATCTTCTAAGACACACGAGCACTTAAAACTTTCTTCACGGAGTTTGACTGTCCATATTAATAATAACAGCTGGCATTGAAAAGTGTTTACACGAGGCACTGCTCTAAGCCTTTTACATGTTTTACCTGGTAAGAAACAGAGGCACAAAGAGGTCAGGAGACTTTCCCCAAGTACACCGGCAGTAAGCCATGAGCTAGGATTTGAACCCATACCAGCCTCTGGACCACCGCCCCTGCTGCTAGACATAGGCCATATACTAAGATGTGCTGCAATCCACGCTCTCAGACCCTCATTGTAATTTCAAATATTTCTGTAAGGAACCCGACACTATTTGTTTTCTTACATTTGCAAATGCATCAGTGTGTGACTTTGTAGGTGGAAAGATTTTAAGGAAGGGAAAAGAGAAAAAACTGGAGCCTGAATTAATTAGGCAAGCCCAATCCCTCAGACAGCAATGCCCCAGAGCCAAGCTGGGAGCCAAGAAATTTGTTTTAAAAATATGATCTCTCCCAAGCCGCAGATTACGTCAAATATATGGTGATATACCACCCAAAAGGCAAAACCGCAGCTTGCTTATTTAAAGACTGCCTTAGGTTAGCTTAGCTGCTCAGCTGCACCACAAGCCATGGGCTGCAGTTTCTAGGCAAGGGTTGAAAAGTCATCTGGAGAAGAGGCACCGTGGTCCTGCCCTCCCAGAGGCTCTGCGTCTTTGGAAGGAGTGCCCTGGTCTGCCGACGTCAGGCAGGCCGGTGGGCCACTGGCTTTCACCATAGCCACTGCCGGCCAGAAGTGTCCACCACACTCCCTGCCCCATAAGGAGGGAACAGTCCTGTTTGTTGAGTAGCACAAAGAGCTTGGGCTTCGACCAGCATTCCCTCAGAAAGAGGAAAATGTCCCCCAGTGGTGTGAACAACAGGGATGGGGAAGGGTCTGAGGCATCTGGGTCTGAGCAGGGTCTGAGCAGGGTCACTGCAGAGTCAGGAGAGGAAGGCAGGTGGCCGGTTGTTTGAGACAGTCACGCAGTTCAGGCGATTAACCCACCGGGTCCCCGTCTTGTCCCGAGGGCCCAGGCTCTTCTGTTGATTCTGCTTCGTGAGTGACACGTAGGTACCCTACCTGGAGCCTGGTCGCATTTGGGGGGAAGAGTTTAGGAGGTTTAGCTGGCCCTCCCCGATGTATCATACAGTTGTCATCTGAAACCATGGAGAACACGGGGAAGGAAAGGCCGTTACACCCCAGGAGGGGCCGTGCCCGTTTTTGGCAGGGGGGAGTGAGTGAGCTGGCGTTGGGTTTCTTGATCAGGTCTCCATGGCGGGCCGGCGGCCCCCCAGCAAGGCCTGGTACCCCGTCCTCTGCGTGAACCTGCCTGAAAGGGATCCAGGAGTTATTGGGTAATCAGGACTTGTCAGCACCTCGGTTATGCAGGATGGTTCAACCCAATAATGTGAATGGAACCTGTAATAGCGCTGATGAAAGCGCTCCAGTTTCAAAAGGGCCTTGAATGATTTTTTGTTCATTTTCTGTTTACATGTAATGCGTTATTGATGTCATTACCTTATAATACAGCAGCTTGTTTCATAGAAAAAACAGGAATTATTCATTCTTTAAAAAAAAAAAAGACTAAGAAGAAAGAAGGGAAGAAAGAAACCCGTTACGTGAGGAAAATTGCATTCGAATGCTGCAACTGAAACATATTGATTTTCTGGCACCAGACTTTTTAGATTAAAAATGCCAATACTAAATCCTTTCATGACCCATAGTTCATATGAAGTTCGCATGTCATTTACTATTATTCTGTGGGGAAAAAAAGAACCTGAATCTTTAATGAAAACAGAGTTGGAAAGAATGTCTGCCGTTTCTACAATTTGCATACATTATAATAATGCTTGCTTATGCATGCTGAGTGGGGTGGGTTGAACATTTTTGTTCAGATCAAAAACCGTGTGTCTATGTTAATCGTCTGCCTGGCTTGGCCTCACCCTGGGTAAGGACCATGGATGGACCACTTTCATCATCCAAGCATTCAGGGCGGCCTGTCAAGCTGCCCCGTGGTAAGACATGTTCCTTCACGTTCTGTGAGGGTCAGAGACCTACGTCTGGTCTCACCGTGGTCCAGAAAACATCAGTGGTACCTTTTCGTTGTTAAGAACAATAACAGAGCCATGGAAGTTCCTGGCATAGTCCTGATTTTGTTGCATAGTTACTGCTGATCTCAGAAGTTCCTGGGCCAACACACCAAAGCCTCCACAGCACCTCTGGTTGCACTTCTGTTTTCTTACAATGTGCAATTTTCTTACAATGAGTTAGATTTGAAAGTCAAGCAAAAACATCTTTCCTAAAAACCCATGTCCTTCTTCTCTATTCTTCCATGTTTTCAAGCCATTATCACAAACTTGTGTGCCTTTTTCAGAGCTCACTCTACCTGTTGCTAAGCCAGGGACTATTGGGGTTTCCTTGTCTTTGCACAAAGATGAGCTCATTCTCTAACTTTTCAGTCTTTATTCCTAAAAGGAGGATGATACACTCAGAGAGTGTAGATTTCTTGGATAAGCAGCTCCTCTAACTGGAATCCTGCTTAGCGTCCACAGCAGGGGTTGACAGGATCCACAAACCAAATCTTAACCTGACACCTGCTTTTGTAAATAAAGTTTTATTGGAACACAGCCACGTCTGTGTGTTTACATATTGTCTATGGCTCTGCAATAGCAGAGTTGAGTAGTTGCCATTCAGAATGCATGGCCAGCAAAGCCTGAAGTATTTGCTATCTGGTCCTTCCCGGAAAAAATGTGTGTTCCTTCTAAAATCTTCTCCTACGTTATGATGTCCAAGAGTAGATACAGCTGCTTCTCAAAGCTTCACTATGAACGCGAACATAAGAGTAGGTTAAATCATGAATTTAAAATCATGGCCTTTCGAGTGAGGTGGAATCTTACAAATCACCTTGTCCTACTTCCCATCTGACTGATGTTTGATTACCGTCAGTAACATATTCCAGTATTGGGACAACTATTAAATCCCCAAACATGCCATTCTGTATTTTGATAGTTCTGTTAGGAACTCTTCCATGAATCAAGTAAAAATCTATCTCCTTGTTGGTTCTTTCCATTTGTATGTCTGTATGCTTTGCAGGCATATAAACAAGCATGAACCCTCCTCAATGCAATGATCAATCAGGTATTAAAAACTGTTATTTTCTCCCTGAGTGTTTTCTTCTTCAAGTTAGATATTCCAGTTTACTTTCCTGGTTCCTTTTATGTTTGAGTACTGAGGCCTTTACCAATCCAGTCACACTCCCCTGGATGCCTTAATCCATCACCAGGTACTCAGGCAACATTCCAGGTTGTGGTTCCACCAATGTGGAGTTACACAGAGCCATCACCTCCATCATTCTAGAATTACTATTTCTGTTATTGTAAGCTAAAATTGAATTTGTCTTTGGGGAGACCACATCTCACTGTTGATTCTGACCATGCATGAAATCCACTGTCTCAGTCAGCTCTGGCTGCTACGACAAAATACCATAGACTTGGTGGTTCAAACAGTAGACGTGTGTTTCTCACGGTTCTGGAGGTTGGGAATTGTAAGACCAAAGTGCCAGCATATTTGGCTCCTGTGAGAGCCCGCTTCCTGGTTTGTAGACGGCCACCTTCTCACTGTATGCTTGCAGTTCCTTTCCCGGGTTGTGTGCACCTGAAGAGAGAGGTCTCTCTGTCTCTTCGTATAAGAACACTAATCCAACCCTCATGGCTTCATCTAAGCCTAATCACCTCCCAAAGGCCCCGCTTCTAAATACCATCACATTGGGAGTTAGGGCTCCACCCTGTGAATTTTGGGGGGATGCAAACATTCAGTCCATAGCATCAACTACAACCCCTTTTCGAATATATAGAAAGTTATCTTGCTCTTTTTCCTACCTTTGGCCTTTTTCCACAGACCTACCCCCGCCATCATACCTGCCTGAACTGTGTCTCTGATTTTACAAGGGAACCTGATCCCTTAACATCTGATAGTTGCTTCTTAACTGGGAAGGAATAAAACAAAGGTCTCTAATCCTTTCTCCCTTCATCCATCCGTGTGAAACATGGCTTCTTCCAAACTACTGACTCTTCTCCCACCTACTTTATCCACCTCCAATGGAAAGAAAGTGGCTAAAAACAAAGACTCCCCAGCTTTTGGTAACATGATAGGATTGCCCATGCTGGCTTTCTGTGGCTGAGCAGACCATATGATGAAACCTGGCCAACGAATCACAAACGTGAAAATGATGTGCATCACTTCCAGACCAAGCATGTAACTGCCAGTTCAAAACGCTGGATCTCTCTCCTCTCTGTTTCTCTCTCTCTCAGTTTCTCTCTCTGTCTCTCTCTGGCACGGTGCTCAGCAGTGTTCAAGACTGTGGCCATCGTATGAGTCTGGGTCTCAGAATATGGTGGCAGAGAGCAGATCCCCTGCTAAGTCAGGGTGGACATGGAGACTGCATGAAAAATATTCCTTTGTTTCTGTAAGTGGCTGAGATTTGGGGGTTGTTTTTGCAACATAGCCTGGCCTATCTGACTTATATTCACATTTTCTGGACACTCATTCATTCAACATCAGGTAACTCTTTGTTTAGTAGCTACTGTGTGAAAGCACTTGGGCTGTCACAGTGAACAAAACAAAAATCTCTACCCTCATGGAAATAAAGGGTTTAACATTTAATGTCATGGCCACGTCACACCTGGACTCTTCCAAATACAGTGTGGCAGACAGAAGGTAACACATTCAGGCGGAGTGTCTTTAGATGTGTGATTGTCCGTGAATACGTTAGAGGTCATCCAGGCTGGGTGTCGGAGTGCCAGGGTTCAAGTGCTAGTGTTGCCACTTACCTGCCGTGTGACTTTAGGCTGACCACTCTACTCGTCTGGGACTCTCTTTCCTTTACCCCTTTACATGCACGCTTAGTTCCATTCCATGCCATTCATAACCCATGGTTGTCCAGCCTCTACTTGAATACTTCCGGAAACAGGATCCTCACCACTTCCCAAGGCGGTGTTATATTTCTGAGCACCTGTGTCTGCTTGAATGTTTTTCCTCTGAAGCTCTTACACTCCAGAAGCCTGGAGATGCAGCAAATTACATTTTGTGGTGAAATCCCCAAGGCCAGAATTTGCAGGTAAATCCATTTTTTACTGAGTTCCTATTTTGTGCCAAGCACTGCCTTGGACTAGAAGCTCTGGAGCTTAGAGGAGAAGCTTGCACAATGGCCCTGAACTTCACGTTCAAGTAGACGGATAAGACTGGCAGGTAGGCATTTTTTTTTTTTTTTTTTTTTTGCGGTACGCGGGCCTCTCATGGCTCACGGGCCCAGCCGCTCCGCGGCATGTGGGATCCTCCCAGACCGGGGCACAAACCCGTGTCCCCTGCATCAGCAGGCGGACTCCCAACCACTGTGCCACCAGGGAAGCCCAGCATTCTTTAAATGGTTGTAATAATACTGACTGATTCATTGGAGAGTTGTGGGAATTAAATGAGAAAATACAGGTAAAATGTTCAAAATGCCCAGAGTAGTGTTAGTAAATTTTTAATAAAGATAAGTAATATTTCTATTATAGCTAATACATATTATATCATTTTTCTTTTAACTTCTGTTTCTTTTTAAACCCCTTTAATTTGTTTCACACTGGTATTTAACCAGTTATTCTTTGAGAGTCAGGTAGGTCCCAGAAGTGTTTGAATGCCTCATTTCAGGGTGCAATCAGTCCCATGGTTTCATCTCTGCCCTCTGAAAGACTACTCCAGAGTGGAAAAAAAATGTTGGTTATATACCTGGCTTTTGTGTTTTTTTTTTAAAAAAAAAATAGCCCTCTGAAGGGAATTATGACAGTGACTGCTAAAAAAAAAAAAAAAAAAGTGGCAGGTAGGCACCAGGGCATGACATATTGTACTAAATTGTGTTTCAGAGTCAGGGGAAAGGGAGACGTGGTGGGGATGAGGGTGACCAAGGAGGGCTTCATGGAGAGCATGGGACTTGTGTCTAGCCTGGAAGGATTGTAGACTCCGGGTAGGTGGAGGGCATCAGGGAGCGACCTGTCAGACAGGGAGAGCCCCCTTAGGGAAGACGAGGACAGTGAGTGTGGTGTCCTATGGAAGCAGGATGGGTCCCCCCTGGTAAGAACAGAGAGCGGGCGTGAGGAGGAGAGTCTGACCAGCACTGTGCGGACAGTGACCAGAGGAGCCCACTGGTAGAACTTGGAAAGACAGAATACCAGCCATCCATACTGTCTAGATGTGTAGTAAAGGATTTCTTCATTTTGTTTTCAATCAAAAAGTTCTCCCATAGCTAACAAAAAGAGCTTTGCCTATCCGGAACTTCTCCTTATATCACAGATTCTCCGTTTGTTTAGTTTTCATCTAATTAACAATAGCTATCAAACTTTCAAATTACAGATGTTCCTCCGTGGACATCCCTTGTGTTGATGGCAGATTCTCCACATCAGTGTAAATGGGTCAACTGAAGGCTTCCATGGGGAGGCAGGGGGGAGCTTAAGCCTGTCCTCACTCTGTAACAAGACATGTTGGTGGGAATGGAAATTGGTGCAGCCACTAGGGAGAACCGTATGCAGGTTCCTTAGAAAACTAAAAATAGAGCTACCGTATGACCCAGCAATCCCACTCCTGGGCATATATCCAGAGAAAACCATAATTCAAAAAGATACATGCATCCCTATGTTCATAGCAGCACTATGTACAATAGCCAAGACACGGAAACAACCTAAATATCCATTGACAGAGGAACGGATAAAGAAGAAGTGGTACATATATACAACGGAATATTACTCAGCCAGAAAAAGGAACAAAATAGTGCCATTTGCAACAACATGGATGGACCTAGAGATTGTCATACTAAGATGAGTAAGTCAGACAGAGAAAGACAAATATCATATGATATCACTTATATGTGGAATCTAAACAAAAAACAACGATACACATGAACTTATTTACAAAACCGAAACAGACACACAGATTTAGAGAACAAACTTATGGTTACCAGGGGGTAAGGCTGGGGGTGGGAGGGATAGACTGGGAGTTTGGGATTGATATGTACACACTGCTATATTTAAAATAAAATGCCTTTCCATGAAAAAAAACATTTGGAGAAGGGAAATATGGAAAGGAACACAGTTGCCAAATGGGCTCCATCCTTCATCTAAGTGATGGGTTTATTTAGGCTTTCAATGAGAATGGCTTTCCCCGGGGCACATATGGTACATAGACAGTTCAGGCTCATGACACAAACTCTCAAAAAACACAGGGAATGACAGTAGGGGCTGTGGAGGCACACACTGCAGCTGCCCCCTCTTTGCCTCTCAGCTGACCTCCTGGGTGTTTCCGTCTCCTTGTTCAAGTAAGTGAGTTTCAGGTCCCCACAGAAAAATTCACATGAGACCCAAGCTCCTTCATGTTGTACTCAGTTAAAAAGAAAAAAGTAAGAAGGCGGGTGAAAAAAGAAATCCTGTGTTCCAAATGGAAGTTATTTGGGGAGCAGATGAGTTGTTTCCTGTGGTATGAGGGGAAGTGGTTAATGAACCTACTGAATCCAAGGCAGTCATTTTGAAATGCCGAGGAGGGCGGGGGAGAGTCAGAGACGGAGGAAAAATTAGTGTGTTATTTCTATAAATGGAAAGGTGGAATTTGGGCTAATTACCTTTTGGAAAGTTAAGGTTATTATTAAAAACAATGTACTGACTTTTCTGTAGATCTTGATAGTTTTCAAAACACGTCCAGATCCAGTATTTTGTTTGATTCCCCCAGCAACCCTGGGAGGTAGGCAGAGTGGATTTTTTTTTTTTTTTTTTTTGGTGTTCATTTGACAGATGAGAAGTTAGAGGATTCCCTCAAGATTACACAGCTAATGAACAGTAAAGTCAGGCCTTTAGAAACTCAGTCCTAACTCTGGTCTTGTCAAGTATGGAGGAAAAGCAAAACCTGGGAGTTAACAGTGGGTTCATAAAATGCAATCCACTTAAGAGAGGAGGTGTGGCAATGTAAATAGTTTAGTAGGCAAGGGCTCACTCTGGAGCAGAAATTGCAAATAGAGATCATAATCTACTAGAAGATGACCTTGCACAATTATGGCCCAAACAATGTTGACAAAGTTTTTTCAATTTTTAACAAGATTTAAAATTCAGGACAATTCACAGTGAAATCTAGATTTCTCATCTCTCTTAAAATCAGCATGTCTGGTTCCACTGTCTGGTCCCACATGGCCACAACCAGCAGGAGCTTAGGAGCGTGTCCCTCTTTGATAGATATGAGTGCTCTAGTTTGCCACAGTCCTCACCATTCCCTATCGTCCCCAGCCCTGAGGACCAGGGGTCAGTTGATATTTACATCACACCCCTGCTGTTATTTTTCTCCTACTCATCTGCACCATTCATTGGATTCTGCAGGCATTTGAACTTGTGCCTCCTGGCTCTATCAATTTCTGGCTATGTGAACATGGGAGTCTGCTTTCACTCTCAAGGTTTCCACTTCTGTTTCCATTCTATAAAATAGGGATGATAATGATGGCACTATAATGAGTATTTGGGACTTTTTTGTTATTTTTTTCTTTTTCTTTTTTTTACACTGAAATATAGTTGATTTACAATGTTTTAGGTGTATAACAAAGTGATTCAATTATATATATATATATATATACATATGTATATATATATATTCTTTTTCACAGTCTTTTCCATTATGGTTTATTACAAGATATTTAATATAGTTCCCTGTGCCATATAGTAGGTCCTTGTTGGTTATCTATTTTAGATCTAGTATTGTGTATCTGTTAATGCCAAACTCCTAATTTATCCTCCCCCCTTTCTGCTTTGGTAACCATAAGTTTGTTTTCAATGTCTGTGAGTCTATTTTTGTTTTGTAAATAAGTTCATTTGTACCTTTTTTTAGATATAAACGATATCATATGATATTTGTCTTTCTCTTTCTGACTTGCTTCACTTAGTATGATAATCTCTAGATTCATCCATGTTGCTGCAAATGGCATTATTTTGTTCTTTTTTTTTTTCTGCGGTACGCGGGCCTCTCACTGCTGTGGCCTCTCCCGTTGCAGAGCACAGGCTCTGGATGCACAGGCCCAGTGGCCATGGCTCACGGGCCCAGCCGCTCCACGGCATGTGGGATCTTCCCGGACCAGGGCACGAACCCACGTACCCTGCATCGGCAGGCGGACTCTCAACCACTGCGCCACCAGGGAAGCCCTATTTTGTTCTTTTCATGGCCGAGTAATATTCCAGTGTATGTACATACCACATCTTCTTTATCCATCCCTCCATCAGTGAATATTTAGGTTGCTTCCATGTCCTGGCTATTGTAAATAGTGCTGCTATGAACATTGGATATTTGGGATTTTTTTTTTTCTTTCAACATTCTTTCTTTCTTTGTAAGTTCCCATCTTATGGGGATAAGGAGATTCACATGTTTCCCAAGACTCCCTAGCACCTAGGGCAGCACTGGGTGTCCCTGGCTCCTCCACTCAAATGCAGATGAACCAGACTTCGGTCTGACAGGTAGTGACCCACAGGAACACACACATGCATGGTGCATCTTGCAAGAGCTACATTACGTCTGTGGAAACAGCCATGGCAGGTGCGTCAGTGGTACCATTCAACACCCAGCATCAGTGTGTTGGCGATGTGAGCCAGTATAGGACACGTCTGGGCTCCCTCCATCCCCTGCATGGAGTGAGCCATCCTCGCTGGTTGCCTAACTCCCAAGCCCTGTTCTCTGGCCTTCGCAGAGGAACCATGAGCTCCTTAGGTCCCTGCAGTGCTTGTCTTTTGCCTGGTGGGTCTCGGCTCCCTTCCCCACCCGTCCCCTCGTCTACTCTATGTTGTACAGGGAAACCGCCATAAAATACACTTCCCAAGCTCCTGTGTCAGCAGGTTTGTAAAGCTCACGCAGTTTGGGGGTCCTCTTTCATAAAAAATAATTCAAAATTATAAAAACAAAATTATGTAAAAAAGGGAATATTTAATGAAAAAAATCACAACAAATTACAGATCTTAAAAATTTTACCTACAGTGAGAAAATAAAAGAACAAATAAAAAATAAAAAGCTGGAAACATAAGATCATATTTTTCTTGAACTGTGGCAGATGTCTCTCTCCTACTTTTTTCCTAGAATTTTCGACTTTATACTCTTGGATTTTCTCTTCCTATGACAATAATTTTCTATAGAGAAAATCAGAAATATCATTCAGTCTTTCCTCAGTATGCTGACTGGAATTCACTTTTTTATTATTGACGATTTAGAAGCGTTTCCATTATCAACTCATTATTAATGCAGTTATGTAAAATTTTAGGATCATTGTCAATTGTGGGCAAGCCTCTATCAACTTGCTTTCAATGGTAGAGCTGTGAGATTTTTAAGGTAGTTTAAGTGTCTTATGTTGCAACCAAATGGTTTGTTATCACGTCCTCGTGTTAAGGCATCCAAGGTGATAGGCAGGTGAAATGGCACAGCGGACAGTCGTGTTTTACTGTAGGCTATTCTGACACCAGGGAAAACCTTTTTCCCCTGTCTGAATGTCTGATGGGACATTTAAGATGCATGTAAGATGTGGAAAATTCTCAGGGGCGTGGGACAGTCTGATATCTGCAGGATGTCTACGTACTAAGTGGTGCTAGCAATCCTCAATCCTATGACAGCAACCAGACTCCCCGTTCATTTATCTCCGAAATAAATGTGAACCACAGACATACACCCCACTAGACACCAACTAAATCACCTTCCCCTAGCCAGCCCCTAAAGATGCCCCAGGCCATTTGAATGACAAATTCGAGAGGAAATGTGAGACGGGGTGTGCATAGAGAATTTAAAGAGACAGCAGTGATAGCCATGAGTACAAATAGCATATTTTTTAAATTGCATACATAGGACCCTTGTACACAAATTGCTAGGGCCTTGTAAGGGGTCTTCATGGTGAGAGGCCCTTCAGCCTAGGCCTCACTAACTTCCCTCTCAATCCACTTCTTCCAGCCTGGCCTGGTCAAAAGGAGGCACTGGCAAGGGTTGGGGGTTGGGGGGCGCCTGGCTTTTGTTCACCCCACTTCTTCCCTTTCTCCCTCCAGCTTCCTGCCTGTGTCAATTTCTATCAGCACCCCTTTCAATTTCCAGCTCTAACAGAACATGTGTGACTAGTTACTGTATTAAATTCATTCTACTGGATCACCTAGAATGGGGTTGTTTTTCTAACTGGACTCTGATCCATACTCTTTTTCTGCTTAAAAAAAATAAGCTTAGAAAATTTTATATGTTTCTGAATTTAGCCTAAAGATTTTGTATCAATAGATCCCTATTGTCTTCAGTAAACTTTTGATATGTGGCACCAGGCTGAGCCCACAGGTTAATCTGAGGGCCATTATATCCATATATCTTTTTTATGTATTTATATAATTTCTAGTCTGTCTACTTATTGAGAGACAGAGAGTGTCATTTTTCTCCACTATTGCAGACATATGAAAGGTGGCATATTCTATTAAGAGAAAGCCTTAAATATGGGCGAGCGTCATCCAGAACTCCCTTGAAGTACCTTATATAATACAGGTAATAGGACCAAGTTATAAAAATGCCAAAGAATCAGTGGGATTAGAGCTAGGAACAGAAAATGAAATTTTATTTCATTTGGAAAAACATGCCTGGGGGAAATAATATATAATTCGGATCTATCAATAGAGCAGTAAAACCGGGATGGTGCTGAGACCGAAAGAGGATTAGAATAGCAGTGACGACAAACTTGGGGTCAGCACCATAGTCAGATGGTAATAACTTTAAGAGCAAAAACTGGACTGCAAGTTGAGGAGAGAACAGCAAATTTGTTAGTGTAAATGGTAAAAAGAAAAGACCAAAAAGTACAAGTGGCATTGCAGAGGACTAACAAATATGACAATGGTGCCATTTGGTACTTGTATATTTTGTCTTTTTTTTTTATATTGGAGGCATTTTCATAAATGGGACAGGTTACCATAAGGGACAGCAAAAAGTATTCTAATCCTAGATTTTGAGAAGGGATCCTAGAAACTACCTGGTTACCCTGTCATTGTACAGATGAGGAAATGCGAGAATAAGTAATTCACATCAAGGGATTCGGTTAAACAAGGTCCTTCCTTTCCCCTCGGAATCTTCCTTGTGTGTCAACTTACAATTCCATGTATGTTGACTAAGAGAAAATGCAAAACTAACCATAAGTATTTGATGATTAGAAATGGTGTAAAAAAACCCACAAAAACACACAGCACATTTGCATAGGTAAAAGAATAACGTAATCATTGAACCTATCTTGTTACAAGGATAGCTGCTCTGTCTGGTCTTTTGTTGCATCCTTAGTGCTCACCTCATGTCCAACACAGAGTTGCTGGATCATTGATTGGTGAGTAGATGCTTGGATGCTTGGATGATGGAAGAGAGGGAGGGAGACAGAGAGGAAGAGAAGGAGGTTGGGTGGAAAGACAGGTGACTGACCTCCAAGGGGAAATTTGATCTGATCTCCAACTTCCTGAGGAAGAACTGACCTTGGCAATTCTGGGCCATGCTATCTTATATTTAACACAGCAAGGACTTAATTTCAGGTAATATAAAAATCCAGTCTC
Organism: Globicephala melas; assembly: GCF_963455315.2. Classification (NCBI taxonomy): domain Eukaryota; kingdom Metazoa; phylum Chordata; class Mammalia; order Artiodactyla; family Delphinidae; genus Globicephala; species Globicephala melas. The sequence continues at coordinate 144,439,492 of NC_083317.1, forward strand.
ATTTTCATGATCAGAAAGACTTGAGTTTGCCAAGAGGGGTGTCCAGGAGCGTCAATAGCAGGGCTAGGAGTCAATTGCCTGAAATTAGCAACAAGACCTCACTATTTACGACTAAGTGGAGGAACACCAAATGAGTGAAGAATCTGAACTGCAGAACACAATTGCATTGCTTTTAGATGCCTACAGGAAAAATGGAATAGGCTAATAAAATATTACCTAGAAAAGATCAGTGGGGAAACCTCTTTTCATTCATTGATAAGAATGTGTATTCATCCTCTCAGGTATGAGTAACAGGATGCCTCCTACAAAATTTCAGGACGGTTTTAGATGGTTCTCTGGTATGAAAACATTCTCCTGGCACTTCTTTCACATTATTAATTACATGTGCACACCTTTTTCTCCACACCACCCAACCTCTGTCTGCCTTTTCACAAATGAGTAATTAAGGGAAGTCTGAATTGATGAGGTTTTTCAGGCACCACAATGTGGGAAGCAGCAGACACCCCGTTAAATGGCCAACTGGAGATCTTGAACACGTGTCACTGAGAAAAGGTTTTGTTTGAGTACCTTCCCACAGCAGAGTTTGTCTCTCTCGCTGATTGTGTCATTATCAATCTTACGCATTTTTTAAACTAATGAACAGAAAATGTGAGGAAAGTCTGCCATTTCTTTCCCTCTCTCTTCCCTCTTTCTGTGCAGCTGAGTTCAGTCCCCATCAGCACTCGATTCCATTCAGAGTTCACAGCCATCACAATAGCTGGTGCAGTTTTAGGTTAAGCATATTTTATCCATAAATTGCCATATTTGGTTCTCGAGTTATTATTGCAGTTCCTTGGGGTACATTTAAATCCACCTTATTGTAATAGATTATGGAATATAGGGGCTAATGTGTCTAATGTAAAATAAATGACTCTAATGATTTATGACGTGACACTTCAGTTTTATTGAACATAAGGATCATTGTACTGAAATGGATGGTGTATTGCTGGTTTAGCATAAAATACTGAATAACACATTCAGGAAAATGAATGGCTCGGCCAGTTCATAATATTCTGCCCCTTCAGCTGAGAGGTCTTTAATAAGCAAGAGTGTCATTACACTTGAAAATGTATGTATAGGTAATCCATTATCTAGAACAGTGACAGGGGTCTGCTCAAGTCCTTATTAAAGAAGAGGCTCTTTAGGAGAAAATGCAGGGTTCTCTGGTCTTCCTGAAAGGATGATTTCCACCCAAGCACACGGCGACTCTTAACAGCGCCTAGCAGGATTGTAAGTGGCCCCCACGTTTAAACATTATCACCGTGAGACTCTCATGACCTACTAGACACGGGAATTTCAGGAAGGTTTTGATTTTTCAGCACTGTCCTCGGGCAATATCCGTGAGGTCGTTTCCTCTCTGTGTCCATTCACCAACGTTTCATTTTAACGCTCTCAGGGCCCAGCACTCACAGTAACTCGTGACGTGTCTTTCCCCTGAACTCCGTGTCTGTGTTTGATTACTGAGTAACAAGGTAGAATTAAGAAGATCTAAAAAAAAAGAATGTATATATGGGTATAACTGAGTCCCTTTGCTGTATAGCAGAGATTGGCCCAACATTGTAAATCAACTATACTTCAATAAAAAAAATTTGTTTTAAGTATAGAAAGAGAAGATGGAGAATAAATACCAAAAACATTTCTAAAAAAAAAAATCTGATTTAGCTGTTAATTTTTATTAACTACAATATGAAAGATGGTTTCCAGTGATCTATTGGGTCGATACGTTTGTGTTCTTGGACCTGGGAGATGAAAGGAAATTCTTCTATGACAGATGACAGGTTTAAATTAATGCTGCAGTTCTGTCTTCCAAAAAGGGCGGGGTGGGGGGGGGAGGACAGGAGGGATAAGGGACTTGACGTGAGTATTTTCTGACCCTCTCACCCCTGCAGTCCTGTGATCGCGGCCATCACAGCCCCATGGTCCTCCTGGGATACGGTTTGATGACGTAGGCAATTCCCGCCTAATAACTGAATCCTCGTGGAATTCTCTTGATAGCATCCATCTCACTCATGGGGAGGATAACTAGTTTTTCTCTTGTGGAGGGTCATGCTGTCCTCAGGGGTGAGTGAACGTGAGTCTTCCTAACCCAGCTGCTGCATCATGTGTGGGACTCTCATAAACCTATCACCCTATTTCCCCTCTCCATGTTCTGAGTCTACACCCGTTTTCCAGCCCTCAGCCCAGACAAGCTCATCGACCAACCAAAACTGAGGAGTGGTCACGTTCCACCCAAGCCGGTGACTGGGGGCCTTTTCCTTACAGTCCCGAGGACCCAGTTCAACATCACGCCGTGCATACGTGGCGGTTTTGATTTCCTTCTCCTCAATAGCAGGTTTCACTGCCGCCTGAAGAGGGGTGGGTCCTGATGAGAAAGTAATCTGACGACCAAGTGAACATTGTGTTCATGGAGTGGAGGAGGTTTACATTCCAGAACAGAAAAATCATGTTTAAGGTAGAATCTGCACTGTGCGCATTTCAGACATTTATTTATTCAGGATATACGCTCGAGCCATTTTTTTAAATTATTATTGTTTTGAAAAGGTGACACAGCTTGGAAGTATTCACTGCAGAAAGTCACTAGAGATATCTTGATATCCTAACTTAATTTGGGAGGTCAAAGGCTTGTTGTATATCAGGCTATTTCTGGAACAGTGTAGATATGTTCCCTGTAATCAGCAACTAAAAATGAAAGTGATAAGGACCATCTTTTTGCTAAGGGGTATGTTGCTTTTGGATCTCTTGATACATCAGTCTGGGAGAGACGAAGGCAAGGGGCGCTGACCCCCTCAAAGGTTCCCTGACCTCTACAAACTGCCCACCACCAGCTCCTAAATTTTAGGATTCCTTTCCACAATAAATTCTATGCAGTCATCAAAGATGGTCAGGATGTTTTCATAAAGAATATTAAGGTGGGCTTCCCTGGTGGTACAGTGGTTAAGAACCCGCCTGCCAATGCAGGGGACACGGGTTCGATCCATGGCCCAGGAAGATCCCACATGCCGTGGAGCAACTAAGCCCGTGCGCCACAATAACTGAGCCTGCACTCTAGAACCCGTGCCTCGCAACAAGAGAAGCCCCCGCAATGAGAAGCCCCCGCACTATCTTGTTTTTTCTTCACGACTTCACTATATTCCCTCAAAATATTGTAGTAAATATAAATGGTTCATAAGACATTACCACTGCCCCACACGTGCTTGGTTTCTCTTCATTGTGCTCTCACACCAGCTTCAGTTTGAATCCCTATCTGATCATCTTTGGGAACTGATCCCCACCGTATCATGATGACAGAAGAGAAACTTACCACGGCCAAAACACACAGTCTAAATCTCGGCCACTGAGAGGCCTTTTGCTGTGACTCCATTACCAATTCACTAACCCTCCCCCCGCCATTATCGTTCTCCTTCTGCCACTTCCCCCATACTATGCTACCCCCGTATACTGGTGTTTTAAATTCTTCATCATGTCAAATAGCTACCTGACTTCTGAATTCTTATGTCTTACATCTAACACCAAAGTAATATTCAGAATCCAGGCTTCCATTTATGTGCATCCACAGGTAGAATTGCTGATGTTAACATGTCTCTCAAAAAAGTGCTAAAAAAACGGGCTTTTTCTGAAACCAAGGATTTACATACATATTTATACCAGAGATATTATTTGGCTTCTTTCCCAGTGAATTCATCTGACTGTGTCTTCTTTCAATCTTGAAGCATCTAGTGAAATCCCAGGTAAAGCCTCAATGTTCATCACTTAATTCCTTCAAAACACTTTGATTTACAGAACAGAGACTTGTACCTGGGAAATTTTGAGGCACCCACCAACACTGATATATATATATATATTTTTTTAACACTGATATTTAAAAGTATTTTTCCTCTGTATCCTCCTTCAAATTGTAAGCTGTATAAGCCCATCAAAGGAGCTTGGGGTTTCTCTCTGGAAGCCCTGTTTTTCTAAGTGTTGGCATCTTTGTGGAAATCAGCCTCAATTTAACAGGCAGACCTTCCCGTGTTGGACACGGTGAACCAGGATGAATTGGGAAACCAGCGAGTTGATCAAGGGCAATTATCCCTGAGCTGAACAGGACCGATGCCGTATCTGAAGTTCTGTGTGTCACATTGAGACTTTGAGAACTTGACTAAAGTGACTTTGAAACGTATGGGGGAAAGTCATGGGTGTACTTGCACACCGCAGTAATGGATCTGCTTCCTCCAAGCCAGAGGTAACTGAATATTTGTATTGTATACTATCTTTTTGACCGAAAAAAGTTAAAATATCTAGAGGTAAACTCAACAGAGACAAGTAAAGAAAAAATCTTAAATCTGCCATCAGCCACTGTGCTTCTTGAATAACTGCAAAGATACCTTGTTCTTGGGTAGGAGAGCTCAGTGTTATAAAATCGTAACTTCTCCGCAGAATGAACTATGAGTTCAATGGTACGACTTCCAAACTAAAAAAGGTGTCTGGGGAGTTTGTGAAGGCAGGCAGTCAGAGGATGGATGCTAACTTGATGTGATTCTTAAGTTGATCTCGAAAAATTAAAAGATAGTAATCAGGGAAAAAGACGTTTGTAAAAAGAGACAAAGAAGAGAGGACTTCCTTTCCATATAATGAAATGCATCATAAGCAACAGTGATGAAAACAGAGCTACTGATGTAGAGTAGCAAGATGGGTGGGGCAGCATTTCGTGGGGAGGTCATCCCAAGTACACAGGGAAAGTCAGCAGATGAGGTGGCCTTCACATCAGTGGTGGAAGGGTGTGCAGTTTAATAAATGATGGGAAGAAAATAAAGCAGGCTTCCTACTTCACTTCTTCCACCAGAATTTTTAAACAATTCTGAGAACCCATAGAGGGATAAATGATTACAATGGGGGGAAAAAAAGTTGATACCACAAAGTTGTAAAAGAATTCCTGGGTGTATTTTATGCTAAAGAAGGGAGGACCTTTCTAGGAGTGACATGAAAGGCGGAATATCTTATAGTGTAAGATATTGATATATCTGACGGAAAACAAAACTAGGCTCTCCTCAAAAGTCAAAGGACAAACAACAAACCAGTATGAGATATTTCCAATACATATTTCAAAGGTCTGCTTTTCTTACTGAGCAAAGTGATTCATTCATATATGAATATAAATGTACACCTAAAGATACACGTATATAAACATATGTATACCATTTTAATTTCTCCAGCTAGATTCTTAATATTTATGTGCCCTGGGAGGTACACACCAACATTTTTGCCATGCCTTTAGGACAATCTTTTACTTAATTTTCTCATATTATTTTTATAAAAGTACAAACATGTATTATTTTTATAAACAAAAGCTAAAAGCTGTGTTGATACTGTGTTTAACTTTGAATGACCCGTAAATCAGTGGTTCTTGGTCATTTCGGAGACAAAGACTTTTTTAAGAATCAGGTGAAAGCTGTGGACTCCATCTCTTAACAAGTGTCTAGAAGTACACACACCCAAATGCGGTATGAGTTGAGTCCCTGAATGGTTCTTCTAAAGACACACTTATCCAGTGCTGCATAACCGCCCCCAAATGCGGTGACTTAAAACATGAACCATTGGATTGTTCGTGATCCTGTGGGTCAGACATTCAGGCGGGACTCGGCAGGCACAGCTCCTCTCTGCTTCGAGTGTGGTCGCCTGCACATGACTAGGGTTGCAAGACCCAGGAGGACCTCACTTCCGCGTCTGCGGGCTGGGCATCTCGGTACCCCTTGTGCGGCCTCTCTTGGCAGGGCAGCAGCCACGCAACCTGACAGCCTCACAGTGTCACTGTCACCACCTTCTGTTCTCAGAGCAAGTCACAGGGCCAGCCCAGATCCAAGGTGAGGGGAAACAGACTCACAGTGGGCAGGATGGCATAGGACCCATGGGTGGGGAGGGGGGTTGCATCTACCACGGTGTAACTCTAAAAATGTGCCACTTTTAGCCAGCAGATGTATTAGTCCATTTGTGTCCCAACATGCGTGTTCAACATAAGTCATCGAGGAGTGGCCGGAAGGCATAATAGTCATCTACTCAAGGCAAATACCCAAGGTTTTTCCAGTATCCCCCCAAATAAGAACTATGGCTGTGTGTGTATGCATGGAGTACATGGGGAAAGTAGATGCCATAACTTTGGCTGATATACTGTATTTCATGCATTTTGAAATAAAATCTTTTGCGCATTACTGGAAGGATCTAGTTTGGAAACTCTTCAGAACACCCACTGTCCTGGATAATGAAGGACCTCATTATTTGATGCTGGACCTCCAGGCCCACACAAAGAAGAACTGCAGAAAAAGACACAAGGCATGACCCTAAAATGGATTAATGTGGTGATAAGATTTAAAAATTACAGTTAATTGATGATCCCAAAGCCCAAGAGACCTTTCAGTTAAATGTGTAAACTTAACCATAAGCTTATCTCCCTTCTAAAACACCACTCAGACACTAGTCCCTAACTCTTAAATGACAGCAGATTATCAAGAATTCCCAAGCATAGGAAGGATGCTTCCGATGTAAAATAATAAACAAAGCAAAAGTAAACAAACAAAAGAGGAACCTAAAGAAAACAGAGATAATAAAGGAAATGGAAGAAAATTACTAACTTGTGGTCTCAGATAAATTTGAAGATACTGTATGTTAATAAAGAGCAGGAAACTGCAAAGAAGAAACAAAAAGAACTCTTGGAAATAAAAATAAAATTGCTAGAGTGAAGCAAGAGGTTAAATGCAGATTTTCTTGCTGTCTCAGTTTTCAGTTGATCCAAGATGAGCAGACTGCAGATAACCAACCTATTTGGTCCACAGAAGAGAACATGAGGTGGATTTGCATCCCTTGTTGTCACGCATCTTAAGCATATATGAGAGAATGAGATTTATGGAGGGAGAGCAGTAGTGAGAGCTTCTTTAGAGAGAGGTACCAGTGCGTTCTTCATTGCTCATTTCCCCCTCAGTTGAAAAGTGAATTTTCAATTCACTTTTGAAAAAACACTGAAAGGTGTTGCCATATGTCTCCGTAAAATTCAGGGGGACAGAATGGTTGGTACATAACGGCCCCAGCAGGAGAACAAGGAGAAAGGACTGTGGTGAAAGCCCACTGCATACCACTGGCAGTGGAACAAATCTTTGTGCTTCCCGTGGGTCATGTGGAAACTATGGAAAGGAGCAGACATTGCATCACCCTGGAAGGGACCCCTAGACAAGCAAGATGTCCCCAACTGTCTCTTGAGACAATTGTCTAATTGAAACTATTCTTAATACCTGGAAGTGACCCAAGTGTCTTTCAAGAGCAGGAAGAAAATATTCAAAATAATATGGTTGACAGACAGACTATAGTATTAAAAAAAATGATTTCCTGACTTCAGCCAGCAAGTCCAACTTTTTTCCAACAGTCTAGTTCCATTTGTGGTTTCATCTTCTTTTAGCATCTCCTTAGTAGGTCTGTAAGTTTTGTTGTCAGTCTCGGGAGCCTCTCCTGATACTCTGAGACAATCTGAAAAGTCACAATTAACATCTTTTTATAGAAATGAAAATATTTAATAGGTAACTAAATGAGAATATCAAAAAACTTTCCCAAATGTAGAATAAAAAGACAAAGGGAATATAAAATAAGAGGGAGAAAAAAAAGATTTAGATCAACACAGAAGGTTTAACATTTGACTACCAGTAATTCTGGAAAGAGAGAAAAGACAAAATGGATGGAAGGAAATTTTGAAAAATACAGAATAAAATATAAAGGACAGTTTCCAAGATCTGAAGGACATACAGTTCCAGAAAGAAAGGGCACAACAGATGCTTAGGTACAGTAATTGAGAAATCAGTAAAGGGCTTCCCTGGTGGCGCAGTGGTTAATAATCTGCCTGCCAATGCAGGGGACACGGGTTCGAGCCCTGGTCCGGGAACGTCCCACATGCCACGGAGCAACTAAGCCCGTGCACCACAACTACTGAGCCTGCGAGCCACAACTACTGAGCCTGTGAGCCACAACTGCAGAAGCCCGCGCGCCTAGAACCTGTGCTCCGCAACAAGAGAAGCCACCACAATGAGAAGCCCAATGAAGAGTAGCCCCTGCTTGCCACAACTAGAGAAAGCCCCCGTGGAGCAACAAAGACCCAGTATAGCCAAAAGTAAATTAATTAATTAAATAAATTTATAAAAAAGAAAAATCAGTAAATAAAAAGATACACACCAAGGAACACTACTGGGATATTTCAGTAACAGATAAAGACTCAGAAAGCGTTCCATAAAGGGGAGCAAGTCATACTCAAAGTAACAGGAACCAAAAAGACATCAGACTTTTTAATAGCCACAATTAGAAGAGAGAGAAACATAAAAGCAGTATTTTTACCATTCTAAGAGGAAAAGGTTTTCAACCTAGAATTTTACACCTGCCTAAACTTTTAATCCAGTGTGAGCACAGAATAAAGCATCTTCAGATATGTGGGGTCTCAGAATATTTCTCTTCCCTGCACGATTTCCTAACCTGATCCTCGAGTTTTGGCTTTAGCCAAATTAGGCAATTAACTCTGAAGTAGAAAGGATCCATAAAATAGAGGATCCAAGACAGAAAATCAGAAATGTAAAGCAATATCCAGATTATGGGAAAGGTAAAGTCCCAGATGACAAACTGTGCCATTAGCCTAGCGGGAAAGGAGTTCAGATTAAAGCAAGAGAATGAAGCGTTCTGGGAAGGCGTTCTCCAGGGTGGTGGGAGGGTGAAGGAACTGGTATATTATCTGGCCGACTTGACTATTGGAACGTATAATGTTTGAGAGAAAATTAAAGATAGATATATGGAAAGCTAAGCAAATTTAATAAAAGATGCAATTATGAGGTCATTTGTATAAGAAATGAAAAATAATCATAGTACGCTACTTGGCTCTGCAGTAAATAATAGACAGTACTTAATACATTGACGATTTAACAAGAACTTTATTAGGAATTATAGATATTCCTAGTATATCATTATAAATATATGTTCTTAAATGGGGTGAGAAGGAGAATGATGTAAAAGCTAGATCCTCATGTCTCATAAAGGATATCTATATACATAGTATAAAATTAATATACTGAGAAATATCTATATAAGTAATTTGGCAATCTGGAGATCAAAATAAATTGCTAAAGGAGATGTAAAAGAAAGAGGTGGGGGGACTTCCCTGGTGGTCCAGTGGTTAAGAATCCGCCTCCCAGTGTAGGGGACACAGGTTTGATCCCTGGTCTGGGAATTAAGATCCCGCATGCCCCAGGGCAACTAAACCCGTGCGCTGCAACTACTGAGTATATGGGCTGCAACTAAGGATCCCGCGTGCCACAACTACAGAGCTCATGTACTCTGGAGCCCGCATGCCACAACTAGACAGAAGCCCGTGCCCCACAAGGAAGAGACCAAGCGCCACAGCAGAGGATCCCACATGCCGCAAGGAAGTTCCTGCCTACTGCAACTAAGACCCGACACAGCCAAAAATAAAAGAAGGAAGGAAAGGAGGGGAGGGGAGGGAAGGAAGGGAAGGAGGGAAGGGAGGGAAGGAGGGAAGGGAGGGAAGGGAGGGAGAGAAAAAGAGGTGGAAGTTGGGGGCATGCAGCGGGGAGGGGTGTTTAATTGTTACATTTCTTTTGTCATTATTTTATTTTTCTTAATGATGTATGTTACTTTGACAAAGAAATTAAAGGGAAACAAAAATAAGGATACCCAACATGGTTTGATTCAATTCAAGCCAATGTTATTTGTTGGTCACCTTCTTTTTCCAAATCAGTGTGAGTCGTGGCAGATGTGAAGATAAGGCACAACCATGTCCCTTGTGGGGTTACTTAGGGATGGAGAAAGATAGGGCACTGGAGTAGTGAAGGGAAGGGGCTCAAAGTCCACTCTCCACCCACCCTGGGTGGCTGACTCTGGGCAACCTCTTGTGCGTCTGTTTCCGCACCTGTAACATGAAAATGGGGATAGAACAAGCATATTGGGTAGGTTTGTTGGGAGGATTAAGTGAGTGGATGCATATAGAGCATTTCAGCGCTAGCACATACTCAATGTTCAATAAGCAGCAATTACCACTGTATTTTAGCTGATAACATCCACATCATGAAATAGTAAGTGGAAGTGCTAATAAGGCGTCCAAAATGCTTAGGAAGCAAAGCCATGGATTTTTAAAAAATAATTTCCTTATAAAAATAATTGTTAGTTACATTTAGTTACAGGGCTCTGATTATGAATGGAAAAGCTTTGCAAAAGCGATCCACCATTCGACAGACTTCCCAAGCCCAGCGAGTGGATGTGTGTTTGCTTGGCTTCTGTCCCCTGCATTCTGCATGTCAGGCCAGGTTTGGCACTTCATTCCCTTCTCTCGGCTCCACCGATTCCATCAGCACAGTCACCTCTTCAGGTTTCTGCTCTGGCGTAACTGCTGACAGCATCGCCTGTCTTCTGGCTGTCAACCCAAAGGCCACTGAGAGTTTACTTCCTGAGGGAACCCTGCTGGAGAACAGAGAACCCTGTCAGACAGCCAGAATCCCACATGGTCACTTTTTGCAAGGGCAGACAAGTAAATACTGAGCTTCTGCCTCTGAAGGCCTTATCTGTGTGTTCTCTGCTATATTCTTTTCTTGAAATGATAATTTGTCACCTATAGGACCAGGGAACAGACCAAAGCAAAGCACAGTAGACAGTGTGAAGCACCCAAATACAGAAATTTTGTTGGAGTGTGTAGTAATAGGGCATACATAAAATTTCAGCCCAGTTAATAACCATTTATTTGATTATTATTTTGCCAATAACCAGAGAGTTGTAAAACATGCAGAACATACTTTGATTTTAAGAGGAAAATAGGAAATAAAATTATGTATTCCATATGATCTTATCTATGTAAGAAGAAGGAAAAAAAACACAACTGGAAGGAAATAAACCAAAATATTAAGAGAGGTCTTTCTGGATTCAAAGATTATGAATAGTTTTCATTTCTTTCCTTACTCCTCTCTCCTTTTTGTTTTTATTTAGGAAGTCTATTATTTTATCATGAGAGAAAATATATATATGATTTAAAAGTAAGTAGTAATAACCTCAAGATAAATAACACAAATTTATGTATAAGTACTCAAGAACATTTGAGTACTTATTTTCCAATACCATGTTAGATGCTTTTAGAATTCAGTGCACTTTGGTAATGAAATTTATTTTATTTTAGAATTTAGTTTAATGGTATCTTATTATTACCGTTTTCCTCAGTAGATTTTGAACCTCTTGTAGGAAGGAACCAGCTGTTAGACCTCTCTGTAACACTGTTACCAACCAGAGTTCTTGACACCCTTCATCAATAGAAATTGACTGGAGGCCAGACAAGAAATCCAGGCAAGGCTTTATTGGGTCCCTTGCTGCAGCAGAGGGGAGCGAGAACAACCAACAGGTGCCCTTGCTTGCTCCCTGAAGCGGGGGCGAGCTGGTTCCTTATGTGGGGTGAGGGTAGGGGCAGGTCCAGGGCTCAGGCCACAGGGGTGGCTTAAGTGGTCTGCCCAGCCCTTAGGTGGTGTCGTGTGCACGGGGCATGCCCAGTACCCTGCTTTTGCTCCTGACACCCTGCTTTTGCTCCGGATTCCTGAGAAGTGGCAGTTGGGTTTTTGGTCTTTTTGTATCTTGTTGTCCATAATTTGCCCCAACTGTGCATGCGCGCAGCTATTTTTAGTCCCTTATAGTTTCTTTGTATTTTGTTGCTGAGGAGATGTTTGTCCAGATGCAAGCACTGCAGCACAGACAGGTCCCAGCCTGTCTCACCACTAGTGCCCAGCTCTCTTCTGATGTTAAGTGCTTATAAATACCCCAGCTTTGAAGACAGAGGGGGTGTGATGCTACCACCAATTTAGGATCCTTAGAACAAATCCTCTAAAATGACAGGAACCATTTGGACAAACACGGCCCCCTCTCTCATCACCCAGAAGTCCTCTGAACTGTTCCTAGATTTAGTGCTATTACCTGAACCAGGTGGATGGGGCTCCCATGGAATGGCCCATTGCATGTTATGTTCCGGATGAGGGGGCGTGATTGGGAGACCAGAGTGCCCTGTGGTGCTCCTCTCAGACTGGTGTCCTGCCCTGTGAGGCTTAACGGAGGAGACAGCAATGACAAGGAAGAGATGAACCTGGGCGGCGTGTGTCCAGGTGTTCAGCGACTCTCTGTGAACCACCATGGATGCCACGAACAAACCCCTGTCCTCGTGGAAACTAAATTCTACTAGAGAAACTCCATCAGGTCCCAGTGAGTTGGAACAGGGCATCACTGAATGGTGAGAGTGTGTGAAAGAGAGAGCTCTGGGGCCATGTGTTAAATCAGAAAAGGCAGGAATTAGAAATGCACATTTTGTCCTGTTTTGTATTTAGCCTTAGTCTCGATATGTCAGCCACTAAACCACCATCCTGCCCCTCCTCTCCCCCACAAAAAATGGAAAAATTAGAACACGTTTGCTATAGAATCACATAGGAAACCATACCAGGTACCAACAATATTAAAGTTGTTGTTTCAGGAGCATGACCGTACAATTCAGTGTCCTCATCACCACCACTGGAGCTATTTTAGGAAGGATTCAGTTCTTCGGAGGGAACTTACAGCATTGATTTGAAAAGTCCCTTCCCTCTGCCTGCCAGAAGGCTGAGACTTATCAAGAGTGACATTAGCCTTCTCTCCTACACTTGCACCCTCGTTCAGGCCACTCCAGACATTCAGCATCCTTGTTTTTTTAATTTTTAATTTTATATTGGAGTATAGTTGATTTACAATGTTGTTAGTTTCAGGTGTACAGCAAAGTGATTCAGTTATATATATCCATTCTTTTTCAAATTCTTTTCCCATTTAGGTTATTACCGAATATTCTGTAGACTTCCTTGTGCTATATAGTAGGTCCTTGTTGGTTATCTATTTTGAATATAGTAGTGTGTGTGTGTCAATCCCAAACCCCCAATTTATCCCGCCTACCACCACCTTTCCCTTTTGGTAACCATAAGATTGTTTTCTAAGTCTGTGAGTCTGTTTCTGTTTTGTAAATAAGTTCATTTGTACCATTTTTTTAGATTCAGCATATAAGTGCTATCATATGGTATTTGTCCTTCTCTGTCTGACTTCACTTAGTATGATTATCTCTAGATCCATCCATGTTGCTGCAAATGGCATTATTTCTTTCTTTTTTATGGCTGAGTAATATTCCATTGTATATATGTACCACATCTTCTTTATCCATTCATCTGTTGATGGACATTTAGGTTGCTTCCATGTCTTGGCTATTGTAAACAGTGCTGCAGTGAACATTGGGGTGCATGCATCTTTCCTAATTATGGTTTTCTCTGGATATATGCCCAGGAGTGGGATTGCTAGGTCACATGGTAGCTCTATTTTTAGTTTTCTAAGGAACCTGCATACTGCTCTCCATAGTAGCTGTACTAATTTACATTCCCACCAACAGTGTAGGAGGGTTCCCTTTTCTCCACACACTCTCCAGCATTTATTATTTGTACACCTTTTGATGATGGCCATTCTGACTGGTGTGAGGTGATACCTCATTATAGCTTTGATTTGTATTTCTCTAATCATTAGTGATGTTGAGCATCTTTTCATGTGACTCTTGGCCATCTGTATATTTTCTCTGGGGAAATGTCTATTTAGGTCTTCTGTCCATTTTTGCTTGGGTTGTTTGTTTTCTTGATATTGAGCTGCATGAGCTGTTTATAAATTTTGGAGATTAATCCCTTGTCAGCAGCATTGTTTGCAAATATCTTCTCCCTGGGCATCTTGATGTGACTTGAACACACCAGGATCATTCCACCTCAAGGCTTTTGCTTTGATGGTCCTCTTCTTTCAAATACTTAGAGGTCTCTCCCCTCACTTGTTCAGAGGTCATCTCCTTACAAAGGCCTTCCCTGACCACCCACCCACCACTTATCCTGCGTAATTTTTCTTTTGAGTACTTAACTAGTCCCTGAAATTGTAAGACAAATATTTACTTGTTTATTTATTTATCTGGCTTTTTTCCCTAGAAGGTGACTTCCAGGAGTATAGATTTCTTGTTTACTCTCTTCCCTTCTACATCCTTGGAGCCTAAAAAAAGTAGATGATGCAGAATGGAGACAATGAATACTGGTTGAATAAATAAATGAATACATTTAATTAATCGAGTTTACCTAGAGATGATAAATTGAAAGCTCCAGAAAATTACATCTAACAGTTGTAAGTTACCTCTACAAATAATTAATGCTCTCTCTTTCATTGAATCATTGGCTTTAGAACGAAATCACCATTACTGAGTGCGCGCGCACACACACACACACACACACACACACACACACACACAGAATAAAAGTTTTCTGGGGCCCAGGTGCTACATTTGGGTCCCAGAGGGTCATATAACCCATAATTTCTAAACCCACCCAACTTTCAGGTTCAGCCTTCCTTCTTTGCCGCAGGCGTCCCCCGGAAGAGCTGAGCTGGAGACGGCAGCTGGAGGCTGTGTTTACCAAAGGGATGCTCTGGGCTCAGGGCCCCTGGCTATTGCCACACTGTTTGTTTTTCGTGATCGGAATGTGTGGCATTATTTGGAGGTGGGCTAGTGTCTAAATTGAATGGGTGAAGAGAAACAGACATTCTCTTTGCCACCTTTGTAGAAAGGCGGCTGGGGAATCAGCGTCCCAAATTACCTGCTGTCAATTATTGATAGCTTTGGCGGGAATCATTTACCTTCTCCAGTTACTTTGACATATGGCCAAAAGGCAGTGGCCAGCCTGTTCCGTTCTTCAGCAGCCTCGTATCCATAGGAAAGTTCCCAGGAAAAGACTGAATTCACCCTTCGAAGCTTCTGTAGATTTCTGGAGAACTCAGGAGGACCTGATTCTTCCTTGAGGATAAGTCATTCATCTATTCATTCATCTAATTTTATTCATGAAAGTGAGGCTGATATTCAGCAGTTTGCACCAATACAGCTATACTGGGTATTAAAATTGTGGAATACCGTTGACCATTGAACAATGCAGGGGCTTAGGGGCCCTGGCCCTGTGCAGTCGAAAATCCACATCTAACTTACAGTTGGCCCTCTGCATCTGCAATTCCACATCTGTGGATTCAGCCAACTGCAGATCACAGAGTTCTGTAGTATTTACTGTTTGAAAAAGCTCCATGTATAAGTGGACCCAAGCAGTGCTGTTCAAGGGTCCACTATCCTGAACCTCCCGCAGCACCAGGGTCACCTGGGTTGTTCCACCAGAACCCCCTCACCAGCCCTTCCCAAAATCACCACCCAACAGTCATTGCCTGACACAGCAGGGAGCTTCCTGGAACAGGTCCATTCTGAGTAGCAGCGCCCTTACCTTCCATATGATAAGTATTTAAATATCAGGCTGCCTGAGACCGTAAGAGCAATGAAACTTGCATTTGAAAGTTCTATGTCCTTTACTTCATAAGAGAGATGGAACTCACATAAGGTGAAAACATTAAGCTGTTTACAAACATCCTAAAGGAGTCCCCCAGGATCTACTTCCATTGCCTTGCCCTTACCGAAACAAGCCTCGCACCCTTTGCCTAATTTGCAAGAATTTCCAAAGAAAGGATGTTTTGGTTTTAACACGTACACCCACGAGCGAACAGGGACGTCCTCCCGCTCCTGCACGGCTGCATCAGCTGGGATATATGAGTCAACCGTATTCCATTCCCAGGGAAGGTCCGAGGACTGCGTCCAACTAATAACATACTGCAGTGCTTGGCAACCTGTCATCTTCTGGAAAAGAACTTTGTCCTCGGCAGTCTCCACATAACACTGCTTGAGTCTCACATAGCTCTGGCCACGGTTTCTGCGCTATGATTTAGACAATTTCTCAGAAATAAACTATTAAGCGCCCCACCGTGGAGATGACCGCAAGCTTAAGGCATGCGGAGGGCCTGAGTGGGTTTAAAGCCCCTCATGGGCACGTGAAAAAGAAGACCTTCAGTGCACTAACCATGGGTAACGGATGCTTAAAGTGACAGGGCGCACTCGGGGCAAAGGTCATGGATACTGAATGCGGAGACCTGCTACCATTTTCCTTCCTCTGAAGAGGAGGGAGGGTGGCGCCGTCCTCCTCAGTCTCGATGCCAGGCTCACCCCAGAGGCACCTGAAGGGCCCGTGGAAGGAAGGGGAGACGTTGGGTCCTACTGTATTTACCCCATTGCACTGTTCTAATGAACTTTTTCCCTTTAGGGGGCTCTCCTGGTGCATTACTTTTACCTCCACAGGATAATAATTTAATCTCCCATTTACCTGAGTTCGAGATTTAACCATCCCTCCATTCTGAGCCCCATTTACTTTAAAATCTCAAGTCCACTTTCAGTACACGAGGAATGAGCCCCCACCATCAAGCTCCCTTTCGCAGAAAAAAAAAAAAAAAAGAAATGCATGTTGCTATCAGTTTTTATGCCTCTGGTTTTATTTTATAAGCAGCCGGGACATGTGAATCATTGTGTGGTTCTGACCAAACAAAACATGACTTAGGAAGCACAGGGTACCTTTTTTTTCACTCAAAGTATCTGGCTTCACAAAGCGGGAAAGAAATACTTTGTCTCCATTCGGTTTTGCTGTCCTTGGCAGTCGACTTGGCCAGACAGGTGATAGACAAGAGAGATTTTAGGGGCAAGCTCTGTCTCGGGGAGACGGACCAAGAAGGAAGTAGGTCAAAAGCCAGGCAGAGGATTTGAGGAGAGATCTGCCTTTGGGGAAGCCATCAGCAGAGCTTGAAGCAAATGAAAACCACGTTTTAATTGATTCAGCAAATAATTAGGAAGAATGGAGCCTTAGTGGAACGGCCACTTCAGCTACAGGTTGTCTGAGTAAGTGCAGAATCATTGTCATTCATCAATTGCTACCAGAGTTACCATCAGTCAATCTTCTGTGGATATTCTCCCTTCACCATCATAGGTGCTGAAGTACGAACCAGATGGGCATTGCCTTTGCTTCTCAATCTGTTTTCATTTGAAGGGACACTCGAGCTGCAGAAAGTACCTGGTTGCATACTGAAGGGTTGCCTGTACTACTCCTGGGGGAGCAGGAGAGGGAGTTCTCAGAGAGCACAGCTCTTTGCTTATCATAGTCCTACTGTAGCATCTAAGATGGCCCCGCACAAAACAGGCCCTCAAGGCCGGGCTGTGCAGAAGAAAGGAAGCAGTATACAGGGTGCCATAGAGTCTGGATGCAGAGGTGAATGTGCATGAGGGTCCTCTAGGTCATCTTCGATGGGTGGAAAAATGGAATAGTACCATCTATGCTTCCAGACCTCAGGGCACCCAGCAGTTGGTGAAACAGTGAGTAGAAAAAGGTCATAACTTAGAGAACAAACGTAGGGTTACCAGGGGAGAAGGGGAGGGGGAGGGATAGATTGGGAGTTTGGGATTGACATGTATACACGGTTATATTTAAAATGGACGGGCTTCCCTGGTGGCACAGTGGTTGAGAGCCCACCTGCCGATGCAGGGGACGCGGGTTTGTGCCCTGGTCCGGGAAGATCCCACATGCCACGGAGCGGCTGGGCCCGTGAGCCATGGCCGCTGAGCCTGCGCGTCCGGAGCCTGTGCTCTGCAACGGGAGAGGCCACAGCAGTGAGAGGCCTGCGTACCGCAAAAAAAATAAATAAATAAAATAAAATGGATAACCACAAGGACCTACTGTATAGCACAGGGAACTCTGCTCGATACTCTATAACAACCTATATGGGAAAAGAATCTGAAAAAGAATGGATATAAGTATAACTGATTCACTTTGCTGTACACCTGAAACTAACACACCATTGTTAACCAACTATATTCCAATATAAAATAATTTTAAAAGGAAAACAAAGAAAAAGGTCATAAGACATACTGTTTATTCAGGGTGTGAACCAGAGGGAATTTTGCACCTATTTTGCGATTATTCAACACATTTCTAGAAGAAGTGATTTTTAAAGGTCTTTGAATAAAGCAAGAGGGCTTTAAAATTTTACCAAGGAAAGAAGGTTGGGTGAAAGATGAACCTCTCCCTTTTGGTGTGATTGAATCCCCTATTCATCTTTCAAGTCTTTGTTTAAGTCAGTGGTTCTGAACTGGGGACAGTTTTGCCCCCCAGGGCATATTTGTCAATGTCTAGAGCTATTTTTGGTTGTCAGGACTGGGGTGGGGGGGAGAGCTGTTGGCATTTAGTGGGAAGAGGCTAGGTATTCTGCTAAACACCCTGAAATGCACAGGGTGGCCGTCACAACCAAGAATTCTCTACCCCAAAATGTCAGTAGTGCCAAAGCTTAGAAACTGTGGTTTCAGTGTACCTTGGGGAAGCTTCCCCTGACAGTCCTCATGCTACACTAACTCCCTATAATATCCTCATCTCACTTTGTACTTTCCCTCCATAGTATTTGTCACAATTATAAGTAAATACTTAATATTTATCTCTTCCATTAAAAATCAAACCTCCTAGAAAAAGAAATTGTGTGTATCTCATTCACCACTATATCCTAGCACCTAACATAATGCCTGGCACGTTGTAAAACCTAAATAAATGTCTGTTGAATGGATGAATCAACACATGACTAATATTAGGGAATAAGCCAAATAAGATGATCAAGTAGAGTTGTAGTTTCCACAAGCAACTGAAATTTGTCAGGGGGTCTTGGATTGCTCTCTATTTCAGTTCAAGAAAGTGATTAGTTAAAAAAAAAAAAAAAAGGGTGGGCGGTGGCGGGGTGGACTTCCCTTGTGGTCCAGTGGTTAGTACTCCACTCTTCCACTGCAGGGACCTGGGCTTACGTCTCATCTAAAGCACAAGTAAATAAAAGAATCAGACGTGGTGAGGCTGTGGCACTGAAAGATTAATGGGGAGTCCAGTCCACGCTGCAGAGAGTACAACAAAAAAGGGCTCATGGTTAAAGAGAGAAAAAAAACAAATACTCGTGATACAAAGTGTACCTGGCTGACTTGCCATTTACATTTTGCCCTCTGTGGTGGCAGGGGCTAGCGGAGGGAGTGACTGATTAGAAGATGAGAGTTTCAGGTGCAGATTGAAAGGTTCTGCATGGAGGGAAAGACTATAGCATAGAGCGGCTGTCCTACAAAATGTGTACATCTACCTCCTTCTGCTAGTCTAGTTTTCCCCACTACACTCCGAGGATCTTGAAGATGCGGCCCATGTCCCCCCCCCCCTTTTTTAACATCTTTATTGGAGTATAATTGCTCTACAGTGGTGTGTTAGTTGCTGCTGTTTAACAAAGCAAATCAGCTGTACATACACATATGTCCCCATATCCCCTCCCTCTTGCATCTCCCTTCCACTCTCCCTATCCCACCCCTCTAGGTGGTCCCAAGGCACTGAGTTGATCTCCCTGTGCTATGCAGCTGCTTCCCACTAGCTATTTTACATTTGGTAGTGTATATATGTCCATGCCCCTCTCTCACTTCGTCCCATCTTACCCTTCCCCGTCCCCGTGTCCTCAAGTCCATTCTCTACATCTGCATCTTTATTCCTGTCCTGCCCTTATATTCTTCAGAACCATTTTTTTTAGACTCCATATATATGTGTTAGCATACAGTATTTGTTTTTCTCTTTCTGACTTATTTCACTCTGTATGACAGACTGTAGTTCCATCCACCTCACTATAAATAACTCAATTTCATTTCTTTTTATGGCAGAGTAATATTCCATTGTATATATGTGCCACATCTTCTTTATCCATTCATCTGATGATGGACACTTAGGTTGCTTCCATGTCCTGGCTATTGTAAATAGAGCTGCAATGAACATTGTGGTACCTGACACTTTGAATTATGGTTTTCTCAGAGTATATGCCAGTAGTGGGATTGCTGGGTCATATGGTAGTTCTATTTTTAATTTTTTAAGGAACCTCCATATTGTTCTCCATAGTGGCTGCATCAATTTACATTCCCACCAACAGTGCAAGAGGGTTCCCTTTTCTCCACACCCTCTCCAGCATTTATTGTTTTTCAATTTTTTGATGATGGCCATTCTGACCGGTGTAAGGTGATACCACATTGTAGTTTTGATTTACATTTCTCTAATGATTAGTGATGTTGAGCATTCCTTCATGTGTTTGTTGGCAATCTGTATATCTTCTTTGGAGAAATGTCTATTTAGGTCTTCTGCCCACTTTTGGAGTGGGTTGTTTGTTTTTTTGGTATTGAGCTGCTTGTAAATTTTGGAGATTAATCCTCTGTAAGTTGCTTCGTTTGCAAATATTTTCTCCCATTCTGAGGGTTGTCTTTTCGTCTTGTTTATGGTTTCCTTTGCTGTGCAAAAGCTTTGAAGTTTCATCAGGTCACATTTCTTTATTTTTGTTTTTATGTCCATTTCTCTAGGAGGTGGGTCAAAAAGGAACTTGCTGTGATTTATGTCATAGAGTATACTGCCTATGTTTTCCTCTAAGAGTTTTATAGTGTCCAGTTTTACATTTAGGTCTCTAATCCATTCTGAGTTTATTTTTGTGTATGGTGTTAGGGAGTGTTCTAATTTCATTCTTTTACATGTAGCTGTCCAGTTTTCCCAGCACCACTTATAGAAGAAACTGTCTTTTCTCCATTGTATATCCTTCCCTCCTTTGTCATAGATTAGTTGACCATAGGTGTGTGGGTTTATCTCTGGGCTTTCTACCTTGTTCCATTGATCTATATTTCTGTTTTTGTGCCAGTACCATCCTGTCTTGATTACTGTAGCTTTGGAGTATAGTCTGAAGTCTGGGAGCCTGATTCCTCCAGCTTCGCTTTTCTTTCTCAAGATTGCTTTGGCTATTCGGGGTCTTTTGTGTTATCATACAAATTGTGAAATTTTTTGTTCTAGTTCTGTGAAAAATACCATTGGTAGTTTGATAGGAATTGCAATGAATCTGTAGATTGCTTTGGGTAGTATCGTCATTTTTACAATGTTGATTCCTCCAATCCAAGAACATGGTATATCGCTCAATCTGTTTGTATCATCTTTAATTTCTTTCATCAGTGTCTTGTAGTTTTCTGCATGCAGGTCTTTTCTCTCCTTAGGTAGGTTTATTCCTAGGTATTTTATTCTTTTTGTTGCAGTGGTAAATGGGAGTGTTTCCTTACTTTCTCTTTCAGACTTTTCATCATTAATGTATAGGAATGTAAGAGATTTCTGTGCATTAATTTTGTATCCTCTTACTTAACCAAATTCATTGATTAGCTCTAGTAGTTTTCTGGTACCATTTTTAGGATTTTCTGTGTATAGTATCATGTCATCTGTAAACAGTGACAGCTTTACTTCTTCTTTTCTGATTTGGATTCCTTTTATTTCTTTTTCTTCTCTGATTGCTGTGGCTAAAACTTCTAAAACTATGTTGAATACAGTGCTGAGAATGTACAACCTTGTGTTGTTCCTGATCTTAGAGAAAATGATTTCAGTTTTTCACCATTGAGAATGATGTTGCCTGTGGGTTTGTCATATATGGCCTTTATTATGTTGAGGTCAGTTCCCTCTATGCCTACTTTCTGGAGGGTTTTTTTGTCATAAATGGGTGTTGAATTTTGTTGAAAGCTTTTTCTGCATCTATTGAGATGATCATATGGATTTTCTCCTTCAATTTGTTAATATGGTTTATCATATTGATTGATGTGAATATACTGAAGAATCCTTGCATTCCTGGAATAAACCCCACTTGATCATGGTGTATGATCCTTTTAACAGAATCCTGTTGGATTCTGTTTGCTAGTATTTTGTTGAGGAATTTTGCGTCTGTGTTCATCAGTGATATTGGCCTGTAGTTTTCTTTCTTGGTGACTTCTTTTTCTGGTTTTGGTATCAGGGTGATGGTGGCCTTGTAGAATGAGTTTGGGAGTGATTCTCCCTCTGCTATCTTTTGGAAGAGTTTGAGAAGGATAGGTGTTAGCTCTTCTCTAAATGTTTGATAAAATTCACCGGTGAAGCCATCTGGTCTTGGGCTTTTGTTCCTTGGAAGACTTTTAATTTCAATTTCAGTGCTGTGATTGGTATGTTCATATTTTCTGTTTCTTCCTGGTTCAGTCTTGGAAGGTTATACCTTTCTAAGAATTTGTCCATTTCTTCCAGGTTGTCCATTTTATTGGCATAGAGTTGCTTGTAGTAATCTCTCATGATCCTTTGTATTTCTGCAATGTCAGTTGTTACTTCTCCTTTTTCATTTCTAATTCTATTGATTTGAGTCTTCTCCCCTTTTTTTCTTGATGAGTCTGGCTAATGGTTTATCAATTTTGTTTATCTTCTCAAAGAACCAGCTTTTAGTTTCATTGATCTTTGCAAATATTTCCTTCATTTCTTTTTCATTTATTTCTGAACTGATCTTTATCATTTCTTTCCTTCTGCTAACTTTGGGGATTTTTTTTTCTCCTTTCTCTAATGCTTTAGGTGTAAGGTTAGGTTGTTTATTTGAGATGTTCCTTGTTTCTTGAGGTAGGATTGTATTGCTATAAACTTCCCTCTTAGAACTGCTTTTGCTGCATCCCATATCTTTTGGGTCATCGTGTTTTCATTGTCATTTGTTTCTAGGTATTTTTGATTTCCTTTTTGATTTCTTCAGTGATCTCTTGTTTATTTAGTAGTGTATTGTTTAGTCTCCATGTGTTTGTATTTTTTACAGACTTTTTCCTGTAATTGATATCTAGTCTCATAGTGTTGTGGCCAGAAAAGATACTTGATACGATTTCAATTTTCCTAAATTTACCAAGGCTTGATTTGTGACCCAAGATATAATCTATCTTGGAGAATGCTCCATGAGCACTTGAAAAGAAAACGTATTCTGTTGTTTTTGGATGGAATGTCCTATAAATATCAATTAAATCCATCTTGTTTAATGTATCATTTAAAGCTTGTGTTTTCTTACTTATTTTCATTTTGGATGGTCTGTCCATTCGTGAAAGTGGGGTGTTAAAGTCCCCTACTATTATTGTGTTATTCTCAATTTCCCCTTTTATGGCTGTTAGCATTTGCCTTATGTATTGACGTGCTCCTATGTTGGGTGCATAAATATTTACAATTGCTATATCTTCTTCTTGAATTGATCCCGTGATCATTATGTAGTACTCTTCTTTGTCTCTTGTAATAGTCTTTATTTTAAAGTCTATTTTGTCTGATATGAGAATTGCTACACCAACTTTCTTTTTATTTCAGTTTGCATGGAATATTTTTCCATCCCCTCACTTTTAGTCTGTATGTGTCCCTAGGTCTGAAGTGGGTCTCTTGTAGACAGCCTATATATGGGTCTTGTTTTTGTATCCATTCAGCCAGTCTGTGTCTTTTGGTTGGAGCATTTAATCCATTCACGTTTAAGGTAATTATCCATATGTATGTTCCTATTACCATTTTCTTACTTGTTTTGGGTTTGTTATTATAGGTCTTTTCCTTCTCTTGTGTTTCCTGCCTAGAGAAGTTCCTATAGCATTTGTTGTAGAGCTGGTTTGATGGTGCTGAATTCTCTTAGCTTTTGCTTGTCTGTAAAGGTTTTAATTTCTTCGTCAAATATGAATGAGGTCCTTGCTGGGTAGAGTAATTTTGGTTGTAGGTTTTTCCCTTTCATGATTTTAAGTATGTCCTGCCACTCCCTTCTCACTTGCAGAGTTTCTGCTGAAAGAACAGCTGTTAACCTTATGGGGATTCCCTTGTACATTAATTGTTGCTTTTCCCTTGCTGCTTTTAATATTTTTTCCTTCTATTTAATTTTTGATAGTTTGATTAATATGTGTCTTGGTGTGTTTCTCCTGAGATTTAACCCGTATGGGACTCTCTGCACTTCCTGGACTTGATTAACGATTTCCTTTCCCATATTAGGGAAGTTTTCAACTATAATCTCTTCAGATATTTTCTCGGTCCCTTCTTTCTCTTCTTCTTCTGGGACCCCTATAATTCTTATGTTGGTGCGTTTAATGTTGTACCAGAGGTCTCTGAGACTGTCTTCAATTCTTTTCATTCTTTTTTCTTTATTCTGCTCTGCAGTAGTTATTTCCATTATTCTATCTTCCAGGTCACTTATCCATTCTTCTGCCTCAGTTATTCCACCATTGATTCCTTCTAGAGAATTTTTAATTTCTTTTATTGTGTTGTTCATCATTGTTTGCTCTTTGGTTCTTCTAGGTCCTTGTTAAATGTTTCTTGTACTTTTCTCCATTCTATTTACAAGATTTTGGATCCTCTTTACTGCCATTGCTCTGAATTCTTTTTCAGGTAGACTGCCTATTTCTTCTTCATTTGTTTGGTCTGGTGGGTTTTTTCCTTGCTCCTTCATCTGCTGTGTGTTTCTCTGTCTTCTCCTTTTGCTTAACTTACTGTGTTTAGTGTCTCCTTTTCTCTGAGTGCAGGTTCTTAGTTCCCATTGTTTTTGGTGTCTACCCGCAGTGGGTAAGGTTGGTTCAGTGGATTGTGTAGGCTTCCTGGTGGAGGGGACTGGTGCACATGTTCTGGTGGATGAGGCTGGATCTTGTCTTTCTGGTGGGCAGGACTGCATCCAGTGGTGTGTTTTGGGGTGTCTGTGACCTTATTATGATTTTAGGCAGCCTCTCTGCTAATGGGTGGGCTTGTGTTTCTGTCTTGATAATTGTTTGGCATGAGGTGTCCAACACTGGAGCTTGCTGGTTGTTGAGTGGAGTTGGGTCTTAGCATTGACATGGAGATCTCTGGGAGAGCTTTCACAGTTTGATATTATGTGGAACCGGGAGGTCTCTGGTGGACCAATATCCTGAACTCGGTTCTTCCACGTCAGAAGCATAGGCCTGACAACTGGCCAGAGCCCCAAGACCCTGTCAGCCACACCGCTCAGAGGAAAAGGGAGGAAAAAAAAAAGAAAGAGAAAAGGAAGGAAGGAAGGAAGGAAGAAGATAAAGTTATTAAAATAAAAGTTTTTTTCAATTATTAAAAATTTTAAAAATTTAAAAAGTAATAAAAAGAAAAAAGAAAGAAGAGAGCAACCAAACCAAAAAACAAATCCACCAGTGATAGCAAGTGCTAAAAACTATACAAAAAAAAAAAAAAAAAAGGATAGACCAAACCCCAGGACAAATGGTAAAAACAAAGCTATACAGACAAAATCACACAAAGAAGCATACACATACACACTCAGAAGAAGAGAAAAAAGAAAGAAAATATATACCTATATAGTAAAAAAATAGGAAGTGAGCAACCAAATCAATAAACAAATCTACCAATGATAATAAACTCTATAAATATTAAACTAAGATAAACATAAAACCAGAAACAAATTAGATGCAGAAAGCAAACTCCAAGTCTACAGTTGATCCCAAAGTCCCACCACCTCAATTTGGGATGATTCGTTGTCTATTCAGGTATTCCACAGATGCAGGTACATCAGGTTGATTGTGGAGATTTAATCTATTGCTCCTGAGGCTGCTGGGAGAGATTTCCCTTTCTCTTCTTTGTTTGCACAGCTCCTGGGGTTCAGCTTTGGATTTGGCCCCGCCTCTGCGTGTGGGTCACCTGAGGGCGTCCGTTCGCTGCTCAGACAGGACGGAGTTAAAGGAGCAGCTGATTAGGGGGCTCTGGCTCACTCAGGCCTGGGGGAGGGAGGGGTATGGAATGTGGGGTGAGCCTGTGGCCAAAGAGGCCGGCATGACGTTGCAACAGCCTGAGGCGCGCCGTGTTTTCTCCCGGGGAAGTTGTCCCTGGATCACGGGACCCTGGCAGTGGCGGGCTGCAGAGGCTCCCAGGAGGGTAGGTGTGGTTAGTGACGTGTGCTCGCACACAGGCTTCTTGGTGGCTACAGCAGCAGGCTTAGCATCTCATGCCCATCTTCTGGGTCCGCGCTAATAGCCGCAGCTCACGCCCGTCTCTGGAGCTCGTTTAGGCGGTGCTCTGAATCCCCTCTACTCACACACCAGGAAACAATGGTCTCTTGCCTCTTGGGCAGGTCCAGACTTTTTCCCGGACTCCCTCTTGGGTAGCTGTGGTGCACTAGCCCCCTTCAGGCTGTGTTCACTCAGCCAACCCATATCCTCTCCCTGGGATCTGACCTCCAAAGCCTGAGCCTTAGCTCCCAGCCCCGCCCGCCCTGGCGGGTGAGCAGACAAGCTTCTCAGGCTGGTGAGTGCTGGTCGGCACCGATCCTCTGTGCGGGAATCTCTCCACTTTGCCTTCTGCACCCGTTGCTGTGCTCTCCTCCGTGGCTCCGAAGCTTCCCCCGCTGCCAACCCGCCATCTCCACAGTGAAGGGGCTTCCTAGTGTGTGGAAACTTTTCCTCCACAGCTCCCTCCCTGAGGTTCAGGTACCGTCCCTATTCTTTTGTCTCTGTTTTTTCTTTTTTCTTTTGCCCTACCCAGGTACGTGGGGAGTTTCTTACCTTTTGAGAATTCTGAGATCTTCTGCCAGCGTTCAGTAGGTGTTCTGTAGGGGTAGTTCCACATGTAGATGTATTTCTGATGTATTTGTGGGGAGGAAGATGATCTCCACGTCTTACCCCTCCGCCATCTTGAAGGTCTCCTCGAGACCCATGTCCTCTTGCTGTCAGTTCCTCTGGTCCCAGCAGAGTGCCATGCTTATAGGACATTCTCAGTCAGTGTTTTCCCAATTGCACACTTATAGTTTTTCTCTCTTTTGGTCTCTAAATTACATAATTGTGAAAGAAAGAGAGAAGTAATGAAAGTCGGGAGGTGGAGATTAATCTCATTTTTTTCCCCTCATCTCTAATTTTTCATCTCAAGCAATAGTTCCTATAGTTTGAATAGAAGACGAAAATCTGAATTAGGGAAAATTCTAAAGAAAAGAAAAAAGCTTTATTCAAGAAAAGAATATTTTGAATTTTCAAAAAGAAATTTTCCCACACCCAGTTGTATATTTTTTATTAAAGTATAATTAATTACAGTACTCTTTTAGTTTCAGATGTATAACAAGAACCCAGTTCTTTATTTTTTTATAGTTTTATTTATTTATTTATTTTTGGCTGCATTGGGTCTTCACTGCTGCGCAGGCTTTCTTTGGTTGTGGCAAGCGGGGGCTACTCTTCATTGTGGTGTGCAGGCTTCTCATTACAGTGGCTTCTCGTTGCAGAGCACAGGCTCTAGGTGCACGGGCTTCAGTTGTTGTGGCACACAAGCTCAGTAGTTGTGGCTCATGGGCTCTCAAGCACAGGCTCAGTAGTTGTGGTGCACAGGCTTAGTTGCTCTGTGGCATGTGGGATCTTCGCAGACCAGGGCTTGAACCCATGTCCCCAGCATTGGTAGGTAGATTCTTAACCACTGCACCACCAGGGAAGTCCAAACCCAGTTCTTTAAATAAGTAGCTTAGGAAATACTGGGTTAAACAGTCACTGCCTTTGATATGCCAGAGTGTGCTGTGTCTTCCCGAGACAGTTTGCTACTCTTCAAAACCCTATTTAGAGCAGAAGCAAGAAGAACTACAATCCTGCTTCCTGTGGAACAAAAACCACATTCACAGAAAGATACACAAGATGAAAAGGCAGAGGGCTATGTACCAGATGAAGGAACAAGATAAAACCCCAGAAGAATAACTAAATGAAGTAGAGATAGACAACCTTCCAGAAAGAGTTCAGAATACTGATAGTGAAGATGATCCAGGACCTCGGAAAAAGAATGGAGGCAAAGATCGAGAAGATGCAAGAAATATTTAACAAAGATATAGAAGAATTAAAGAACAGACAAACAGAGATGAACAATACAATAACTGAAATGAAAACTACACTAGAAGGAATCAATAGTAGAATAACTGAGGCATAAGAATGGATAAGTGACCTGGAAGACAGAATGGTGGAATTCACTGCTGTGGAACAGAATAAAGAAAAAAGAATGAAAAGAAATGAAGACAGCCTAAGAGACCTCTGGGACAACATTAAATGCAACAACATTCACATTATAGGGGTCGCAGAAGGAGAAGAGAAAGAGAAAGGAGCTGAGAAAATATTTGAAGAGATTACAGTTGAAAAATTCCCTAACATGGGAAAGGAAATAGCCACCCAAGTCCAGGAATTTCAGAGAGTCCCATACAGGATAAACCTGAGGAAAAACACGCCAAGACACATAGTAATCAACGTGGCAAAAATTAAAGACAAAGAAGAATTATTGAAAGCAGCAAGGGAAAAAAGACAAATAACATACAAGGGAACTCCCATAAGGTTAACAGCTGATTTCTCAGCAGAAACTCTACAAGCCAGAAGGGAGTGGCATGATATACTTAAAGTGATGAAAGGGAAGAACCTACAACCAAGATTACTCTACCCAGCAAGGATCTCATTCAGATTCGATGGAGATATCAAAAGCTTTACAGACAAGCAAAAGCTCAGAGAATTCAGCACCACCAAACCAGCTCTACAACAAATGCTACAGGAACTTCTCTAAGTGGGAAACACAAGAGAAGAAAAGGACCTACAAAAACAAACTCAAAACAAGTAAGAAAATGGTAATAGGAACATACATGTGGATAATTACCTTAAACGTGAATGGATTAAATGCTCCAACCAAAAGACACAGGCTTGCTGAATAGATACAAAAACGAGACCTATATATATGCTGTCTACAAGAGACCCACTTCAGACCTAGGGACACATACAGACTAAAAGTGAGGGGATGGAAAAAGATATTCCATGCAAATGGAAATCAAAAGAAAGCTGGAGTAGCAATACTCATATCAGATAAAATAGACTTTAAAATAAAGAATGTTATAAGAGACAAGAAAGGACATTACAAAATGATCAATGTATCAATCCAAGAAGAAGATATAACAATTATAAACATACAGGCACCCAACATAGGGGCACCTCAATACATAAAGCAACTGCTAACAGCTGTAAAAGAGGAAATCAACAGTAACAGAGTAATAGTGAGGGACTTTAACACCTCACTTACACCAATGGACAGATCATCCAAACAGAAAATTAATAAGGAAACACAAGCTTTAAATGGCACAATAGACCAGATAGATTTAATTGATATTTATAGGACATTCCATCCAAAAAACAGCAGATTAAACTTTCTTCTCAAGTGCGCACGGAATATTCTCCAGCATAGATCACATCTTGGGTCACAAATCAAGCCTCAGTAAATTTAAGATAATTGAAATCATATGAAGCATCTTTTCTGATGACAACGCTATGAGATTAGAAATCAATTAAAGGGAAAAAAACGTAAAAAACAGAAACACATGGAGGCTAAACAATATGTTATGAAATAACCAAGAGATCACTGAACAAATCAAAGAGGAAATCAAAAACTACCTAGAGAGAAATGACAATGAAAAACACAATGATTAAAAACCTATGGGATGTGGCAAAAGCAGTTCTAAGAGGGCAGTTTATAGCAATACAAGCCTACATCAAGAAACAGGGAAAATCTCAAATAAACAATCTAATCTTACACTAAAGGAACTAGAGAAAGAACAAACAAAACCCAAAGTTAGCAGAAGGAAAGAAATCATAAAGATCAGAGCAGAAATAAATGAAAGAGAAACAAAGAAAACAATAACAAAGATCAATAAAACTAAAAGCTGTTCTTTGAGAAGATAAACAAAATTGATAAACCATTAGCCAGACTCTTAAGAAAAATAGGGATAGGACTCGTATCAATAAAATTAGAAAGGAAAAAGGAGAAGTAACAACAGACGCCATAGAAATACAAAGCATCCTAAGAGACTAGTACAAGCAACTCTATGCCAATAAAGTGGACAACCTGGAAGAAATGGACAAATTCTTAGAAAGGTATAACCTTCCAAGACTGAACCAGGAACAAATAGAAAATATGAACAGACCAATCACAAGCAATGAAATTGAAACTGTGATTAAAAATCTTCCGACAAACTAAAGTCCAGGACCAGATGGCTTCACAGGTGAATTCTATTGAACATTTAGAGAAGAGCTAACACCCCTCCTTCTCAAACTCTTCCAAAAAATTGCAGAGGAAGGAACACTCCCAAAATCATTCTATGAGGCCCCCATCACCCTGATACCAAAACCAGACAAAGATACTACAAAAAAAGAAAATTACAGACCAATATCACTGATGAATATAGATGCAAAAATCCTCAACAAAGATACTGGCAAACAGAATCCAACAACACATTAAAAGGATCAAACACAATGATCAAGTAGGATTTATATCAGGAATGCAAGGATTCTTCAATATATGCAAATCAACCAATGTGATACACCATATTAACAAATTGAAGGATAAAAACCATATGATCATCTCAATAGATGCAGAAAAAGCTTTTGACAAAATTCAACACCATTTATGATGAAAACTCTCCAGAAAGTGGGCATAGTGGGAAACTACCTCAACTTAATAAAGGCCATATATGACAAACCCACAGGAAACATCATTCTCAATGCTGAAAAACTGAAAGCATTTCCTCTAAGATCAGCAACAAGACAAGGATGTCCACTCTCACCACAGTTATTCAACATAGTTTTGGAAGTCCTAGCCACAGCAATCAGAGAAGGAAAAGATAAAAGGAATACAAATTGGAAAAGGAAAAGTAAAACTGTCACTGTTTTCCAATGACATGATACTATACATAGAGAATCCTAAGGATGCCACCAGAAAACTACTAGAGCTAATCAATGAATTTGATTAAGTAGCAGGATACAAAATTAATGCACAGAAATCTCTTGCATTCCTATACACTAATGATGAAAAGTCTGAAAGAGAAAGTAAGGAAACACTCCCATTTACCATTGCAACAAAAAGAATAAAATACCTAGGAATAAACCTACGTAGGGAGACAAAAGACCTGTATGCAGAAAGCTGTAAGACACTAATGAAAGAAATTAAAGATGATACCAATAGATGGAGATATGCCATGTTCTTGGATTGGAAGAATCAATATTGTGAAAATGACTATACTACCCAAAGCAATCTACAGATTCAATGCAATCCCTGTCAAATTACCAATGTCATATTTTACGGAACTAGAACAAAAAATCTTAAAATTTGTATGGAGACACAAAAGACCCTGAATAGCCATAGCAGTCATGAGGGAAAAAGCAGAGCTGGAGGAATCAGACTCCCTGACTTCAGACTATACTACAAAGCTGCAGTAATCAAGACAATATGGTACTGGCACAAAAACAGAAAGATTGATCAATGGAACAAGGTAGAAAGCCCAGAGATAAACCCACACACCTATGGTCAACTAATCTATAACAAAGGAGGCAAGGATATACAATGGAGAAAAGACAGTCTCTTCTATAAGTGGTGCTAGGAAAACTGGACAGCTGCATGTAAAAGAATGAAATTAGAACACTCCTAACACCATACACAAAAATAAACTCAGAATGGAATCCAGACCTAAATGTAAAACTGGACACTATAAAACTCTTAGAGGAGGGCTTCCCTGGTGGCGCAGTGGTTGGGAGTCTGCCTGCCGATGCAGGGGACATGCACGGGTTTGTGCCCCGGTCCGGGAGGATCCCACGTGCCGCAGAGCGGCTGGGCTCGTGAGCCATGGCTGCTGGGCCTGCGCGTCTGGAGCCTGTGCTCTGCAACGGGAGAGGCCACAACAGTGAGAGGCCCGCATACCGCAAAAAAAAAAAAAAACTCTTAGAGGAAAACATAGGCAGAACACTCTTTGACATAAATCACAGCAACATCTTTTTTGATCCACCTCCTAGAGTAATGGAAATAAAAATAAACAAATGGAACCTAATGAAACTTAAAAGCTTTTGCACAGCAAAAGAAACCATAAACAAAATGAAAGAACAACCCTTAAAATGGGAGAAAATATTTGCAAACACATCAACGGACAAAGGATTAATCTCCAAAATATATAAACAGCTCATGCAGTTCAATATTAAAAAAACAAACAACCCAATCCAATAATGGGCAGAAGACCTAAATAGACATTTCTCCAAAGAAGACATACAGATGGCCAAGAAGCACATGAAAAGCTGCTCAACATCACTAATTAATAGAGAAATGCAAATCAAAACTACAGTGAGGTATCACCTCACACAAGTTAGAATGGGCATCATCAGAAAATCTACAAACATCAGATGCTGGAGAGGGTGTGGAGAAAAGGGAACTCTCTTGCACTGTTGGTGGGAATGTAAATTGATACAGCCACTGTGGAGAACAGTATGGAGGTTCCTTAAAAAACTAAAAATAGAATTACCATATGATCCAGCAATCCCACTACTGGGCATATACCCAGAGAAAAGCATAATTCAAAAAGACACATGCACCCCAGTGTTCATTGCAGCACTGTTTACAATAATCAGGTCATGGAAGCAACCTAAATGCCCATCAACAGACGAATGGATAAAGAAGATGTGGTACATATATACAATGGAATATTACTCAGCCAGTAAAAGGAATGAAATCAGGTCATTTGTAGAGACGTGGATCTACAGATCCAGAGACGTGGATGGATCTAGAGACTGTCATACAGAGTGAAGTAAGTCACAAAGAGAAAAACAAATATCGTATATTAACGGATATATGTGGAACGTAGAAAAATGGTACAGAGGAACCAGTTTGCAGGGCAGAAATTGAGACACAGATGTAGGGAACAAACGTATGGACACAAGGGGGGAAAGCAGCAGGGGGTGAAGGTGGTGGTGTGATGAATTGGGAGATTGGGATTGACATTTATACACTGATGTGTATAAAATGGATGACTAATAAGAACCTACTGTATGAAAAAATAAATTAAATTTTAAAATTAAAAAAAAAAACCGTATTGAATGATGCAACCAAAAAAACATTCCAGGGGAAAGAATCGTGCGATAATGATTACCCAGTCATTTTCTCACTCATGGCAAATTTTGCGAACTGCTGGTTTACATCATAAGGTTTGTAAAGAGCAAAATAAAGGGAGCATAAAGGAAGAAAGGCTTCAAAGGACGGAAGAAGGCATTTTGTAAAATGGGATACTCAAGCAGACAGAAAAACAGCAGTTATGAGAGGAAAGCTTGGGTTTTATGCCTGCCATGACAGTCCTTAAATGTGTGGTTTAACATGGAGACCAAAGACAGCACGCTAGCGAAGTTTAAAACTTCTCAGCCTAAAGCTAAGAGTCAGGAGCCTGGTATTATATTCCAGAAACTTCCTCTGTGACTTGGATCACTTTTCTGAACTGATTGCCTCAGAGGTAATGGGATAATTAAGCCCTTCATTTCTTCTTTCATAAAATCATGTTGGAAATAAGCTAGAAGCTCAGGTTGGTAGAGAACTTTTTAGTTATTTCAAGAAAAGTGAAATAACATATGAAAAGATGTGGTACTTTGTGAAAAAACAGTTATGTTTATTCATTTCAGTCAGGTTCTGAGCATCTCGGGCACGTTTTCACATTAACAAGTCCAGAACAATTAATTTCTGACTAATGTTTATGTCATTGAGACTTACACGTGATTGGGTCAGTTAACAAAGAAATGAAGTAACTTATAAAAATGCATCTGCCAGCACCCCAGCTTGGGGTGTCTGACCATCACTGTCAAAGTAGTTAACTGAGTCAGAACTGGGCCCACCATTTGTGTTTCAGAAATGTGCGGTTTGATATCTAGTTACAAATTTTAAAGTTCAAATAAACAAACACATGGTTTTTCCTTTGACTGAATTTGAAAGCGTCAAGATGGGAATCCTAACGCCATAAACATTTACACAGCTTGGCAAGCTCCTCATTATGTAAATACTTTGTGAAAACAACTTTGGTCCATAAAGTATTAATGCTATTTGATAAAAATCAGTTTTTGTTTGGTGTGTCTTTTGAAGCTAGTGTAACTCCTGGCCATTCTATATGATATAAGAGCTCTTTGGAATCAAATCCTAATCCCAACATGTTTTTCTTGTTCGTTTAAACCTCTTATATACATGTTGGAGCCAGAGAGAGTGGAAAGCTTTTAGGGCTGAAGCGTGAATTGTTTGTCATTCTCATGCATGCTTTCTGAAAAGTATTTGGCATGCTTGTGTTTGTAAGTTAAAATATACATTTGTGTTCTGAAGCATTTTCTTTCTTTTTCCTTTTATGCTTGTTCGTTTGGTTTACAGAGACCATCTTACTGTGGGAGAGCAGACATACTGATGTTGGATTGTTTGACTTACCACCTTGTAGAAAATATCTGTGGGTGTTGATTTGCTAGGTTTGCCCCTGACTCAAGCTTCTCAAGAGAAAAAAATTTTCTCAACCCAAACTCAATAGTATTAGTACCCCCAGAAGCATAAAAAACCTGAACAAACACAACTCACCAAAGCTGTCTGTCTGGATCTTTAGGAGTCCAACTTAACCTCTGGAGTATTTCTTTGTTTTGGTTTTGTAGTGAAAAAGAAGCAACAGAGGTTGCTGAGCAGAAATTCGTGGTACTCTATTTTACCCCTATGGATATTACATCCAATAGCCGAGGGTTAAGCCGCACAAAATTCATCAAGGACGAAATTGAAACGGACTCAGGAAAAGCTTAAAAAGATTTTTCCATGTGGCAAAGCTGCAGATTGGAGCAAACAAGTATTTGTTTCTCAAGAGGTGATTATGTGTGAAATGAAATATAGTTGACCTTCGAACAATGCTGGGGGTTAGGGGTGCCAACCCCTGCACAGTTGAAAATCCACGCATAACTTTACAGCCAGCCCTGCTCCAAATCTACCCATCCTCATCCAGGGACTCAACCAACTGCAGATCTGGAGTATGTGTTAAGTGAAAAAACTCCGTGTAAAGTGGACTCACGTAGCTCAAACTGTGTTGTTCAAAGTCAGGGTGTATCGATTAGCTTTTGATGTGTAAGGAGCTTCTCCAGAACTAACCATCATTTAACTAGCTCGTGACTCTGCAAGCCTGCCCTTTGGGGTGGGCTCTGAGAAGTGCTTCTTCTGATCCGGAGTTGACCCACCTCAGTGGAGTTCATTTTTGCATCTGTGGTCAGCTGCTGCTTTAGTTGGGGACTGTCTGGTCAGGGGCGGCAAAAGCAAAGACACCTGAGGCCTCTTTACGTGGAGCCTTTCAGCCTGCTCCCTTATCGAATCCAACTTCAATACCTTTTCCATTTATTTTTTCATCTGGCCAGGTGTCTAAATTCCTTTTGTAATTTCTTTAATCTGTGTCATATTAGAATATTCCTAAGGGCAACATCCTCTCCTCGTTGCCTGGATTTTCTTGAGACAGGGAGTGGAGAATAAACCAACATTTCTTCTGAATTTTCGTAACTTTTAGGGTTATTTTATTTGTCTTTTATTGTCATCAGCCCCAAATGCTTTCAGGAAGGAGCCACAGTCCAAACAGAATTAATTGATTCATTAATTAAATGGTCAAATGATTAAAAATTGGTGGCTAAATGAATTAGCATTTTTATTGAATTTCTTGCCTTTAATTTCCACTTCCCGTTTCCTGTACATCTCAGAGAAGCTCACCAGTCTCTGGCAGTTTTGCCCTTAGAGACTTCGTCCCAAGGTCAACATGGACACTACTTACCACCTCCATAGGCACTGCAGACTGTGCCCCAGTTGTTCCTCACCAGTTAATCAGGAAGCTCGAAGGGACTGATTACAGCTCCATCAACACAGGATGTTTGGACAAGGCTGTTTGAGACCCCCTCCAGGGCTCACTGGTATTTGGAGGGGGACAGGGCCCAAGGGTCAAGGTTTGAAAGCAGCCACTCATCTCTCCTGAGCCGTAAATATTCAAATGCATATTAGAGCAGCTACCCCAGGTGAAACCCTCTGGGGGAGTCTATGTGAGCAACATTGATGCCGGCTCAGCCCACATGAGGCTCTAGTCAAGTTGGTAAGAGAACTGTTAGTTATTAATCTTCCACATTGGTCAGTACAACCTATCATGAGTATTCTGAAAAGGAAGCATTGAGAATATAGGTTTGAGGACAGGAAGGAAGGTTTATAATTGTGGTGGTTGAGAATGGAGAAGCCGCTGGACCAGGAAAACATACCAGATTACCAGGCTCTAAAACGGACACCATGAATCTACTGTGGATTCTCCTCCTGCAGGGCTCAGCCACCCAGATACAGAGCCTAACAAGAAGGATCATTGCATATAGCCAGGGCCAGGTTCATGCAATTTGGAGCTGTTGATATTACCAGGTACCGGGAGTCGAAAACATGGGCAGGAAAGTTCTGAACGGTGAGCTGTGGGATGCACCCTTAATAGTATAAGTGGAAAATGCATGTGCCTCCAGACTGGGTGGCACTCTGGAGCCTGTGAGCTGGCCATCTCTCGATCTACAGGGTACCCCACCTGAAGGCGGTCCCTGCCACCCACTTGAAAATGATACTTGATAAGAATGTTCTAAGAAGGGACTTCCCTGGTGGTCCAGTGGTTAAGAATCCGCCTTCCAATTCAGGGGACGCAGGTTTGATCCCTCGTCGAGGAACTAAGATCCCACACACCATGGGACAACTAAGCCTGCGTGCTCTAGAGCCCGCGTGCCACAACTAGAGAGAAGCCCACACGCCCCAACCAAAGATCCCACATGATGCAGTGAAGATCCCACGTATCGCAACTAAGACCCGATGCAGCCAAATAAATAAAGAAATAAAAGAATGTTTTAAGAAAATCATCAATGATAGGTCACAAAGGATACTGTCTTTAGGTGCACTTTGATTTTTAAATGAAGTTTTTTCTCTATATCATTTATTATTACTTTTTCATGAAATTCACTTTGGTGAAACTTACTTTTCCAGGCACAGTGACAAGGGAGTCTAAGTTAGCCACCCAAAAGCACTGAAAAGATGTGGTAATAATGGAAACTTCAGCGTTAGACATTTTGTAAAATCAGCGAAAGGCCTGAAAGCCCATTTAATCCACACCATCCCAAGATTTGTAATTCGTGAAGAAGGGAATCTGTGCGATGCTGTGAAAAAATTATACTGCCTGCAAAACACATGGCAAATCCCATCAACCAGGTGATATCACTGGTGATAGCATAGGAAACCCTTCTCAGGAACGTTCTACCTTCTCCGGACGTACTGTCAACTAGTCCAGGTTCTTTGAGGACACTCTGGCCCTGTCTTCTAAGAATTCCTGCAAGCTCTATGATGAACACAAATCTCCAAGCTGGATCCGATCTTGTTCAGCCCACTTGTATCTCCCATCGCCACCTTCACAGGCTTCGTAAGCTAAAAAGCCACACGTAGGCCGTCAGTCACCTGATAGCAATAGGTTATGGGATCCAGCAGATGCTCCAGAGTTTAAATCTTTCCCTTAGATTTTTGATATATTTATGTAACTGGGTAAGCGTCAGTTTCCCCATCTGTGAAATGGGGTTGGTGGATTTAGTACTGATTTGAAATAGATAAAAATCACATCTTATATATAAAAATACACGAAATCCCAGGTGTGACTGTGTCTGTGGAGCAGTTTCTGCTAATTTTATGGCATTAATCCTGTCAAGTTTAACCATTTGGGGTATTCCATATTTATATACCAGACACAGGTACCCATGTGTCACCATTCCCAAAACTTTCTTTTTTTTTTTTTTTTTTTTTCAGTGCTCGTCTTGGTTCTCTTTATTTTTCTTCTACACATCATACTGTATTCCCATCTTACTGGTTTTGGTGACCACTAAATAGACAATTTTCTTCCTTTCTAAGCTTCTGAATAGTCTAAAAGAAGTATTTGTTCAATGTTTCATGGTGTATGTGGTGTGAGAAAAATCTATAATTGTTCTTGATTTGGACATTTCTCAAGGCAGTCAAACCCCAGAGAGTTTAACCCAAGATAAATGATAGCACGTTCTCCCAAACTGTTTCTATTCTATTTGATATCTTCCACTTACCCTGGATAAGAAACATAACTTGCCTATACTATCTTCAGAATTTATTGTGCATACCTGTACACCTGCTATGAAGAATTCTGTTTAAAAGAGCGCAATAGAGTATATCAGTATATCCTATCAATAAAAGGTATTTTAGACTGAGTCCCCGAGATACGCACAGGAAGTATACAAACGTACTTCTGTGCTAATATATTTTTATATTCTCAGGCCATATAAAATAGATATTTTAAGGAATGACATTAGGTAAACCAAACAACATCTTAAATATTTTAAATTTCATTATATTAAATAAAATTTTATTTGAGTACTCAGTAAGATATTATTTTCAACAATATTTATAGTGGGGACAAAATCATGGCTCGTAAAAATGTGACCAGATCGTGAGAGTGTGACCTCTGCCCGTTTTCTTATTTGCTTCAGCTTGGCAGTTTCTTTGCAGGAATCCTTTAAGCCACTTGGCCACTTGAAACAGGTTAGTGAAATTAAAACTAGGTAATACAATTTGTAAATCTGCCAGTGGGCATAAGAGTAATATTTTTAAATAGACTGAAAGTGAATGAAGGAGTAGTGATAATAATCTCAAATCCTTTGGGTTGTGGAAAATGTCTTATCCCATATGACACAAGATAAGAATCAAATGAGAACAGGAGAGTCGATTGCATGTAAATGTTAATAACGCTCCGTGTTTCTCCTTTTTAAATTACAAACAAATGTAAATAGAAGTTTTAGGGGTTTATTTCCAGAATTTCAATACCTGAGTGTGCATCAAAAAGCACCTGGCAGGCTTGTTAAATACTGGGCCCCCCTCCCAGAATCTCTGATTCAGTCAGTCTTGGGTGGGGCCCAAGACTTTGCATTTCCAACAAGTTCCCCAGTGTTGCTGATGCTACTGGTCTTAGGACCACACTTTGAGAACCTCTGCAGTAGATCATCTTGATGACCCCTTGGGCTGTATCCTCTCGTGAGCTTTGATGTATGTGACACA
The DNA here is from genome assembly GCF_963455315.2 of Globicephala melas. Classification (NCBI taxonomy): domain Eukaryota; kingdom Metazoa; phylum Chordata; class Mammalia; order Artiodactyla; family Delphinidae; genus Globicephala; species Globicephala melas. The sequence goes on from NC_083317.1 coordinate 144,478,200, forward strand.
AATGTAGTTAAGATCAATGCCCTCAAGAAGTGATGTTCCCACTATATCCTGGTTTATAGCACCCGTTCATGTCCTAAATGTCCTCCCACCCACTGCTCATCATCTGCTGCCCTTCCCCCGCGATAGAGGTGGAAAGGGCCAGAGAACAGGGGAAGGATGGTGCATCCTCTCTGAGAACGCAGCTGACATTTTGCAGCACCCGGTAAAAGCATGGCCTCAGCATGTTTCCCCAGGGTGAATTAATTGCTTTGCTTTTCCTTTTCCTTTGCATAAAGCTAGGCAGATTTGTCCCCTGTTTGGACAAGACTTTATTGCCAGCACTTTCCGAGGATAGCCAGAAACTGGCTGCTGTCTGAGCTTGATAGTGTTGTCAGGAATTCCAGGGTGGGGTATTGTCACTTGAGTTGGGAAATGCTAACTGAGGTCAGCTCTAGTTCAGCTTCCTACCTACAGAATTATGGCAGGACGGAAGTTTGGCCCTCGTGAGAGGAATAGGTCAGCAGAAACGTATTCTTGTCTTCCTAATAACAGACATCTCTATTTTTAAGCTTTAAGTCGGAACATATTTTTCCCCTATTTGAGATCCAGTAATTTATGTCCTCAAATGAGGAGGTATTTTAAAATCAAAGGCAAAGACAGCAAAACCAAAAAAAAAAAAAAAAAGTCTAAACCCCATCCCAGATTTTCCAAGCCAAAATTGTGCATAAAAAGTTATTATGTTAGTACCTGAAATTGAAAGTCAGTGTTTTGGTTAACTACTGCTGAATAATAAAATACCCACCAAATGTAGTGGTTTAAAACATCAACCATTCTATTTCTTTGCTCCTGATTCTGCAGTGTGTGCAGCTCTGGGTGGAGCTGATCTGAGGGAGACGGCAGTGAGTTGTTCTGAAGCAGGATCTTAGTTACCTGCCCAGGAATTGAACCTGGGTAGCCTGGGTGAAAACCAGGAATCCGAACCACTAGACCAGCAAGGGCTAGAGGCTGGAAGAAAAGTTGCCCTGGCTCTTGCCCCACTTGAAAGCAAGAATGTTTCAAGGAGGCAAAAACTGGAAAAACAGGTACAAAGTTTATTATTAGAGACACAGCACAACAAGTGGGAGAGCACAGAGAGAAACTGTTTAGTTAAGACAGAAGTAAGGCAGAGATGCACATCGGAGAGAAAAGGTGTGGGCAACCTCCCTAATGAGGAGGAACCCAGTAAAGTGGTGATTTAATCACATGTGCAGGGCAGCTCTTTCGGGTCTTTGTTGACTTTCACCAATTATCTCACTTCTTTTTCCACACCTGACCTGCCCTAGGACCCTCCCTGACATGCATGCACATCTTTTAGCCCAGATGGATTCTAGCGCAGAGGACTATGGGAAGGTTGACGTCACCTACTATGAGGTGGCACGCCCTCCCTTTTGACCTCCCACGAGCCTTTCTGCACATGTGTGGTCGGGAAGGTCTCCTTGACCTCGAGAATTAGAAATATGTGGTCTTTTTATCTTCTATTCAAGCAGGGCTCAGCTTCTCCTTGTTCCTGTCATTGTCTTATCTTGGAGTATCTGTCCACAAGGGACAGACTTCAGCTGCTCAGCCTGGGGCCCGTCTATCTCCTGCCTCAGAGCAGCTTGCCCTCCTGCATGCAGGGTCACCTAGGCTGGCTCGGCTGGGGCTGGAGGATCTACCCACCTCTCCTGGGGCCTGGATTTTCCTCTCTGGGTCTCCCCATAAGACTAGCTTGGGCTTCTCACAGCAGGTTGGGCTCAGGATAGGGCCCAGGGTGCAAAAGCAGAAACTACCAGGCCTTCTTAAGGATTCAGGTTAAAAGGAGCTGCCAGGCCAGGCCACACTCAAGAGGACAGTCTGTACAGGGCGTAAACCCCAGGACGTGTGGGCATTGGGGCCACCACAGCCAGAGTCCACCACAGTCACAGCCCATACTGCTTGAGAGCACCTTGCCTCCACACCAGTCAGGCCGATCAGTTGGGTTCTGAGTCCATCTCAGGATGGACATCGGAGCCTCCCAAACATGCAAAAATGGCTTTGACTGTGTCTGACAGAGAATTTTCAGAGGACGATAACGCGTATCTGTTGCAGGGCATCTGTGTTTTTTTTTGTTTTATTTTATATTGGATATAGTTGATTTAAAATGTTGTGTTAGTTTCAGGCGTACAGCAAAGTGATTAAGCTATACATATACATGTATCTATTCTTTTTCAAATTCTTTTCCCATTTAGGTTATTACAGAATACTGAGCAGAGTTCCGTGTGCTATACAGTAGGTTCTTGTTGGTTATCCATTTTATATATAATAGTGGGTATATATGTTAATCCCAAATTCCCAGTTTATCCCTCCCCGTCCCTTTCCCCTTTGGTAACTCTAAGTTTGTTTCCTATGTCTGTGAGTCTTTTCCTGTTTTGTAAATAAGTTCATTTGTACCATTTTTTTTTTTAGATTCCACATATAAGTGATATCATATGATATTTGTCTTTGTCTGACTTCACTTAGTATGGTAATCACTAGGTCCATCCGTGTTGCTGCAAATGGCATTATTTCATTCTTTCTTATGGCTGAGTAATATTCCATCGTATATATGGACCACATCTTCTTTATCCGTTCATCTGTTGGTGGACACATAGGTTGCTTCCATGTCCTGGCTATTGTAAATAGTGCTGCCATGAACATTGGGGTGCATGTGTCTTTTTTGAATTATGGTTTTCTCTGGATATATGCCCAGGAGTGGGACTGCTGGGTCATATGGCACCTGTATTTTTAGTTTTTTAAGGAACCTCCATACTGGGGTCTCTGTTTAACTTCCTGCTGAAAAGTTCCTCTGGTTATGCTCTCCCCTCACCCTGCTCTTTTTCTCCTTCCGAGCACTCACCACTGCCTAACACTGTGTTGTCTCTGTGGTTATTGCCCGCCTCCCCACCATGTAAATGTTCATCGAATGTAAAGCGCCCAGGGGAAGGCACTGAGTTCCTGTGCTCTCTGCTGCACACTCAGCACCACCAGCAGTGCCTGGCACACAGAGGCTCTGCAAAGATAGTTGTCGAAGGAATGAAAACAGAAATGTCAAGTTTGAGAATATGCCTCCGAGGCAGACGTGGCAACTCGAAAGTACGTTGTCCTGATGTAGGGCTGTGACTGCGTTGGGGTCTCCTCTGCAGGCCCTGGGCAGGGCACCCCCTTGTCGTGGATGCTGTGTCTCCTCTGCCGGTTCCCATGGTGTCATTGTCCCAAGGTGTCAGTGGACATCAATCATGGGCTTAGAGGGTTTTCTGTGGAGCCTCCAGCTCCTTTATTTGGCCAATTAGGCTTTGTGCTCCTGTTTCCAAATACAGAAGTGGGAGACCCTCTTTTAGCTTTGGCTATTGGACTTTAGCTTTGGCTTTATTGGACGCCTTAGTTTTAAGGAACGGCTTCTGGTGCAATGCTAGATTATTTCCAATTAAACCTCGGATATCCTCACCCTTGCTAAAACTGGTTAGTGAGCATGAGCTATTCATTCCTAAAAAGAGGCTTAACCAGATAGCTTTTCATTCTGTTCTGCTTTACATTGCAATGTAGGGAGGCGCTTGCTGTCTTCCTTTCTTCTTCTTTTCTTTCCCCCCCTTTTTTTTGCTTTCTACCAATCTATATTTTTTTCTTTCTTTGCTTTTTTCCTATAGCATCGCCTTGAAAACTTGGCGTTATAGGTTATTAGAATCCTCATTTATGCTCACCCTCCTGTCCATTTGCTCTTTTGATTGTTTATCGATCACAGAAAAACAAATCCGATTTCCTTAATGACTTTTATGTGCTTGCATCGGATTTGGTTACAGGTCACCTAGATCTATCGTTTGGGGGGGCCTCTCATCCGGATGCCCAGGCTAGTCCTTACCCATTAAGGATCTTCGTCTGAATCCTTTCCTCCTGGCTTTGTGCACCTGCCTGCATGGAGTGGTCCTCAGTGCTGTGCGTTGCAGCCTTTCTCCCAGCCCAGAGGCATCTGTGTCCTTTCAAATAAGGTTAAGAAATGGCTTTGAGAAAGCATCGTGAATGTTTCTCTTGGACTGAGTCCTGGCTGTTTTCCTCCACGTGTTTTTGTTTACCCTCGTTCCAGCCGCCACCCTCAGCCCCATTCCCGTCTCTGCTTGTATCACCAGAGTGTGATGACTCTCTCCACGGGCGCCTCAGCCCAGTCTGGCTGCAAAAAGAGGGCATCTGGCTGCGATGTTCTTCAAAAGCACTAATGGGAGAGTTGTTTCTCTGATGACCTTAACCAAGTTCTTCAGACCTGCTAGAGCTCGATTAGAGTTTTCCCAGGCATTTCAGCTCCTGGGCCTAGAGTTCCTAGAATACAATGTGTGTTTTAAATCAAATAAGAGACAATTTGTGTCCTGTGGAGTATGCAAACACCACACCACACCACTTACTGAAAAACAGCCTTGAGTTTGTAAATCTGGAATTTGGCAATGAAGTGATCCAGTTGAGCTCCTAAAAGCAAACCAAGGCAAGGCCATGGGCATGGCAGGACCTCAACATAACAGAATTTGAGCTCCTATCCCCTTGGGAATCATCCCAGCTTCCTTTCTCTCTCTCTCCATCTGAATATCCATCTTTCCTGATGTGAACGTGTCCCAGACTCTCCAAAACTAGCAGAAGAGAACAACCCCAGACTGTCTTGAATTTGACAATGGCCTTGAAGCCTTGATAACGGAACTCTACTGGATTAAAAACACCTGTTATTTATCTTTTCACCTCACCTGTGGCAAGAAAGTATGTCTGTAGCTTTGCTCGCGTCTGATTTCCGCAGGTCTACCCTGTCCCAGTTTCTAAGGAACTTAATGTTTTCCTTTACTGTCGTTTCATTTCTCTCCCACCTGATTCCAGTTCAGTCACTATTTAGCTTACTGCTCCTTCCTCTCCAATCCGGCCCATTTAATGTCAGCAGGACAAGATTATCAGGCAGCTCTGAACAGGACTAAGGCTAGCTTTACAGACTCTCATCTTCCGCGATGTCCTGCATCCATCTCAGGAGTCTATAAAAATCACTCACCTCCCTGTTGGGCTATAGTGGGAAGAATCCTGGACTGAGAGCTGAAAAGTCCTGAATTCTAGACACGGAGCTGCAGGTATGAACTGTGCTAGCTTTGGACGTTTGCTTACGTTCTTTAAGACTGAGTTTTTTCCATCTTCGTAATAGGACTGATCATGACCACCCTGCCTGTTATGGAGTCACTGAGCAACCAAGTGAGAAGGAAAAACTTTCGTCTACTCAGCACAGAGCTAACTGAGCACTTACCATGTAACACAAGGCAGTTAGAACACAGATTTTTTTTTTTTTTTTTTTTTTTTTATTTTTTGCGGTATGCGAGCCTCTCACTGTTGGGGCCTCTCCCGTTGCAAAGCACAGGCTCCGGACGTGCAGGCCCAGTGGCCATGGCTCATGGGCCCAGCCGCTCCGCGGCATGTGGGATCTTCCCGGACCGGGGCATGAACCCGTGTCCCCTGCATCGGCAGGCAGACTCTCAACCACTGCACCACCAGGGAAGCCCCCAGATTTATTTTTAATTGAAGTACAGTTGATTTACAATGTTGTGTTAATTACTGCTTTACAGGAAACTGATTCAGTTATACCTATATATACATTCTTTTTTAATATTTTCTTTTCCATTATCGTTTATCATAGGATATTGAATATAGCTCCCTGTGCTATACAGTAGAAACTTGTTGTTTATCCATTCTCTATATAATAGTTTGCCTCTGCTAATCCCAAACTCCCACTCCATCCCTCTCCCACCCCCTTCCCCTTGGCCACCACCAGTCTGTTTTCGATGTCTGTGATTCTGTGTCTGATTCATAGATAGGTTCATTTGTGTCGTATTTTAGATTCCACATATAAGTGATATCATATAGTATTTGTCTTCTCTTTCTGGCTTACTTCACTTCGTATGATAATCTCTAGGTCCATCCATGTTGCTGCCCATGGCATTATTTTGTTCTGTTTTATGGCTGAGTGGTATTCTGTTGTACATATGTACCACATCTTCTTTATCCATTCATCTGTTGAGGGACATTTAGGTTGTTTCCATGTCTTGGCTATTGTGAATAGTGCTGCAGTGAACATAGGGGTGCATGTATCTTTTTGAATTAGAGTTTTGTCCGGATATATGCCCAGGAGTGGGATTGCTGGGTCATATGGTAGTACTATTTTTAGTTTTCTTTTTTTTAATATTTATTTATTTATTTGGCTGTGCCAGGTCTTAGTTACAGCATGCGGAATCTTAGTTGCTGCATGCAAACTCTTAGTTTATCACAGAGCTTTAGCCCCTGGACCACCAGGGAAGTCCCAGTAGTTCTGTTTTTAGTTTTCTGAGGAACCTCCATACTGTTCTCCATAGTAATTGTACCAACTTACATTCCCACCAACGGTGTAGGAGGGTTCCCTATTCTCCACACCCTCTGCAGCATTTGTTGTTTATAGACTTTTTGAGCATGGCCATTCTGACCAGAGTGAGGAGATAGCTCTTTGTAGTTTTGGTTTTCATCTCTCTAGGAATTAGCAATAGAACACGCTTTTAAAGGAAGGCTGCTGCTACCCTTTGGAGGTGGGTCATCGTCATCCTCACTGTCATCACATGGCCTCACCTGTAGTGTTCACAGTTAGCTCCTGGGCTCGCCCATCTCTTTCACTGATCCGTGAAGATGGTGTTGGTACCCACAGCTCCGAGCTCCCACAGCACTTTATTGTCACTGCTGGACAGGATCCGTTGAATCAGTGGAATATCCCCATACCATGGAATCTGCCACATCGCAGTCTCAATGGAAACTTGCTTAAATTAATTCACAAATAAATCATGCATGAGTGAATGTATGATGATGATTTGTTTCCCGTGCTCAGCCCTATTAATGGGGATTCCTGTGAAGGTCTTATTTTCTATTTGTCCTGTTTTATCTGATTCCAGTTAGTTTTCACTGGAAACTGATTTCCTCTTAACTCATTAAACTTAACTGTAAGATTGATATCCTCTGGAGAAAAACAACTGCTGAGATTTTTTTGTCTTACTCCAAGTAGATTCAGTGGTATTTTTGGAAAAAAGAAAAAGTAACTGAAACCAAAATTCAGATTATTCCTTGCCTGTCTGATAACTCTTAACTGTAGCTGGGTGTTTTGTTTCCCTGCTTCCTGTCCCAGGTGGCTTTAGGGAGAGCAGAGGGCTGCCAGAGTTAAGGACATTGGTCTTGACCCAGTTGCAGCAGTAAGTCCAGCCCTCAAGCAGTTCTGTTCTAGCATCTTAAGCTGTCTAGGGAATTCCATTGGGACCCTAACGTATAACGTGGTTTCTAACTACAGGGAGTTCAGAGGTTTATGAACCCCATGAAATAAAGCACAGTGTAGTATGACAGTATACCCAAGCGTTTTCTTGGGGTGCACTCACACTCCCCAGCTTTCCTCAGATTCTCAAATACTCTCAGAGAGATCCATGATCCTTCCCACTTCTACCACCAAAAAAAAAAAAAAAAAAAAAAAAGGTTAAGAACACTTGATTGAAAGATTCTAGCCCACTTAAAGAATGTGCTTTCTTATGACTAACATATTTTACTTTTCCCAGAACTGCTATGTAGCAGTAATAAATATGTAACCCTCCAAACTGCCTGGCAGCAGACTTCAAATTAGACAAGTCTATGATGTGACTCATGGAACTTTCTCATGCTTTTGCATTCGTTAATCAGGAAAATCCCGTGTAACTGTTTCACGCTTCTGAAGACAGTAATCAGGAAAATCCTGGAGGAGACTGTGGTTTTAAAGGATGCTAAATCAGGTTACGATCATGTGTACCCTGATAGTATGTTTTTCCTCTCTGGAATTTCCTCCTGGGGGTGGTCTGTGCTTCTCGCTTCCAAAACTTATATCAACATCCTCTTGGACCCGGGAGTGTAAGCCACTAATTTTTATTTTATGTCATTTTGTACAAAGGAGAAAAGGAACCATCATAAGCCATGGAAAATCTTCCCGGGGTACAAGCACGGCCAGATTTTTAGTTATCACCTTGTGCTCTAAACCTGGAAACTAAACTCGCTGGTTTCCCCCCAGTGTGCCTACCTTTCAGATGCTCAGTGGTTTCAACTATGCTTCCCAGCTGCCTATTCCAAGTTAGATGGCCAAGGTAGTTTGTTTTGCCGTGGTTGGGTTTGATTTATTGGTAACAGAGTTGCGCACACTTAGGCAATGGTGGAGGTGCTTAAAATACTTTTTTTAATACTTAAAGAACAGCCTGTGCTTTGCTGCTACTCAGCTGTGGCAGGACAAAGGATGCTCCCTAAAGTTTCGTGAAATGGGAAAAGTAGGAGTTGTTGAATCATATAAATTCATCTGCAATGTCATTTTTCCATTTCCTTGCAACACAGCACGGTGACCACGAGCGCACATTCTGGATTCCGAATGTCTGGGTTTGAACCCCAGCTCTGCCACTTAGGAGTTACGCAGCTTTGGGCAAATTTTAGGATGTCTGCCATCCTCACCTACAGTAGAGGTACTAGCACTGCGAACCTCCCAGGGTTTACAGGAAAATGAAATATTTGCAAAGTTCTTAGAAGACTGCCTGACATGGACAAATTGTAACATACGTATTCTTAAAGTAAATCTGATTATGGAGGGTGATATTGGTGTTTGCATGGATACATCCAACCCGGGTCAAGCCTGAGAAGCCAGTTATCACCACTGGACCAGTTGGTGGTGGCAAGTTTTTGTTGCTTTGCTTTTTGGGTTTTGGGTTTTTTTAATCTTTTCCATCCATCTCTTCTGAGGGCAAGGTTTTCCTTGGCTGGCCTCCCCGTGCTCCAAGGGCTTTCAGATCTGAGATAATCTGAAGGAATCTCTGTGTTTTAACCCCTTTGTCACACAATGAGTCAACTCAATCAAAGCCACTTAAGCCTCGTCTTGACAGGCGTTTCTTTGGCTGGAGGGGGTTTTGTTTGTTTGTTTGCCCTGCCGCCACCTGCGGTTGACTTCCACTCCCAAACACTCAGCCCGATCTGACCTTGTTCTTTTAATTATCATGATTCCACAGGCAGCATCCGCAAGTCATTTTTGAGAAGAGCCATTTGTATGTCCCTATAATGTTCCTGATTAAAAATAACTTGAACAAAAAAGAAAGCAAGATATTGTGGACACAATACTTTTCACCCTCATATTTAGATAAAATAGTTCTGATGTAAGAATCACGATTTCAGTTTAGTCATGCAAATTGTGTCCTAGAAGCTCATGAAATACTCTTGCGCCAGAACACAGAGAGTGATTTTGTTTGCATCGTGATTAGGTCTCTTTTTTATGGGATGCATCTATAGTAGACTCAGCTATTATTAATTGGGAAAAAATGGTAAGCAGGAACTCAGAAAAAGACTCTTTTTAATCAATCCTTGCATAGAAAATGGTCAGTATCATTCTTGGAAATGTCCTTTTATTTAAAAAATATATATTCTCTATTTGCAAGTTAATAGAAAGGAGTTGTAGTAAAGATTACTGACTGCAAGATTTATTTCTCCCTGATATTTATTCTGATCACATCTAGTTTTAAGCAGAGTAAATGGTGTGTCTCCAGAAATGTTAGTGATTGAACAGAGAGCCATTCTGAGTTTTTCAAAAAGAAGTATTTGAAGAATTTTAGAATTGTCTGACCCAGTTTCTTTATCTTTCGGTTTAGAAACTTGAGACCCACAGAGCTTAGTAATTGCACCCAGCTAAGTGAAAGCAGAGCACAAAAGCTAATTTTCAGGGAAACTACACGAGGAGAATTTCTTAAAGTTTACATTTTGCCTTTTGACTTTTTTTTCTGCTTTGTTTACAATAAGTATGCATAGTGGGGGGTTTTACTGAGGTTTAATTGACATATAACATTATATTGGTTTCAGGTGTACAACATCCTGATTCTATATCGATGTGCATGGTGAAATGATCACCACAATAAGTCTAGCTACCATCTGTCACCATATAAAGTTAGCTTTCAGGACTTACCCTCTTGGCAGCGCTACAACATTATCGACTATAGTCACCGTGCTGTACGTTACATCCCCATGGCTTTTCTGTTTTATAAATGGAAGTTTGCACCTTTTGACCCCCTTTACCCATTTCACCCACTTTCCTCCCTCTTCCCCTCTGGCAACCACCATTCTGTTCTTTGCATCTATGATTTTTGTTTTGTTTTGGTTTGTTTGTTCATTTTTTAGATTTGCTTTTTAGATTCCACATGTAAGTGAAATCGTACACTATTTGTCTTTTTCTGACTTATTTCACTTAGCATAATTTCCTCAAGTTCTATCCATATTGTTACAAATGGCAAAAGCTTTCATTTCTTTTTTATGGGTGAGTAGTATTCTATTGAGTATATGTACCACATCTTCTTTATGCATTCATCCATTGATGGGCACTTAGATTGTTTCCATAGCTTAGTTATTATAAATAATGCAGCACTAAACATAGGGGTACATCTTTTCAATTTGGTGGCTTTGTTTTCTTTGGGTAAATACCCAGGAGTGGAAATCTGGGTCAGATGGTAGTTCTCATTTTAATTTTTCGAGGACTTTCCATACTGCTCTCCATAATGGCTGCACCAATCTACACCCCACCAGCAGTGCACGAGGATTCCCTTTTCTCCGCATCCTCACCAATACTTATTTCTTGTCTTTTCCATGATGGCCATTCTGATAGGTGTGAAGTGGTACCTCACTGTGGTTTTGATTTGCATTTCCCTGATGATTAGCATCTTTTCAAGTGTCTGTTTTAAAAATAACCTATTTTAAAGAAAAACTTGGTTGGATATGATGTACATTAAAGAGAAGATGAAAACAGAGCCTGGATTTGATGGTAAATGTTGATGAGTAAGGAGAAAAGAAATCAAAATTATTACATTCAATTCATCTACAGGTCATAGCAATTGAAATAAGAAGGCCTAATGATGAGGAGCTTAAACCAATATTTTTGGGAGGCAAAGCAAGAGGTACAGAGTTGGACAGGATACCATTGGGGAACTTTATTGTCCAGTAAAGAGAATGAGGAGAGGAGGCAGAAAACTACAGTACTATGAAAGATGTAAAAATTTTCGCTAGGGAAGTACAGCAAAATGTTTTCGGGGATCAGAGAAGGGCTGAAGGCTGTTGGGGATAGCTCTCCTGAATATCTGAAATTGATGGCTCCCAAACGTTTATCCCCAGCTGAACCTTTCCCTGGAGCCCCTGACTCATGCAGCTGCCAACTAGCTGGCTCCACTTAGAATCCAAATCAGCGTATCCAAAGCTGAATTCCCAGCTTGCCCCCAACGCCTCCATCCCTCCAGCCTTCCCCATCTTGGTGGATGGAACCACCCTTCCAGTCGTCCACGCCACAGATCTCGGCATCGTCCTTGTGAGGAAGTCCTATCAACTCTGCCTTAGATACACCCAGAATCGGACAACCTCCCCACTCCTGTCACCTGCTCCATCACTGCTTTTCACTTAGATGGTCAACGCAGCCCGCTGGCTTTTGTCCTTGACTCCATCCTCTCCATACCGTACAACTTTTTCTCAACACGGTACAGATCAGACTCCATCATTCATTACTTAGAATCCTCCTCTGCTCCCACTTCTCTCAAAGTCCCATACGACTGGCAAAGCCTCTCAGCTTCATCTCCCACTACTCTCTCCTTCTATGACTTTGCTTCCGCCATATGGGCCCCCTCGCTGCTCCTCTTATCTGCAAGTCAGACTCCCACCTCAGGGCCTTTGCACTGGCTTTCCACCCAATCTGGAATGCTTTTCTCTCAGATACCCACATAGATCGCCCCTTCACCATCTTCAACAGTTTGCTCAAGTGGCACCTTCCTAACAGGGCCTATCTGACCATTTTATTGAAAATTGAGTTTCTTCCCACTAGCACTTCTGATTCTCCTTACAGGTTCTAATTTTTCCTTAGAACCGATCTTCTAGCATACTATATGATTTATATATTCAGTTTTTCTTTATTATGTGTTTTGTTGTCTCTATCCTTCTGCTAGAATATTACAGTTCCCAGAAGTTCCAAGAAGGTAGCATCCCTGTTTGTTTTGTTCACTGCTGCATCCCAAGTGCCTGAAACAGTGCCTGGCACGTAGTGGGCACTCAGTAAACATTTGCCAATAAGCAAATAAGCAGATTCATAGGGAAACGAGGGTTATTCTGAAAAAAGGGAAAGAGTGAGTAGTTTTTAAACAACCTTGACTCACAACCCTCTCTGTAAGTCTGGTGAATCCAATGGACCTCTTCCCAGAATGACGCACATATGCAAATTTACACAAAATCCTGCGTTCACTTCCGGGAGGCTCACGCACATCCTGAGACCCATCCAAGAAACCAAGATCAAGGAGCTGTGTCTTAGGCAGAAAGAATCGCATACACAAAGGCTCAGAGGCAGGCATGTGTGCTCGTGTCAGAGGCTCACCAGGAATCGTTCGTCTGGAGTGTATAATGAAGCAGCAGAGTAACGGGAGATAAGTACGGGGCTGTAGTGTGTAGCTCCCAGAACTCCAGAGAAAGGTTATTTCTGTTTGATGAGGAGAGGGTGGGGAGCCGTGAGGAGCTGTGCCTGGTAATTTTGCCCTGTGTTCACTTCCCGCTCATTGTGAAACTTTGCACAATGTACTTCTGTCTTCATTTGCCTTTAAGCAAGAGAAACGAATAGAATTTTCAAAAGACTTTTATAAGCCTCCCTCCTATTGTAAAAGATAGATGAGTACTTCATCATTATGCTAATTAAAATGCATCCATGCCCCTATTAAAACTACTGTAGTTTATCCAATTTATATTACACTTCTGAGACCTTCTCAGTTGCATCCTTCTCCTACTATCTGATTATTAATGCTGTCATTTGATTCAGTGAGAACTATGTTTTCAATTTGATATGGTCCGTCTCATGCTTTGTTTGGGGGGGGGTTGCTTTTTGTTGTTGTTGTTTTCTCGATCCTCCCTCCTTCCCTGCAACAAAGCATCCCAACTTCTTCTTTGCTGGAGCTTTGTACTCTGCTGTGGCCCTTGATTCATGCTTTGTTTTGATTGTTATTTAGGGGATAGATATCTAGAAGAAGTTTCTCATTACTCAAAGGCCCTAAAAAAATGCTCTGAATGTGCGAACACATAAAATGAGGCCATCTGGGCTTCTAGTTCCTTGACAAGAATGCCCTCAGTACCTAAAAGGGGGTAATTAGCCATCCAAGTTAGCAATCTCCCCAAATTGAAAACACCTTCTATGTTTTAGTTACAACTGCTGTGTAACAAACCACCCCAAAACTTAGTGGCATAAAGACTCCATTTATTCTGCTCATAGACTCTGAGTTAAGAGTATGGGCAGGGCACAACAGCAATGGCTGACCCGGCTCCACGATGCCTAGCATCTTGCTAAAAATATCTGAAGATGAGGAGTAAACTGAAGGCTGGGGGTTGAAATCACACGGAGGATTACTCACTTACACGTGTGACACCTGGGCCGGGGTTGTGAGATTTGGGCTTCCTCGCAGCATGGAGAGCACAGGGTAATCAAATTTGTTATGTGTCGACGCCAACAAAACTGAACAAGGTGGAAGCAGCATAGCTTTGTATGACCTACCTTGGAAACCACATGGCAACACTTCTGCCCTATGCTTTATTATTTTTTTTTTTGGCCACACCCTGGGGCATGTGGCATCCTAGTTCCCCAACCAGGGATCGAACCTGCACCCCCTGCAGTGGAAGCATGGAGTCTCAACCGCTGGACCGCCAGGGAAGTCCCCTGCCATATGCTTTAATCACACCGAGCCTCTGTTCAAGGAGAGGGGACAGAGAACCACTGCTCTATGGGAAGGCGTCAAAGAATATATTGGCCGTTTCTTTTAAACACCACACTCCTAGAAATGTAAGCATCCTCATGGAGACTGTAGGACAGATTGCATGCCACTAACTTTTCCTGTAGGTGTGAGACACAGCTAGATTCACCATTTATTCAGCTCCTGCACAAAAAGGCAACTGAATTCTAGTTATGTGAAACAAATGATCAGATTAACAGAAGCAACCTGTGTTTTGAGGAGCCATAGAATTTATGTAGAAAGCACTCAGATTCCTAGAAAACTGATGGAATCAGATCTTTGAAAATGGAGTGAGGTTAGGCATGAGCTGGACAACTAAATAGAAATGAAATAATTTACAGAGCACAAATTATTTATGACTCATGGTTTCTAAACACCTGTCAGCCACTCTGCAAAAGTTTACCTTTGTGAGGGGGACTTGTTTTTATTCATCTACATTGAGTTATTATGAAAAAGAATATATATATTGTGGAAAAGAATATATATATATATACACATATATATGTAAATATATATGTGTATATATAAATGAATCACTTTACACCTGAAACTAACACACTGTAAATCAACTGTACTTCAGTTTTAAAAAAGAAGCGTTATTATGTTGTCTACACATGTCGGCCGTCTGTGACTGCAAATGAAGTCTCTGTGGGGCAGAGAAAATAGGTTATTTCAAGTGTCTTGGGTGAGAGCATTTGCTCAATTTTATCCATGCATTTGGAATAGTTCATGGGCTATACTTTACCGCATGAGATAAGCAGATCATGCCCAGAGTGGTGAACCTATAGTGAGGCCCAAACTTAGCCATTTTTGTTTTTCTGCAGTGGAAGCCTCAGGATTATAGCAACAGACTGAATGTCATTTTAAGATTGAGAGAGAGGAAGGAGAGGCGGACCCTTATATAAGCAAATCTGTCTCGAACCTTCTTTATGCCAAGAGTTCATGTTCCATCATTATCTTTTTTTTAATTTTATTGAAGTATAGTTGATTTACAATGTTGTGTTAATTTCTTCTGTACAGCAAAGTGACTCAGTTATACTTATATATGCATTCTTTTTCATATTCTTTTCCAATATGGTTTGTCACAGGATATTGAATATAGTTCCCTGTGCTATACAATAGGACCTTGTTGTTTATCCATTCCATATGTAATAGCTTACATCTGCTAATCACAAACCCCCAGTCCTTCCCTCCCCCACCCCCTTCCCCTTGGCAACCACAAGTCTCTTCTCTTATGTCTGTTAGTCTGTTTCTGTTTTGTAGATAAGTTCATTTGTGTCACACTTTAGATTCCACATATAAGCAATATCATATGGTATTTGTCTTTCTGTGTCTGACTTACTTCACTTAGTATGATAATCTCCAGGTTCATCCATGTTGCTGCACATGGCATTATTTCATTCTTTTTTATGGCTGAGTAATATTCCATTGTGTATATCTCCATCATGATCTTCCTGTCAATCTAAACATGTGAAACTAGAGCTCTAAAAAGACTCTCCAGCATTTCCTCAAGTTGGAATAACCAACAGGAAAAGCAAAAGACAGACATGCTTATTAATGTTGACTTGAAAATTGGGTTTTCAACTTTGGCAGAGAGGATTATTTTAGAAGGAAGTTCCAGCTGTGGTAGCATTTGAGCAATCTCCTTTGACACCCAGCATAATGGCTTCAGTCACATTTTGTCTTAAGAATTTTTTTCCTATGTTCTTGGATTTGCCAGCAACCCCTCCCCATGAGTGCACATTTACTTACAGGGCAACATTTCCACTTTTGTATCCTTTGACGAAGCACCTCCCTCAGGGCCGAGCACATAGTAGGCCCTTAGTAAACGCTGGTGGAATTGCGTCAACCTGCTTGCCCAGCCGAACTGTGACTATCGTGGATTTCATAGGAAAAGTCCAGAAGAATCAAGGGAGTGTTGAAGCAGCCAGGCTGGAAAGGTGGTTTCCGAGCACTGATTCTTGCACTGGGCCTTGTAGGCAATCAAGTTTTCAGTGCTCCCCTGTGAAATGAGAAAATGTAAGGAAATCTTTTTGTAAACCTAAATTTTTTTAATAAATCTGCTTTCTTCAAGTTGAAAGACTTCCCTTTATTCTGAGAATAATCTTCTGACTTTTGGGGGGCATGGGGCCCATAAAAACCTTTCCTTTTATGAAGTGATTGCAGTAAATAATAGTTGTTTTTCTTTCTGAATGTCCTTCCTTGGCAAAAATGAAAAGTTGGCAAGCCATAGCAGACCCTAAATTTGTTTACTGGTTTGCTCTTTTAATCATCCTCTGAAATGTGAAGATCTGGGAACTTCTAGGCTAGTAGTTGAGAATTTTTCTCTTGCATTTTAGAGAAACTAAAGAATTCTTTAAACAGTGCATTTGGCAACAAACTTGGTAATAAATAGCTCTACCACCTTATTTGAGAAAAAGTTTAGTATTTATCATTCATATGTGACATAGTTAGGATGCATACAGCACTTATATGCAAGCAGACACCATCAAAGATGTTCATTGTAATGCACTGTTTAAATATATACACACTCTTTCACACAGCTCAAGACCAAAAAGAATATCTCCACACAAATGCAAGATGTGGCAATGCACTTATAAGGAATTGTATGTGTTTTCACTGAAAACCCACATCATCACAAGCCACTCCTGTTGCCTGAGCTGCTGACAAACAGACCTGGCCTTGATAGATGAGTTCATTATCTCTTTCTAATTGCAAGCAGCAGGTGTGTTCATCACATGTTAAATGAAATCTGCCTAATGTTACGTGGTACCTGCCCAGGGGTCTGTCAGGAGGGCCCATTGCTCCTTTCCCCTTTCTGGCCTCTAGGTCTTACCTGTAAATTGTAACAGATCACCTGGACCTCTTTGAGTAATTCTCCACTGTACGACCAACTGTCCACAGGCATCGCCGAGCCACATCATGCGTTTGATTTTGTGCTCTTAAGAGAGCACATAATTATATATTTAGATACTGGATGTGTGAAATCGCTGATTATAATCATTTTCAGTTGGGCAGGGGAGTAGGTGGGGAACATAGTTTCCACTTTTTAGCTACTTAGCACCTAGAAGGTAATCTCAGAGAACTGAAAAGCAGGATACAGAGGTATCGTGCTGAGAATATATTTTCCTTAACTCAACAATAAAGAATTTTCGAGTGCTTGTTTTGTATGAGACCCTTGTAGGCACTGGGCGTACAAGAAGGAACTAGCCACTAATTCTGCCCAGAGAAGTTTGCATTCTACTAAAACGGAGAAATTGTCATCCATTCTACACATGTTTGTTGAATGCCCACTGTGTTCCCAGAGCTATTCTAGGGAGCTGGGCATAAAACAAGAACAGACAAGGTGCCGGTCCTCACGATGCTTCCATTCCATGGATAGCTCAGCTCAAAACCATAAAGCAGGCACTCCCATTCCAGTCCTGTGGGGAAGGAACACTTGGCAGTATTCGCTAAAATTAAAAATGGGTGACCACTCCAGCAATCTGCTTTATAGCCACTGGCAGGAGTGGCCAAAGGGACACTTTAGCTTCATCGACAGTGCTCTTTTTTTTTATTTTGGCTGTGTTGGGTCTTCGTTGCTGCACGGGCTTTCCCTAGTTGCAGTGAGCAGGGGCTACTCTTGGTTGCAGTGCACAGGCTTCTCATTGCAGTGGCTTCTCTTGTTGTGGAGCATGGGCTCTAGGCATGTGGGCTTCAGTAGTTGCAGCATGCAGTCTCAGTAGTTGTGGCACACGGGCTTCAGTAGTTGCAGTGCATGGGCTCAGTAGTTGTGGCTCAAGGGCTCAGTAGTTGTGGCTCACGGGCTCTAGAGCTCAGGCTCAGTAGCTGTGGCTTAGTTGCTCTGCAGCGTGTGGGATCTTCCCGGACCAGCGATCCAACCTGTGTTCCCTGCATTGACAGGTGGATTCTTAACCATTGCACCACCAAGGAAGTCCCTCGACAGTGCTCTTTTTAAATGCAGCTGTATTCATGAAGTGCTTTATAATTAAAATTCGTTAATACAAGTCCATCATCAAAATACAGTAGCACAAAAATTAGCGTTACAATAAAGATACGTACTCCAAGCTGTGGCAATTCCATAAGGGACTAATTGGCACCATAGTGCAGTAAGGTGCCTGCAGACATGCCTTAAGATGAGAAACCAGGGAAGTAGAAAGCAGGCCTTGAAATATGAGTGGGAGTTATCTGGCTTCACTAGGATGGGAAGTAGCTGGAGGAACAGGGCAGACTAAAGGAGCAGCTGAAGCATTAAAGGTGAGTTTTTAGAGAATGTAAATAATCCATTTTGACTCAAGCACGGCTTGTGTGGTGGGAAAAGCCTGGCGTGTAGAAAGCACTTACAGAATGCGGAGAAGAGACAGGAAAGCAGGCAGAGGCCAACGCCAGGAGGTCCCCAAGTGGCACGTGGAGGAACCAGCTATGTATGGTGTAGGCACTCTTGTTAGTTTCCTGTGGCTACCATAATATATTACCCAAAACTTGCTGGCTTAAAGCAACAGAAATTTATTCTCTTGCAGTTCTGAAGGCCAGCAGGGTCGTGGTCCCTCTGGGGGCCCAGAGGAGAACCCTTCCTTGCGTCTTCCAGCTTTTGATGGCTCCAGGCATTTCGTGGCTTGTAGCTGCCTGATTCCCACCTCTGCCCCCATCTTCCCAGGCTGCTTCTCTTCTGTCCATGCCTCTCCCCTACGTGTCTCTTATAAGGACACTAAATCATTGGATTTAGGGCCCACCTGGCTAATCCAGGATGATTTCTTCTGGAGATCTTTCACTTGATGGTATCTGTAAAGCCCCTTTTTCCAAATAGGTCACATTCACAGGTTCTCAGAGTTAGGATATGGACAAATCCTTTTCAGAGGGTGGAGTGGGTCTGGGGGGGACATCATCCAGCCCACCATAATGCTGATGGGGCAAATCATAGAGAAGGAAACGATCATATTTGATTCCTTGGACAGTGATGTTGGCAAGTCAAGTCCAAGGGTGTCTCAAGGACTAGAGACATTTCTCTGTCATTGTTAAGACCAAAGCCCCTTCCATGGTTTCTGACATGCTGCCTATTGAAATAACGCACAAATGAGTGAATCTGCAGGCGAACCAGTATGGAAAAGATGGCAAATACACAGAGGTGAGGAGAGTGCCTGTCCTATGGGAGTTGTTCATTAAGTGTTTTTGGAACAGATGTTGGTCCTAGAACAAATATCATTCTTGAGGATGCATGGCATGGTCTGATGTCCATTTAGATCAGGGTTTCTCAGCCTCAGCGCTGTTGGCATTTGGGGCCAGACAATTCTTTGTCTGGGGTGGACAGGGTGCCCTGTGCATAGGAAGAGGTTTAGCAGCATTCCTGGCTAGAACCACTCTCCCCAGCTGTGACAAGCAACAGTATCTACAGACATTGTCACACATCCTCTGGGGTACAAAAGCACCCCCAGATGAGACTGGGTTAAATAAAGCACTCTCTGCCTACTATGAGGAGAGGTTTTGGTAGGAGAGGTGATAGTGGAAGGCAAGAGGCCCGTTAGGGGGCTGTGCTGTGCTCCAGGCAAGAGGACATGGTGGTCTCTAGTTGCAGACAGACAGACATGAGTGAATTTGGAATATGTGTTGGGGGTGGAATCACAGGACTTACTGATGGGTTAGAAGTGTGGATGTAAGAGAAAGAGAAGAATCAAAGAAGGTTAGTGGCCTGAGCACCCGGTAATTCGTGACATCTCTTACTGACACGGGGAAAGATGCAGGAGCAAGGTTGGGTGGAGGGCAGAGCAAGAAGGAAGGGCACATGTTCTGATGAGGTGTGTTTGTTGAAATCTCTAGAGACATCCATGGAGGAAAGAGGTCAAGCAGGCTTTTAGCTACAGGGTCTGGAGCCCAGGAGAGCGGTCAGGCTAGAGGTACAGTTTCTGAATCGTTGGCATGGGTCAAGATGAGATTTCTGAGGGAAGGAAGGACGGAGGGAGGGACAGAGGAGAGAGGATAGGAGAGCAGAGAGCAAAGGGGCCCCAGGACTGAGCTTGGGGTCCACACGCTGGGAGTTCTGTCAGAGGAGACGTCAGCAGAAGAAACCAAGAAAGAGGGCCTGGTGCATGAGGAGGGCCCAGAAAAACAGTGAAGGACATTAGAAGACACAGGAAAGACCTTGCTTTTGTTGTGCTGGAAAGACAAGGAATGAAAAGCAGCTCCCAGAGGTCAGAATAAACAATCTTATTAGTGTTGAGAGGTACTAAATGTTTCCTCTCCTCTAATCACTTCTAGCTAGAAAGTCCAGTCTGCAGGCCAGGTGCCCAGTGTTCTAAAGCACTTAACTAATTGCTTCATGATCTTAAGATCTGCATTTTGGTACAAATCAAAACCACAGGAGATATCACCTGCACCTGTCAGAATGGCTGTCATCAAAAAGAACACAAATAACAAGCGCTGGAGAGGGTGTGGAGAAAAGGGAGCCCTCCTGCACGGTTGGTGGGAATATTAATTGGTGTAGCCACTATGGAGAACGGTATGGAGGTTCCTTACAAAACTAAAAATAGAGCTACCATACGACCCAGCAATCCCACTACTGGGCATATATCCAGAGAAAACAAAAACACTAATTAGAAAAGATACATGCACCCCAATGCTCATAGCAGCATTATTTACAATTATTTACATTATTTACAAGCAACCTAAGTGATAGATAGATATAAAATGGAATACTACTCAGCCATTAAAAAGAACAAAATTCTGCCATTTGCAGCAACATGGTTGGACTTGGAGAGGATTATGCTAAGTGAAATAAGTCAGACAGAAAAAGACAAATGCTGCATGATATCACGTATATGTGGAATCTAAAAAATACAACAAACTAGTGACTATAACAAAAAAGAAGCAGACTCACAGATACAGAGAACAAACTAGTGGTTACCAGTAGGGAGAGGGAAGCAGGGAGGGGCAAGATAGGGACAGGGTACAAACTATTAGATCTAAAATAAGCTACAAGGATATATTGTACAACATAGGAAATTTAGCCAATATTTTATAATAACTATAAATGGAGTATAACCTTTAAAAATTGTGAATCACTATATTGTACTCTGGTAACCTATATAATGTTGTACAGCAACTATACTTCAGTAAAAAAAAAAAAATCCAAGATCTGCATTCTGGGTCTTGTTCTCTTCTGGTAATGGAACAAGGGGGCTGTGGACCCGCTTCTTCTCCCAGGGCAGGGAGTGGACCACGAAAACTGTCACCATCCTTTCTAACTTTGTGCTGATACCCATCCGTGACTGGAACCATGTCCAGACTGAGGAGCCATTTTCCTTCATCGTGGCTTGACACGCTGCCCCGGGCAGTGGGCAGACAGGAAAAGAATGAGCTCCCAGATGAGAAGCCAGGGCGATACCTGACTGGATAGAGTACGTGGTTGGGAAACCGTGATATATTAAATTACAAAAAGTGTAAAGCAGACTTGTGATCACATTAAGTCCTCAGGTATGTTTTGAAATTTCGAGCCACTGGCAAATGAAGTTCAGTTCAAATGGGAATCCTCCTTAGTCTTCCGAGGCCCCAGCAGGGGTCTGGGTTGGGTGCATGGTTGGAGGAGGGCTGGGGACCTGGTCGGCACCTGGAGAGCACAGTCACACACGAAGACCCGTCCACGGTGCCGCGCACACTCTGTGCACCAAGGTACAGGGTAAACGGGAAGTGAGGTCTGAGGCCTGGGCACAGGGGGTCAGGTCTCAGGACCAGTGGTCCCAGGACAGGACTTTGCATCGGGTTAAGTTCCCAGCAGGAAAGAGTTTGGCTAGTTGAGGAGAATCTAAAGGTGTGAGTAGGGTGAAGAGTTGCAGAAGCATCCTGGCGCTAAGGAAGACCAGGGCTTCCTTCTCGTGCCCAGACTGAAGCGGGAGGGGAGAAGAGGGGAGGGGAAGGAGGCAGCTGCTGACGTGGAGCTGACGGCAGAGGCCGCTCCACAGGAGCTGGGGCCTCCCTCACAAAGCCCCCAACCTGCAGCCCCAACGGGGAGGGAACTGGGGGCGCCCCTTCCACCTGCTAATTGTTCTCCAACCAGAAGCCAGAGCAGATGTAGCCTCCTGGGGCACGAAGAGTGGGGAGAAGGCCCACAGGGGCAACTGGAGGCCATCCCCACAGACCCCCTCTCTGGAATGAATGGGTCCAGTCTAATAGGTATGTTCTCTCCTCAGACTGCACGAGGCGTCTCTCTTCAGGTGTGAATGACTTTAGCAGAAATTTAGCTACACCCAGCACTTCTAACCTTGACTTTGCCTAGAAAAGAACTACAGAACCACACCCAGAAAAAGTCCACAGGGAAGACCCAAAGATTATTTTATGTTTCTTCTTTTTTTCCGGTATCTTTTCTGAAACCCATACTTTTTATTTAGTGCAGGAAGCACTGATGATCTTGCAGGCTGGGAATAGACTTTCCTGAAAACTTAAAGCAGAGAGAAATAAACCAGGTTGTCAAAAAGCAATGAAAAATCATTACTCCAAAGTGCTAGGCACCAAAACCATTACAGGATATCTGCCAAAGAGAAAATAAAGCCTGGAAAATGACCCTCCATCAGCATATTCCACCCCTGAAAAATCATTAGCTTCAAACAAGGCAGTAAATATAGGACCCTACGCATAGTAGGTGAACCAGCGCCTTCTCAGTGATAACGGTGTATTTCCACCACCCTGTCATTGGAGTTGAATTACCTTCTAATGATAATCTGTTTTCTGTCTAGAGAACCATGGGTGTTGTAGGCAACATCACAGCCATCCATCCTTAACTGTGAGATTTCCTGTACCAATGCCCTGTTTTCATACCAGTGGTTACCACCTTTACTCGGAAGCTCTGCAGTTATATGGTGATTGTCGAGTCAAGCAAGGTCGTCAGTTTCTTGGGCCCTTTGGCTCTTACGACTAATTGTTGAGGTTCAAGAAGTACCATTTTACACTTTTGAGTTAAATAATGAACACATGTGTTGGGCGCAAACTTGGATCCTTTGGGGGCCTACATTTTGTTATCCATCAGTTAACAGATGGTCACCACTTATTGGGTGAGAGAATCTGAGAATCTCTACAATCCCTTATACCTGCCTCTAAACTCTCTGACTCTGTGTGAACATACACATGTATGCTGGGACACATGTACCACGATCAAAATTGAGGTTCTATTTGTGATCAGCCTCAGTCATTTAGCCATACCATTTTTTTGAGTGAGAATGATTAAAAGCATGGACTGCAAAGTTAGATTCCCAGGATTCAAGTTTCCACCAACCACGTAAAGCCCTTAAAACCCCGCCTTTATTTTTTTGCAGATCTAATGTATTGCACTGTTTAAGAAAACCGCCTAGACGAGCTACTATGATTTACTTGTGTAGGATCAGCTGCCTCAAATGGCATTTTTCTCATCTCACTTTGGAGATCTTACCATTCTTCTACCCACCACAAAACAACCTCCCTCCCTCCCTTCAGGCTTGTGTCAACCACCCAGAAAGGTGTCTGGTGCGTAACACAGGGCAGGGACTCCTCGAATGTTTGCGGGCTACATATAGTCCGGTACGACATAATTCCAATTTGTCTCAAAATGTTATCTTTTGTTAGTGTGGAGAATACTGAAGAAAAAGAAATGTTTGCCTCTGGGAGTAATTACCAGCCTTTATGGCCCCAGATACAACCATGTCTTTTTAAAAATTTTTATTTTATATTGGGATACAGTTGATTTACAATGTCCTGTTAGTTTCAGGTGTACAGCAAAGTGATTCAGTTATACATAATCTATTATTTTTCAAATCCTTTTCCCATTTAGGTTATTACAGACTATTTAGTAGAGTTCCCTGTGCTAAATAGTAGGTCCTTGTTGGTTAGTAGGTCTATTTTATATACAGTAGTCTGTATATGTCAATCCCAAACTCCTAGTTTATCCCTCCTCTCACGTTTCCCCCTTGGTAATCATAGGTATGTTTTCTAAGTCTGTGAGTCTGTTTCTGTTTTGTAAATAAGCTCATTTGTATGATTTTTTTTCACTGTGGAATCTACAACCATGTCTTTATGTCACCTTGTAATCCATGCCTTGGCCTGAAACTGAAGTCCTCCTGGGAGGGTCAACAATACACCTACTGTTCCTGAGTAGTGGATTTTTTAATTTGGAAACAGGCTTTTGCCGACAGATGTGTAAAAGTGCACCTACCTATGCAATTCCCCATCACCTCGACAGCTGTGGCTGGCCAAGAACCCACATGCTCTCTTTTCACTTGGCATTAGTGGACGCTCGGATTTTTCTCCACAGGTCTGCCAGTGTCTGATGCTGTCAGGTGTCCCAAGGACTGTTTGGCTCATTGCATCCATGTGGGTTCCCACACCCCTGGTGGAAGCAATTCTAACACACATATTGAAGACATGCACATCTGAACTTCCATTTCCTTCCAGAGGAAATGAGAGCTACCAGGGTGTCCTTCGTTAGGCACTGGTCCTGTTTCCAACTTCTCATGGCCCCCAGAGCTCCCCAAGTATACCACGTGGTACCTGGGTGGGCTCATTTCACAATAATGAAAACTGCCTTGTTTTTCTTCTGTGTAATCTTCTTTCAATCCATTATGTTAGCTCTTTTTTTTTTTTCCAGTGTTGCTTGAGAAATACTGAGTAAGTGATTAATAACCCGTCTTGGTTTTGCTTTTGCTCTCACTGGCTTGAAGAGAAATTATGTGAACTGCAGATGTTTGGACAAATAGTACATTGTGTTAATGACAGATTCTGCTCAGACATGCCCCACGCAATTGAGCTTATCAGCACTCAAAGAACAGGTATTCCTGGACTTTGTCTAATTGTCCTTTCTTTGCTTTTCTCGTCAGACTAAACACCAACCATATCAAAAAGGGGACTGGACAAAACAGCGTTCAGAGCTGTGCACTGCTTTTGTCCTCTGCAAGGCAGACAGAGGGAGAAACGTGCAGACAGGCCTATGTGGAGGTGGTATCAACAATCCTAACAGAATAGAAGCGTTCTTACATGCAAGGCATGTGCATGGCACTGTGTAGGTCAGATATCTCTTAAGATAAATTGCTTTTTAATTTTTACTTAAAGTATGGTAATAGGAAATAAGGTTTCTTAAGCAGATAAAAATTACCATCCAGAGTTAATTAAGTCATCTTTTATAGTATGTGGTTTCATTAAAATCGGTGATTAATGATAACTGAGACTCCCTGGGCTGGTTTATATAAAACTTTAGTTGGGATTGTAAAGGAAAAGGAAGGGGACATAATTTCCAAATTGTGTCATGTTCCCTAGATAAGAAAATTCAAACAAGGTTAGAATTAGCTATGAGAGGAATATGGTTAAAATATAGAACCCACATTCTAGAACCGGTAGGGACCTTTGAGTGACTTAATCAACATACCCATTTTACAAAAGGGGAAAAAGATGTCTGGGGATTCAGTCACACGGCTCTTCAATAGCCGAGCAATAGCCAGAACCCACTTTTTAATCTGAGATTCGTATATTTTTTCCCACCACCTCTTCCTAGTCACAGTTTAAAAAAAAAAAAAATTTGTTAAGCACATACTAGATGTAGGGACTACTAGTTCAGGTGAGAAAACAGAACCTGAGACTTCATCACATCCACCATCAAAGTTACGTTTTCAACTTTGCAAAAGAGAGACAGCTGCAAAGCATTTGATCTTAACAATGACAATTAAAAGGAACCTTATTGGAAGTTGCAAAATCACCACATTGCATTAGCACAAGACGCCGGTATGCACGCATGAGGGCCCTTTGCAGATGGCTTGCAGAAACGTCGTTTATGTAGGCACTTGAGGGAACAGATGGGACCCGCGGCGTCCCAGGGCAAATGTGGGTTTACAGCATCTTCCTCAGAAGCCAGAGAGGCTCCCTCTACCTGACGGAAGCCACCAGATGCCTCTGGACTGTAAGTCCCTAAAGGAAACCTGTCCCCAGTGGACCCCTGCAGTGCATTGTAAATGGTGTTTGATGTCAACAAAAGATCCATTGTATTTAAACGTTATAAAGGAAAAATAAGCATCACCCAGGAGGCTAGAAAGTTAAAAGGAAAACCCACATTTATCTAAATGTTCTCTGCTGTTCTCATAAACCCATTGTAGACAATTTTCATTTTTCCTCCAACTTCTGTGGTTAGTATGTATGGTACCTACCCCCTCCCCTGATTTATCGATCCCCCAAATATTTTAAGTTCTTGCCACTAGAGAATTAAAGGAAAATGCATGTAAAGCTGAGCTTCACGAAGACTCTGCTAACAGGCAACGTCAGGGTCTTTAGTCTGTAAAACACTGATAAGAATGTGTGTCTCGGGTCCTCGTAAGGTAGCATTTCAGCATCTCATAAAGAAGCTATCAGAGAAGATGGCTGCTTAGGAGGATAAAATCCACAGGTCCTATCAAACAAAAGCGATCAGTGAGGTGAATGCTGAGGCTATTAGAGGAATGTAGAATATCCGCTCTATGATGGCGTCTTCTCTAATTATTTAAGATCACTTGTAAAACTGACTTTGTGAAAACACAGCCCTCCGCGCTGCTTGCCCCTCGCAGGCAGCACAAGTTGTTGGGGATTTACTGACCTGTCGCTCCCCTGCGTTACTTCACTACCACTTAACGGTCTGTTTAGACAGTTACGGTGTGTACAAACTCCTACCAGCAGCTCCCAGCACGGCGCATTGACAGGTACCTGCCGCGGAGATAAAATAACGCGCCTCTTGCCAGAGCACGCAGGGGCACAGAAACGGCCCTCGTTCTCTAATCAAAGGCAGGGTTTTCCTCAGGAGCCGGGATGGGAAGTGAGGAATCTCTGTACTTTCCACTATGTCCTGAGCATGGAAAGCAAAAGCTAGACTCAGACCTGGCTCCAAGTCCTAGTTTCCACTCTTACTGGTGACTTGACCATGGGTGTATCAGGTCACATCCCTGAGCCTCAGGCCGGTCGCATGTAAGACAGGAACATTCAGTATCTGCGTTTCCTGAATTTCTTGGGAAAACTTAAGGACGAAATGGGTATGCAAATTTTATAGTATAGCATACAAATGCTAGCTATGCAGATATTCATGATCAAACTCTCTCTCCTCTCTCTCTCCCTCTCTCTCAGTTCAATCAAAATTGTTAGCAAGCTAGCTTGGGAAATACAAAAAGCTATCCTCTGCCTTGGGGGTGAACTGAGAGAAAAGGGTCTGAGGCGCAGTCCTACTAGCAAAGAGCTTACCGTCCTGCAGAGGCGATGCCGCATTACATGGACTCTAAGTTTTTGTTTGACGTGGTAACATCTCTGGATTGGAGATACATCCCACAACCAATGCTGCAGCATGAATTGGCAGATTCTTTTTCCGTAGTGGCTTATGAAATAACGATGCCTGGTACTTACACTCAGAGGTGTCTTGGATTCAAGGAAGTATAGTACTATGGCCTCACAGGTAACTCTCGTCCAGGATGGAAGGGGCTGAGGGAGGAGGGAGACGGATCCCCTGAGGACAGATGCTGAAAGACTTTGCAGGAGAAGTGACTTTGTAAGCTGCGTGACTGGAAAATTATGCTGAACTGGATAGGAACTAGTTTTGGAGGAAAGATAAATTTTGCAAGCGTTCCATTTTAAAATTCAAGAGTTTCCTATTACAGCAAAAGAGAAATGTAAAGAGAAGAATCTGACTACTAGTGAGGAAAAGGTGAATGAAAGGCAACACTCCTCCCCTTCCCTCCCACCCCCCCCATCCTTTACCCAAGTAGTGGAACAACCACCTTCCAGAGAGGCTCCAGAGTGGGGATGCTCCCATGCAGGACTCAGGCCCTCAGACGAGAGCTGACCTCAGCCGTATTCTTCCCCACACTGTACCCCTTGGGTGAACCCGGCTCTAATCTAAAACAGAACGTTCTGAGTCTCAGGCTCTGAGACTGGCCTCTGGAGTGACCCCAACTCAATCCCAGGGCAGAGCAAACAGCCTTCATGCAGGTTTAGTTTCTCGTAGGCCTTTGCTCTTAGGAATGCAGCTATGTGGCCATTTCCCTGACCTGGACCCTGTCATAATGAATCCTTCCTTCCCGTTGAATTATTTTCCCTTCTCTTTCCTCTAAAAGATTTATCCCATATGCCAACCTTTAGTGAAACTTCTTTTGCAAAAGAAAAAATAAACAAGCAACCAGGACTTGAGTGGCCAGAGTTGGGACAAAGTCAAATGGCGTTTCCTGTATTTAAAAGATTGCAAAATATGCTAAGGATAAAGAAGAATGTTGACATAGCGTAAATGCCCAATTATAACAGGAGTTCGAAACCCAGTTTATGGCATCACTTGTCTCCTGCCCCTCCTAATCTCCCGTCCTCCTTGTTTCCTGTGTTCTCTCCTCTTTACCGGATTTACTCTGAGCTTTTAAATTTCTATTTTCTCAGTGTGACAGCTGCACACTCCAACTTTTCTATCATGTATGTTTAATTCTCAGGACTGTGGAATCCTGATTTCCCATGTTTGATCTACCTCGACCTTTCCATCTGGTGATTTTCACCCTTCTTCCTCTTGCTTTATTATTTTCTCTTTCCTGTTTATTATTTATCTTCCTTCACTCAGGTTTCCATTTTTCTATTCGTGAAGTCATTCTACATCACTTGTAGAATAATTATTGAATCCAGGATACTCCCAAAATGTCAGGGTATCTGCAAATGAGAAGCTGTGCTCTGTTGCAGTTACGAGGTATAAAAATACACTTGACCAAGGCTACCATCTGACAGTCTTGAGGCTGTTAGGATTGCATTCAGGGATGCTCCCAAGTGCCCTCTTAAAGGAATGTTGTCATTTGCCCAGGACAAGGACAAAATTGAGAAAGAAAGGGGGTGGGAGGGAGAGGCAGTGTGAATAGGGGTCGCAGCCTCTGGTGCCAAAATTCCTGTGTTCAGACCCCAACTCTACTTCCAGCTTTAGCTGTGTAACCTTAGGAAAGTTACTTCTCTGGGGTACATTTGCCAAATACAGACGATCCTATACTACCCCTCTTATAAGATTTTCATGAGAATTCAATGAGTTAATACATTTAGCACTTAAAGTTGTGCCTGTAACACACTAAAGCTATGTATTAACTATTATGATTTGCCTAAGTCACTTGAGTTGGTATCAGGCACAAGAAAATATGCATTTTGGGAAATACACCTCCTCTTGCATGTGTCCATCTGTGTTCAGGTTTGAGAAGGCTTGAAAGTAGTGATTGTCGAAGTTGAAGCCTTCGGACCAGCAGCAGCATCTAGGAACCTGTCAGAAAGGCAGATTCTCAAGCCTGACCTCTGACCCAGCCCCGGCCAACTGAATCAGAATCCCTGAGAGTGAGGCCAGGCAATTCAAGTTTTAACAAGCCCTTCAAGGGATTCTGGTGATGCTAAAGTTTGCATGAGAACCACGGCCCTATGGTGGATATTCTCTCTCCTCCAAAGGTGTGTCCAGAATACAAAGCAGAGCTGTACCCACCTCACCCCACCGCCACTACCACCAGCACCATGGTGAGCCGCTGTGTGCTACGTGGTCATGCTCTTTGGAGCAGCTTGGGTAGGGAGCAAGCTGTGGGTGCAGGGTAGCAATATTCTACCTAAGGAATATTAGCGTCACCTCTTCCATTGGCCCACAGTGGTGAATTGCTTATTTCTTTTGGTCCGAAGAGCAGGAATCCAAGAGAGTATAGTAGGTGAGGATGGGTCAAAACAAAGAGATGCCCTTCACTGTTACAGGTAAGCAAGACTAACTAGTCCAGACCTTTGTGTGTGTATGTGAAGTAGAAAAGAATAGCTTTACTGCTTTGCCGGGCAAAGGAGGACACAGTGGGCTCCTGCCCTGAAAAACTGTGTGTCCCGACCCGGGAGGATTTGCTGAGGAGTTTTATAGCCGTGGTTCAAGGGCGGGCTTGCTGATAAGGATCAAGGTGTGTGCAGGGCCTGCGCTCCTCTAAGCTGGCCTCATTCCTGTGGAATGAAGAATGCCAACATCTTCCATTCGTTGGGTGTTTTAGTTAGCGACCGCTGAGTCCAGCAGATTTTCTACTGCAGCTCCCGCCTCTTCTCTCAGTCTTAAATACCAGTGCCTTTCACCTCTCAGAACAATCAAGTCACCTGGCAGTACACATACCGTGACCCCTACTTAATGTTTCTAAGTTGTCCTCTTTGGGGTATGTTTGGGACCTTATGAAGTTGATACTTTAAGGCAAATCACGATGGTTTCCTTCTGGAGCTCCTTGGTGGTTGGAGAAGGTGTGTTTTAGGGATGTGGACTATATGCAGCCCTGTCCATAGTATGACCCGTGTGCATTGCTCTGTCCTGTCAGGCCCGGGTGACCCGCCTGCACCTGTGAGACTCTATCAGATGTGGGCGAGGGTTGGGCACACCTCTCTTGTTGATTGCAAAAAGAGATCACAGCTGACCGCTGCTGCTGGTGACATCCCAAAGAGACAGTAGCGCAGAGGCCACAACGTCCCCCAAGGCAGACTTCCCAGAAGTCCTCATAGAAGAACCAGTCAGTAGGCACCTCGGTAGAAGCCTCACTTTCCACACTACGACCTTAGAGCCGTCATTCCCGAAGACGTGCTACCGATGCAGTCTCCGTGCGAGTACTGGGTTGGCCAAAAGGTTCGTTCAGAATTTTCTGTAAGATGTTACAGAACAAAGTTTTTGACCAACCCAATACAGATTTCTGTGTTTAGGGAGGAGGTTACACCTTCATATTCACTTAACCAGCCACATTGGTTATCTTCAGTTCATTGATGCAGAAGCTGAGGTTCAGAGAGGCTGTAAGAACGAAAGGCACAGAACTAGTCCTAGAGCTGAGGTGAGAGCCCAGGTCCTCTGACCCCAATCCAGGCATTTTCTCCTTCACCACGTGGTTTCTCTCTGCAGCCCACGACCTGGGATGGACGGCGGGTCTTCTGCTTGGAGAGGACGTGAGTTCTCAGCAGGAAGGCCCTTTCAGAACCTAAGAAATGAAAAGGCAATTTGCTTACTGGATTCGGTAGCCCCTGTGCTGATAGCCGCTGCTATTCTCCAATAATTTTCCTGGACATCAACTTGGTAGAACCCAGGGCTCGGCCACGCAAGAGAGGATGGCGACCATTAGCTTATAGCAGCCCAATCCCATAGTCCCAACCACCTTCGTGCTTAGGGAAATGCTTTGTGTCTATACCACCCAATATGGTAGAGGAGGAACTAAATGTTTCATTTCATTTCATTTTTATCAGTGTAAATTCTAAAAGTCACCTGTAGCAGTGGCTACCATATTAGACCACAGGTTTATAAGGTCATTTTTTAGTTGGCTGTTAGGATAGATTCTCCAAAAGTATTATTTAATGGTACAGGTGAACTTATTTGCAAAGCAAAAATAGAGTCACAGATGTAGAAAACAAACTTATGGTTACCAGGGGGAAGGGAGGGGGAAGGATGAATTGGGAGATTTGGACTGACATATACACACTACTATGTCTAAAATAGATAACTAATGAGAACCTAAAAAATACCTTATAAATAATTGAAAGAAAAAAAGAACAACAACAACCAAAATATCATTTAACTTCTGTCCCTTCAACCTCTGTAAACAAACAACAAAATCCACGTTTACCCCAGATATGCAGCATGTCTATCTGAGGTGTGTGTACCCCCCAGCAGAGCCCCCATCACCTCCCGGCACTTGTTAAATTGTCTGATTGTTTTCTGAAAAGTCAGCACAGGGGCTCCCTCTCTGAACTCAAGCTTTATTTATTGTTGTTATTTCCTATGAACCAACTGGGTGGGGTGAGAGTCAGCGGATGGCCCAACAATGAGAGATTTGTCCTCTGTGTGGGCAGAGTCTTGTGTGAAGAATTATAAATTGCCTCAACTGCTGCCTGTAGAAGTGAAAACGCACAGGTGATGAGGGTCCTACACAGTTGTTTGATGACAGGGACCTGCTCCTCAGCTTTCTCTCTTCTTTGAAGCCTCAGACCCCGGGCTCTGTAATTACAGCCACCCCCAGGACGGGCCCCCCTTTCTCCAGAATGAGGCTGACCTGAGGCTCCTCACCTGAGGCTGTTCCCTTGTCAGCCGGGAGCTCGCAGTGGCAGGAGGGGGCTGGTGCGTGACGCGCTCACACCGGTAAGTGCGTTGCACGTGATGTCACCCGTAGGCGTCCTCTCCAGAAAAGAGCAGTTCCTGACAGTGCAACCTTCTTTATGCTCCTAAGGAGAGAAGACCAGCTAGCCAAACTCTTTTCATTCAGAAAGCTGAAAAGGGAATGAGAAATAAATTGTTTTCCCAATTAAGTGCACCTCTTTCCTGCATCTGCTGATAGTAAAAAAAAAACGTGTTCAGTGAGCTCGATCCGAATTATTACATAGTGCATAGCATGTACAATCTGTGTTGCCTTATACATCATAAACCTTTACCTAGGAGGTCATCTGTGGTATCCCTGGCCCTAAGGGATACTTGTAGGCAGAATAAGGCACACACCCTTACCCCATGCTTGCCTGCTACGTACCTTCTCAGCCTTGGGCTTTGCCAGGAACCGCATACACGTGCTGCCCGCATACACATAAATCCTGGGCATTTCTGGGATGTGCCCTCTCTCCTCCTACAGCAGACGCAGACTGGTCCCTTTGTCTCAAGTGCCTTGTCCTGACTTCTCCCTTTGCCAGAGATTTGAAGAAAGAGAGCCAGGTTCTACATACCTACTCATTGGTTCACATTTATGGAGCCGCTGTACGAAGTGTCAGCCACTAAACAAGACACGGACAATGAAAAGGTGACAGGCGAGGTTCCTGTGTCCAAATGGGGCTCTGCCGGCTTCTAGCCGGATAACTCTGAGGGTTAATCAGCCTCACGCGGGAAACCACGGGGGTGCCGCATCCCCTGCAGGTGTGCGTAGTGGGAAACAGGTGACAGCCCTCGGCCTCGCTGCCAGGCCAGCACCTGGCAGGTCACCAAGCTGCTTCCGTCCCCTTCAAAGCTGTCCCTGCCTCCCACCTGTTCCGGGGACACATCCTGAGCATATGTAGCTGGACTTCACCTCTTCCTCCCCAGCACTCCCAGAGCACGTTGTCTGAACCGAAGGAGCACGTACTTCTCTGTGTTTTGTGCCAGCTACTCACGTGAACTTGCGCCTCCCTAGCAAGATTTTGAGTTTTACAGGAAATGGTTCGGGTGTCTGTCCTCTCTGTAACCCCCAAATCACTTCTGTTCAGTTCAACCGGTCATTTTCAACTGCCTTCTGCCTGCCAAGCACTGAGTTAGAAACAGGTCAATAAGCCACGTCTCCTGCCCCCACGAAAGGCACAGCATGAACAGGAGAATGTGTGGGCGTGACTGGTTTTATCCGCTTAGCACCTCTTCCTTCTTTAGGAAATGACCTCACCCTTCCTTTGAAAAATCATTGGGCTCATTGGGTGGAAGGAAGGGCATGGCACAGGACACAAGGAGGGGGAATCATTGGGATCCCTGGACTCTCCGTCCTCACCCCCCACCCCATATCCCTGCCCTTTGCCTTGTGACTTTGCCATGCTTCCCACCAGAGGCTCGGTGCCCATCCCCAGCCCTGGACTTGGCGCTCAGCCAGACAGAACAGTCTAGAATTCAGTGTGCCACTTCCAAGCCCGGGCCCTGAGATCCACCAAGGACTTCCATTCCCCTCTGCACCCCTGTCACTTCCCTAAGAAGAACTGCCCCGTC
Source organism: Globicephala melas (assembly GCF_963455315.2). Taxonomy (NCBI): domain Eukaryota; kingdom Metazoa; phylum Chordata; class Mammalia; order Artiodactyla; family Delphinidae; genus Globicephala; species Globicephala melas. Next base: position 144,511,677 of record NC_083317.1, read on the forward strand.
AGCCCGGGCACCAGAATGAGGCACGTCGACAGAGCAGGCCTGAATTTAAGCCACCACAAGGAGCCTGGCTCAGCCTGACCTGCAGTGCAGAGCAGAGCCGTCAGCGCTACGTTGGTCAACCTCCAGCCAACCTGCAGTGGCACAAAAAATAAATACTTATTGACCTATCCCACTGAGATTTTGTGCTTGTGGGTTTTGCAACAAGAGGTGATCCATGTGTTGGAGCCCGCCCTTCCCCTCTTTCTGTCCTCTGCCAGGCTCTTCCCTCCACCCAAGAGCTTGATATGGGATCTGGGTGGGATTGCCATCTTCCTATAATACATCCTCCCTAAGCCAGAGCCATCATTAGTGGTCTTGTGGCAAGCAGGTGACCCAAGAAGGAGAAACCAGAATTCTTGCTGCAGACCTTTCACATTAGAACCGGGGAAAATGCAAGCTTAAGCCCCTTCTGGCAAAGGACAACAGATCATCGACAGAAAAGAGGAGAGAGAGAGAGAGAGACTGAGACAGATGGAGGCAGGGAGCAAAAACATAGGGACGGGGACTTCCCTGGTGGGCCAGCGGTTAAGACTTCATGCTCCCAATGCAGGGGGCCTGGGTACTATCCCTGGTCGGGGAACTAGGTCCCTCGTGCCGCAACTAAGAGATCCCGCATTCGGCAACGAAGAACCCATGTGCCGCAACTGAGACCCGGCGCAGCCAAATAAATAAATATTTTAAAGGAAAAAAAAGAAACATAGGGGCAAACCAAGACCAGTGTTCAAAGCCCTAATGTAGAATCTGGGGGTCTGGGAGGAACCCTAATTCTGCTGTCCTCGAGCTTGGTTGTTCAGCATTTCCTTCAGTTTTGTGAGCTAATCCAGGGTCCAGCGAATTTCCTGTTCAGCTCAAGTTGATTCAAGTTTTGCAACCTTGAAAACTCCAGAGACAAAACATGAAGCGGGAATGGAGTCTGACAAAGCTATCCCAGAGCCACGAAGGGAGCACAGAGGGGAGGGTCACCAACCCAGTTCAGAGAGTTAGAGAAGGATTGGGGACAGGAAACAGCGCAGCCGACACCTAAAGGATCAGCGGGAGTTGGCCAGAAGAGGGACCGAAGATGGAAGAGCCTCTGCAAGGCCTGGAGGAATGCGTGTGGGACATGAAAAAGGGCCAGCGTGGAAGGCCTTGTAGATCAGCCTAAAGCGGTAGGGCTTCTGATGGCAGGTGGGGGCCCCTGATGGACTGTAGGGTGTAGCAGCCTTTGAGAAGGCTTCTCTTCTGGCCGCGGCTGGAGAGTGGAGTCAAGAAACCAGTTAAGAGGTTGTGAGAAGCCTCCAGACATGAGATGAAGGTCTGTCTCCTGGATCCGGGCGGAGGCCTTTCACACGGGGCTCCCTCGGATTCCCTGTGTGGTATTCGCCTGCTGAATTGAAAACTCAGAGCCACTTTCTCCAGTTCCCTTTCGGGGGCTGTAGCTTCCATGTGAGCTCACACGGAGCCCTGCTTTGATGAGGGGACCATTGTCAGGCCACGTGCTCCCAATTCTTCTCCTAGGGGACTCTTCTGGACACGCACCACTTGGGATGTCTCCGCCCTCAGGCCGCCAAGTCCGTCTCATTGTGCAAGATGTGCTGTGTTGCATTCCCCCAGAATAAAATGATTGTCATTTACTTACCTAGCAGTTGTCAAAGCCTGAGATTTCATTCTGTAGGCGTAAGCAGTTTTTCCCGGTAAATGTGGCTTCATCTCGAGTTTGTTATCTGCTGGCAACAGTGAACAGAGATGCTGTCGTTGCTCTTCCTTTCTCGTACGAGTGACAATTAGGGACCAGTTCTGCCTGAGCACAAATGCGTCTGTGAGTGATTGACACCCTTGAGTCATGCACTCAGGAGCTGCAATAGATTTTCCAGAAGACCTTCAGATGAAGAAGCGGCTTGGGGATACACCACGGAACCCCAACGGGAGAAAACGGTGGCTTCCCTCCTTTTGGAGCTGGTGGGGAAGAATAATTCTGTTTCCTGGGCGGACAAGGGGACACTGGCTTTGGGAGAACTCAGGACCCAGCTCTTTATTGAGGAAGGTGAATTCAAAAGGACGACCTAAGGAAAAGTGCTTCGATGAGCAAACTTGCATTTCCCTCTGGTTGGGCTCATTCCTATGGCACCTACGGATGCAAAACACATCTGGGCTGGGCTGTGCTCAGAGAGCTACAGTGGGAGGAGGTGAAGCAAGGAGGAAAAAAGAGTTGGTCTCTGGATTGTATAGGCGATCATCTGGTTTTCATAGGATTCCCCTCTCGCTGTTGTGTCTCTAGGCATCTCCCTCCAGGCCAGTGTAGGTGGGAACCAGATGTGGCCTCGGGGCACCTCCCAGCCAGCCTCCTGGCCACAGGAGGGCTTTGGCTTTGACGTCTGCCTGCAGCAGTCCCTGGGGGAGCAGGGGCTCACCACTGGGGCTTCTTCCCTGCGTGGGTCTCTTGCCCACACACATAATGAGGTCGCACTTCAGCAATGCCTTTGTTAGACCCCAGTGATGTCCCCACCCTCCTGACAAAGCAGCTTTTGTGTCTTAATGTCAAAATAATCACTTACCCAAAATGATGGCCAGGCTCAGAAATAGCCTTGCTTTATCCTTAGGGAATAGGAAAAAAAAAAGAGAGAGAGAGAGTGTTAAATGTTTAACCTGGATTGATGAGTTTTGCTGAAACTACTGGATAAAATGAAAACTTTCTTAGAGGCATAAATCATGGGGGAGATTTCCCCCCTCTCATTGATTTTTGGATGCGGTTAATGATTCCAGCACTGAGAGCATAAGGCTAGGTGGAAGTTAAAGGAATGGAAAGGCCACATTAACCTCTAAATTTTATCTCTATGTTGATTTTTGACAGTGAAATACTATAATTAACCTGGACTGTTTTCCCAAGTTTTAATTTTTTGCTGATGTTCAAAAGTATTGCAGAAAAGCTGATTCCTAATTATTACATACAGCATTGCATAAATTTCTTCCTAATTAAAAAGCCTCTAAATTCTAAATAATCAACTTACAAAGACATATGGTTTTGAAAAATTAGGCATTTAATTTCTAAAGATTTATTAGTAATTTGTATTATAGCTAATTAATTATGGTTATAATACTACTGCAGTCAGGGTAGAGATTGATGTAAATACAACTGCAAATTTATTTTGATATGCCTTCCTTAATATCAGTGTATTACAATATACTTAGCTTTCTAGCCCCTTCTTAATTATGTCTGAAAGCATTCGTTTAATGAAAGATAAGAGTGCTTGATAAGGGTACCATCAGATTTTACTTGAAAAACCATTTTCAACATAAAACAAACAAATTGTTTTTTGCCTTGGCAAAATGAAATTTGCTGTTGGTAATGTGTTAGCAGACAGAAATGCCTTAAAATTAAATAGTATTTGACACAGAATATCCCATTAACCCTTGTGACAATTCACAGAGAGCTTGGCATGACGAGAAAGTAGTTAAACTGTACAAAGGAAGCCAGCTGACAGAAAGGAATAGAACTCAACATAAACAATGATGGAGCTGTAAATATTCACAAACGCCACAAACGCAGGAGATAGGTGGGGAGGGTTTTTTCCTATTTCCTTTGTCATGTGAATTTCTAGGCATTAAAAAAAAAAGAATCTAGAAAGTGTTTTGGGTATTAGCAGGTTTGTCTTTGAAGTTGGAGGAAGAGAAAGATTTTTTTGATTTAGTGGTAGAAAATGCCACTGATCTGTTTCACTGAATAGAAACACATGATGTTTCTGAATAAACTGGGGGACAGAAACGTCTTGCCGGTTGCAAGAAGAAAGGAAAGGGAAGAGCATGAAAGTAGCTTGGTAGAATGTGGGGAGCGTGGCAGGCGGCGCTCAGAGTGCAGCAGCATGCCAGACTCGGGTTAGCAGAAGGATGCCCGTCCCCGTGGAGGGCCCCAGGAAAGGTTCCTGGGTTGGTGGCAGAAATTCCCCATCCAGACATCTTCCTGACGAAATCCCAGCGTTCAGAGTTGACTGGGCGACGGATCAAGTCTGGCTGCCCTGCTTTCCTTGTTTCACAGGGTAACACACTTGGATCTTTTGTTCTGTGGCTTCTTCCGTGATATCCTGGGCTTGGATTGTCTTTGTTACTGCTGTGGCTTCTATCACTTGTTTCATGTTTCTTCCCCGAGTCTTTCCACAGCACAGCCGTTGGGCCTCGCTGTGTGACTTGGAGAAAGTCACTAAACATCTCATAAGGCTCAGTTTCCCCTTCAGTAAAAGGATGCCAGTAATAGAATCAGCTGTGGCGTGTTGTGCTGATGGCTGCTAGCCCGTGCTCTGCATGCACCTAGAGGAGAGGACCAGTGCAGAGGACCGGGTGTCGGGTCTGTGGTGGGGGACAGTTTTCATTCATTCATGTTACAAATACTTACTGTCCACCCACTCTGTTTTCAGGGGGGCTTCCTTGCTACGGACACACAAATAAATACAATGCAGGGCGTCTGCCCTCTCAGAATTCACAATCGAATGGAAAGGAAAATGGTGCCTGTAGAAATAATTGAAATAATAGTGTCAAGTGACAAAAATAATTCAATTTAGTAACAAGTTTGACGTCATTTGTTCAAAGGAAAACAGTCCACGGAAGGGGCAGGACAGAGCCTCACAAACAGTGGAGCACGCTTCCGCAGGGTTCTGGGGCACGAATGAGTTTTGCAGGAGTTGGAAGAGGCAAGGTGGGAACGGGAGGTCAGGGACTCCCCTGTAAGGCTGGCAGGTCCTGTCTTCTAGGATAAGGTGGGCCAGCTAAAGCTGAGTTGGAGGGTTGTCATTGGTGTATGTTAGCATTGCTTGCCAGGTGTTTCCTGTAAGTACAGGGGGACTTCGGTTTAGATTTGCGACGTGGGCCAGGCCACAAGGGTGGCCTCCATTCTGTGGGTCCCAACATTTGCATTAACTTCATCAATAGTAGTGATGTTTCGGTTTCACGGGGACCCAGAGAGAAGAGTCTTAGGTAGGTTGTAACGTCTAAAAGAGAAGATGATAAATATTTGAGTCTTTTTTTTTCCCTCTTAAAATAAAATCTTTATGGCGATATAATTCACATACCAAACAATTCACCCAGTTAAAGTGTACAATTGAATTTTTATCAGCATATATATTTTTATTGAAGTAGAGTTGATTTACGACATTGTGTTAATTTCTGCTGTGTAGCAAAGTGATTCAATTATACATGTATACATGATTTTTTAATATTCTTTTCCATTACGGTTTGTCGTAGGATAGTGAACATAGTTCTCTATGCTGTACAGTAGGACCTGAGTCTTGCACGAAGGCAAATCAGGTGCGGGAGAGGACTAAAGCGGGTAGGAAAGCAAGACCAAAGGTGCCAGGACAGGCGTTAAGGAAATACGTAGAGACTGGAGCTGATTGTGGCTGACGAGGTCAAGTGAAGCTGGTGGGAGAAGTGTTCGAAGGCTAAGGCCAGGCCCAGGGCTGTGTATCGGGCAAAAGACAACCTGGGAGTGTAAACATGCCAGCGCACCTGTGTGACTCTTAGCAGACACACTCATTTTTCCTCTTCAGAAACTAGCGCAGGGTTTTAAATACGTAGTGGAAATCTACTCCAGACAGAATAACCAAGGGCATATCCAATCATTTGTGTCAAGGTTGGGGTTCAGAATAGTAAAAGTCATCATCAAAGGAAAAAATAAGTTAGCTTAAAAATTACTCTTTTGGGGTATTTCATTTCATTCCATGTATGATAAACTTTTAACAAGCTTCCTTCAGTCAACAAATGTTTATTCAATTCTTATTATGGGCTGGTGGACATCCCACCAAGCCTCCTTGACTATATGAGTTTGACTTTTCCTAGTACAGTAAAACATGAATAAATTTGATAACTTTTATATTAGGTTAGCTCCATTCTTAATACTTAAGCCCTCGAATATTGAATTTATTTTAAAAGTATTTATTGAGCATCCCTTCTGTTCCAAAGAAGCATATATATTTGTTCGGCAATCAGGTGTCACATTATCGTAATGTTTTCTGTATCCGTGGTCAGGGATTAGAATTAACTGACTTTGGGTAAACAATTTAACCTCAGTGGGCCTCGTTTTCCTCATCTATAAAGTGAGTCTGTTACATAGATCTTTTCCGGCTCAAAAGTTGTGTGATTTTTTAAAATAAGCAGGCTTTTTTTTTCTGTTAGGAAAAATACATTTTCTGTCTAGTTCTCAAGGGCTGATGTATATAACATTTAACTGAAAGTTACAGCTTTCTTTTTTTTTTAATTGAAGGATAGTTGACTTATAGCGTTGGGCCAATCTCTGCTGTACAGCAGAGTGACTCCATTGTATACATATACAGACATTCTTTTTTAATATTCTTTTTCATTATGGTTTATCACAGGAAGCTGAATATAGTTCCCTGTGCGATACAGTAGGACCTCGTTGTTTATTGAAGGTTATAACTTTCATACACTCTTGAACTGAAATTCAGGATTATATCAAAATAAATCTTTGGGGTGAAAGTTCTGCTAATGTTGGATTTTGGATATCATACAATTTTATATGAAATTTGTTGTCACTCCATCTCACTTAATTCATGTGTCCATGCACTGGTTTCTATCAAAATAAAAGGTAGAAAAGCTCCAAATTTGGGGGCCAGCTGAAAGGCACCTTCCATCCACCCCACCATGAGAGCTTAAATAATTGAGACGGGATCCTGAACTCCAGGCCGTGGCTTCCAGCCTGGTCCATCACCATTAACTACAGAAGCCACATAACCCCCAGATGCTCTAGCATAACTCCGATTATGATCCATGAAAGTTACAGTCCTATACCGAGGGGAGAGAAAGGCCACAAAAAGGCTTTTAAAAAGCTATTTAATACATCAGCTTTCACAAAGATAGACGGCATCACTAAGACCAAACGAGAAAAGATGTGCCCAACTTCAGAAGGTATTGGCACTGTTAATCATATTTTGAAATATTGCTGGCATATATCTTAGAAAACACAGCACTGTTCTCATATTTCCAGTGGGAGAGATGACAGTTTTAATGTTGAGATACACTGATAATTCCAAGCCCTCTTTCCCCCCCAGTATAGAATAAACCCAAGAAGTAGATTAAGCAACCCAGTGGGGTCTAGAAGCATAAGTACTAATACTGAACTTTGTAAATTCTGCCACATTCCATTACAAGGATATCGCAAAATTTCATTAACAAACAGCTGCATACATATGTGTATGTGCAGGCTATAATGTGATAAAATTATCAACGTACACTTTATATATACAAAATGTTAAAATGTTATAAATGTATATACCTGTGTAATTTTAGATGGACTTTTAAAAGTTTACGGAAATAATTAACTAGTTTCTATTTATACTTCTCCATTTCTAATTTTTAAAATTCATAAGAGACGAGTAAAATGTGCAGGTCAGTAGGTTACAAAACTTTTCCACATTTGTTATTTTGATCTTTCCAATTCTGTGGAGTGCGTAGGACTATTTTCCTGATAAGGACTGTGAAAATATGTTGCCCAAGGTCTCCCAGATTAGACGTGGCAAAAGCAGGCTGTTCTTCTGCCTCTAAGTTCAGTGCTCTTCTCACTACACCGTCACGGTTGTACAACAGGTGATCACTTACAGGAAGGTGGGACCAGGGCTCTGATCCAGAAGGATGCTCATCTCTTACTCAAGCTTCCACACATCACTGTGATGCTCACTGAGAAATCTAGCCTCCCGGGCTTGCTGGTCCTCGATGAAGTGCCCTCTCTGACCTCAGTTAAAACTTCAATAACTCTGGCAGGCACTGTAGGTTGCTATTGTTCTTTCTTCCTCACTGAAAGAATCTTGATGTTCTTCAGTGTAGCAATGTACCCATCTTCCAGACTCCTTACACTAGGGGTGACGGTGTGACAGAGTCCTGGCCAGCTGGATGTATAGGGAATCCCTGGATAGGGCTTCTGAGAAAGCTGGTTATTTACTTGTTTGTTTGTCTGTTTGTTTAATTGAAATATAGTTGATTGACAGAGTTGGGCCAATCTCTGCTGTATAGCACGGTGACTCAGTTATACACATACATACATTCTTATTTTGTATTCTTTTCAATTATGGTGTATCCCAGGAGATTGGTTAAAGTTCCCTGTGCTATACAGTAGGACCTTGTTATGTATCCATTCTATATATAATAGTTTGCATCTGCTAATCCCCAACTCCCACTCCATCCCTCCCCCAACGCCCCATCCCCCTTGGCAACCACAAGTATGTTCTCTGTCTGTGAGTCTGTTTCTGTTTGATAGATAGGTTCATTTGTGTCATATTTTAGATTCCACATATAAGTGATATCATATGATGTTTGTCTTTCTCTTTCTGACTTACTTCACTCAGATGATAATCTCTAGTTCCATCCATGTTGCTGCAAGTGGCATTATTTCGTTCTTTTTTATGGCTGAGTAATATTCCATTGTATATAGGTACCACATCTTCTTTATCCGTTCCTCTGTGGATGGACATTTAGGTTGTTTCCATGTCTTGGCTATTGTACATAGTGCTGCTATGAACATAGGGGTGCATGTATCTTTTCAAATTATAGTTTTCTCGGGGTATATGTCCAGGAGTGGAATTGCTAGATCATATGGTAGCTCTATTTTTAGCTTTCTGAGGAACCTCCATACTGTTCTCCACAGTGGCTGCACCAACTTATATTCCCACCAACAGTGTAGGAGAGTTGGGAAAGCTATTTAAATGGGAACAGAATTGTTAGCTTTACTCCATATCTGATCCCCTTTATCCTTCTTCTTCCTGCCTCAAATACACACAGTGCTGAAGAGGGAGTAACCAGCTTGCAAGCATGAGGATGAAAGTTACAAATTTAATTAACAGAATCAACACACAGAAAGAGCCTGAACCCTCAGGGCATTAGGGAACCACCATAAGGAACCTGACTATAAGGAACCCACCTCCAGACCACTTGTTCCAGGAAAAACAGAGGCCCCTGGCTGGTTAAGCCAGTGTAGCGGCTCTGACCGCACTCAGTCCTGACTGATAGAGTAAAACAAACTAGAAATGAGACGAAAAAAATGGTAGATGGAACCAGAAGAAAATGGCAAGGTTTGTCTCTCAGGCAGAGACTGTTGTATATAATCAGCAAGTCTCCCACCAACTCTCCACCGCCGGCTAGGGTCCATCACCAGGGGTTACTCAGATTAGGACGAGCGTCCACCACCATGAATGGGCTCTCGAGTTACGGTCTCAGCTGATGTTTCCGGAGAAGAGAGCATTAGGGTTGGGTTTTATAACTTTGCCACTCTCTGCCTCTCTTTCTTTATTTGCGAAATGGGGGCAATAATAAAGCCTACCTCTTAAGATTGTTCTAAACATTTAATGAGATAATACATGTAATATGCTTAGAATAATTCCAGGCATACTGGGAAGCAGTTTATAAATGCTACTCATTATCACTATGGGCTGGAATCATTACTGATGCTGCACAGACAAGAAGAACCAGCTCCCAGAGACACAGTCTCAGCACTCCTCCCCTTGCCATAAACAGGGTCACTGCCTTACCCCATTCTTTCCCATACAAAACACACTGGAAGTGGGCATTCCCTGGTGGTTCAGTGGTTAGGACTCGATGCTTTCGCTGCCGGGGCCCGGGTTTGATCCCTGGTCAGGGAACTAAGATCCCTAAGCCGAGTGGCACAGCCCAAAACAAAACAAAACAAAACAAAAAAACACGCTGAAAGTATGGGAGTTTGCCCACTGAGTGATTATAGTGAAAAAAGTACGCCAGAAATACATGTTGGGTGATTTGGAGGTTCTAGCGTAAGTAGCAGACCTAGTTCTTCTCTTCAAGGGAGCTCCCAGTCTGGTGCAGGGAGGGGGTAGGGCCCAGTGCCTTAACCGCCTCAGGCCTTGTGACACGCCACTCTGCTCCGTGAGGTGCTCTTAAGTAGCGTGAGGTCTCAGAGAAAGAAGATCTTAATTTTTTTTTTTTTAACATCCTTATTGGGGTATAATTGCTTGACAATGGTGTGTTGGTTTCTGCTTTATAACAAAGTGAATCAGTTATACATACACATATGTTCCCATATCTCCTCCCTCTTGCGTCTCCCTCCCACCCTCCCTATCCCACCCCTCTAGGTGGTCACAAAGCACCGAGCTGATCTCGCTGTGCTATGCGGCTGCTTCCCACTAGCTATCTACCTTACGTTTGGTAGTGTATGTATGTCCATGCCTCTCTCTCGCTTTGTCACAGCTCACCCTTCCCCCTCCCCATATCCTCAAGAAGATCTTAATATTTGCCTGAGTCTTTTAGCCAATGTTTATTGGGGGTCTTGAGCTAAAATACTAACAGCAAAAAAAGAGGAGGGGAAATGGAATGGAATCAAGTTCACCTTAGAAGAAGCCTGATAGGATGTGAATGCCCCCAGGGTGAGGATATTATCTTATTCATGTAAAAACCCCAGTACAAGTACACTTTCTGGCACATGGAAGGAATTTTCCCAGCTGAGTTCTTGATACTTTTCTGTCTCTGGGATTTTGCTTTTGCAAACACCACAGTTATTCAACACTTCTACTCCTGGCTCTGGCAAAGCAGCTTTTAGCAGACCAATGATCCCAGGAAGAACCCGGAGAAAAGCCAGAGAACATGAAAATAAAAATCTGTTTGAAGGCATCAGAGATCTGCCAAGGCTTGAGGGGCCAGGCCCTCTGAGAAAGGAAGGCCCCACGCCCTTTCCCCCTCAGTAAGTTTTTCATTCTTAATTGCATAAGGCAGAGGTTAAGAAGTCAAGCAAAGGAAAAGCTGCTGAAAAGCAGAGTGAGGGGCTTCCCTGGTGGCGCAGTGGTTAAGAATCCACCTGTCAATGAGGGGACACGGGTTCGAGCCCTGGTCCGGGAAGATCCCACATTGCCGCCGAGCAACTAAGCCCGTGTGCCACAACTACTGAGCCTGTGCTCTAGAGCCCGTGCGCCACAACTACTGAGCCTGTGCTCTAGAGCCCGTGCGCCACAACTACTGAAGCCCACGCGCCTAGAGCCCGTGCTCTGCAACAAGAGAAGCCACCACAGTGAGAAGCCTGCACACGGCAACAAAGAGTAGCCCCGCGTTCGCTGCAACTACAGAAAGCCCGCACGCAGCAACGAAGACCCAACGCAGCCCAAAATTAACTAATTAATTTTAAAAAAAGCAGAGTGAGGTTTTCAGAATCTCATGGTGCTGGAAAGGCAAAAAAGAGAATTCTGGGGAGAGGCTCTCATAAACAAAGCTCTTCTTGGGACCTCTAGGAAGCAACACCCTAGGGATGCGTGAACTCAAGGTAGACCCAGCCTGAGAAAGGTAAAACTTTCTCTCAGGTCAACTGAGCCCTTGCTTAGACTGAGGTTAGCTCCCCCTGCTCTAGATGCTGAGATTTACCTTTTACCTTCAGAGAGGGTTGACTTGCTAAAGGAAGATAACATCATCCAGAACCTCTAAAATTTTCATACACAATGTTCTTCATTCCATCAAAACTTAATAAAAAAGTGAGAAACTAAGAAACAGGACCAAGAAGAAACAGATAATAGAAACAGACCCGTAGGTGATCCAGATACTACACTTATCTCTAAAGGTAATGACATTTTAAATAAATGTCATTAGTACATTCAAGAAATAAATGGTAGGATGGAGAATTTCACCAGGAAACTAGACCCTATTAAAAAAGAATCAGTATAGACCAGGGAACTCTACTCAAGGCTCTGCGGTGACCTAAATGGGAAGGAGATCCAAAAAAGGAGGGGATATATGTATACGTATGGCTGATTCACTTTGCTGTACAGCAGACACTAACACAACATTGTAAAGCAACTATACCCCAATACAAATTTTAAAAATAAACAAATTTTAAAAAATTTTTAAAAAGAATCAAATGGAAATTCTGTAATGAAAAATATACTGACTGAAATGAAGATCTACAACATTGTAAATCAACTATACTCCAATAAAATAAAATAAAAAAATGAAGATCTCATTAGGTAAGTTTAATAGTTTGGATACAGCTGAAGAGAGGATAAGTGACCTGTCAGATAGGTCAGGAAAAAGCACTCAGACTGAAGCAGGGAGAAGACCTCGTTGGGTGGAAAATACAGAAAAGAGACAGAGGACATATTAAAAAGTTTTAACGTATATATTTGGATTCCCAGAAGGAGCGAAGGGAGAGAATGGGACAAAGGAATTTTATAGACAAAAAAGGCCATGAATTTTCCAAAATTGGTGGAAGACATCACAGCAGTTTAAAGAACATCATTTGAATCCCAAGTTGGATAAAACCCAATTACTCAAAGCCAATTTCTTTCAACACTTGACTCGTTCACGGTTTAGAAGTAAAACCATGAGAAGCTTCATTGAGTACATGTGATTGAGGCTGGAGAATGAGACACTATTGTTCAACTTGACCTCAACTTTGCCTTTAAACCAGAGTAAACCTAGGCAGATCAGGCTAGGATAAAGTTACCCTGGCTTAACTTTAGAACCAGAACAAAAATAAAAACATCAGCTCTGTGACTTTATTTTATTTTTTTTAATCTGCTCTGAAGTAAGGAGAGACTATGTCTCAGACAGTACTGCCATCCTAATAACTTTTTCAGCTTTTTGATCACTGATGTTTTCCTGGAAAATCTTGTCTTCTTTGACATTTGAGTGCTGGTATTTAGCACTTTTATTTCCATTTCTTTTTCTTTTATGAAATCAGTCATCATCTTTATTATTTTTTTAAGATGCCAAGTTTTACAAGCTGTGAATCCTTTTTCTTAAAAAAACAAAAAAAACCCACTAGATATTTTTTCCCCAGAAGCTTGTAGTTGAAGGGCAAAGCCTCCCTAATAACACTGTACTGAATATTTCAGGGTTTCTGGGTTTTTTTTCCTGGACAGCACCCACCTGGAGCCTGTCAGAGGCTGCTGATAAGGCAAGAAGAGCCCGCTCTTGAACTGTGTAAACCCGATCTGGAAACTGCTCGTGCTTGATTCTGATTTGAGGAAAGCAGGGAGGAGTGAGATTTGTCAACATGTCATTGGAGTGTCAGGGTGTTTGACACTGTCCTGGCCAGTCCCTTGCTACTTCATTCTCCACAGAGGGCTCCCCTCACTGATGAGCAGAGCTGGCACAGCCCGGCGGGCTTCCCCCCACATTCCCAAGGTGGTGGCTGCACTCCATCTAACATCCCTGCAGGGTTAGCTTAGCTGGCCTGGGGCTCTGTGTAGCTAGCAGAAACACACTCCCTGGTAGAAAGCTGACTTGCTAACGCTTACCCCCTTTAAATCCCTGGAGGACTGTTTTTTTCCAACAGTTACTGCCTGTTAGACCAAAGGAAGACCTGCTTCCTTACTATCCCTCATTTTTTGGAAGGATAGGGTTCTAGGGACTGGAGAATTGGCCCCGTGTAGAGAGAGGAAGCATAGATATTCCTCAACAGGCTCTCCTGTTCATTCTCCGGCAGATACTTTCTGAGCACCTACTGTGAGTAAGGCCCCCAGAGTCGGGGGTAGAGACGGGACGGGGAAAGGAACGTGCTCAGTCAGGCGTGGCCTTAGTATTTCAAGCATTGCCCGCAGAGAAAGACCCTCTTTGATGGTAGGTCGTCGTTGTGACAGTTTCAGTTACATGAAACAAGTAAAGTTTTTCAAAGTCTCTGACCTGGAAGACCATCCCGCATTCCTCTCATACTCCCCCCTTCCAGCTGGTGACGGCTTCTCAAGAAAACCTAATTCACTCACTGCATTTTGTCAGGGATCCTAAAAGGTCTCATGCCCTGCCAACATTTATTCCATATTTTTTCCGTCTGTGGGAAAGAAAATTGATTCTGTAGGACCCGAGAAAAAAGTACCAGGAGGACAGTCCTAAATCCCACGAGGTGGACTGCAGGCCTGCCTACATGGCATTTGCCCATCTGAGAGGTGAGCCTAGATTTGCTTCTCTGCCCTCTCCACGAGACCTGAGCCCTTAGAGGCCAAGGCTATGTTTCAACCATCTTTCGTTCCCCAGAAAGTGGAGCAGAGACCTGGCACCTGGTGGAACTCATGAAAGTCATTAGAAGTATTTCCTTTTGAGCCACAGGATTGACAGTAATCTACTAGATCGATGATCTGAGACAAAATGGCAGCCATAGTGGTGTGCTCACAAACGTGTTCTAAGAACCTCTGTGTATCAGGCACTGGGCTTGGTGATGTGGGGATACAAAGTTACTTAAGAGAGAACCCCCGCTCTCACCTGGCTCACTACGTGGATGGAGAACGGAGGCACGTGTGAAATGCCAGGATGGGCACGGTAAGCACCAGATAATGTTAGCCACTGGCAGCATGTGGCTATTTACATTAAAATGGAATGAAATTTTCTGTTCCTCAGTCACACTAGCTGCATGTCCAGTACTCCATGTATCCACATGTGCCTAATGCCTTCAGCACTGTAGAGCACAGATGTATTTCCGCCACATAGAGATGAGAAAGCATTATCTGTTCTGTTGGTCACGGGAGGTTCCATAGCAGATGTGAGATAAGAGCCAGCCCTTGGTGTTGATGAGAAAGGGGTAGACTGTCCAGTGGAATGGCATAAGCCAGGGGAACCTTTGGAGCCTGTCTGGTGGCAGCATTAGTAGCAATGATGCCATGGTCACACTTCTGAGGGTACTTCTGTTCTTCCTTCTTTGGTCGGCTCCCACCATCTGACCGTGAGGGGTAGTGTCTTTGGTCCTCCCTCCTTTCTCATAGGACTGCCATCTATTCCCACCACTCTAACCTTCACCAGCACGCTCAGGCACCCTTCCCTATCCAGGCCTGGCCACACTCAGGTCACAGAGGCACATGACCACCTACTGGACATGATTAAAACCTTCTTTGGAAGTTCCACTAAAGAGATAGCTGTGCGCTGGAAGAGCTGTCCTCCTCTCTGTGGGAAGGCACGTGTTCTGAGGAGGCACAAAGCCTTCATCAGGGATTGTGCTGGTCTGCGAGGGCTGCCATAACAAAATACCATGGGCTGGCTGGCTTAAACAACAGTCATTTACTGTCTCACAGTGCAGAGGCTGGAAGTCCTGGATCAAGGTGCCCTCAGGGCTGGATTCCTCCGAGGACTCTCTCCTTGACTTGCAGTCAGCCACGCTCTCACATGGTCACCCCTCTGTGCACGTGTGCTCCCCGGGGTGTCTGCCTCTTACTGAGAGAGCGGGCATGTTGGGTCAGGGCTTCGCCCTAACAATGTGATTTCAACAACCTCAGTCACCTCTCTAAAGACCTTACCTCCCGATCTGGTCACATTCTGGGGCCCTGTGGGCTGAGACTCCAACACATGAATTTGGGGAAAACACAGTTCAGCCTGTAACAGGGATGGCTCGAGACAGGATCATCTGCCTTGCAGCCGGATCAGCCACAGCAATGAGCAGCAGAGTGACAGAGGCCCTAGCCACGACCGTGATGTCAGACTCTTTCTCTGCAGGACTTTGCGTTGCCCGCTTCAGGGCGACAAGGGCTGGGCTCGCTGGCACTCGCGCCAGGGCACCCGATGGCAGCTCATCGTCCCGCTCCACCCTTGTTTTCACACCTCCCAGTAACCTGTGCTGCTTTTTTTTTTTTTTTTTTTTTTTGCGGTACGCGGGCCCCTCACTGCTGTGGCCTCTCCCGTTGCGGAGCACAGGCCCCGGACGTGTAGGCTCAGCGGCCATGGCTCACGGGCCCAGCTGCTCCACGGTATGTGGGACCTTCCTGGACCAGGGCACGAACCCGCGTCCCCTGAATCGGCAGGCGGACCCTCAACCACTGCGCCACCCCCCTCTCTTTCTGTCTTTACTGGGGAGCGACTTCTCCCCTTTTTCTCAAGTAAACACTGTCTTTCACAACTATCTTCTTTCCTCTTTCTGCCAGCCACCTTTTCTGACAGTTCCCTAACCACTGCCTCCACCGCGATCTTTCCAGGCTGGTTTTGACAGCCACGGCGTGTGCCGGCTTGTGCTCCTACATATCAACAGGTGGACATACCAGGCAGTGTAGGAGTCCTAAGAGTACAGTCTTCTGAGTAAAACAGACTTGTATTCAAATGAAAATTACTCACTGGCATTTGAGACTTGTTAAGTGAAACTCATCTGTAATATGAGAACAGTGACACTTAACTTGAACGTTGCTGGACAGACAGTTTATAATGTATCCAGGATGCCTACTTGCCCATAGTATGTTCTCAGTTAAAGGCATAATAATTGTTATCATCCCTGACTCTACTTTGCATTTCCTCTTTCTGTACCTTTGAGCACTATTCCACCAGCTGGCTGAGACCTCGCCCTTTTTCATGCCTATCTTAGTTCCATTCTCCAAGGTCCATCTTTTTCTTTTTTTTTTTTTAACATATTTATTGGGGTATAATTATTTTACAATGGTGTGTTAGTTTCTGCTTTACAACAAAGTGAATCAGCCATACATATACACATGTTCCCATATCTCCTCCCTCTTGTGTCTCCCTCCCTCCCACCCTCCCCATCCCACCCCTCCAGGCGGTCACAAAGCACCGAGCTGATCTCCCTGTGCTATGCGGCTGCTTCCCACTAGCTATCTACCTTACGTTTGGTAGTGTATATATGTCCATGCCTCTCTCTCGCTCTGTCACAGCTCACCCTTCCCCCTCCCCATATCCTCAGGTCTGTTCTCTAGTAGCTCTGTGTCTTTATTCCTGTCTTACCCCTAGGTTCTTCATGACATTTTTTTTCTTAAATTCTATATATATGTGTTAGCATACGGTATTTGTCTTTCTCTTTCTGACTGACTTCACTCTGTATGACAGACTCTAGGTCTATCCACCCCATTACAAATAGCTCAATTTCGTTTCTTTTTATGGCTGAGTAATATTCCATTGTGTATATGTGCCACATCTTCTTTATCCATTCATCCGATGATGGGCACTTAGGTTGTTTCCATCTCCGGGCTATTGTAAATAGAGCTGCAATGAACATTTTGGTACATGACTCTTTTAGAATTTTGGTTTTCTCAGGGTATATGCCCAGTAATGGGATTGCTGGGTCATATGGTAGTTCTATTTGTAGTTTTTTAAGGAACCTCCATACTGTTCTCCATAGTGGCTGTACCAATTCACATTCCCACCAGCAGTGCAAGAGTATTCCCTTTTCTCCACATCCTCTCCAGCATTTATTGTTTCTAGATCCAAGGTCCATCTTTTTGTATATCTGTGCGCGCACACACGCACACACACACACAGGCACACACACTGGCAGGAGACTGTCAAGCCCCATTCATATCCTTCACCCTCCTCTCTGCACAAAACAGAGGCTGCTTACGTTGAGTACCTGCAGTTCTCTGCCTGCAGGCATGTTTCCTGGCCAGAGAGCATTCTCAGGTCTCAGGCCGTGCAAGCTGGAAGTGTCAGAAAACTAAACACCCCTCAACAGGGGCCAGTGGGAAGTTGGTGGATAAATCCTCCAGCCTTCTTGCTCTTTGGGGAGGATAACTAACTCTCAAGTGTGTTCTACACTCCCCCCCGCAAGACCCCCAGCAGGACCGAACTTCAACTGCCCACATCGGCTTCTCAGTGACACAGCCTTTAACTGTCTGTCCCTTCACCATCTCACTTCCCCACCTGAGGCCGCTGCTTCCTGAGATGCCCCATGTACACTGCATGCACTCAGAACCTTCTCTCAGTATCTGTTTTCGTGGGAACCCAACCTGAGACGCAAACATAACGCGTGTCATCTTTCATCAACTGCACAGGACACGCTCCCTCCCTCACTTCGTGATTCCTCAGTAACACCTGAACTAATGGGTGTGAAGCAGTCGGTGCTCACTCCAGACACCTGTCAGGAAGTTGTGACTCCTGCAGTGTCTCCAGTGCTACCAGAAGTTCTTTTCCATGAAAGAATGGTTAGGGGATGATTTGCCTGGCCCCAGGCAGCAAGCAAAGCAAATGCCACCACGGCGTATAAAACATAACAACAACGGCAACGACTATGCTGTTAAATGCTCGAGAATGCGAGCCCCGATGCAGCAGGTCCTTTGTGACTCTGTCTGACCCTCTGACCACCGTGGCCTAAGCCCACCGCCATGAGCTCTCTGTCCCTCGTTCCTCAACACCGGAAGAAAATGTATAGCTCATGAATTTCTTCTACTGACACACCAGAAAAATTCTTTCACCTTTATTTTCTGGTTGTTTTCCCAAGAGACTGTACAACTGACTTTGCTTTTGTCATTAAGCATCTGCTCGGAAGCTGCTTTCCCCCCGTCAGATCACGCACCATATGCCATCATCTGCTGGAATTGCACATTTTCTTGGTTGACAATCACCATAAACTTTTGCGTGTCTGGAACACATTCATCATAAACTCGAGACTTTATTCAAAATTGTGTGAACTCTGCAGTGCCATGGAGTACAAGGGTCTTCTCTGAACAGCGTGACTATTCGGGATTCACAGGGAATACGAAGTCCCAGAGTAACACTGGGCATTGGAATCTCCAGATGTGGGGCTGTGCTTGAAATTTCAAGATCTGAAAGCACTAAAGAAGGACGCAGAGGGAAAACTGTACAAAATGTAGCTTTCATCATTACAAAGGACTCTGGTGGTATCCCCTCTAATATCAATAATATGCAAAATTTAAAGTAGCCAGGAGAACCTGGGGTCCATCCAAGCCAGCTGAACAATCCCCTGACGTCTGCTCTCCAGAAATTTCACTGTTAATATCCCCATGGGTATAGCAGGTACTTTAATGCCCTTTTTTTTTTTTTTTACAATCGGGCGTTATTTTCAAATCCCAGGAATTCTTCAGTGTTCTTTATTGGGGAGTTGCAGAAACAATGAACATATGGCTAATTTTGGGACTTCCCTGGCAGTCCAGTGGTTAGGTCTTGGTGCTTTCAATGCGGAGGCCCAGGTTCAAGCCCTGGTCAGGGAACCAAGATCCCGCAAGCCGCGCAGCGTGGTCAGAAAAAAGAAGAAAAAAGAAGAAGGAAAATATGGCTAATTTTGGTCCTGGACAAATTCAAAATCAGACACACGTGTATTGACATCAGACAGTTTCCCACTGGATATTTATTTATTTATTTATGGCTGCGTTGGGTCTTCATTGCTGTGTGTGGGCTTTCTCTAGTTGCGACGAGCAGGAGCTACTCTTCGTTGCAGTGTGCGGGCTTCTCATTGCGGTGGCTTCTCTTGTTGTGGAGCATGGGCTCTAGGTGCGCGGGCTTCAGTAGTTGTGGCGTGTGAGCTTAGTTGCTCCGCGGCACATGGGATCTTCCCGGACCAGGGCTCGAATCCGTGTCCCCTGCATTGGCAGGCGGATTCTTAACTACTCTGCCACCAGGGAAGTCCCTCCCATTGGATCTTGATCCCTTTTTCATGTTTGAGCATCATTTACACCAATCCAGTTCTTAATTTCATCCTTTCTCTTAGTTGATAATTCATCCACCATTCATTCGTCTTGTACTCTGGCCAGACACACCGCGTGGATCCCCCAGTCCTGAAAATGGTAACAGA
The DNA here is from genome assembly GCF_963455315.2 of Globicephala melas. Classification (NCBI taxonomy): domain Eukaryota; kingdom Metazoa; phylum Chordata; class Mammalia; order Artiodactyla; family Delphinidae; genus Globicephala; species Globicephala melas. The sequence continues at coordinate 144,531,151 of NC_083317.1, forward strand.
AGAGCTGAGTGTGAGTTACCCTATCACTCAAGCACTCACAAGAAGCTAAGATTCCACCAAGTAGGGCGAGCCTCCTGTCCGTGGATTTCCACTGGCTGGCTGACCAAATGGTCCTTTCCCAGGTGCTGCCCTGAAACAGTTTTTCACAAGTCTGTCTCTAGAGTTTTCTCTAAAACCAGGGGCAGAATAAACACGAGAAACATATTGCAGCGTCCTCTAGTCCTCATGAACAAGGCAGTTCTTTTTATCCTGGAATTTTAACTAAGGTCAGCTGACTACATAGAGAAGTCTTTCATTCATGCCTGTCCGCATTCCCTTTGAATCTGAGCCTTGTAGTATCTATGTTACTCGTACAAAGTTGTGACTTTTTTCATCTATTTAGTCTTCGCTTAATTTACTTTATGATCCCTGAACCCTGGTAGACAAAACCTAGAAAAAAATGGGGTGGTGTCTAAGCAGAAAATTGATGACCTGGGGTCTTCAGGTCCCCTTACTTGTGTAAGTTACAGGAGTTCATATTTGGTATCTCTACCCAACACTCAGTCCAGTGATGTCATGTTAGATGATTCTTGAACTTGGCCACGATCAGAGTATTCACACGGTGGAAATCAGCAAATACTGTGAATCAGGGCTTCTCCCCCCCAGAGAGCACTTACCAGCACACCACTGGGCAAAGGTCAGCTTATGTTTGGCATAAGAAAACAAGATCTTACAAAAGCATTTGAAAAATTTTCAGAGGAATTGGAGCTGTTTCTGTAAATCAGTGGATCCCAGCCCTTTAAAACTCCGTATCTCCATTATATACTAAATATTTTAGAAAACATCCTATTCCATTCTGAAATGAATTTCATAGATGATATAATCTACCTGCACAAAACCTTTAAAAAAAAGTCAGCATAATATCCCAATGATAATATAAAGGAAAAATGAAATGAAAGTTACTTATAATAGATGAATATATATTTTAATATATAAATGTTTGGTCATGTCTCCACTAGAAGACAAGATAAGGTAGCCTAATGTTCATACCTTTATTTAGAACCACAGAGAAAGCAGCAGCTACAGTGCAGATGGATAGAGGTGAGGTTTCAGTGAATTAGTGTAATGTTCTGAAATGATGAACAATTCTTAGTAAAGTTCTGCACAATGTAAAATACACTTTTCCCTCAACCCACAAGGTAATTGCATCTTGAAAGGTCCAGTGCATATTTAAAACCATGCAAAAAAATAGTTTGTGTGTTTGTATAAGAAGGAATTTGTTTCTAGGTTCAGGTTATGTACCTGCGTGGATTGCCTGCCTTCTAAAGTCACATGAGACATGGGCAGTGCTTCCTTGTACAGAACCACTGACATCTCTAGCACCATCCACTAAATGCCAGGAGTGCCCTCAGTCAAAGAGGCAACCAAATATCTCCTAAAGACTCACAAAGCAACCTAGGAATAGTACTGCCCTAGATAAGAACCAGTACTCTACATCGAGGCCAAGGAATGTCCTTCAGAGCCTGGCCTGTCTTTGTCTTGATGAGCTACCCCTTTGTCTTGATGAGCTACTATCAAAAAGGAGAATTGATCGGCTGAAAGGACAGTGATACCTGGGCATCCAGAGAGGAGATGCCAAGCGACCCAAACTCTAAGCAAATCCAAAAGATGCAGGGACAGCTGGAGAGACAGCAGGGGACTCTGAGGAAGAGGGATAGTACAGGAAAGACTCCTTGCCAGCAGGGGCAGTGCAGCGGGAGGTTAGGAACTGGGTGAGGACAGTGTGGAAGCAGCTGACTTTGGGGAAATGGCCAACTGCGAATGGAATCACCATCCGGCTTCAACAGTTGTCTGTCATCCAGGAATTGTGGGAGGCACGAGGGACAGTCCTCATGGGACATCACAGAGCTGGGCCCTCCTGGAAATGAGTCTGTAAGTTATCTAATCACTCTTGGCTTCTACTATTACATTGTGGTCAAGGTGCTTCTTGGTGGGAAATTGATAGCAAACTATTATCTAGAGGAAAATGGATATTTTATTTTTCTTTTGTCCTCTGTCCCTCATTCCCTTCTTTCTCCTGTGTTTAATCTCTTAGGTGTTTATTTAAAAGATAAAAATTACATGCAGATAGGAAGGTATTTCTTTCCTTCAACGCTGTGATCCAACCTGTGACAAATCTGTACTATACACTATGTAAATGGCTAACAAGTCAATTGCAAACCAACTGAAGGTACAAACCTTAGTGTTGGTGCTGAAATCTCTTCAGAATCATCATCATGATCTCAAAGTTTGTTTCAAAATTTGAAAGCATCAAGTGTCAGTCAAAACTGAAGATGAAACACTAATGAATATTGACTTCTCATGCTTTAGGTATACTTCCTTTTTAGACTTTTTGGTTCTCCACTATTCTTACCGTACTGTTTCATTCAAATTTCCTTCACGCTAACTTTGTGTGATTGAAATAAAATAGCAGTATATACATATAAAAAATTATATCCTGATATATTAAGGCTTCGGTGTTTCTTCATTAGATGTTGGTATGAAATAAGAGACCTGATTATGTAGATGCTGACATGAGGTTTCATCAAGATGCTCTTCATACTTAGAGTTAAATATTCAAGGCTGGTTCTGTAGTGACTCCCCGGCTCCCCGCCTCCCTTTCCCTCCAAGTGCTTGACATGATTGTGGTGAGAGCACCTCACCTTCTCAAGATTGTTTACCGGAGTAGTTGTTCTCAAACTTTTTCAATCCAAGGACCAATTGAGAAGAGTTAAAAAAAAAATCTGTCAGTCATCTGTCCCATCCACACTTTATTTTTAAGTAAACGCTTTATTGAAATACACATAGAAGTAAAGTGGGAAAATCGTAAGGATACAGTTTGGAATTCTTTTCCAACTGACCAGCACGCAGATCAAGAAACAGAACACCAAATCCCCTTTCTACCTTCTTCTGGTCTCTGATCCTGACCCGAGGGTGACAGGCATCCTAAGTCGTAACAGCATAGATTAATTAGGTCTGTTTTTGAACTTTATAAAAATAGAATCATGGAATTGTACTTTTTTGCGTGTTTCTGGCTTCTTTCACTCAATATTGTGATTGTGGCATTCATCCACGCCATTGCCTGTAGTTAAAGTTCATTCTCTCACATTGCCTAATAGTATGTAATGGTTGAATATGGCATATTTTATTTATTCCTTCTACTACTGATGGATGTTTGGTTAGTTTTCCGTTTGGGGCTGTTATGATTAGTGCTGCTATGGCCATGTTTTACATGTCTTTTATATGAACATATGTATGCATCTCTGTTGGGTACATCCCCATCTCTATTGGGTATATCCCCATCTCTACTGGGTACATATGTAGGAATGCAATCCCCATGTACTAGAGGTTGAAGTATATCAGATTTCAGTCGATATTGGCAAATGGTTTTCCAAGATAGTTGTACAAATTTTGATTTCCATCGGCAATGTATGAAAAGTCAGATTTCTCCACATCTTTGCACACCCTTTGTAGCATTCCTTGTTTGATTGTTTTAATTTAGCCATGTTGGTTGGTATGCAGTGCTATTATTGCATTGTGGTCTTAAATTTCATTCCCAGAAACCAGTTGAGCACCTTTGCAACCCAGGCTGGTTTGGTATTCAGCTGTCACATGCTGACATGGCCAGCATTTCTCCTCAAGGGTCAGTGCCTCTACTATACTGAGTGCTAAATATTTTATTAAATACTGTTTTCTAGGACAGCTCTATTGAGGTGTGATTGACATGCATTAAATTGCACATATTTAAAGTGTAAAATTGGATAAGTTTTGACATACGTATACACCTGTGAAATCGCCACCACAATCAAAATAATATACATAGCAAAGGAAACCATTAACAAAATGAAAAGGCAACCTCTGGAATGGGAGAAGATATTTGCAAGTCACAAATCTGATAAGGGGTTAATATCCAAAATATGTACAGAAGACATATAACCCAACAGCGGAAAAAAAAAAAATCTGATTGATAAATGGGTGGAGGATCTGAATAAACATTTTTCCGAAGACGACATACAGACAGACGGCCAACAGGTACACGAAAAGGTGCTCAACGTCACTAATCATCAGAGAAGTACAAATCAAAACCACGATGAGATATCATCCCACACCTGTTAGAATAGCTGTCATCAAAAAGATAAGAAATAACAAGTGTTGGTGAGTGTGAGGAGAAAAGGGAATCCTTATGTACTGTTGGTGGGAATGCAAATTGGTGCATCCGCTATGGAAAACAGTATAGAGGTTCCTCAGAAAATTAAAAAGAGAACTACCACGTGATCCAGAAATCCCACTTCTTAGTAATTATTCAAAGAAAATGAAAACACTGACTTGAAAAGATATCTGCATCCCCGTGTTCAACGCAGAATTATTCACAATAGCTAAGAAATGAAAACAATCTAAGTGTCCATCAATGGATGAATTGGTTTTTTAAATGTGATATATATTTTTTATTTAGCCATAAACAAGAAGGAAATCCTGCCATTCGTGACAACATGGATGGACGTTGAGGGCATCATGCTAGGTGACGCAAGTCAGACAGAAAAAAACAAACACCATACAATCTCACTTATATGTGGAATCTAAAAAACAAAAATGAAAAAACTGAACTCATAGATACAGAGAACAGATTGGTGGTTTCCAGAGGCGGGGGTGGCGGGTGGCACTGAGGGGGTGAGGTGCCGGCAAAATGAGTGAAGGTCCTCAAAAGGTACAACCTTCCAGTTATAAAATAAATAAGTCCTGGGGATGTAATGTACAGCTTGGTGACAATAGCTGATAATACTGCATGGCACATTTGAGTTTCTAAGAGAGCAAAATTTAGAAGTTCTCACCACAAGAAAACACAAATCTGTAACTATGTATGGTGATGAATATTAACTAGACTTACTATAGTGATCATTTTGCAATATATACAAATATTGAAGCATCATTATGTTGTATCCCTGAAACTGATATGAAGTTGTATGTCAGTTATATCTCAATAATAATAATAATAGTCAACATGCCTACCAGCACCCCCAGAAGTATTTCTCCATGTGCTTTTCTACTCTTGTCCTCTTGCCCCTCCCTATTCCTCCAGACCTTGTCTTCAGGCAACCAGGGATCTGCTTCCTCTACCGTATATCAGTTTGCGTTTCCTAGAATATCCTTACATAGATGGAACCATACATTAAATATCAGTTTGCGTCTGTCTTCTTTCACTCAGCATACTTATTATGATGTTCATTTATGTCATGTCGTGTATCGGTAGTTCATTCCTTTTTTTTTTTTTTTTTTTTTTTTTTTTGCGGTACGCGGGCCCCTCACTGTTGTGACCTCTCCCGTTGCGGAGCACAGGCTCCGGACGCGCAGGCTCAGCGGCCATGGCTCACGGGCCCAGCCGCTCCGCGGCATGTGGGATCCTCCCAGACCGGGGCACGAACCCGCGTCCCCTGCATCGTCAGGCGGACTCTCAACCACTGCGCCACCAGGGAATCCCAGTTCATTCCTTTTCATTGCCAAGAGCTTTCCACTGTATGGATACACCAGAGTTCATCAATTTACCTGTTGGTGAAGAGTTGGATTATTTTCAATTTTGGGCTATTACAAATAAAGCTGCTATGAACATTCATGTTATTGAGTAAAAATACGCTTTAACGTATCTTAAATTAAATGAGTAAATACCTAGGAGTAGAGTGGCTAGATGATTTGAAAGGTACATGTTTAAGTTTTCAAGAAATTTCCAAACTCTTTTGAAAGTGGGTGTATGGTCTTGCACTTCTAGCAGTAGCGTATGAGAGTTCCAGTTTCTCCACGGCCACAGCAACATTTGGTTTGGCAGGTTTGGTGTTTGTTTTTTTTTAATTTTAGAGGTTTTTGTAGGTGTGTCATGCTAGCTCATTGTGGTTTTAATCTGCACTTCTCTAATAACTAGTGATGTTGTGCATCTTTTCATGTGTTTGTTTGCCAAGATATTTTGCCTTGGTGACATTTCTGTTCAAATAATTTACCCACTAGGGGTGAGGATGGGGTGCTTGCTTTGTTATTATTGAGTTTTGAAATTTCTTTATGTATTTTGGATACATATTCATTTTCTTTTAGCCGAGTCTTTCAAAGGAAAGAAGTTTTTAATTGTGATGAAATCTAAATTATAAGTTCATAGTTTTATGTGTCATACTTTGGTGTCACATCTAAAAAAAACCCATGCACAACCCAAGGTCGCAAGATCTCCTATTTTATTCGTCTAAAAGCTTATGGCATTATGTTTTACATTTAGGCCCATGGCCCATGTTGAGTTAAGTTTTATGTATGCTGAGAACTATGGATCATTGGTTTTTGTTCGTTTGCTTTTTTCAGTGGATATCTAATTGTTCGAGTGCTGTATTTCGCAGAGACTGTCCTTTCTCCTGGTCTGCATATAAGTTCAACGTTTTATCAGTAAATTAAAAGCACAAGGCTAATGCCATAGATTTCACTTTTAAAATGATGTTTTTAGGGCTTCCCTGGTGGCGTAGTGGTTGGGAGTCCGCCTGCCGATGCAGGGGACGCGGGTTCGTGCCCCGGTCCGGGAGGATCCCACATGCCGCGGAGCGGCTGCTCCCGTGAGCCATGGCCGCTGAGCCTGCGCGTCAGGAGCGTGTGCTCCGCGACGGGAGAGGCCACAACAGTGAGAGGCCCACGTACCGCAAAAACAAACAAACAAACAAAGAATAAAATGATGTTTTTATTTTATTATTTTTTTTATTTTACATTGGAGCACAGTTGAATAAAAATGTTGTGTTAGTTTCATGTGTACAGCAAAGTGATTAAGTTGTACATACACAGGTATCTATTCTTTTTCAAGTTATTTTCTCATTTAGGTTATTACAGAATACTGAGCAGAGTTCCCTGTACTATACAGTAGTTCCTTGTTGGTTATCTATTTTATTTTTAACATCTTTATTGGAGTATAATTGCTTTACAATGGTGCATTAGTTTCTGCTGTATAACAACGTGAATCAGCTATACGTATACATATATCCCCATATACCCTCACTCTTGCGGCTTCCTCCCACCCGCCCTATCCCACCCCTCTAGGTGGTCACAAGGCACCGAACTGATCTCCCTGTGCTATGCAGCTGCTTCCCACTAGCTATCTGTTTTACATTTGGTAGTGTATATATGTCAGTGCCACTCTCTCACTTTGTCCCAGCTTACCCTTCCCCCACCCTGCATCCTCAAGTCCGTTCTCTACGTCTGCGTCTTTATTCCTGTCCTGCCCCTAGGTTCTTCAGAACCTTTTTTTTTTTATTTATTCCATATACATGTGTTAGCATACAGTATTTGTTTTTCTCTTTCTGACTTACTTCACTCTGTATGACAGTCTCTAGGTCCATCCATGTCACTACAAATAACTCAATTTCGTTTCTTTGTATGGCTGAGTAATATTCCATAGTATATATGTGCCACATCTTCTTTATCCATTCATCTGTCGATGGACACTTAGGTTGCTTCCATGTCCTGGCTATTGTAAATAGAGAGGCAATGAACACTGTGGTACATGACTCTTTTTGAATTATAGTTTTCTCAGGGTATATACCCAGTAGTGGGATTGCTGGATCATATGGTAGTTCTATTTTTAGTTTTTTAAGGAACCTCCATACTGTTCTCCATAGTGGCTGTATCAATTTACATTCCCACCAACAGTGCAAGAGGGTTCCCTTTTCTCCACACCCTCTCCAGCATTTATTGTTTACAGATTTTTTGATGATGGTCATTCTGACTGGTGTGAGGTGATACCTCAATGTAGTTTTGATTTGCATTTCTCTAATGATTAGTGATGTTGAGCATCCTTTCATGTGTTTGTTGGCAATCTGTATATCTTCTTCGGAGAAATGTCTGTTTAGGTCTTTTGCCCATTTTTGGATTGGGTTGTTTGTTTTTTTGGTATTGAGCTGCATGAGCTGCTTGTATATTTTGGAGATTAATCCTTTGTCAGTTGCTTCGTTTGCAAACATTTTCTCCCATTCTGAGGGTTGTCTTTTGGTCTTGTTTATGGTTTCCTTTGCTGTGCAAAAGCTTTTATTTTTGTTTTTATTTCCATTTAACTAGGAGGTGGGTCAAAAAGTATCTTGCTGTGATTTATGTCATCGAGTGTTCTGCCTATGTTTTCCTCTAAGTGTTCTATAGTGTCTGGCCTTACATTTAGGTCTTTAATCCATTTTGAGTTTATTTTTGTGGATGGTGTTAGGGAGTGCTCTAATTTCATTCTTTTACATGTAGCTGTCCAGTTTTCCCAGCACCACTTATTGAAGAGGCTGTCTTTTCTCCACTGTATATTCTTGCCTCCTTTATCAAAAATAAGGTGACCATATGTGCGTGGGTTTATCTCTGGGCTTTCTACCCTGTTCCATTGATCTATATTTCTGTTTTTGTGCCAGTACCATACTGTGTTGATTACTGTAGCTTTGTAGTATAGTCTGAAGTCTGGGAGCCTGATTCCTCCAGCTCTGTTTTTCTTTCTCAAGATTGCTTTGGCTATTCGGGGTCTTTTGTGTTTCCATACAAATGGGTAGTGTAGTCATTTTCCCAATGTTGATTCTTCCAATCCAAGAACATGGTATATCTCTCCCTCTGTTTGTATCACCTTTAATTTCTTTCATCAGTGTCTTGTAGTTTTCTACGTACAGGTCTTTTGTTTCTTTAGGTAGGTTTATTTCTAGGTATTTTATTCTTTTTGTTGCAGTGGTAAATGGGACTGTTTCCTTAATTTCTCTTTCAGATTTTTCATCATTAGTGTATAGGAATGCAAGAGATTTCTGTGCATTAATTTTGTATCCTGCTACTCTACCAAATTCATTTATTAGCTCTAGTAGTTTTCTGGTAGCATCTTTAGGATTCTCTAAGTATGATATCATGTCATCTGCAAACAGTGACAGTTTTACTTATTCTTTTCTGATTTGGATTCCTTTTATTTCTTTTTCTTCTCTGATTGCTGTCGCTAAAACTTCTAAAACTATGTTGACTAGTAGTGGTGAGAGTGGGCACCCTTGCTTGTTCCTGATCTTAGAGGAAATGGTTTCAGTTTTCACCATTGAAAACAATGTTGGCTGTGGGTTTGTCATATATGGCCTTTATTGTGTTGAGGTACGTTCCCTCTATGCCTACTTTCTGGAGAGTTTTTATCATAAATGGGTGTTGAATTTTGTTGACAGTTTTTTCTGCGTCTATTGATATTATCATATGCTTTTTATCGTTCAATTTGTTAATATGGTGTATCACATTGATTGATTTTCATTTATTGAAGAATCCTTGCATTCCTGGGATAAACCCCACTTGATCATGGTGTATGATCCTTTTCATGTGCTGTTGGATTCTGTTTGCTGGTATTTTGTTGAGGATTTTTGCATCTATGTTCATCAGTGATGTTGGCCTGTAGTTTTCTTTTTTTGTGACATCTTTGTCTGGTTTTGGTATCAGGATGATGGTGGCCTTGTAGAATGAGTTTGGGAGTGTTCCTCCCTCTGCTATATTTTGGAAGAGTTTGAGAAGGATAGGTGTTAGCTCTTTTCTAAATGTTTGATAGAATTCGCCTGTGAAGCATGTGGTCCTGGACTTTTGTTTGTTGGAAGATTTTTAATCACAGTTTCAATTTCAGTGCTTGTGATTGATCTGTTTATATTTTCTGTTTCTTCCTGATTCAGTCTTTGAAGATTGTGCTTTTCTAAGCATTTGTCCCTTTCTTCCAGGTTGTCCATTTTATTAGCATGTAGTTGCTTGTAGTAATCACTCATGATCCTTTGTATTTCTGCAGTGTCAGTTGTTACTTCTCTTTTTTCATTTATGATTCTGTTGAATCTGAGTCTTCTCCCTTTTTGTCTTGATGAGTCTGGCTAATGGTTTATCAATTTTGTTTACCTTCTCAAAGAACCAGCTTTTAGTTTTATTGATCTTTGCAAATGTTTCCTTCATTTCTGTTTCATTTATTTCTGATCTCATCTTTATGGTTTCATTCCTTCTGCTAACTTTGGGGTTTTTTTGTTCCTCTTTCCCTTTAAGTGTAAGCTTAGGTTGTTTATTTGAGATTTTTCTTGAGGTAGGCTTGTATTGCTATAAACTTCCCTCTTAGAACTGCTTTTGCTGCCTCACATACGTTTTGGGTCGTCGTGTTTTCATTGTAATTTGTTTCTATATATTTTTTTATTTCCTCTTTGATTTCTTCAGTGATCTCTTGGTTATTTAGTAGCGTATTGTTTAGCGTTGTGGTCTGAAAAGATACTTGGTACAATTTCAATTTTCTTAAATTTACCAAGGCTTGATTTGTAACCCAAGATATGATCTATCCTGGGGTGGTGGAGAAGGCAAGATGGCAGTGCCCATGGAGGTGGCCGTGTGTACGATGAACTCAGCGGCCCAGCTGTGGAGCTGCGTCATGTGAGCAGTTGAGAAGAAAGTATATTCTTCCATGTCTTGGCTATTGTAAACAGTGCTGCAATGAACACTGGGGTGCATGTATCCTTTCAAACCATATTTTTCTCCAGATATATTCCCAGGAGTGGGATTGCTGGTTCATATGGTAGTTCTATTTTTAGTTTTTTAAGGAACTTCCATACTGTACTCCATATCATATTGTACCCTGTATCAATTTACATTCCCACCATCAGTGTAGGAGGGTTCCCTTTTCTCCACACCCTCTCCAGCATTTATTGTTTGTAGATTTTTTCATGATGGCCATTCTGACTGGTGTGAAGTGATATCTCGCTGTAGTTTTGATTGTTTTAATAATTAATCCTAATTTTATTTTACTTACAGTGAGGCCATTCAGATTGCCTTGAGACAGTTGATCATAGTTTCTGCCTCTTTTAAATTTCTACCAAGTTGTACACAGCAATATCTTCCAAGAAGTACTTTTTTTCATTCAACAAATATTTATTGAAGCATTACTATGTGTCAGGTACCATTCTTATTACTGGGGTCATTACAGTGAACTGGATAGAGTGGCTGCCCTCAAGGAGGTTACTTTCTATTATAGTAGACATACAATAAAGAATAAATGTATGCCAGGTAGTAATAACGTCCGTAAATTTTAAAATGTAGTGTCACAGAACAGACAGTGATGGACATGACCTAGAGCCCTATTTTAAATAGGGTCATTAGTGCCTCAATTAAGGCAACATATTCATAAACACCTGACGAAAGGGATGGAATAAGTCTTGTTGATATCCAAGCAAAGAGTATCCAGGCAGAGCAAAAATAAACTCAAAGATGCTGAAGTAGTGTATTTGGCATGCTTAAAAAATAGCTGCGGAGGGTCCTGGGGGTATTTGAATTGAGAATTTTAGATCTTGAAGAAACCTCGATATTACCCAGTTCCAGGATTGCTGGTAGATTTCATCTTCAAAGTCAATTCAAATGAATTGGTGGTGAACGCCTACAGCAGAAGTCAGTAAGTCTTTTCTGTCAAGGTCCAGATCATAAATACTTTCAGCTTGGTGGGACATACTGTTTCTGTTGCAGTCACTCAGCTCCGTCATTGGCTGAAAGCAGCCACAGTAATATGTAAATGAATGTGAGTGTGCTGTGCTCCAGTACAACTGTATTTTACTGGTGGGCTGGATTTGGCCCTTGAAGTCTGCCAGCATCTCGGCTAGTATGGTGTTGGGCAGTCTTACCTGTATCTCTCAGAGGGACTCATTAGTCATTCTGTCGTGGGCTCACACGGGGCACCTCAGCCGTGTATTTGCCACTGTGAGTCAAACAGCCTCCTTGTGTTACCCATTAGACCAGACAAGTTCTCACAAGCTGTTAGTGGAAAGTTAACTCTCTGGTCTCCTAATTCAGTTTTGTTACACTAGCCTGACCTCACCCCTCCAGATTTGCCTACGTGAAAGGTATAGGGCTTTGAGGGATGTGGGTGCAGCCCCCATGGCTAGAGCCCACCTAAGCCTGAATGGAAGACTTTCCTAGGAAGTGGCCGGTGGTTTTCAAAGTTAGAAGTAAGGGTTTCTGCAGAGCTTTGTCATATTGTGTCTTTGCCACACAGAAAAACAAGTGAAAGACTGAAGCTGCAACATGGTGGGGAGTGGACGTCCGCTGTGTCCCCTGCCACTGGCCTGTCCTTAGCAAGAAAGGAGAACAGACCTTGGTCCAAGTAGGAAAGAAAAGCAGATCTTTAACGTAAGGGAGACCTCACAGGAGGGATACCAAGATAATCATTTTTCTAATTTATAGTTTTAAACATGTCAAAGGAGATTTGAGTAATTAGAATATAGACTAAACTTGATTTCAAAAGAGACCCGAACTATGATGGCATAAATAAGATAGAAGTTAATCTCCGTCGTGTGATTGTCTAGAGATAAGTGGTCCAGGCTGGCTGGGTAGCGGTGCTCCATGTGGACATCCGAGGATTCAGGGTCCCTCCATCGCAAGGCTTTGCTATCCCTGGGTGGCTGCCCTCTTCCCTGCGGTCTGGGCTGGGTCCCACAGCATTTTAGCTGGCAGGAAAGGGAGAAGATAGACAGTGGAAGGTGGGAGAGTACTTTTTCAGGAAGTGACATGGAACTTGCACACAGCACATTTTGCTGATGAGAACATGATCACATAGCCACACCTGGCTGCACAGGAGTCTGGGAAACACCCTCTCTATCTGGGGAGCCATGTGCTCAGCTAAAAATCTATTAATGTGGATTTTCAAAGGGAACTGTGAATTAAGAGGGAGGCTGGAGTTAGCAGTTCGCCACAGAATTTATACAAGGAGGTGAAAAAACTTTCTGTCTATTTTTACCTAATATAGAAATAGTAATGCCTAACATTACATAATACTTTAGAGATTTAGAAAAATCTTTCTCATACATTATTTCATTTCATTCTTCAGCATTATCTTCCCTTGAAGTAAACACTATAATTGGAAGTAGATATTATCTTCATTTATGTGAAGACTTACTTCATTTATGTGAAGTAAGTCTCAGAAGGAGTGTGACGGACATAGAGAATTGACTTGTGGTTGCCAAGGGGGAGGGGGCTGGGGGAGGGGATGGAGTGGGAGGTTGGGATTAGCAGATGCAAACTGTTATATATAGAATGGGTAAATAACAAGGTCCTACTGTATAGCACAGGGAACTATATTCAATATCCTGTAATAAACCATATGGAAAAGAATATTTAAAGAATGTATGTATATGTATAACTGAATAATTTTACTGTACAGCAGAACTTAACACAACATTGTAGGTACTTCGCTGGTGGTCCAGTGGTTAAGACTCCGAGCTCCCAATGCAGGGGGCTCAGGTTCGTTCCCTGATCAGGGAACTAGATCCCGCATGTCACAACTAAGAGCCTGCATGCCGCAACTAAAAGATTCCACGTGCTGCAGCGAAGATCTCGCACACGGCAACGAAGATCCCGCATGCTGCAACTAAGACTGCAGCTATTATTTAGCGCAACGAAATAAATAAATACACACACACACACACACACACACACACACAAATACAACATTGTAAAGCAACTATACTTGAATTAAAAATTTTTCTAATTAAAAAATTTAAAAGGGCTTCCCTGGTGGTGCAGTGGTTGAGAGTCCGCCTGCCGATGCAGGGGACACGGGTTCGTGCCCCGATCCGGGAGGATCCCATATGCTGCAGAGCAGCTGGGCCCGTGAGCCATGGCCGCTGAGCCTGCGCGTCCGGAGCCTGTGCTCTGCAATGGGATAGGCCACAACAGTGAGAGGCCCGCGTACCGCCAAAAAAAAAATAAATAAAAAAAAAGAGTGTGAGATTACCAAAGCCATACAGCCACAACATACAGAGCCCAAACCTCACTCCAGGCTCAGAGCTTTACCATTTGCACTCCTAGAAACTTAACACCTAATCCTCTAAAGGCCTGTGACTTGGTGTTTACCAAATAGAATGTCCCATCCGATCAGAGGATCTGACACTTTAGTGTGCAAAGTCCCTGATTACCCCAATCCTAGAAATTTTCATTATGTAGCCTCCAGCGTGAAGCCCTGGAATTGCCGCGCTTTGGGAATCACCACAGTGATCTTACGTTTTATGATTGTATTTTGCTTAAACAGAGAGGGGAGATATTTCATATTATTTCTGTCTATTCTTTCCCTTTTTGCATTCCCATGCTTATCTGTTAAATTTTGGAACTCTTGCCTTCTGAAAAATCCAAGCTAATTTCTTTTGAAGCATTTCTAACTCAAAACAAAAATCACACAATGATAAAATGTCAAAAACTAATTCTGGACGCCACCATGTAGCCTCTCTCACAGAAGTTTTCAGAGCCCTTGGTTGAGCGGGTGCTTTATACCCTATAGTTTGAAAGGAGAGAAAAAATGGTTTTTTCATCAAAAATATTTGTTTTTTCATATTGTGTGTGTGTGTAATGTACATATATCCTTACTGTTTCTCCAGCAGAAATTTCTCGGAGATTTCTAGGTGGCTGTATCTTACCCTCGATTCCCACCCAATCGCATTGAGCTTTTTATTTGCCTTTTTCTCCGTCAGACACCAGGATGAATTTAAACTCCAGTCCCTTGCCAATGGCCTCTCTGATGCATTTGCTCTGTTTTACATTCCCTTTCCCTGTAGAATCAGATGGAAATTCCTTTGGGGCCTTTGAGTCAGAAACTATTGTGTTGCTAATCGAACTTGGCTTCATTAGCATTTCAAATCCTGCGATGTTCTCAGAGATCAGTGTCAGGTCTGAGGGCTCCCCACCCATGACCTGATTTGCCAGACCTGTTTAACGGAAATGAGCAGTGGCCAGTGCCTTTGACCTTATTTCTCCCAGCACACGTCACCGAGAAATCCTTTTCAAGGATTCGAGAGAAAGACGCATGTGCAGTCTGAGAAGCTTTACTTGTATCCCTCTCCCTACTCTAGATATTGCTGCCCAAAAGCCACACTCCCTCCATCACCTCCGGTAGTTGGATCCTGGGTGGATGATGGGTAGATGGGTAAGCAGATGGGCAGATGGACCGCGTGGTGGGTGTATAACTAGAAGGGTAGATGGCTTGGTAGATGGGTAATGGACAGGTGGGTGATTGGGTGAAGTAGGAGAGTGAGTAGGTGGATAGGCTGGATAGACGGATGCATAGATGAATGGATGGGAAGAGAAGACAGATAAATAATGCCAACTTTCCATTTTGTGCGATATCCTTGCCATTTAATTATCCATACTTGGCCTTATGTTCCTGAGGCTAAATACCACTTTGCAGAAATCAGCATGCCATGTGAGCTACCTTCTGCCTTCCACGAGGAGCGTCAGGGGTGGGACTTGTCAAATATTTCATTGCCATTCTTACTCAGTGTCTGCTTTGTAAAATAAAAGACACCATCCTTTTAAAAAATACAATATATGTAATAGTGCTTCAGCGCTGTGGAACTCAAACCAGGCACCTATAGCAAAATCTCCTGGGGAACTTGCCCTAATTGCATATGCCTGGACCTCACGGCCTGAACTGTGCCTCCTGGTTGAAAATTACTACCCTGACAGAAGTGTCTCTGTACCTGGTACCAGAGGTAGTTGAGTAGTGTTGGAGCTCTGTGTTCCTGACGTCACTTTCTCCTTACAGACATTACACTAACATTTTTTAAAGTACGTATTATATCCCAGGTAATGCTCTAAGTGCATTTTACTTGTATTACCTCGTTCGATCTTTACCACAATCCTTTAAGGTAGGAACCATTAATATCTGCATTTTACAGGTGAGGGAATTGAGGCGTGTAGGGGTTAAGTAACACAGGACCAGGGTCACACAGCTGGTAAGAGGTGAAGCTGGAGTTGAAACTCAGTCCATGTCCCGACTCCACGGCCCCACCCACTAGGCTACACCGCCTCTCTGATCACTCAGCTCACCTTTTAAGAACACTGGTCCAATAGAACTTTCTGCAATGAGGAAAATGTTCTGTATCTGTGCTGTCCTGTTGACATGATAGCCACTAGCTGCATGAGGCTTTCGAGCACTTGAAATGTGGCCAGTATGACTGAGCAACTAAGTTTTTGAATTGTATGGAATTTTAACTAATTTAAACAGCACGGTTTAAGAGCCACCTAATAGCCTCTGGTCATACAGATGATCTAAAAAAATTAAGTGCTGAACTAGGCTTCAGGAAGACATCTCAGCTATAGACATTATCCTTTATTAATACTATTAACATGAAATAATTACAGAGCACTCTTAGAACCCTTTGTGCTTCCTTCCAGCCCTAAAAGAGTATCACGATTCTTCTAAGCGCTCTGCCAGCTGGGTGGCACATCTACCCTTAGCTCATTGGAAGATGTACTGAGATGAGGCAGAGCAAATAATTCAGGCAGAATAATACAGACGGGTTGTAGCATGGTGGTGCCATTGGCGTTTATTCTCAGGAGTCATTGTGACATTTTCCATCTCCCAAATACTTGCCATCCTATGTTAGCGGAAGTGGGAGTTGATGGAAATGACTGACTTTAAAGCAGGGTTCGGGGACTTCCCTGGCGGTCCAGTGGTTACGACTCTGCATTTCCGCTGCAGGGGGCACGGGTTCCATCCCTGGTCAGGGAACCAGGATCCCGCGTGCCACCCGGCGTTCAGTGGTGCAAAAAATGAAAAAAACAAGAAGTATGGGGGCATCTGTGCTCATTTCAAGGAGACATGCCTTCCCACACTCCTTACAGAAGGAAGTGAAGAAAATGAGTAGGAAAGTGGGAAATGATAAACCAAGAGAGAAATAAAGGTGGCTCTGGATGAAGTAATGTAAGAAAAGAGCCGTATTATTTTTTGTGTGGTTATACAAGTTGAAATTGGGTGAAGCTTTTAAACGGGAAGGAAAATTAAAGTGTTAAGAAAACCCAAATGTATATGGCTAGGTTTTATAGCATAGAGACAAGGCAATGTAGAATTTGGTGAAATCATTATATATTGGTTTAGAACAGTGCTGGACAAACTGCAGCCCATGGGTTAACCCAGTCCACTGCTGGTTTTTGTAAATAAAATTTTATTAAGTACACACCTGTCCATTCATTTACATGTGGTCTACGGCTCCTTTATATTACAGCAGCAGAGCTGAGCAGTTGCAACAGGAACTGTATAGCCTGCAAAACCTAGAACAGTTCCTATGGCCCTACACAGAAAAATGCTTATTGACCTCCATTTTAGAACAAAAGGGGAATATATATTAGCATAACTATTTTGGAGTACTATTTTGTGTGGCCATCAAATTTTAAAATGCACATCATCTTTGACCTGGCAACACTGCTACACTGGTACACATACCCACAGCATTTCTTGAAACACTGGAAAACTGAAAACAACCTAAATGTCCACTAGCTGAGCACTGTTAAATGAATTACACTGCATTCGTGTAAAGGAATACTGTTCAGTTGTTGATGTTGCTTAATTGAAGTGTAGTTGATTTACAATATTATATTAGTTTCAGGTTTACAGCATAGTGATTCAGCATTTTTATAGATTATACTCCATTAAAAGTTATTACAAAATAATGGCTATAATTCCCTGTGCTGTATGATATGCCCTTGTTGCTCATCTATTTTATACATAGTAGTTTGTATCTCTTAATCTCCTACCCCTTGCTTGCCCCTTGCCCCTTCCCTCTCCCCTCTGGTAACCACTAGTTTGTTCTCTATATTTGTGAATCTGTTTCTGTTTTTCTGTTTTGTTATATTGATTCATTTGTTTTATTTTTTTAGAGTGCACATATAAGTGATAACATAGACTATTTGTCTTTCTGTCTGACTTATTTCACTAAGCATAATACTCTCTAGGGCCACCCAAGTTGTTGCAAATGGCAGAATTAAATTCTTTTTTTATGGCTGAGTAATATTCCATTGCATATATGTACCACATCTTCTTTATCCATTTATCTGGTGATGGACACTTGGGTTGCTTCCATGTCCTGGCTATTGCAAATAATGCTGCTATGAACATTGGGGTGCATGTATCTTTTCAAATCAGTGTTTTCGTTTTTTCTGGGTATACACTCTGGAGTGAAATTGCTGGATCATTCAGACTTCTCCTTTTTGTTTTTTGAGGAAACACCATACTGTTTTCCATAGTGGCTGTACCAGTTTACATTCCCACCAACAGTGTACGGAGTTCCCCTTCTCTCCACATCCTTGCCAACATTTGTTATTTGTTGTCTTTTTGATGATAGCCATTCTGAGAGGTGTGAGGTGATACTGTGATTTTGCTTTGCATGTCTGTAATAATTGAGGACCTTTACATGTGCCCGTTTGCCATCTGTATGCCTTCTTTGGAAAAATATGTCTATTCAGGTCTTCCGCCCATTGCTTAATGGGTTGTGGGGTTTTTGTTTTTTTTTTTAATTGAGCTATTTATTGCTGTTTTTTAATGAGATAGTTCTGTATGTACTATTTATTACTAAATAGAAAAATGTCGCAGAACAGTATGCATTATTTGATTACATTTGTATAAAAGCAACAAAGAATCCCCCCAGAAGATACAGGGATATATATATGCCCAGCACCTGGCACAGGGCTCGGCATTTGAGGAGTGAACACATGGAGAGTTTACACATTACTTTTTCACTTTTAATCTCCTGGACTCTGAGTGTTTATGAACATGCACTACTTTTTTAAAAATCTAAATTAAAACGGGGAAAAATAAACAAGAGGAAATAGCCACAGGTAGGCCTCCCGGCTCCCGCATACGAGCCGGTGCCAGCAGAGGAGGCCGGGGGTCTGAGGACCCACTGGAGCCCGTTGCTAGCACTGCGGGGATCCGGGGGCAGGGGGCGGGGGGGCAGGAGTTTGGTCTCCAGGTGGGACCGGCGGGAACCCGGGGGCAGGAGCCACGCACAGCAAACGCGGGGAAGTGCCCAGGAGGCCACTCGGGTCTGGAAAGGGAGTGGGGCAGTGGCCCTGTCCTGGGGACATTGTCCGCAAGTAACGGGTGGGAAGACTTCGTCCAGGAAACTGGGAAAAGCAGGAAGCTACAGAAGAAGGAGCCAAGGGAAGGAAGGACGCAGCGGCCAGCCCTGGAGGTGGAGAGACGTTTCTGAGAAAGAACACGTTTCCTGGGCTCTGAGAAGACCCGGTGTCTGCGGGGACGCGGGCTCACGTCTGGGGTGCAGCCTGCTGTCTGTGGGCCTGAGAATCACGGACACCACCAGTCCCGGCCTCGGAGCCGGTGTTCAGACGGACGGCCCAGGGCACTTTCTGCTGTTGATCAGTGTTAGGACTTCCCCTGCGCCCAACGCGGGAGGCGGCTGAGCCAGGGGGTACAGAAGCCCCCGGAACAGCTCAGCATTTGCCCTGTGCCGGCTACACACCCCTGCCCGGGCTGCCCTGCTGAAACCCACGCTCCCCTCAGTGCTGCCATTTACTTTTTCCACAGAAGTGTGGCAAGAGGGGTTTACATGAGACTAAGTGTAAAACAAACAAAAAAAAAAGTAAAAGTAAATAAATAAAAACAAAACCATGTAAGAGACAGGTGTGTCTTCTTAAAATACGATCCGTGTCCGCCGCTCGCCACCCCACCTCCATGTGGCCAGCACTTTGCATGACTTGTGCCTGGGGTGGATGTCAGCGCCTGTGAGAATCTTTTTATTTAGACATCACGAGGCATGTGACCAGTTTTGAACACAGCCGGCTGCAATGCTGGTGCACAGAGACGCCTGCTCTTTCTTCAGCAAACTCTCCAGTTCAAACATGTCTGCAGAGCATGATTCATGGTGTTTCTTTCTGGATTGTCCAGTGGGTAATTGCTGTACAGAAACCAGAGAAACAGATGTAGACCCTGAACCCTGGCTATAAATTTTTGTTTTATGATTATGGGTTTCAAATGTGCTGTGTCACACTGACAAATACACAGTTACTCTGAAACAAAATGAATTTGGGGCTCAAACGTTTGCTTGTTTGTTTGTTTGTGGTTGGAAATACTTTTATTAGAGTTCCTTTTATCATTGATCGAGCATAAAGAAAACAGGGGCAGTGACACATATCAGAATGTTATTTTATGCCTTACCAAGAGGATATTTGGGAAACGATTCTTCCAGAATGTTTAATTAATGTTTAAAATAGGTGTCGATAGTTTCAACTTCATTATCCACAAATTAACTAGGCCATTTTTCACCTTCTACCTGTTCATTAATCTTTATGGTGCACGGATATGTATTAAGGAACTGGGGCTTATTTGTGTATTTTTCCCTTATCTTTTTTTAAGATGAAGAAGGTAGAAGAAGAATCAAGTTTTCAAGAAGTATAAGAATTAGATTTACTGACGAAGAAATAAGAAACGTGTGGCTAAATTTGGGGGCTGCTTTCTAAGTTAATGCTTGGATTAAATAATAACCGTAATAGTTGCTATCCACGTAATCGATCCATGATGAGAAATGATGAACTGACTAGTGAATACTGTCGCACCGTAAAACACCCATAATGTTCCACTCACAAGGATTTAAGCCCTGATCCTTCATTTCAAGGCTCAAGTTTATTTCTCTACAGTTAAGAGAACTGTGTTCCTAGGTGAATAGAAATGTAAAATTTTCTTGTGCAAAGAAAGAAAACACCGATCTCTGAACCCCTACCACACAAAGACACACACACACCCCTCTGTTATTGTTTTTGTGCCGTGACAGAGTATTGAGGAAGGAAATTTGGGAGCCGTTGTCTCCCTTAAGAACTGAGAGTAAACAGAATTTGGGGGACCCCATCCGCATGTTCACTTCCTTGTGACCAGTGCACCCTACCCTTTGGAAAGATGCTGAGTAGGCAGGTAAGTGCCACGGTAACCCGTACACATACACCTGGCCACGGTGCCATGTTTCTCATCTCTTAGTTCCTCCTGCTGTACTTTAAATATAGCTCCCTCCTCTCCCTCCTCAAAGAACTTTTCACCCACCTCCATGATCCTGTACAAAACGAGCCCAGTTTCCAAAGGCATTCTGAGGACCTCAAATAAGCATTTGGAGCTGTAAGTCCCATGGACCATGCAGCAATTGGCAATGTGGTGCTTTATGTATCTTTACAACTATCTTAATGACAGAGTGTTAAATGTTTTGTAAATTCCTCTGTGCTCCTTGTTTAAAATGTGTGTTTTCTTTGTAGTTAAAGGATTTCTTATAATAAAGCTCTGTTGCAAAATGATGACCATATAAAAGAGAGAGAGAGCGAGAGTAACAAACACATAGTTTCAGCAAAAGCTTACCCCTTTATCACCCTGGACTTTGCAATCGCAAGAACTGAGCTTGCTGGGCTGAAAATTGTTTGCCTACACCTTCCTGAAAGAGTCTTTGACTTGGTAAGTGTGTGCCATGCATACTTTTCATGTTACACATGAGTGCCACTCAGCAGCTCTGCTAGCCCAGCAGCACGGGGCGAGTGCCCGACAGGCTTTTAGAAGACTTGGATGCCAGGGCACATACCAGCCCATTCACAGAAAGGAGACTGCAGCGCGCCCTTCCCTGTGAGGGGCAAGGAAGCCGTCCCCCCCTGCCCGCCCACTCGCCCTCCCTGCTTTGTGGGAGAATTATTAGTCAACGGTGGAGGGCCAGTGGAAGACTTAACGTGTTTTAATCCCTCCCCCGGAGCTTCCTTTCTTTGATGTACCTTGCATCCTTTAAGCAAGTGGTGCAAAATGGCTGCAGGGTGGATTGGCTCTCCCGTTCACAGCTTTCTGCCTGGGTTGATTTGTAAACTCTGCATCTGTCCTTCTCAGGGATGGCTGAAAAGCTTCAGTGTGAGAGGTACCAAAAAATTAGTCCCTTTTCCTTAAAATTACTGTCTTCTAATAAATAGCCAAGTTTGAGCAGGGGCTAGTATGGGTGAAAAGTGGCCCTTGGAAATACAGAACTTTCACACTTTAACCAGTTCTCAAATCTGTGTTTAGTTATGTGGGGGTGGGGTGGGGTGGGGATGTGATGACAGGGCTCAGCCGCGCTCGTCCGCAACAGAAAAGTTATTTCCACGTTGGGCTGGGATTCCAGGGAGCTGGGTTCTAGCCATGATTCTGAGCTGTGGGACCTCAAGCAGCTCTCAGCCTCCCTGGGCTTCTGCTTCCCCAGTTAAAAAGAAGAGGATGAGTCACAGCTAACTGGTCTAGGGTGTGCTAAGTGCCATGCAAGCACTGTTTCTTTTTGTCCTCACAGCAATCCGTTGAGGTGGCCAGTAGCATGCTCCCATTTTTCAGATGAGGAAACTGAGGCTTGGGGAGGTTAGGTACTTGTCCCAGATCCCATAGCTGCTCAGTGGGTTGGAATCTAGTTCAGTTTAGACTTCCACATCCACACTGTTGACCATTGTATTATATTATGAGGTCCTGCATATCTGTGTGATTGTCTGTGTGTGTCTGGGGCAGGAGGAACTAGCGATACTTCTCGACTCCTTCGTAGGCTGTGTGTAGACTTGGGAGAATTTTAAGAAGTAAATGAATCCAGAAAGCTGGATTTTTTTTTTTTTCTACTCCCGAGCCAACGCAGTCCCTTCAGCCTGCAAGAGGGACAGACAGAAAAAGACTATCAAGTGGGAAGTTTCTGGACCCCAGGCTTCCCCAGGGGCGGCTCTTCTCCGTGCTCCGGTTTAGGGCTTGCTGTGCTTTTGCAGGAGTGGAAAAACACACGTTACAAGGCATTTAACAGACAGACAGGCGCACGGAGGAATGTAAAGGCTGGGCCGGGGGCGGGCGACGGGGGCGCGCGGCCGAGCGAAGCCCCGCGAACTGGGGCGCAAAGGGCGGGAGCTGGCGAGCGGCGTCCCGGCCCCGCGCGCTCCTCCCGGCGGCTCCGGACCGCGCGCACTCCTCCTCCCTGTGGCTCCGGGCGCCCCGGGCCCCGCGCGCTCGGAGCGGAGACGCGGGGCGGGAGGTGCGCGCGCCCGGGCCGCGGGCCGCCCGCGCGGCGGGGCTGCTGGGAGTGCTCGGCTCTGTGAGAATCCTGGGAGCTGGTGATGTCAGACTCGCTGGGTCATTTGAAGGTTAGCAGCCCGGGAAGGGTTCACCGAAAGTTCACTCGCATATATTAGGCAATTCAATCTTTCATTCTGTGTGACAGAAGTAGTAGGAAGTGAGCTGTTCAGAGGCAGGAGGGTCTATTCTTTGCCAAAGGGGGGACCAGAGTCCCCGCGCGAGCCGCCTGAGGACGGGGATGCCGAGGACGCGCGCGAGCCGGGCAGGGCTGGTCTGGGCACCGTCCGGGTAGGATCCGCACCGCATTCCGAAGGCTTTTTGCAGGCGTCTGCCTAGAAGGAGAACTTGGGCTCTTTCTGGGAACCCCCCGCCCCGGCTGGATTGGCCGAGCAAGCCTGGAAAATGGTAAATGATCATTTGGATCAATTACAGGCTTTTAGCTGGCTTGTCTGTCATAATTCATGATTCGAGGCTGGGAAAAAGACCAACAGCCTACGTGCCAAAAAGGGGGCAGAGTTTGATGGAGTTGGGTGGACTTTTCTATGCCATTTGCCTCCACACCTAGAGGATAAGCACTTTTGCAGACATTCGGTGCAGGGGAGATCATGTTTGACTGTATGGATGTCCTGTCAGTGAGTCCTGGGCAAATCCTGGATTTCTACACTGCGAGCCCGTCTTCCTGCATGCTCCAGGAGAAAGCTCTCAAAGCATGCTTCAGTGGATTGACCCAAACCGAATGGCAGCATCGGCACACTGCGCAATGTAGGTTTATTTTTTCCCTTCTTCTACCAAGAAAAAAATATGAATTGTCTCGCTTGCATGCAATGAAGACATTGGAAACAAATTGCACTGGTAGCCAGACAAAGGATTTAATGATTTAATGCTGAAAGGGTGTGCTGTGCTGGTGTGCATATTGATTCCCTCTGCTGAAAATTTCCTGTTAGATGTTTTCTTCCCAAACAACCCCTGCCGACCCCTGCTTCTCTCCTTACCGACCCTACAGTCCCTTGAAAACAGTTTTAGAAAATGTGCGTGGAGGGGGGAAAAAGTAGAGTGACCACAGGACTTTGAAACATTCTTCAAGTGAGGCAATTTGACAACGTTGGTACAGTTTTTACTAAGATATATGCAGAGGGGAATTTAACTTTGCTGTTCTTTGGATTAGCGACTAGTTACATGTATATCCCCCCCCTTGTGTGTTTCAACAGTCCAAAGTAATTAAAATATGACATCTTCCTTGCAAGGAATTTAGCCTAATTAAGGTTGCTGCCGCTCGTGAAGTTCATAAATGACCAGTTAAAGCTGCCGCCGCCAATGTTTTCCTTGCGGAGGAAAGGCAATATTTCTTAGCATTGACCCTGCTGCCACCTTTCCGAGTCACTTTGTTGCTCTAAGAAGTTGCTGTTTTGCTAGAAAACTACTGGCAATGAACACCCCTTGGGCTGAGCCATCCATTATTTCCATATCTTGCAGTTCAGCCGGGAACCTGGACATCGGTTAAAGGAAAGGAAACATAAGTGGGGTAGCTCAGTTTTTAAAAAAAATATTGACTATTTGGTTATCTGATTCTGAGAGGGTGCCGAGGCACGCACTGGTCAACAGTAGCCTGGCTGCAGGCTTGAGAAATGGCCAGCAGTCCCAGAAAATCCCACCTTCGGGTGGCTGTAGTGGGAGCCTGCTGGACGCATCGCTGCCCTGACAGTGATTTAGATAAATGGCTCAGCTATCTATCAAAATGTTTTTAGTACTTTATTTGACAATTCATTGGAGCATTAGCCTGAAAATGACATTTTAAATCTTTGTTTTCAAAGAGGTCAAAGTTTAACTGGAAGAAATTGAGTTTTCCTAATAACGTGATGGCTTATCTAAAGAGAGGGAAGAAAAAGGAGAGAGAGGGGACAATGACAAGATTTAAATCGTCCTCTTCTGAAACTTTTTCTTAAGAATAAAGACTTGCTTCAGGGGTCCAGGAAATAAACAGGTTTGTAGCTGAAAAGTCAATAACCATCTGATGCCAACAGTCTAGCTGTCTTAGTATTTCGTAGAGCCATAACCAGGGTAAAAAGAATATCATTTTCAGACTAAGTATTTCGTAGAGCCATAACCACGGTAAAAAGAATATCATTTTCAGAAGGCGTCCTCATTTTCAGCTGCTCCTCAAATGCTTTCTTTCCTGCTGCCTATTTTCCTTCTGGAGAGCTCAAAGAAACTGTTAGAAAATAATTTTCCAACCCACTAACAGATCTTTTAGACCCTACCCTCCTCCTCTCTGTAGCAATTAAAACAGTATGAACAGTTTCATTTGGAATCTCAGGGAACTAGGGCTCCCTCAAACTTTTTCTTGTGAGACAAAGTTTTAATGAAACGTTTTTTAACAAAGGAAAAAAGAATGCTCAGGACCCTGGCATCAAGCTATTAGACCTAGTAGAGGTTTTACAAGTAGACATTCTTCCTTTTGTAATTAACTCTCCAAAAGTGCCTATTAAGTTGCAGGAGTTTGGGGGGGAACTTTGTTTGTTCTTGAACAAGTTAAACAAGGGATTTGCCTTATCTGGGGAGAGGCTAGTGGTGAATGTGTCATTCACCTAGGGCCAGCTGATAAGCAAGAAGTGTTGATAACAGCAAAGTTCAGCTAATCAAAGAAGCTTGCATTAGACAAAGTAAATAAAGGCAAATGACAAAGGGATTTCAGAAATTTCAGTGTCTTATTTTTGTAAGCAGGGCAATTAGTGCTCACTGTGGTCAATTTCACAAGGGTTTGGATTCCCACCCTCGGACTCCAGGTTAAATGAATAGAGTGTAAATATGGCTCAGGCCCCTGCGGAGTCGTAGAAACCGCTTTAGGACAGGTCAGTTTAGTTGTTCAAGTGGTTTAAGTTTTTAAGCATAAATAAAAGTTCTGACACAGCTCTGCCACGCGGTGTTTGGCTCAGGGTGGCACAGCCAGTTAGGGCTTTTGAAGTTAAAGCATATTAGGGCCCTGTTTGTATAAGTACAAACATAAAAACCACAACCTTTTCCATTTTACTCAATGACTGTTTTGACAAGAAGCAGATCTGTTTGTGCTCTTAACACAGAGGAAACAGTGGGCCAGGAGGGAAAAAATAGTACTAAATTCTAACCAAAACTATTTTCTGCTTCGAGATCCTACTTATTTTTTTGTGGTGTGTGTGCGTCTCTGTGTGTGTGTAGGAATTGGAGTAAACCCTTTGAATGTACAACACACCAGAAGCATTCTTTGAAGGGTGTTAGAATATTCTCTTTATTTTCCCTTTTAATTTTAAGACAGAAAAATGATATGCCAACCAGCTGTCGGTTGAAGTAGGGCCTGTGAATTGCCTCTAAAAATTCGAAGGCAGGAGTAGCGAGTTACTAAGGGAACATAGTGTAAATAATATGATTTAAGACGGCCCCTGGAGGTGTCAGAGTCACTAAGTCTCTGTTCAGGTGCCTCGTGGATTACCTTGGGTTTAGGCTGCTCCAGATGTTTTCAGCATTAATTGCTCAGTGAGCATAAGATAAAGCCTAATATTTGTGGTCTAAATATAGTAGTTGCTTTCGGTGAAATCATGAGTGTGACAACTTCTTGGCCCTTTTCCCTGTCTTCACCCTGCTCCTAACACATCAAAAGAAAAAAGGAAAAACAGATTTTCTTTTCTAAGGAGAAATAATCTGTTTTTAAAAACAAACAGTATCGATGTTATGATTTAGGAAGGAAAGACGTCTCCTTTCCAAAGCACTGGGACCTGAATTTTAAGTATTAAACAGTATCTAAATCCTCTCCTAGTGAGATATAAATTGGGGTCAAAGTGGCAAAATCAAAGATACCCTCTGAAAGAGAGACTAAATAAAGGCTGACAGCCACCGTATGAACTGAATGGGGTTTTGAATAAATATTTCAGTGAAAAGGCTCAATTGTTTTTCTAAAGTAGGACATAATTTTCTGCTTCTCGGCCACATGACAGTGGTAACTAACACCATCAGAAAGAAGAAAAGAAAAGGGAATTCTACCTAAATCTCAGGGAGTGCAGGGCAGGGCCGTTTGAAAACAAGTGGAAGATTCACAAAGTTTTCCTTCCCCATAGGAAAAAATAATTACTAAAATTTTTTCTGTATCCAGGTAACTCGGCACTTGGGTAGGGAAGCACTGATGTGCAACTTACAAGAAAAAATGCAGAAGTTTACATTTTATCACCAGAAAAGGATAGACTGCCCCCAAAATAGATCAGAATGCTAGGAGTGGTAGTCATGTGTCCCTTAAGCTTAGGCTGTGGAATGGATGTGGAAACTCTTGGTAGCATTTGATTTCCCAGCCCAAATGCAAAGCCCTCGCGTCGGAACTAGGCCTTTCTTCTCTTAGTAGATAAATGACCAGCAGCGCAATTTCTGATAGGTTCGCTGACCTGAACCAGAAGTTTTCTTCTCATTTTTGGAAGCCTGGCTCTGACCATATATAACCAGTCGGTATTGTCACGAACTTTGCTTTAAAGCACACAAGACAGTTCTTCTGGATATCAGGTGCTTATAATTTCCCTTCAACATGTTAAGCCCCAGAGATGGCTAAAAAATGAAAGAAAACCTTACCGTTTTCTCCTTTCTACGTTCTTGTGAAATGTAATGCATAGATAATCTCAGAAGGGAAGTACGTGATAAATGATGAAGATTATAAATTCTGCTGTCAAGGAATTTAGAATCTTTAAAATCGAAAAAAATGTTTTTAAAGGCTGGGAATTTTTTAACTAGAAAGTTACTGTCTGCGAGGTAGATGAAGATGTAAAACCAAGTTGCAAAATAGAAAACTCTTCGAGTCGAACAGGACTTACGAAACAGTGAATGCACTGTTCCATTTTAGAACATCTTAAAAAGAATCTTCTATAGAGTTTGAGTTACATGAAAGTGCCAATAAATTTCTCCCTAAATGACATTTTTATACTTTAAATGTTCTAATATAAATTCAGTTAACTATCAATTAACTATATTATTTCGGAAATGGGAGTTTTTTGATGAAGGTTAATCAGAAAAATCTGGGCTAAAAACCTTTCCAAAAGATACTAATGTAGAATCTTGCCTTTCAAATTACAGGGTAGTTATGGCAATCATACATCTCAGATTTTCTAGAATAACCCACTTTCAACTATACTGCCACAACTCCCACATAAGCCATTGAAATATGCCAGATATTTCAATATTATGACATCTCCTAGGGTTGCCCCTTGCACCCAGGAGTGGCACAGAAAGCCTTTGTTTGGACTTGCTGGTCAGTCTAACTGGAGCACTCACAGCTTAATTTTTCTGTTATGACTGAAGATCACCTTGTGCCTCTTGGTCATTCTTCTGAACACGAATTCCTTTTGTGGCAAAATGTAGATCTGTAAATAGGAGGCGTCCCTTGCAATATGGATTTAAGTATTATGACCGCGGCTCTGATGCCAGCGTGTGTGTGTGTGTGTGTGTGTGTGTGTATTGGGAGTGGGGGAGGGGTGGAGTTATATGTTGAATCACTGTGAACAAATCTGTATCAGTTCTTGGCCAGCTTCTTCATAAAAAGTTGGAGTTGGAGGTGATGGAGAGAGGAGAGTTAACTCCAGTTTCAGATTTATCAGTATCCGGTCTGTAAGTGGCTTGGCCCAAGCACCTCTTGTTAAATAGCAGATGAGATAACCTGCCCATCTGTAAGATCTAATAACACAATCTAATCACTCAATATGTCGCCCTGAATGCTCCTCTTTTCCTTCCCGCCTCCTTGCTTCATCACTAAGAGGCATGATTCCCGTCCCATCCCAGCCCCTAAACCCCTTCCGATGAATAAAAAATAAAGTTGCAAAAGTTCTCTCCACCTAGGCAGCCGCAGAGGGTGAGCCTGCAAGTGTTCTATTATTTATCTGGAGCTTTCAGAGCTTCTTAGTTGGGAATTCAGACAGGCAGTGGAACCGCTGACTTGCTTTTTCTCTGGCCTTGCAGGATGGGGAGCTGAAAGGGGGGCCATTCCGTAAGATAAGACTCCTGGTCCCCAGCACGATAAGGCAGGATAACAGGAACTGACGTCAGGAGGTGACCCAGCCTTGCTGAGCGTTTCCTCTCTCAGAGCACAGGCTCCCCGGCAGCTGATGAAGCGAGCTGCGACGGGGCGGGGGAGCTGATTTTAACAAGGCTGATCGTGGGTGACGATGTCCCTCATTCCCGAAAGGAAATTTCTCTAAACGGAACAAAGACTGACCTGGGTGTGGTTTTAATAAAAGCAGATTCTGAGATTATAATTGCAATTTTAGGTTGTCATGTACTAGATCCTTGTTTCGCAGCTGTCAACCGTTTCCCTCTGATGTCTCGGAAGACAGTCTATCCGGCAGTCAAATATCATCCCCCCGTGAACCCTGCTGACTCTCCACACAGAACCAGATGGGCGGAATTCACATTGTCAGAGTTAATCCCTGGGACTCCTGTTTACTTTTCTAAACACCGCGTTCCCATCCCATTGGCATCATCTGACAGCAGGTGAAAGCCACTGCATTTGCCACCAGCCCTGACACCGCCTGGCAGTTTTTCCTTTCCTCTTTCCTTCTTCCTTTTCTCTTAAACTCAGATTAAAAAAAATTTTTTTTTTACTATTTTTTCTTGCCTTTACGAGTGTCACCAATTTGAGGTCTGGAGAAGGAGAAATCCTAATGAAAGGGTCCTATTTTATTTTTTCAAGTTCATGGCTTCACAGTGTACTCTTGAAGATTGCTCTTTGTTTTGTTTTTTTTTTAAGTTTGAGTATTGAATAAGGAGTTTTTCTCCTGATTCTACTCAGATATAGTGAAATGTTTTTGTTGTTGATAATAATCAATTACTCTTCGCCACTGATTAAATGTTATCAAATCAGGAAAAAAAAATAGCTAAATTCAAAATACTGTGGTAGAAATGATGCAGATAAGACCAGATAAGATGAGTGTATCAGCTAACCTGAAAACGAAGCTTTGGATCACATTTATCCTAATACTTCCCTAATTTTCAGAGCAAACGAAGACCTCAGTAATAACTCTTCTCAAAAATATGAAAGCTTTGGGGGTACGGTACCTTTGTCTTATCATCAGAGTTCATGATTATAAAAAGGCTGATGATCTGAAGGCTGTTTCAGCTTCAAAAGATGTTTCAGGGTCTGGCCTATTGGAACCCTTGGGGGTGTAATTAACTAAAACGGAAATGGAGGCAAGCGAAATTTAGTTCCTGATGTTTTAATTTAGCTCAGTACTGCCATGTGGTGTTGAAGAGAATTCTTAAAGGCAAACATAATTATTTCATTATGGTCCTCAGAATGCTTTCATTGGCTTTAATGACAAGAAGCTGTGTAAAAAGGCATACATTTTAATTAGTCCTTATATTTACATCAGATAAATAACAAATAATTGATGAAAAACAAGTCTTTGGGATGGATGATTTCACATAGTGCGATGGTTACAGTTTAATGATGAAACATTTCTCTGTTGCTTTGCATTTTAATTATCCAGACATTACAGTAGTGGTGCTGTGGAGCTAAAATACCGTTGTTGCCATTTTATTACAAAAAAATCACGATTATTGCCTGTGAATTGGAAGCGGGAAAAGGTAGCTAGAAGCGTATCTCAGAGGAAGTAAATTCCCAGTCCCATTAATTTTACTGTTTGTTAGCATTCATTTTGATCACTTTTATCTTTTACCCTTCATCTTTTTGGATTAAGACAGTCAGGGGTTTCACGTGCGTTTTTATGATCACATCTCCTAAATACCGTTCTTTCTGTCTTGCTGGCTGTGTTGAAGACTTGCCTGAAAGTACCTTGCCAAGTGTGTCCTGGAAACTCAGAGAGCCTTCTCCCACGTGATGGGCACACTTTACCTTTGATCTTGTATGAAAACCCACTTCACATGATTCATCTGTTTTGGTGTACAGAACACTAATTGTTATTATTGATTTTAAATTCCGTGACCATTACAAGTAACCCGGATGACTGGCAGATAAAGGGTAATAATCCATGGAGTTCTGGAACTGTTTCATGTTTGTCTGGAGTACTTTATGTGATCAATATTAACTGCCCCATTGAAACTAACTGCTGTATCAAATAACAGTCAATCAAATGAATGTGCTTAGAGATTATTTATTGAAAGCTTTAATTGTTCACTGGGGCCCTGCTTATCAGAGGAAACAATGGGAACTAGAGACAGGATGAACGGGTTTGGATTCGCTGCGAAAGCCGGAGGATGCAGATGAAGGCCGTCTTTCTGCTTCCTGGGCCAGAGTTTCCAGAAACCCATGTTGGGTTTCTAGCGGCACAAGTCCTAAATGGCCTTACAGAGGTTATCCTGCCACCTGTGCAAGGGGAGCGCTCTAGAGAGGTAGGGGTAGTGAGTTCCTTGCCCTCAGCCCAGAGGCTGTGGAGTTGTCACTCTGAGAGTTTTACGGCGGCCTCTCTGCCCGCTCACGCACATGCATTACCCTGCGAGCATCTCTCCATCTGTGGTCCTCGCGCTGCCCATGGGCTGAGAAATAGCCTGTCTTGACACGGGATCGATGTCTACAGCCATGGCATGGGACATTGCAGGATTTGTAATATAATAGCTAATGTAAATGAGGATTCTACTCTGCCCCGAAAACACACAGAGGTCCCCGAGTAGAGCTTCTCTGGTTTCAGCGTGACACTGCGGCTTGCGTGCCTTCACTAACAGAGACCATGTTTGTCGAGTTGGCATCTCTTTCCTCTGTGAAATGGTTCCTCTGACTGTGGCTCATCACCCGGGGGACCATCCTTCCTATTTGTCACAGTGGGACAGCACTGTGGTCCTGATGCAGTGGCATCCATTTGGAACAAATAATTGGCTTTTACACCTGAGCGTTGTCACCTTCCAGGTGGTCACAGTACACTTTGCCCAGAGATGCTGTCAGGGGCCAGTATATTTCAATTACTCACTGATGGATTCCATCTTGCAGAGTGCTGTTCAACAAATGGCCCTTGGAGGGTTTCCCTGGTGGCGCACTGGTTGATAGTCCGCCTGCCGATGCAGGGGACACGGGTTCGTGCCCCGGTCCGGGAGGATCCCACATGCCGCGGAGTGGCTGGGCCCGTGAGCCATGGCCGCTGAGCCTGCGCGTCTGGAGCCTGTACTCCGCAACAGGAGAGGCCACAGCGGGGAGAGGCCCACGTACCGAAACAAACAAACAAACAACAAATGGCTCTTGGATGTCTGCTGTGTGCCAGGCTCCCTGATGTGTTCAGGGGTTGGCAGGAGCAGGGGGATGGGACAGACACACCAAGATGAAGCCCATGTGGTCCCTGCTCTCTGGACTCGCAGTGTACGGGAGACGCTTGTATACACATGTCACTGTGACACAGCCCCCTGTAACACAAACACAGTCTCCTTAGGACTTCGAACCTGAGTTTGATTCCAGAAAAAACTAAAACCCACTGAGAACCAGAGCTGGTGCATAAGTGGAGGATTACGTAGGTTCCGCATTTTTGTCGTACGGAGCAGGAAAGAAGTTTTTCTGGGGGTAGCTGCAGAGGTCCATTCTAAGTGCGGTTTACGATGCGGAATTTTAAACTATGCAGTGGAATAAGTGCATACCTTCTGAACTTGCTTCTTGAAGACTCGTATGGATGTTTCCAGTGTCTGTTAAATAATGTTCTTGGGGGTTAGGTCTATTAGATTATATTTTTTTAAAAATCAGTTTAAGATTTTATTGGAGTATAGTTGATTTACAGTGTTGTGTTAGTTTCAGGGGTACAGCAAAGTGATTCAGTTATACATATACACATATCCATTCTTTTTCAAATTCTTTTCCCATATAGGTTGTTACAGAATATTGAATAGAGTTCCATGTGCTATACAGTAGGTCCTTGCTGGTTACATATTTTATACAGTAGTGTGCATATGTTAGTCCCAAGCTCCTAATTTATCCCTCCCCACCACGTTTTCCCTTTGGTAACCATAAGTTTGTTTTTGAAATCTGTGAGTCTGTTTCTGATTTGTAAATAAGTTCATTTATGTCATTTTTTAAAACTCAGATTCCACATACAAGTGATATCATATGGTATTTGTCTTTCTCTTTCTGACTTAACTTCACTTAGTATGATAATCTCTAGGTCCATCCATGTTGCTGCATTATTTCTTTTTTATGGCTGAGTAATATTCCATTGTGTATATATGTACCACATCTTCTTTATCCATTTG
The DNA here is from genome assembly GCF_963455315.2 of Globicephala melas. NCBI lineage: Eukaryota > Metazoa > Chordata > Mammalia > Artiodactyla > Delphinidae > Globicephala > Globicephala melas. Next base: position 144,564,173 of record NC_083317.1, read on the forward strand.
TTTGTTGATGGACATTTAGGTTGCTTCCATGTCTTGCCTGTTGTATCACTTCTTTCTTTATGATTGTTTTTGTGACATCTTGCTGTGTAACAAGCTGCCCCCAAACTTGGTGGCCTAACAATTTATTATCTCATTATTCTGTGGGTGGACTGGGCTCAGCTGGGCAGATCTTCTGCTCCACATGATGTCAGGTGAGGCTACAGCTCCCAGGGCTAAAATGGGCTGGAAGTTTGTCACTGCTGGCGCCCAGGGCTGGCAGTGGATGTTGGTTGGTAGCAGAGAGCTCAGCCGGGCTGTCACCTGAGGTAGCTGTGTGTGCTGGTGTGCGGTCACTGTCACCACCTGCTGTTGGGGGAGCGGCATGGGCCAGCTCGCCTTCAATACGGCTACCTGTCCATGGGGAGGGACCAAAAACACGCAGCAGTCATCACAACCGTTCCCTAGAACACGAAATAAATGATTGTCTTCTGTAGAGACCAACTTAAAGAGCTGTGGTGGGGTGTTTAGTTTGCTTTCTGGGCTGGTTAAATTTTTAACAAGATTCTACTCTAATGACTGTACCTACATCATTATCACAAGCAATCCTGTGAGGCAGGTACGATTTGCCTCTTTTTACGGAAAAGGACCTTGAGGCTCAGAGAAGGTGAGTTTGACAGCAGTTTGACCCTGTCCCCTGACAGCCGAGTGAAGACTTCCTGGAAGATATTTATGCCCCAGTAATACCAAGAAGGGACCATGGAGTGCTTTGGTTTTGGGAAAAGGTGGAAAAGAGAGAGAGGGGTGAAGAACTGTCCCACAGAATTTCCCCTGATGACATTATTTCTCTCATAGAAGCCACAGCCTTTTAAATTGTGGAAGAAACCAGGAGGCTATTTACTCTTGTTTTCCATCCTGTTTGTTGTTAGTGTCTGCGCTGGCCTGGTCCCTCTTGTGTTTGCCGAGGAATTGCAGGGAGGTGAGAGATGGGAAAGAAGGTTTTCTTGTTCTTCTGGTTCACTCAGAACTCTCGTCTGGAGATGGGCACAAGTGGTGGTACCTCCTAGTCAGCCAGCACTATCGCGTCTTCCATTACTGGAAAAACAGGAAGAAGAAAAATTAAAAAAAGAAAAGTTTCCAGGAGACACTGAAACATTGATATTTTGGTACTTGCCACGCAGTTTGTTTAGAGGGTCCCAAACCTATGAAAACTGACTATTTTAGCCTCTCACATAATGCTCTTAGTTCAGTGGTTCCAAACACAGTTTGCTCTTCATATCCACAGGTTCCACATCTGCGGATTTGACCAATCTCAGATGGAAAATATTCAGAAAAAAAATTCCAGAAAGTTCCAAAAAGCAAAACTTGAATTTGCTGCACAGCTGGCAACTATTTACACAGTATTTACATTGTATCTGCAACTATTTACATAGCGCCTACATTGTATTAGGCATTGTAAGTCATCCAGAGATGATTTAACCTATATGGTGGATGTGTAGGTTACATGCAAATAGTACGCCATTTTATATAAGGGACTTGAGCATCCAGAGATTTTGTTGTCCGTGGGGGTCCTGAAACCAATACCCCAAAGATATGAAGGGGTGACTGCTATTTTAAGTGCAATATATTGTTCTGTACTTGGGATTTTTACATACCGTGTTCTACCTGTTTCTTTTGTTTGAAATCTAGTTGTTGAACTATAGATTTTGAGGAGACAGGTGGGCTAACTGAAGTGACTGTCTACGGGTCACGTAGTGGGCTCTAGGTGGGTGCTCCATGCATTCCTGTGTGTACAGCGTGGTACAGTGGAGCTGGCACTCTTCATGCGCTGCCTTTGCTGTTACCTCAGTGGTTTTCATCTGTACCATTGGTCCATAATACTTACCTTGCAAGCTTACCATAGACTTAAATAAGAGAGTTTCTTTAAAGTACCTGAGACTTAATACTCAGTAAATAATCTTCCAATACTTTACTATGAAAAGGTTGAAAGAACTTTACAGGGAACCCTTGGATACTTACTACCATATTGACCATTAAAGTTACCAGGTTTGTTTTCTGTGTTTCTTCTCATTTCTCCTTTTTAGTGTGTGTTGTTTCATTTTGTTTTATTGGTTGGGTTCCCTTACTAACCTGGGAAGTCTTTTGAGGTCAGATACGGTGTCCTTTACCTCTGTCTTCCCAATATGGTCGTATGGTATTAGTACAGCTAGTAAATACCTGGTCAGGACTCAGTTAATCATGGTTGAGTCAATGGATATAGGTGTTCAAGCACACCGCCCCTTAAGGCCCCAGATACCGGCACTCTACAGTAGAACTTTCTGCAAGGACGGGAACCATCTGTAATTCTGTGTTGTCCAGTACGGTGGTGGCTGGTCATGTGGACCTATTGAGCACCTGAAATGTGGCCAGTATGTCTGAGGAACTGAATTTTTTATCCTATTTAATTCTAGTTCATTTAACTTTCACTAGCCACATGTGGCTAGTGACTACTGCGTTGAACAACACAGCTCTGTATACTCAGCTATTAATATTTTTTCAATATTTGTGCATTCTCTTTATTTCCCTGTTCCTTTAGCCTCTATTATTCTCTCCTACTGCTGTTCAGGAGCTCTAATTATCTCTTTATGTAGACGGTAAATAGACTGCAGGAGAATGTAAACAGAATACTGGAGGGTAGTGATTTCAGTCATTGTTTAACTTGTTTTCCTTCTGGGTGGAACCCTTTTTCCTGGGGCTTGCCAAATACTTAGCACTTATTTTGCTAACACTTATTTTGCAGAGCTCAACCAGGATTTTCCCAGAATCCCAGTGGGCTGGACTTGAGGTCTGTTTCTTGCAGCAGTCCTATTGTGGGAGAATACAAATTCTAGTCCTGTGCGCCACACCTGCATGGTTTTCAAATGGATATAGAGTATCTTCCAACCTTTTCCAGCTACTTTCAACTCTATTTAAACATTTTAAACTGCAGGGAGGCAGAGAGGAACGGACCACACTCTGTGGAAGCCTCAGTGTGTGTTCTAGAAAATGCCACGCTTTCTCTCCCCCGAGCACCTTCTGCTCGTATATGTGTGCTCTGCTTAGTAACCCAGTGCCGGGCGCACAGTAGGGGCTCAGGAGATATCTGAGTATAGTTCAGTGAACATGAACTTGAAATTCAGAACATCTCAAGTGGTCTCTGCTTTTGCTTATTTGTATATTTGGGGGTCACTCAAAACACCTGAAGTAAACTGGAGGGAGTGGTTAGAACTTGGGAGGCCCACGTTGGCCGTGATGGCAAGCCCTTACAAACGTGTCAGCTGAAAAATTGCCCTGAAAATATGAGAACGTGGTATTTCCTCGGGCTTCTGGCACTCGCTCTGATATCCTTGGAATAGAATCTCTGATGGTACTTCCCGTTCACATTGCCACTCCTCCCTTCCTTCTTTTTTTTGTCTATCCCTAGAAATGGGGTGAAGAAATTAAATAGAAATAGGACCAAATTAACAATCAAGAGAAACTTTTTAAAAAATTTTATTTTGTTGAAATATAGTTGATTTACAACGTTGTGTTAGTTTCTGGTATACAGCAGAGTGACTCAGTTATACATATATATATTCTTTTTCATTTTCTTTTCCATTATGGTTTATCGCAGGATACTGAATATAGTTCCCTGTGCTGTGCAGTAGGACCTTGTTGTTTATCCATTCTATATATAACAGTTGGCATCTGCTAACCCCAAACTCCCGATCCTTCCCTCCCCCACCCCTCCTGCCCCTTGGCAACCACAAGTCTATTCAGTCAAAAGAAAGTTTTGAACCAGGGTTTTTTTCCCTCCTGAATAGTTTCAAGTTGTGACTGGTTTTTATTAAAACGAAACAACCGCCATCATCATAATTAATATTTATTAAGTGCATATTATCTGCATATTGTACCAAGTGCATTAAATGAATTCTGTCACCTCATTGTCACAGCAGCCTGAAGAGAAAGGCACTGTTATTGCTCCATTTTACAGATGGGAATCCCCAGACACAGAGCAGTTCAGGCGCCCGGATCCGTGGAGTAGGAGAAAGTGGATCGAAGTCCCCCTCTCAGCTTTGTGTGACGTGGGTTTCCTTCCTTCTCCCAACTCTTCAAAGTAAACTCCCATGCTCTTTGCAGGGAGGGGGAATGAGGAAGGTTGGAAGCCCCAGAACCCGCAGTATAATAAAAGGGTTTCCAAGTGAAAGCTGGAAACAATACGTTTTTAACAAAATGGGCATTTACTGTAATTGCTGTGCCCCTACTGTTCAATTCCTTTTTATGTCCTAATTCATTAAATTATGTGCACACACAGGCTTATTATTTACAGATGTATGCACTTTAAACGGGCTCATGTGAAACAGATGTTTCTTGAAAGGTAACTGAGAGCTAGTGATCTAAACCCTCCTTTAGTGGGTATCAAGTGAGTACTCTGGCCCATTACTTGCAGGGTTGTTGCTATTATTTTGAATTGCAGTGTCCAGTAAGGGGAGGAGAATTCAATCCGTCCTCTGGAGGAACAAATAAAAACACAACGACCCAATAAGCAGACATCTGCATCTCAAAATAAAAGAGGGCGTGTGCAGGTGACAGGCAGGTGGGCTCAGGGGGATGTGAATGAGTTTTATAAGCAATTTGAAGATAAAAGACCCATTGCGTTATAGGAGACTTTTTAATTTTTTAAGAGCCTTATTCTGTTATATCTTAATCATCACAGTCTTTGAATTCATAGCTGAGCAACTATCATGCTCCTTTTTATCCAGAATTTCTTAGTTAATTTTTTTTTTTTTTATGGCCATGCCGCAGGGCTTGCGGGATCTTAGTTCCCCGACCAGGGAACCCAGGGCCCCAGCAGTAGAGGACCAAGTCTTAACCACTGGACTGCCAGGGAATTCCCTAGTTACTTATTTTTAGATGGAATTACTCCATTGCTCTTGTAACTGGCAGGAACGCATGCAGAGCTTGGACCGTGAGTGTGATGTCAAATTACTGTCTCCCAGGTTCTAAAAGAGTCAGGGTGGACTCTTTCCACAGGTTCTTCATGGCTCCAGATAAATCATCTTCAATTAATGATAGCTATAGAATTAATTTCAGTTATGTATTGCTATGGAACAGAGCAACCCAAAACTTAGTGGCTTAAAACACAATTTATTATCCACTTTCAAGTTTCTGTCTCGCTTGGGATCTTTCATGTGGCTGCAGTCAGATGGTTCCAGGGCTGAACTCCTCTTAGGGCCAGATGAGGCCGATGTTCACCATGGCTCCTGCATTCCATGTCCAGTTCCTCGGCTGAGGTTTCTGGAGCAGTTAGAGGCTGCGTGGACCTCTCTCTCTGCACGGCCTCCTCTTGTGACATGGGCTTCCTTACAGGATGGTGGTCCCTGAGCTCTTCACATGGCTTCCCCCAGAATGAGCATTCCAAGAAACCCAGATGGAAGCTGCAAGGCCTCTTAGGATCTAGTCCTGTGTGTAACAGTGTTATTTTTGCTACGTCCTTTTGATCAAAAAGCAATCCCAGTAGCAGCCCAGGTTGAAGGGGAAGGGCCTACACAATGGTGTGGCTCCCTGGAGGTGTGGGTCACTGGGCAAGCCATCTTTGGAAACCAGCTACATGCTAACTAGAAATACACGCACACCTCTTTTTCGGTACAAGGTTAACATGGCCTAATCAATTCACAGTGCCATAAACTGGGTGGCATGTGTCAGCAAACGCATTTCAATGCTTATTCAGAATGTCAGGGAGCAATAATCATCACCCCTCAAAGTCCACAGGGAGAGTTCTTGTCTGAATTGTCAGGAGTTCTCTAAACAACAACAACAAAAAACTGGAGCCAAAAGATGGCTGAAATGATGTCATTTTGCACGTTGAGAGCTGGAAACCGTCACAAGTGAAAAATAAAATGGGACATGAGATATTAAGTGGCGTATCAGGTTTATTGCACATAGGACCATGAGAGTGCTTTTTATTTTGTCTTATGGAGCTCTAAAAAAAAACCCATGTAATGGCTTAAAGGCATTAAAACTCCCATATTCTCCCTGGCTCTAGGCCAGGGAACAGGGCATGATAAATAATCCCAATAGATGGAATATGTAGGAAGGAATTTTAAAATGTATTTACTATAGACATATTGACCTCCCTAACTAATAAAAATGTGTACATGAGGTTAGTTTTGAGGGAAATGTGCAGACCTTACACATTTATAGTGTATATAAATACTGTACACACTGTAGTGCTTAGCATCCTTAAACTACTTCCCTCATCTCTGTAACATATGGCGATCATATTCTGTCTTTACCCTAGAAGCAAAGAAAAGCATGGATTTTATAGTACATGTGCAGTTACTCTAAGAAGGAATAGTTTTAATTTCCTTTATCGTAAAGCAGGGGTCAGGAAACTGAGCCGTATCTGGTCTGCAGCCTGTTTTTTGTAAATAAAGTTTTATTGGAACATGCCACGCCCATTCATTTATGTCTTGTCTGTAGCTGCTCCCCCTACCGCAGCAGAGTTGAGTGGCTGTGACAGAGACCATATGGCTCACGAAGCCTAAACTATTTACTGTCTAGTTCTTTACAGAAAGAGTTTACTGATCTTGTCTTAAAACGTTAAAAAATCAGTAGGACAGCTTCAAATAGAAATGAGTGCTTTGTTTTTCGGTTATAGTAATGTAGGTGGATTCAGGAGGCCAGTTCTGGATCAAGCTGTTTCTGAACTCTGTGACCTTGGCCAAGTCCTTTAACTTCTCTAAGCTTCAGTTTCCTCCTATAAATAACGGAGAGTAAAAATTGGATAATGATAATAATCCCTGCTCTCCTTCACACTTTTGCCCTGAGGGAGCAAGTGAGGGAATGTGACGAAAACACACCTGGAATCCTCCACCACCAGGTAATGTGTGCTGTTGTTGGCAGATCTGCTGAATTGGCTGAAACGGTCATCACGTATTTGATGATGCCTAGGATAACTATGTAAGGATTTGTATGCAGATTTAATTCTTTCACTCATTTTTCAACCAACATTTATTAAGCACCTGCTGTGTACTTTTACGCACTGAGTATTTAAAGGCAAGTCAGCCGAAGCCTTTGTGTGCTCGTGACATGCTTGGTCGTGGCAGCCTTGGGCACCATCGGATCCCAGCCTCCAGCTGGGACCATCTTTACTGTCTGGTATTTTTAGTTGTCAGTTTGTGTGGGCGAAGAATGGTGTCTTCTAACTTCTTTTTAACCCAGCATTTAGCACGGTGTCTGGCCTTGCCAGGTGCTCAATAAATACATGTCAGCAGTTGGACGTTGCTGGCTGATAATCCCGGCCCCGTCCACCCGGCCCCACGTTGGTCCATGCAAAGGTTTGCGACTTTGGGTTTCAGCAGCTGTGGAAGGCTCCCAAAGGGGAGATCGCCATGGGAAGGAGGAGTTTCAGGAAGCTGTTTCTGAGGGGTCTGTGCACATGGATTGGGGATGGGCCACGAGGAGAGGGCTGTGGTGGTCCTTTGGGTGATGCACAGAGGCTGGGAGGGACGCGACAGCTGAGTGGGAGCGTGCGGGAGCAGAGCTGACGCAAAGTGCTCTGCTCACGTTCGCTTGTGGGGGAATCTTATCAGGCGGGACAAGTGTTTTGAGAGGGAAAATGGAAGCAAAGGTCAGCAAATCAAGACTTGAGACTGCTACTTAGGAGGTGAATGGGAGGTGAATCGTGTCGAGGTTCGTCAGCACAGGCATGACCCCTGATCCTGTGATGATGGTAACTCTGCTTGTGCCGCCTTTGCGACAGGCATTGGGCCCAGTGCTTTACAGTGATTCATCATTTAATGCTCACGATGATCCAATGCCAGATAGGCTGTCATTTCGTACAAGGAGAAATGGACACTCAGAGACACTAAGTAACTTGCCCAGAGCCACACAGCTAGTAGGCAGGAGAGTTAGGATTTGAACCCAGGCAGGCCCCAGAGTTCACACTTCCAACTACATGCTTGTCTTTAAAGATGGGAAGTTCCCTAAAGGAAGGAATATCCAGAAAGACCTGAGCCTTGGGGCCTGCTCACAAGTGGTAAAAATGCCTTTGAATTATTTTTTCAAGTTTTCCTTAGCAATTTCTTTTTTTAAATTTTTTATCTTTAAATAGCTTTATTGAGATTTAATTTATATATCATTTAGTTCACCCTTATGAAGTGTGGATTTTAGTGTATTCACAGAGTTGTGGGACCACTACCACTATCTAATTTCAGAACACTTTCATCCCCCCAAAAAGAAACTTGTAATGGTGAATTTTATGTATCAACTTGCCTGGGCCAAGGGGTGCCCAGACATTTGGTCAAACATTATCCTGAGTGTTTCTGTGAGGGTGTTTTATTTTGTTTTGTTTGTTTGTTTGTTTTTTATTTTATTGGAGTGGAGTTGATTTACAATGTTGTGTTCGTTTCAGGTGTACAGCAAAGTGAGTCAGTTATACATATACCCGCTCTTTTTTAGCTTCTTTTCCCATTTAGGTTATTACAGAGTATTGAATAGAGTTCCCTGTGCTATACAATAGGCCCTTGTTGGTTATCTATTTTATATATAGTCATGTGGGTGTGTTCATCCCAAGCTCCTGATTTATCCCTCCCACCAGCGTTTCACCCTTTGGTAATAACCATCAGTTTGTTTAGCAATTTCCTTTTTAAGAACTAAAATGAAAGCACTTTGACACCGTCATCCTTCTCACATCAGGAAATAGTGAGAAATCACTGTTATGAAGGAACAAAAAGATCAACTGTGTTAGAGCGTTTCTGTCTATAATCTGAACAATTCCATGTAGAAAATTCAGAATCTTTTAAACTCAAATATCCCCAGTGGGTCCTTTTGAGCTGGTGTGTGATGCTTATCTCCAGCACTAACACAGTCGTCATGTTAGTCCACTAGAAGGTTCGGTGGGGACGCTTCTGGTTGCCCCCATACCCTGGTCCTCTTGGGAGGGAGTGACCCGGGTCTTCCTGAGGCATCCCAACCCTGCAGACCGGGACAGAAGAGCAAGCGCACGACTTCGGGTTGCATTCTTGTGCCAGATACGTTCTGGCTGAGGGAGTGTAAGTGGCCCACTGGTGAAAGCTGGAGAAGCAGCCCGGGGAGGGGGACCCGAGCCCTCCTCTCGCCGCCCAGCAGAGCCCCGAAGCTGGCAGGGGGGCGGGCCACATGTGGCCGCAGTTATTACCCGCGCCCGGCAGCGTGGAGTTACACGCCCTTGGACCGCCGCCAGAGGCCCTTGGAACCTGGTCTGAGCTGCCGCCACCCGGCCCGCTGGGGCTGCTTTCTCGGCAGGGAAGGTGCGGGAGGGCTCCGTGGGCCGGGGATGTGTGCCTCCTCATTCCTGTGTTTGCCTCTGGGGACTTTCCTACTTTATTGCTTTGACTGGAAAGAAGAAAGGGCATTCTTTCTGTCCCTTTAGCTTCTTTCCTTTTTAGTTTTCCAGTTTTACTTTTGCTCCTTATGCCAGGATGACTGCATGGGTCTGCTTGACGTGGTCTGTATTTTCTCAGACTTGCTGCCAGGGACTCTACCAGCGTCTTGCCAAAGAAGTTGTGCAGGATCACAAGACAGGATGTCATCCCCGGGGTCACACCCATTCTCTTGAGCCCAAGACCACTTGTGTGCCAATTCCTGCTTATCTGCTCCCCTCTGGATGGCCTCGAGCCAGTTCCCTCACCAGTCTGTGCCTCCAGTTTCTTGCCTGGAAGTATTTTTTAGCGATACTAAGATGAGGTCTCTCATAGGGCTGTCATGGGGGGGCAAATGAATTAATATATGTCAAGTGCTTAGAACAGAATAGGGGTGGCAGGTAGCCCGCAGTAGATGCCCCGTGATTGTCGCTGTTAATACTTGTTGCATTCTTATTTTTTTTTAATTTATTTATTTATTTTTGGCTGTGTTGGGTCTTTGTTGCTGCGCGCGGGCTTTCTCTAGTTGCGGCGGGCGGGGTCTGCTCTTTGTTGCGGTGTGCGGGCTTCTCATTGCGATGGCTTCTCTTGTTGCGGAGCACGGGCTCTAGGCACACGGGCTTCAGTAGTTGTGGCGCGTGGGCTCTAGAGCACAGGCTCGGTAGTTGTGGCTCACGGGCTTAGTTGCTCCACGGCATGTGGGATCTTCCCCGACCAGAGCTCAAACCCATGTCCCCCGCATGGGCAGGCGGATTCTTAACCACTGTGTCGCCAGGGAAGTCCCTGTCGTATTGTTTTCGTTTGACTTGACTCTATAGAGTTTCCCATCATCTTCTAAGGCATCAGTCACATCAGGATATGCCTCGCCCACCTGTTCCCAAATAACAGACAAGTCGTCGAATATAGAGTTGTGTCGTTTATAATGTATAAACCCTGCAGCGTGGTACACACACTTGTCATCTCCATTTCTCAGGTTAGGAAACTGAGGCTCAGGAAGGTGAAGTGACCGTAGTAGGAGGCAGTGTCAGGCACTGAGCTCCCGCCTCTGTCTCCTGTGCTCCAAGAAGTTGTATTTTTGTCCTAAAGTCTTCCCACAAGTAGTCTCCTTACCCTAGAGCGGGGTTTTTCAACCTCAGCACTGTTTCTAATTTGGGCCAGACAGTTCTTCGTTGTTGTCTGGGGAGGAGGAGGGAGCTGTCCTGTGCACTGTGGGATGTTTTTTGTTTGTTTTTGCTTAATTTTTATTGGCGTATAGGTGATTTACAGTGTTGTTAGTTTCAGGTGTACAGCAAAGTGAATCAGTTTTACATACACATATATCTGTTCTTTACCATATTCTTTTCCATTATGGTTTATTACGGGATATTGAATATAGTTCCCTGTGCTATACAGGACAACCTTGTTGTTTATTTTATATTGTTTTATTTTTTACTTTTTATTGGCGTATAGTTGATTACAGTGTTGTGGTAGTTTCAGGTGTACAGCAAAATGAATCAGTTATACATATACATATAACCATTCTTTTTTTTTTCCATTTTTAAAGTCTTTATTGAATTTGTTACAATATTGCTTCTGTTTTATGTTTTGGTTTTTTGGCCGCGAGGCTTGTGGGATCTTAGCTCCCCAACCAGGGATCAAACCCACACCCCCCGCATGGGAAGGCGAAGTCTTAACCACTGGACCGCCAGGGAAGTCCCCATATATCCATTCTTTTTTAGATTCTTTTCCCATATAGGTCATTATAGAGTATTGAGTAGAGTTCCCTGTGCTATTCAGTAGGTCCTTATTAGTTATCTGTTTTATATATAGTAGTGTGTATGTGTCAATCCCAATCTCCCAGTTTATCCCTCCGGCCCTTTCCCCCTCGGTAACCATAAGTTTGTTTTCTACATCTGCGAGTCTCTCTCTGTTTTGTAAATAGGCTCATTTGTACCCGTTTTTTAGATTTCACATGTACATCATACAAAATTTCTCTTTCTCTAACTTACTTCACTCTGTATGGCAGTCTCTAGATGCATCCACGTCTCTACAAATGACCCAAGTTTGTTCCTTTTTATGGCTGAGTAGTATTCCATTGTGTATATGTACCACATCTTCTTTATCCATTCATCTGTTGATGGACATTTAGGTTGCTTCCATGTCCTGGATACTGTGAATAGTGCTTGCAATGAACATCGGGGTACACTGTGGGATGTTTAGTAGCATCGTTGGCCTCTACCCACTAAATGTCAGTAATTGCCCCCAGTTATGACAGCTAGAATCTCTCCAGACATTGCCAGATGTCTCTTGGGGGGCAAAATCAGTGTTGGTTAAGAGCCACTGTCCAAGATTAAGGAAGGTGGAAGGGAAATGTGGGAGGATGGGGGTTCGGGGTTGACCATCACTTATGAAACATCGTGTGCCAGGCAAGTTGCAAACAATGTCTCTCGTTTACCAACAGGAATTCTAGGATCATCTGCCTTGTCCTACGGGACACTAGGACTCAGAGAAGAAACAAAAACTCTATGGTCACTAACATAGCAAGTGTCAGAAGAGGGATTCAAATCCAGGTCCATCTGGAGCAAAGCCCATGCCATCCCATCACTTCCTCACACAGTTTTCTGCAGGTTCAGGGCATTTTAGTTCTTTTTAGGAACAAAGGAAACTCACATGATGAGGATTAAATTGGTTTCAGAGCTTTTTGAGGCCACTAGTGTGAGTGTCTACCTGTAAAGTATCAAGCAAATAAAACAAAAAACACTTCTTTGCAGCAAAGTATAACTGAGTAAGTAGAACGTTACTTTGTTGCGAAAGAGGTTACATTCTGGTGTCTTTACCCTTGAACTTTCTCAGATCTCAGAAGAATGGCAAAAATTCCCATGTGACAAAGAGTAATTTCATCATCATCTTTGAAAAATATTCCACCACAGTATCCCCCCTGTTTTCTGTAAGGACTGGTACCAATGTGATTTTCAAATATATTTACAGTATATAAGCAAAGAATTGTGTATCTGAGATGATAAACATTTTAGTGGTCCTGTTTTAATCCACTATGGGTGCAGGAAATTTGAACAGATAATAGAATGTCATTTGTTAGTGCAATAATTTCTTTTTAAGAATTTTGGAAATCCTGATTGGAAGTGGAATATGGGACTGAATCATTTGGTGTGGAGATAAGCTCTTCAGGGACCTTGGTATTGTGATGTAATTAGCTTCATCTACACGCGACTCCTGAGGCAGGTTACAGCATTTGTTCACTTAACGCCTTCCATTTCGGATGCCTCTCAGTTCACATCATTAATAAGCAGTTAGATGTGTCGGCCCGTTAAGTGATTTTAAGGGAGAATTTATTTGAACCTGTCATAAGCTATCTTAGTATGTCCTAGAAAATCGTGATCTAAAGCATCGTCTGTTACAAACGTCACCTAAAACAACTTATGACATAATTTTCGACCATGTTCCTTGGAGCAAGAAAGCATATTATAAAAATGAAATGTAGGTGTTGAACGTGTCATAGTCCCTTAGGAAAATATGACAGCACTTCCTACGGTAAAAGTCGGTCTCAGGAATAATTTCTGCTGCTGGCCGAGAGCCCAGACAGGTGTAGCTGCAATACAGAGTGATTAGTGGGTCCTCAGCCTCCCGGTCTCTCTTTTTAAGGCCCAAACTATCTTGTCAAATTTAACCATGTCTTGAATCAAATCAGTGTTTGGAAAATTATAACCGTGAATTAAAAGAAAGGGAGGTAACAATCCTGCAGTTCTCAAATATGAGTAAATAGGCCCGACCGGACCACACCCAGTGATTTACTTCCTAAGGAGGTGGAAGGTGAGAAGTTAAAAAGCTGTGGGTTTGAGTGAAGTAAGAGTAATATCTATTCAGCCATTTAAATCTCTTTTGTAATAAAATAGACCACTAATACGAACCTGCTGTATAGCACAGGGAACTCCACTTCGCTGGAACAGTGGAAACTAACACAACATTGTAAAACAACGCCACGCCAGTTAAAAAATAAATCTCTTTCGCAAAGGCTGCGAGTAGTGTGTTGTTTAAATTTCCCAGTTCTAAGGTGCGGGGTTCCCCGGCCTTGCTGTCCCCTTCGGTTCCGGGGAAGAGTCAGTGAGTTCACGGTGTCAATACTAAGCCTTTGGCGCAGTCCTGGGCAGTTAGTAAGTGCTCAGTAAATGGTAGCCGCGGTTACTTCAGCTCTTCCGGTGCAACTCTGACCCCTTCTGCCAACTAAAATCCACTGCCGAAATTCCGTGCGAGCGGACGCAGGCTTCTGGGGAGCATAAACACCGCGCCGCCTGGAGCTCTTAATGTATTAAGTGCTCGACAAGGAGCGCATTTAGTGAGGACCTGAGCAAAGGGCGAGGCCGACAGAGTCAACGGTGCCAAATTGACTCAGCAGATTGGGGTTCCGGGGAGGTTAGGAGAGCAACAAGACATTTTTATGTTTTATGTCAAGGTGTCTCGAATGTTGCTAGTATGCATGGGAATTATCTGGGGATTTTGTTAAGATGCCTGTTGAGATTCGGCGGGCATTTCTGGGGTGGGGGGGTGGAGGGGAGTGGGAGCCTGCGTTTGACCCGGTTCCCAGGTGGTGCTGATGGTGCGAGCCCGGGACCGCACTTTGGAAAGCAAGGCTTTCTTGAAGGACTTAAAAAGCAAAGCCTTCCCGGCCCTTCTTTTGTCCCCTGCCTGTCCTCAGCACCTGTTGCATGTGTGGTCAGAATAGCAGGGATTCTCATAACCCGGCCCCAGCCCTCGGCCAGGATCCCGGGTGACCCGGGCAAACACACACTCCTTCAGGGTCACGGGCAGGTTACTGAGTCAAGACTGCCAGAGCCCGCCGCGCCGTTTTCCTCCCCTCCCCTCCCCCAGACCCGGGACTAATCTTGGAGCTTCTCAGTAATAACAAAGCCAGCAGCAGAGTGAGTCAAGACCATTTCAAAGCAGAATTTTTCTTGTTTGGCAATTACCTAATTTCAAAATGCGATTCACAGATTTGCAAAATCCCCTGCGTGTGGGAACAAACCGCTTCTCCTGAAAGATGATTAAAAGCAAGATTCCCCCACCCCACCCCAAACATACGCACACACTGGAGGCGACTGGAAAATTAAATGAGCGGCAGTACGGAGGTCCCCAGTCCCACGCTCACGGTTGGAGGCATGTAAATGATATTTCAATAAAGGTCCACGTGCGCGCGCGCGCATGCGCAAACGCCCGCAGCGGAGAATCTGGTTCTAATTACTTGTACTTTGGTTGAACTTTGGCGTTTCCTTTGACTTTCTCCCTAATGTATGAGAGCTGTGGGCCTTGCGATCCTGCAGTGAATCCACAGAAAAAGGAGGGAAAAAAATCCAGACCGGCTCTCCTACGTGCCAACAAAAATGAAACCCAACTAATGTTGTGACCAAATGCAACACTTTGCTAGTCTCCGTTAATTAGCTGAAATTACTCCCTCCCACAGGGTCCCGGAGCTCAGGGCTCAAAATTCCCCCGGGGCCGTGCAGGAAATGCCTTTTGCTTTACAACTCCTTTTTCTTTTAAGGCTCTGCTACCCAGAGAGTGCATTAAAATGCTGTCTTAATCATCGAAAGTTCTAGCGAAAAGGCAGGGCTTTCATTATGCAGGATGCCTGCCTGATCGCCTCTAAAATCCTGAAGTCTGTCAGCATGGCTTAGCCCGCCATAAATTAGTTCTCACAAAGAAAAACATAGTATACTGGGCCTTCTCTTAAAAATGTTATCTGCTACTTAATCTAACCTTTAGAAAAATGCCAAGCATGTTAGGAATTGTGAAGGGCGCTATTGTTAGAGGCTTTACGTGTGTTTAAGTGACACTCAGGTGTGTTGTAACAACAAGGACATTTATACTGTGTTTTCTCAGGTGAGTTAATTTTCAAGTGCCAAGTCTTCTTAACAGGCAACAGCATTATTATTATTATTTTGCTTTTATTTTGGGAGTGAATTAAACCCCCAGAGTTGTGGCAGTGTTTAAGAAGGCCGTGTCACTTGGGAGTGCCGGTATTCTGCTTTTGTACGGTGTCTCGGTCGGTGGAGAGTTCCTTTGGTTTGCTTTTGTTTTTTCTGCAAACAGCCTCCGAGTTTATAGAGTCCTTCAGAGCAGTGCTTCTCAAAGTGCCAGCCGCGGCCCGGGCCAGTTGCTCTGCAGCCCACTGCCAGTACTCGAGGAGACAGGGCATCCGTGAGAGCAAATGCTTAGAAACTTGTACAGAAATTTGGCAGAGGAATTTTACGTCTAAAAGATCCTTTTTTTCCCTCCTTAAGTTGTAGCTTGTGTTTTGAGCATCTTTTTCTGAATTCCTTTTTTCTGGAGATTCATTTTGTGTGTCTTTTTTTCCCTTAGGGATTTGTTTTTATTGATTTTATCAATCTGTGAGAAAAAAAGAAAAAGGTCCTTTACCATAGATAGTCTGAAAAGCACTAATTTAAAGCAAATGGCTTCCTCCCTACCCCCGGAATTCTGCTGCTGGTTGCTGGTCTGGACCACACTTTGAGGAGCATTAGTTTAAAGGCAAACAAGACCTGTAATGAATTTTTCGGCAAGGAAGGTGATTCTAGCTTTGGGTGCCCTAGTGACAGCCACCTTTGAGTTGCAGGGTTGGAGAGGTTTAAAATATGGGCTGGAGGCTTCTGTCAGTGCAGGTTTTGGATCGCTGTCTCCTTTGGCCCGTGGGCAGCCCAGAGAAGCCCCCTCAGCACTTCTGGTGCTGGCGCTCCTCTGGGCAGGGACCCATGGAGCCAGACATCCATCTCGCCCTAGCGACAGAAGCTCCTGTCTTGGCCATTCCCTAACAAATGAGGCAGCGCATCTGGTTAGCAGTTTGGATGCCACCTCGGAGGTTGCTGCTTGTTGGGGACGCAGTCACTAAACAAAACTCAGTAAGACAATAAGTAAGCAAGGAAATAAATAAAAGCAGGAGGCAAAGAGCAGATCTGAATTAGTCCTCAAAGACTGCTTTTCCCTGAACTGAAATCACGGCAGGATGGCTGGAGTGCGGTTGTTTTCTTAAATGACACAAGCCTCTTTTCCCCCCTGGGAAGTCTAAAAACTGCTTTCTTGGCCTGCCTGAGATCGCTGAATGAGCTAATACAGGACATGTTGTCTGCTGGGCCTGCAGGGTTTTTGAGCAAAAAATTCATCATTCCATAGACTGATTGTGCTTGCCTGGAATAAGGCACAAAATGTTTGACGTCTCTCAGGGGCATTTGATGAATCTAACTCTCATTTAAAGGGACTAATAGATTATTGATTTAAGCAGGACGACAGCGAACAGATCAACGGCAGGCACTCTGTAGCTGCCTTCAGTGCCAGAACTGAGTCGTGAAGGGGGCCCTGGGCTATCCCCCTGCCTTGTTTCCCACTGTCTTTGGGGTGGCAGTGATGGGGGCACCAAAGGGCAAGAGGAGCACTAATAAACTTGGCCAAAGTATGTTTTTGCTACATTACCAAAAAGGCCAGAGGTTGCATTTAAGTTCAAATCTGCGTTTCTCCTGATGCCATATCCTGGTTGTAATCCTAGAGCTTGCGTTGGCATGTTTGCTTAAAGCTAGCTTTGGCAATCTGACGGTACCACGGAGATTTTTCTTGTTTGCTTTGCATTGTTCTCAGCGTCACGGGCCACACAGAGGAAATGAAGGACCAACGTTGATCTATTTTGAGGGGATATTTGAATATATATAGTCAAATAGTTAATGCTTTACCACCAATGGGAAAATTTTTCCAAAGATGATTATTTCTTGTCATGTATAAGTCTTTTCTATATATGTTTGTCTGGGATGCACATGTGGCATTTGTAGGATTCACGTTACAAACCACAATAGACGGAATCAATTCATCCTTCAAAACACAGCCTGGTCACCTCCTCTGGGAAGCCTCCCTTGATTTCTCTGAGCTGAATAAGGCTTATAGCCCTCTCTGTCATATCATATCATATCTGTGTTTCCCAAACTGCTGCAATTTGGATTCACCTGGGAATACTTTTTTAAAAACACTGATGCCTGGCTTCCACTCCCAGGCATTCTGCCATAATAGGTCTAAGATACAATCTAAGCATTAGGATGTTTAAAAGCTCCCCAGGGGGCTACCCTGGTGGCGCAGTGGTTGAGAGTTTGCCTGCCAATGCGGAGGACACAGGTTCATGCCCCAGTCCAGGAAGATCCCACATGCCGCGGAGCGGCTGCACTTGTGAGCCATGGCCGCTGAGCCTGCGCGTCCGGAGCCTGTGCTCCGCAACGGGAAAGGCCGCGGCGGTGAGAGGCTCGCGCACTGCAAAAAAAAAAAAAAAAAAGCTCCCCAGGTAGTTCTAACACACAGCCAAGTTTGAGAACCAGTGTATTATATTCTAATTGTTGGCTTACTCTCTATTAGACCAAACTTGACAAGGCTAAGGGATCATACCATGTACTGTCCATAGCGTGTAACACACACTTGGTATGTTATAGTCAGGGAATTAAATGTTTGAACACACCGGGCTTCCCTGGTGGCGCAGTGGTTAAGAATCCGCCTGCCGATGCAGGGGACACGGGTTTGAGCCCTGGTCCGGGAAGATCCCACATGCCGTGGAGCAACTAAGCCCGTGCGCCACGACTACTGAGCCTGCGCTCTAGAGCCCCCACGCCACAACTACTGAGCCCGCGTGCCACAACTACTGAAGCCCATGCACCTAGAGCCAGTGCTCCACAACAAGAGAAGCCACCGCAATGAGAAGCCCGCGCACCGCAATGAAGAGTAGCCCCCGCTCGCCGCAACTAGAGAAAGCCCGCACGCAGCAATGAAGACCCAACGCAGCCTAAATAAATAAATAAGTTTATGGGAAAAAAAAAAGATTGAACACACCAACATCCATTGTACAAATATGGGAAAACACTACTAGTGAAATAACCACAGCCTTAATAAAAGTCCAGAGCCCTCACTATTGATTGCTTCCAAATAGAACATTTTCATCCGTACACTTGTTGAGGGAAAGTTTTCTGATTCACTCCTTGGTTATAAGTGACTCTCATCTATAGAAAAAGGCTTTCGATTCTGAGGTCTCCCCACTTGCATGTGCTTTGCCTGAGTTTCTCGGGGATTAGATTGCCTGCAGTTCAGTTTCCTCTCTTTGGGAGGGGGAGATGCTGGACCCCTTCAGTACATGGATTTGAAGCTGCATATTTATGGAAATTACCACCCACGTTTGAAATTCAGGGCATAACTCTGACAGCTGAATCCAGACCTAACAGAATTCTATTTACAACCTTCCTAGACAAGCCAGATTAGCTGTTCTACACGAGCCAGTAGAACATGAAAATACACTCTCCCCACATTGCACACAATGTGGGATTGCTCCTTGTGGTGACAACACAGCTCGGTCCCTAGGGCGGAAGTAGAGACACACAAATAAAACCAATCAGAAAGTTCTGGGAGGCGTTTAGGGGAGGACTCACTTGTGCTGATATTAGGAGCGTAAATTAACACAGCCTTTCTAGGACTCACAACGTATTCTTAAATAGCCATAACTTTTGAACTGATAATTCCACTTCTGAGAACTTAGCCTAAGGAAATAGAGATGTGCTGAGATTAGCTACAAAGATATTCATCATAATGGAACGTTTGCAGGAAAAATATTTATTGACAAGGAAACAAACTCATGACACAGTAAGTTAAACAAAGTCCCAAACAGAATCTACAGTATAATTCCACTTTTTAAAGTAAACAAACCAACCAAAAACATTTATACGCATAGTAAAATGTTTTGAAGGGTAGATACCAAGATAACAGTAATTTTCTCTGAATGAAAGGATTGTGAGTAATTCTGCGTGTGTTTTCTTAGGTTTTTTTTTTTTTCAGGGCTCCAGAAGCATTTAATTTTTTAACATCTCTGAAATCAGGCTGTGTCTCACAAGCATTGATGGGTCATAATTTAATTGGCAGTACTTTTTT
Source organism: Globicephala melas (assembly GCF_963455315.2). NCBI lineage: Eukaryota > Metazoa > Chordata > Mammalia > Artiodactyla > Delphinidae > Globicephala > Globicephala melas. The sequence goes on from NC_083317.1 coordinate 144,583,480, forward strand.
GTCTTTCTTAATGATACACAGAATAACATGCAATTTTATAATCTGTGGTGACTCAGGATCAGTGACACCCAGTAATAACAATAGTAACAACGGCAGTAGCGGCATCTTAGATTCTTTTTATTGCAATATAGTTGATGTACAATATTATAGAAGTTACAGGCGACAATATAGTGCTTTACAATTTTTAAACGTTATACTCCATTTATAGTTATTATAAAATATTGGCTCTATTCCCCGTGTTGTATCCTTGTAGCTTATTTTATATTGTTTTCTTAGATTTTTAACAAAGAGCGACGTATTATTTTGTACTGCTTTCTTGTTGATGCCATTATGACTCATTTACTTTCAGTGAAGCTGATTGGTTTAGGGGGAGGCATGCTGTTGCTTTTGTAGCTTGATAGCTGATCTGATGAGCTCTCGTGACATCTTCGATGCCCACCTTCCTGTACAGCCCTTGCCACGATTGTGCTGAGCTACCCAGTAAAGACAGCACTAGATTTATCTACTAGACCTGCCCAACTCTAATGAATTCATTCCAAGATTCTTCTGAATTATGACAATATTATAATTATAGTTGATTCTATTCCAAAGGGATAATTAATTAATTTTAAAGGAAGCCAATGAGTATGTGAAAGCTACTTGGTTTCTAATTTTACCATTTAACAAGGCCTTAAAGGGCACTTAGAAGGGCACTTAGGGCTTGGAATGAAGACAAATAAGGAAAAGGGGAAAAGCTCATGTATTAATTCAACAAATATTTATTGATTCTCCACCTACTATGTGCCAGTGTCTCTTCTAGGCCTGGAACAGAGTTGTAAACAATTCATCTGAGTTCCTTGGTTTCACAGGACCCATACTTGGGGAGGAGTAGCACAGGTAGAATATAAAAAGTCGGTACAGAAACCGACTTTCTACATTTAGACACTAGTTAAGGTATTATAGAAAACAAAATAAAATGAGATATAGTGACCAGAAGTGGGAAGGGGCCTTTTATTTAGAAAAGTCACCCGTGAGGAGGTGACATTTGCTCTAAGATCTAAGAGAGAAAAGGGACTAGACGTGTGAAGGTCTGAGAATTTCCAGGTAGGGAGAATGGTCAACGCAATACCCGTAAGTTGGTACGAGAGCTTGGCCTGTTCAAGAGATAGAACAGAAACCAAGCATTTAGAAGTCAATAAATGAGAGTCACTGAATTCAATGATGTTACTGAAGGCCCATATCCTGAAGAGCCTTGCGGGGCCCAGCAAGGAGACTGACTTTGCTCTCATCGGTGGCTGCTGGAGCGTGTGAGGGCTCTCGGCAGGTAAGGGGGACAGAGTGATTTTAACGTTGGAGCAGTTATCTGACTGTGCGTGTGCAGAGGGGACCCTAGGCTGGGAGGGTGGGCACCGGGAGACCAGTGCAGAAGCTTCTGCAGTAACTGGGGTGAGAGGTGCTGCTGGGTCACTGGGCTGGCCTGGCAGCAAGATCTCAGACAAGGATGGATTAACAGTACGTGTAGGGGGCAGAGCTGACTTGCTGAAAATTTGGCTATCGGACAATCCAGTGGGTAGAGTAGCTAATCTGGGAGATGGTGAACAGTAGAACAACTGGAAATTTTATACTCTGGGAAATATGCTGTGTATTGTAAAGTGATTGGAGGTTGGAAGATTCTGGAACATTATTTGACCACTTTCAGCCCCTCCCTTCCCCACTTCCTCATCCTTTGTGAGCAGTTTTGCCTGTTATAGGAATAGGGCCAGGTCTTGCTTTGACATTGAGCATAAATCTGGAGGGTAGGGATGGGAGAATACCTAGGTCTCAAGTTCTATAAATTCCTATTCCTCATGGATTTTGGGTGGTTAAATAATGAGATGGGGGATCGCGTATTTGTAAGTCTAGACTGAAAAGCAACGTCAGGCTATGCCATCATTAATGTAATGCAGTGCTTTTCAAACATTAAGTGTACATTCCGTCACCTGGGGGTTTGGTTAAGAGGTAGATCTGACTCCTCGGACTTGAGCTGGGGCCTGATAGCGCATTTTCTAATAAGCTCTGACGTGGTGCTGGCGCTCCTGGCCCAAGGAGGGCTCTGAGTAGCAAAGGTCTCGCCGCCACTGCTGTTAGTGAATCTCGGCTCTGGCCGCGTGCAGACGGCCCTTTCCGTGTCCTTGTTGAATGGCTGCTTTGGGCATTTTCTTCCTTTGTCCTAAGGAAAGTTCCTTTTGGTTAAGTGAGAGACAGGGTCAAGCGGGTCATTTCAGAGACTCTAATTGAACTGGAAGCTAGGGGGAACGAGAGTCGAAAGAGCCCTGGGTGTGCAGTGAACATCTGACTTTGTATCTTGGCTTTACCACTGCCCAGTGGGTCTTGGACAAGTCATTGCACTCCTTGAGTTTCTGTTTCTCTTGGAGGTAAAATGGTGATAAAATCATCTCCCTCACGGTGCCACGGTGCTCTGCAAATGAGAGAGGCGTAGGGGATTGCTTTGTAAACTGTCAATACCACGTTAGAGTCAGGATCGCCCTGCAGTGCCTACACTGGCAGCTCTTTTTGTGGGCCTATCCTTGCTATGTTATTGCTGAATTGGGGGCAGAGGCCTATGAACTCACTGGTGAAAAAGCAATGAACTGAAATACGCTTTCTCTTTTTCCTCCCCCTTCCCATCTCCACCGTAGCGATTGAAACACAGAGCACCAGCTCCGAGGAACTGGTCCCGAGCCCTCCGTCTCCACTTCCTCCCCCTCGGGTGTACAAGCCCTGCTTCGTCTGCCAGGACAAGTCATCGGGGTACCACTACGGGGTCAGCGCCTGCGAGGGGTGTAAGGTGAGTGCCCAGCTCCAGGACTGGGCTGCTTTGATATCTTGTCGCGTCACCTCCAATCGGCGTGGTGCTCTGGGTTGTGTGTGATGGTTTCATTTCTTCCTTAGAGCTCATTAGTTAATTCAGAAACTTCTGCAAATGTCTGATGGGAGCCAAATGTTCCAGGGCCCTTAAAATAACCCGTAACAGTTCTTTTCAGGTCGCAAGAGCCTTTTGAAGGCGTCCTGAAAAGCATCCCCTATTTCTCTTTAGAACATGCCGTCTGGTGTCTTTGTAGTTTTATTTCATCTTTAAATATGACTGACAATCCCCTGAATCAACTTGCAGAGAATCCAAGGTTGAAATGGGGATTTATCTTCTGGCTGTTTCCTCAGCCCTGTGGCCTTTGAATTACAGTTTGATTTTCAGCCTGTGGGGACTTGCTACTGTGTGTGCGTGCGTCATAAATTCAGGGGAGCTGGATTTAAAATTCCAGCCTACAGAGTCATGGAGGCTGAACATGTGTCAGAGAGTCTATGTGGCTGCTTTGAATCAAACTAGACAATCGTAATCGAGTCCAACAGGCTTAATTAAGTGAAAGAGCTTCTTATTTTTTTAAAGAGAGCAAAGAAACAAAGAATGACTTCACAGGCAAATCCAACTCATCCACAGATAGTCTTTCAAAGGATCTGTGGCTGTTTTGAGCCAGCCATTCCCTAGATAACACGGCTTCTCTCTGTTCCCGCCGATGGCAGTTCAGGTGTGCTGTTGTTTTTTTTTTTTCCAGGTGTGCTGTTTATGCATCAAAACTGCGTGATGCGTTGATCACTGCAGACATGTTGGAGCATTACAGCCTCCTTCCCTGCCCCCAGCTGCTCCAAGGCATTTTGTATTTAGCTGAGCAGAGTTAGCACTTACTGCGTGCATGGGTCAGGAGCCAGTCCTCAAAAGGAATGGCTTGAGACCACAGCCTTTTTTTAAATTTATTTTTAACTTTTTATTTTATATCGGAGTACAGTTGATTCACTACGTCGTGTTCGTTTCAGGTGTACAGCAAAGTGGTTCAGTTATACGTATACACACATCTATTCTTTCTCAGATTCTTTTCCTATTTAGGTGGTTACATCATATTGAGCAGAGTTCCCTGTGCTGTACAGGAGGTCCTTGTTGTTGAAACCACAACTGTTAATTTGGCTTACAACTCACGGGCCGGTGCTCTCGGCCAGGTTCCTCTGGGGGTTTCGTGTGGTCCTAGCCGTGCTCCACACGGACCAGGTCCACCGCAGGTTAGCTGGTGGGCTCTGCTTCTGAGGGTGCTGCCGGTTGGTGGGGGACCTTTCATCCCGTCGGGCTGGCCCCAGTTATTTGCAGGCAGGGTTCCAAAAGAGAGAGTCGGGCTACACGAGTCCTCCAGAGGCTCGGAAGGGACACACTCATGCTTCTGACACATTCCAAAGCAGGTCAGAAGGCCAGTCTGTACTCAACAGGTAAGAACATAAACTCAACTTCTTAGCAGGAGGAGCTTCCAAGTCACAAGATAAGAGGCGGGAATACAGGGGGAGGACAGCTGGGGCCGTTTTTGCATTCGGTCTCCCGCCCAGCACGTCTGATGGCCTGGGAACAGAGTGGACCGGGACCTGGGACCCGGGACCCCAGCTGCACCTCACACACAGCCTGACACATCCTGGGTGCTGAAAGATACAGCTTGAAGAACCGCCTGAGTGTCAGCCCCTCAAAGAAATTATGCGAGGTTTCCTTCCTTTTCGAATCATTTGAATAAACATGAATTTGTTTACAGGGTGAGGCCGGTTTGGAGAAGTTCATTACAGCCTTAGGAATATCTCTTCTTCTGGGTTTGTATTGGTTTGAAAGGAATGCCCCTTCTTCCAGTAGCCTCAGATATGGTGGTCAAGGAATAGAACACGGCAACCAGTTGGCAGCTGGATAAAAAGCAAAGCATCTGTGCATCTAATTAGTGCTTTATTATTGGTAACCCCTCGCTGAACCTACTTAAATTTATCCTGAGATCTGGGAAGGTTTCAGCAGAATCCCAGTTCACTCCGTCCATTTGTTGTGCAATCTATAAATAAATCATTGTCTAGTGCTCATTTGGAAGTTAAATGAAAAGACACTCCTTTATTTCAAAAAACTTTGTCATCTCATGACCAGAAACCTTAATGAGGGACGTTACAACTCAGTTTACCTGCTCCTTTTATGTCCTGGGAAAAGAAATTATCCAGCGTGTCTTCTCGTGCCAGATCCCAAGCCCTACCTACATATTAAGCAGTTTCACACTCTGTAAAGTACAGACTGTTTTAATCACCTCTTAGTCAGCTAATTCCCTGACCTCTTGTTTTAATTTGGGATTCTGTCTCTTTTTAGGAAAAACCCCAACAAAAACAAAACCCATAGCAGCACAAGCAAGTTTGATGAACTTGGTAAAGCTGTTCAGAGTCCTGTTGGGGTGTACCTTTTTAATAAAGAACTATAAGCCCAAAACAGTCAGATGAGCTTGCCAACCAGTTGTCCGACTAAAGGGTTTTTGAACTATGGGTGGGTCTCTGAAAATGTGGACTGCCTTTCCCCCTGGTTGTTGAGAAAGACTGGTCTGCATTTTGGCTTGCTGGGAAAACATGACAAAATTCATAGAACTGAAAAACATGAGAAAGCAAAAGTATAATGTGACAGCCAAAGGAAAAAATATATAACTTTATATATATATAAATATATTAAAAAAATTAAATATAACTTTTGTTATCATTTTAAAAATTACCAACACAATGCAGAATTTATTGTATAAAAAAATAGAACATTAAAATAACCATAGTTCTAGCCTGGGAGAAAAACCCCTGTTAAACCTGTTTTTCTATTAGTATGTGCATCTTGTTATTTTTGGTGTTTTTTTACAAGGATAGAATTTTATGTTGTATACTGGTTTTAACTTTCTTTTAAAATTTAATAATGTTTCATGACCAAAATTTAAACAACTGCATAGTTTTTATGGCTATGCCATTAATGTGGTTTATGGTTATATCGTAATATATTTCATGAATCCCCTGTTGTACAATTGAGGTGTTCTCAGTGTTTCTCTACTATAAATAATGCTTTAATAAATAGCCTTCATGTTTATCTCTGACAATTTACTTAGGATAAATTAGTAGAAGTGGAATTTCTAAGTCAATGGCTCTGTACATTTTTAAGGCTTCAACGAATTGCCAGGATGCTCTCTAAAAGAGGTATATCAATGTGAGCTCTGTTAGTCTATAAAGAGTTAGTATCATTGAAGACTATCTGTTAGAACTCTCTCCCTGTGATTATGAGGTAACAAATCAAGAAACAACGTCTCTTCGGGAATTCTGCCTATCTTTAGTTTGGTTGTTTATAATGGGCCCCAGGCATGATACCATTTTGGGCTACAGCACATACACCGTGGGCCCCCAGTTGACCTGTAAGGACTGGCCCATCCTTTGGCTGGAGATCAAAGATCACTTCTCTGGGCTGGGATCCCCTGCTGTAAAGTAGGATTCCCAAACAGAACCCAATTTACATCTTTAAAAAGGAGTATCCACAGTAGCTTCCGCCTGTCATGACCAGAATGACCGTATTGACTATTGTTTGGGGAAGAGAATGTTCTGTCTCCCTAGGGACCAAGTGGCAGTATTAACCTCAGAATTTAATGAATGGGTTGTGGGCTACCTCTGGGAATGGCCAGTGGCTGCTGTGTTGACACAGCATCACCATGGCATCATAACCACTAGCTGTACCATAGTGATGTCCTGTTAGGGGATTTCCAGCTAAACAGGACAAATGGCAAATTTTTATAGGGGACAAAGGGTACATAAAATGAACATGTGGTATAGTTAGCCAAGAACGTTTCATTATATAAAGTAATAAAGCTGATTTTCAGGTGTCTTTAAGAGACAATCTCATTGCTCATAGCTAGAATTTATGCACAGTTTTGGCCTTTATCCTATTTACATTTCCATTTTTGTAGCTTTCAAAGAGTATGGAATCTAGAGTGAGAACACCAGGATTTGAATCCTGGCTAGGCTACTTGGTAGTTTTGTGACCTTGGGCAAGCATCTTTCATTTTCTGTGTTGCTCTCTTTTCTCAATTGGAAAAATGGAGATAATAATACCACCTACCATCTAATATTGTTGTGAGGATAGAATGAGTGACTATAGAGCATATACGTGGCACATAGTAAGTGGTATATCTGCTTAGTTATTGTTTGTACTGTCATGAAATTATTATAATCACTTTTGCACACAGTCATGTAACATTGGTTATAATCTCAGTATTCCTTCTTGTAATGTTCTTTCAGCAATTCCCTATTCCTTTGTGCCCAAATCAACACTGCCTCTTTCCTTCAAGACTCAGGTTAAGACCCAGCCATTGCGTGGAACCTCCCCTGATTACCTAGTACAGGAGTTGTTACAAATTGATTCTGTAAAGAGCCAGACAGTAAGTAGTTTAGGCTTCAAAGGCCATATGGTTTCTGTTACAGCTACTCAACTCTGCCATTGCTGCATGAAAGGAGCCATAGACAATATGTAAATGAATAGGCATGGCTCTGTTCCAATAAAACTTTATTTATAAAAACAAGCAGTGGACCATGTTTGGCCCTTGGGCCTAGTTTCCTGACCTCTGCAAAAGTACATGGTGATATGTCCTGTTTTTAGTTTCTAAAACTCAGAAGCTGATGGCCCAAAGCATTCATGCCAAAGGCGGCAGCAGCTGTTTCTGGTGGACTGTGGGCCTAGGACGGCTACTCGCCATCCCTGCCTGCCCGGGCACCATGGCAACAGCTTCAGGACCACTCTCCCTCTCAGTTGTTCCTCCACCTCTCATTCCTGCTCAGCTCGCACCTCCTTGTCAATCCAAAGCCAGAAATTAGCAATTTCCTTATAAGTGAGCTACTTCCAGAAACACCTGGCACCTTACTTTGGAGCGGTTTGTGGGATGTATTTTATGATCTTCCGTATCAGTTAGCTTTTCCTGCCTAACAAAAAGCTCTAATGCTTGTTGGCTTAAAACAAATGGCACTTATTATCTGTCACAATTCTGCGCAGAGCTTCTTGTCTGGGCTGGCTTGGCTTGGGCCAGGTGGGCCTAGGATGGCCTCACACACATGACCAGGGCCTTGACAGGATGACTGGATCCTCTCCCCATGTTGGGGCTCTTCACCTGTGAACCTAGCCTGCGTTTGTTTATGTGGTGGTGGGCAGGTTCCCATCAGTAAGACAGGACAAGCACCAGTGTGCAAACCTCTGGTTGCATCACATTCGCTAGTGTCCCATTGGCCCAGCGTGGTTAAGCCTGGATTCAGTGGGTAGAGAAGTGAACACCACCTCTTATGGGGAAAAGTGGCACAGTCACCCTGCAAAAGGGTGAGGATGCCAGAGCCGACATTTGCTGACATACCTTCTTGTATTATGCCCTGGTTTTGTGCAGAATTCTCTTCCAAAAACTGTATTCCAGGGCCACAGTGCTGGGCGCCAGAGATGCAGCAGTGGATGTGACAGACAGGTTCCTTCTGGAACAAGGGCAGAAGACAGGCAAACAATTTAGAGTTGGAAGAAAATGAATAGGATGGTCTGGTAAAGAATAACGGAGGGGGACCTGATTTGATAGGGAGGCAGGAGAGAGCTCATGTCTGCGAAGGAGCCGGCTGTGTAATGGGGTATTTTAGGTCAGAAACTGAACTTGGATTCTAGGGCCGTTTCTTCCCTTCTTTGTTATGTCCATTAACTTCTCTGGGCTTCAACAAATCTGTGAAACTAAAACAAATCCACAAGTTTGAACCCCGTCCTACGCCAAATGCAAACACTACAACAGTGAACCCAGTAAGTGCACTGATTTCTTGTTAGGAATAGCTTGTGTGGCGTGGGAGTCCCTGGTGTTTACAAGTCTGGGGTGAGTAGCGGGGGAGGAAAAAACTGCTCTTGTTGGATACCTTCTCTGTACCAGGCGTGGGGACATTTTATACTTATATTTCATTTAATTCTCACAACAGTCCTCCAGGGGGTTAGGCTTTATGACCACCATTTTAAACATGAGAAAACTGAGGTTCAGAGAGGTTAAGGAACTTGGCCAAGGTCACACAGCTGGATTTCAATCCTAGTCTGGAAAATTCCTCACTGCTTCAGCCACACTGAAACAGTGGGTAGGAAGCAGCGGTGTGTTGTATTCCAGTTTGGGGGTTTCATGGGGCAACAGATGAAAAACAAAAACAGGTGGGAGCATACTTCAAAAGGGAAACAACCCTATGGTCTTGATCATTTCATAAAAGAAATGACATTTTACATGAATAAGTAAAAGAAGGAAGAGCTTGCAAGGCAGTCTTTCCCAAGGAGGGACAGTTAACACACGGGCTCCACCCATGGGCACACTCCCAAATGGTGCTGAGTCCTTGTTTTCTCCGCCTTGCCCTTGGTGGGTGGAAACTTCCCATCTCTGAGCCAGCGCCCAGCCCACGTGGGGAGCCCATGAGGCACAGAGGGATGCTTGATCGTGGTCACGCTGGTAGCCTGCTATTTAAAGCAGCCTTGAAGAGTGTAAACTCCACCAGCCCCCTCAGTCCCTCAGGGCTCATTTCATCCATTTTCTTATCTGCCTTTGTTTTCCTTGCCTCTGAAGAAGGAGGCTCTCATCTCCAGGACAGCATTCGGCCACTGGGCTGGTTTGGGGTTTTTTTCCTGGCAGACGGCAAGTAGTGCGCTAAGTACAAAGAGTTTTGCAATCAGGAAGATGGATGTCTGCACTTAATTTTAGAACTCTATTAAATACTATAAACGTGCTTGGTGATTTTATTTGACCGAGGCCATTTAAGATGACATTGTTTTTTTGTTTTTAATCAGCATCCATAAACATGAACATTATGCTCTCTTTGGAGACCGTTCCAGTCTCTGCCCGCCCTTCACAGTTGCTTCTGCTTAGGGGTTTGCTGCAAGATCCAGTCCCAAGAACAATATAACACACTGAAGACAGTAACAAAAACAGGACAATGTCTGCATGCTGTAGTAGCTAAAGCTGAATTATGAAGCCTGCCATCAAGTTCATTATTTCAGTCCTTGAACCAAAAAGAGTAGGTTCCCTCATAGGCCCAAAGAGCTGTCCTCCTTTATAAAACTGGCCAACAAGGGAGAACTTATTTATTCTCTCATTGATCAGACATTTACTAAATACCTTCAATGAGACAGGCTCTAGGTACAGAAATTAAAAGTTTTTATGTATTTTGTTCCCAGTGTTGTGTCCCAATGTTTAGAAAGTACATAGAACAGTGCCTGTTAAATAATAGGTACATAGAAGATATTTACTGAGTGAGAGGATGAGTGTATGTACGGGCAAGGAGAAAATTAGTGCACGTGCCGTGTGCTGTGACACTTGGAGTTGCAGGGCTTGACGGGTGCAGAGAAGGAGACTCGCATCCCTCTGACACTTCCAGGGAAGGCTTTACAGAAGAGGTGGTTTTATGGACGTGTGAGCATTTTCCAGGTGAGGCAGGGGAGAGGAGCGTTCCAGGAAAAAATTAAAGACTAATCTGAAAACAAGGGAACTTGGGATAGTCCGTGAAGAACTGCATGGAAATGTGGAAACGTATCCCTTCTCTTAAGGTTGGTTTTGCACAGCCCTGTGTAGGCATCTGGGGATCAGCGGGCATGAAAGACGCTCAGAAGGGCTCACTGCTGTGTGTCCTCAGAGCAGCCTTCTTTGGCACCCTCATTAGGTCCTTCTCTTTCACGTGTTCTGTTGTTCTCCTTTGTAGCACTTAACCCAGCTGTAGTTAACTTATTTTTTAATTAATTTTTGTTGGAGTAGAGTTGATTTACAATGTTGTGTTAGTTTCTGCTGTGCAGCAAAGTGAATCAGTTATACATAGACACATATCTGCTCTTTTTTAGATTCTTTCCCCATAGAGGCCATTACAGAGCACTGAGTAGGGTTCCCTGTGCTCTACAGTAGGTCCTTGTTAGTTATCTATTTTATACATAGTAGTGTGTATATGTCAGTCCCAGTCTCCTAATTTACCCCTCCCCTCCCTTGCTCCTTGGTGACCGTAAGTTTGTTTTCTACATCTCTGACTCTGTTTGTTTTGTTGTTTTGGTTTTTTTTTAATTTTATTTATTTATTTTTGGCTGTGTTGGGTCTTCGTTTCTGTGCGAGGGCTTTCTCCAGTTGCGGCAAGCGGGGGCCACTCTTCATCGTGGTGCGCGGGCCTCTCACTGTTGCGGCCTCCCCGGTTGAGGAGCACAGGCTCCAGACGCGCAGGCTCAGTAGTTGTGGCTCGCGGGCTCTAGACCGCAGGCTCAGTAGTTGTGGCTCACGGGCCTAGTTGCTCCACAGCATGTGGGATCTTCCCGGACCAGGGCTCGAACCCGTGTCCCCTGCATTGGCAGGCGGATTCTCAACAACTGCGCCACCAGGGAAGCCCCTCTGTTTCTGTTTTGTAAATAAGTTCACTTGTATCATTTTTTTTAGGTTCCACATATAATCGATATCATAGGATATCTGTCTTTGTCTGGCTTACTTCACTCAGTATGACAATCTCTAGTTGCATCCACGTCGCTGCAAATGGCATGATTTCGTTCTTTTTTATGGCTGAGTCATGTGATTAACTTATTATTATGCAGCTGTTTGTTTGCTCCCAGCCTCTGTCACACTGTAAACTGCAGGAAGACTGGGGCTGGTCTCTTGTCCGAGCTTTATTACCAATGCCAACCGTAATGCTCTGTGCATAGTAGGGCCTGAATAAGTGTTTTTAATCATAAATTAGATCTAATTCTATAGTAATTAATATAGTAATAAATGACATGTAATAAATAAGATTTAATTCTATGGTAATGCACATAGTGGTATAATTTTATATATTCTATCTAATTATATAATGAATTGCATCTAAATACATAGGGTTTGTGATTATATATTCATGAACATTTTTATGAAATTTGTGAACAGGACAAGGCCTTGGGTGGCCAAAATCCAGCTCATTTCCTTAGTAATTTCTGCTTTTCACCTCAAGGTTAGCCCTTCACTGCAAATGATATGTTCTTTTTGATACCGTCTTTAAGCGAACTCTTAAGGATTAGCAACTAGATCGATATACTCCAAAATGCTGTGGGCTCTAGTGCTTTAAAAAAAATAACAATCTCAACATCTAGAATCTACCTTCATATCTAGAAACATCAAGACAGCTGAAATGACAGTCTGGCTATTTCTAGTTTTAGTTCCTACAGAAGGAGAAAATACTTCTGCTGCTGGACAAATGTTGTTCTAACTTGAGAAATCATTTTGGATTGAAAAAGCAGGAAAAATCTGTCTTTTTTTTCCTTCTGATATAGGAATAAACAGGAAGTGGAGGGTGAATTCTGAATTCTCCTGCAGCCCTATATTTGTTTTCCCATGTTGGCTGAGTGAGAATAGTTTATTTAATTTGGTGGCTTTACGTGGCTTTATAAATCTTTTAACAGTTACAAGTTCATAAATGCTTGTTTAAATTACTTTGCCTGCTTGTTGTTTAAAAATATCTAGAACACTCTCATTTGCTGTTTTTTTTAAACAAGCCTCAAGTCTGTAATTTTTGGGAAAGCTTTCTCCCTTTGTCATACGGTAGAGAAACAAGCTCCGATATTCATAATTAACCTGTTGACTTGAAAATGGCTTACTCCCAATGATGTCCCAAGTGTATGTTTCAAGGAGTTTTGGTCAATGAAAAAAATTAGCAAAAAATAAACGATGTTTCTGACTTAAAGCAAGCGTGGAGCCACCAGGGTTTGGGAGGGTGCGAAATAAGTTACTTTTACAAAATTCCTGGAGACCATCATCTAAAAATGAATTGTGACAATGTATTATAATTTCACCAAACAAAAACAAGAATGTATTTTTGTCACAGAAATAAAAGTATATGGTTTGGGGTTTCCTGAGAGTGATAGAATTATGACAGAAAATCATTTCTGTTTAAATAGATTTTACACCATCATAAGTCATGATTGAGTTACTTTGGGGAGATGAGTGTTTCCGCCGTCTCCCTAAACCTTTTACTGGAGCGGTTAAATAGGGAGCTTCAAATTCTATATTTCCTTCTCCTGGCTGAAGTCTTGGAAAGAGGTCATGAGGAATGGAATCACCTGGCAAGGGCACTCTTGTTTGGTTTTTTAATTTAATTTTTATTTAATATTGGGGTATAGTTGATTTACAATGTTGTGTTAGTTTCAGGTGTACAGCAAAGTCATTCAGTTATACATATACAAGTATCTATTCTTTTTCAGATTCTTTTCCCATATAAATTATTACAGAATACTGGGCAGAGTTCCCTGTGCTCTATAGCAGGCCCTTGCTGGTTATCTGTATATCGTAGTGTGTGTATGTTAATCCCCAGCTCCTGTTTTATCCCCTCTCCACCTTTCCCCTTTGGTAACAAGGGCGCTCCTGTTTTGCCAGCGCCTGTATTGCTCTTCCCGAGGGCAAGGCTGTGCATCCCTTGTCTGCCCTCTCTGTATGGTTGCCTCTCTCCTCACCTGCAGACCTGTATAAAATTACAGAAACAGGAAAAATACCTCACACTTATACTGCCTCTAAGGGTTTCTAAAGCACTTTCACTTTATGGAATTCAGTTCAGCTGAGCTTTGCTGCAGTTAGGAAAAAGGCCTCCAAAGTGTGCACGTTTGGTACAGAATTTCTTCGTCAGGTAACCGTTCAAGGCCTGTGTCCCCAGCTGGTCCCTCCTCTCTTGCACACAGTGAGTAGGAAGGCAGGCTGCTCTCTGTGCTACAGCTCAGCATCCACTAGGCCCTTGGCTGCGTCTGATTCCTGCTGGCAGACTGGGAAGGAGAGCACAGGGGAGGGGAAAGCCAGTCCTGGGGGCGCACAGGGCACTGTCAGGACCCGGTCGCAGCACCAAGCCAGCTGCAGGAGATGGAGTCTAGCCATGAGCTTGGGGACAGGCCAGTGGTTAGCGATGGGAACGCAATAGTGAATTTAGTGGAGAGCTGAGCGTTCCTGCCTTAGCTGTTTTATTTGATCCTCATAAAAATTAGAGAAGTAGGTGGAAGAGGGTTTTTTTTACTTCCATTTCACAGGTGAGAAAAACGCACCAATCTACCATTCACGTCCTTGATTTGGAATCTGTTGCAGATCCTGACACGGTTACTGTGGAAACCAGCAAGGGTTCATTATACAATTGTTCCCGTAGTTTTCCCTGAATCTCATCAAACTATCTTTTCAAGTCTATGATCCTAAACATCTTCATTCCCTAGTATGTTCGGTTTTGACGTTTTGAGAGACCGGGAAGGCCTTCCCCAGTAGAGGGAGGCCTTTATCAGGGGTTCGACTGCAGTGTCAGCCCACAAGGCAGAAATCACCTGCAGCCAGAATGACCCCAGAAAACCCCTTCGGCAAGCAGACGGCTGGAGATGGACACACGGCTCCCATGAAGGCAGCAAAGCCACTTCTTCCTCCAGCTTTGGAGGATTGCTAGCCCTTCTGTGGAGCACCGTGTGAGATAGTTGTTTTCTGTTTTCGTGTTGTACCAAAAATGTGCGTCCTTAAGCACAAGAGTTACACGAGCACAACACAACGCTCACAGCACGGAAATCACACATCTCTCTAGCCATTTCCTTCTTTCTGGGCTTCTTTCGTCATAATAGTTTCCTTGGGATTGGAATTTCTCTTGTGCCTTTTATGAGCTGTGTCTTTTTGTTTTTTTTTTTTTTGGTTCAGTATTTTTCCGCTTCAGAAAGGTGGCTAGATATGTCCAATGGATAAGCAACGCCAGAATGGGGGAAAGTTGTGTTCCCTGGACCCTAGAACTCATCCCTGAAAAATATCTAGAAAGGTGGATAAAAATCTGCGTGCATCTCCTGCCCGCACAATGCTCGCATTGTCTGGGGTGCAGGGGAAAGGCTGGGTTCTGGCAGCCCTGCCCCATTAGAGCCTTGTTCCTTGTTCCATATTGAAAAGATGACATTCCTTTGCTAGCAACGTCCTGCCCGGATTTCTGGCACCAGTTCTGTGGCCGGCACTGTCGCCTGGGGCATTTTTGTTTGGGTTGGTTTTGTTTTATTTCCAAAGCAGCAAAGTGCAGGCTGCATAAGTGTACAAGGTGGAACTGTTTTTATAGAGCTTGTCGTCAGACTTCTCAGTACAGTCAAGGTGGCCTGTCTGCCAGGGTGTCTGCTTCCTATTCACTAGTGTCAAAATGTGAGAAGGCACATACAGTAAATTTAACTTATTAGCTTGTTCTCAGGTGTTGCTGAGACAGCCCTTGGGTTTTAATGTGGGCCCCCTCCTCCCTCTCAGGATTTCATGTAATGCTCCATTTATAACAGAGATCAGTGGATTTGTAGAGTAAATATTCCAATAAGGAAAAGCAAAATCTTCAGTGACCCTCTCAGTTCTGCTTCCATGGAGGCTTTTTCTGTGCCTGGAAAACAAAAAAAGAAAAATCCTTTATATTGGCTGCAGCTCTGAACTGGAGCATGTAAAATGTACTTCTCAGGGTCTGTGAGCCTTAAAATAATGAGCGATGGAAAAATGTGGGGTAGGTCAGTGACGGGGAGAAAGCTCTGGTTTTATAAAGGATTTTCATGGTTAAACAAATTTGGAGAAACTAGAATGATCAAACAACGCGAGTTCTCCTCTGTGCTTTTGAATCTGAAAATAGCAGCATTCTCAGTACACAACACCACCATTCATACGGGCTGGAAAGTCCCCAAATCATGAAAATTATCCTGATTAGTCAAACCCAGCAGGGATCATCTGACTGCTCCTTAGGGAAATGAGAATTTCAGCGTGGATCTCACTTCTGCATTTTGTACTCAAACTGTAGACAAGCTCTGCTGCATCTGGGGACTTTGGAGTGTGGGCACACTTACAGCCAAGAAACACTTTTGAAGGCCGCTGCCCTTGTTTACATTACTCCTCATTAACATAAAGAATTAGTCTCAGAATAATAACATTTTGAGGAGGGCATTTTTTTTTTGATATTTATTGGTTTCCACAGGCATGTCCTGCTGTGTTAGATGCTCCTTCAACTGGTTGGTCCCCTAAGTTAGAAAATGTATAGACCCAGTATTCCGTGAGATGTCTTTTGATGGCTTCTATTCCACTTGAATGCACAATATATCATGTTTATGATCTCATCAAAAACACTATGCTAGGCCTTCCCTGGTGGTGCAGTGGTTGAGAGTCCGCCTGCCGATGCAGGGGACGCAGGTTCGTGCCCTGGTCCGGGAAGATCCCACATGCCGCGGAGCGGCTGGGCCCGTGAGCCATGGCCGCTGAGCCTGCGCGTCCGGAGCCTGTGCTCCGCAACGGGAGAGGCCACAGCAGTGAGAGCCCCACATACTGCAAAAAAAACAAACAAACAAACAAACCAAAAAAACACTATGCTAAAATGCTTGAATAGCTCTTAGTACGTTTGTTAAATTGAACTGTGATAGAAAAACTATGAGTTATTAGTCCAATGCCAGAAATTATGGGAGAGGGTATTAGAAATCGATTCCACTAATTGTGGTTATTTGCCCCAAAATGGAATCAAATGTAAAATTCCTCATCCATTTGTATTTTGGTCTTAAATTACTTCCTGCTTTAAGAGTTAGGTGGGAAGTATGTTCTATTTAAATGAGTGTTTGGTGCTTATTCTTGCCTGTTGACCAAAATTCGAGCCTCATGTATATATTATACATACAGATATAGAACTTGTTTCTGTAAATATTTGTGGCAGGTAGGATTCTGCACAAAATTGTGAATTATATCAAAGCCTAAAAGAGTCTAATTGTCACCACTAGATATATTTGGTTTTAAACCCAAATAATGAAGTTATTTCTTTCACTACACCCACGTGTGGGATGTTTGCACAGGGTTAATATCATGGACCTGGTGGTTTAAGAAACCTAAAAGAGTATTTTTTAATTAGTAAATCTAGATCAGCATTCCTTTACTCTTTGATTCTGTCCCATCCATCTTATTCTTTATGAGCCCTGGGCCGCAGAAATAGTATTCCTGGGACTTCCCTGGCGGTCCAGTGGTTAGGGCTCTGCGCTTCCACTGCAGGGGGCCCGGGTTTGATCCCTGGTTGAGGAACTAAGATCCTGCAAGCCACGTGGCACAGCCAGAAAAAAAGAAGAAAGAAATAGTATTCCTGTTCTCTACAATGCACAGTATTAGAAATAAGAGCATTGGAGGAGAGATGAGGATGGTGACCTCCGAGGAGCTCACCTGTGCCTCTGTTACGTCCAGGTGGGTGGGCCACTGTCAGTTACTTTAGCCACGCCCCTGTGACACAGGTGGAAACTAAAGGAGAGTGATGTTTACGTATTTTAGCAACTTATTTTATTTTACGTATTTATTTTTTAATATTTTTAATTAATTTATTTTTTTTGGCTGCGTTGGGTCTTCATTGCTGCGCGCAGGCTTTCTCTAGTTGCAGCGAGCGGGGGCTACTCTTTGTTGTGGTGCACGGACTTCTCATTGTGGTGGCTTCTCTTGTTGCAGAGCACGGGCTCTAGACACACAGGATTCAGTAGCTGCAGCACGCAGGCTCGGTAATTGTGGCTCGCGGGCTGTAGAGCGCAGGCTCAGTAGTTGTGGCGCACGGGCTTAGCTGCTCCACGGCATGTGGGATCTTCCTGGACCAGGGCTCGAACCCGTGTCCCCTGCATTGGCAGGCGGATTCTTAACCACTGCGCCACCAGGGAAGCCCCTAGCAACTTATTTTAAAATATTAAAGCTGAAATTCCTACAAGGACATATAAAAATAATGTAAATAAAATAGAAAAAATTGATTTAGGTACATTTGTGAAACTTCCTATGTTTGTAACACTTGTTTCTTTTTCTTCAAGCCGCCTGGGAGCAGCAAATGTTGTGGGTAGATGTGGTTCTGAGGCCCTGCTGGGATGCAGGCCACCTGTCTTCTGCCATCACGAAGGTCCTCTGTCTTATGGCCCTACCGAATCCAGTGGAAGAAAATGCAGCCCTATTGTGTGTCCAGGAGAAGGAGGGTGGGCAGTGTTGGTAGCATCGCTAGTGTTCACCCCTCAGCTTTGAGAACCGCCACCACCATTTCTTTTCCATAGTCGTGTGGTTCTCAGTGTGGTTGCCTCATACATATGGTTGGTATGTCTGGCTGTGTTCCCACGCAGTGGAGGATGCGTCCCCTGCACATCCGTATCACACACTGCTGGGCCCTTGAGAAGGGGTTTGTGTAAAACGCCTTGGGTAAAAACACTCCATCTTATCTGTGCCTTCTATTTTTTTAATGCCATTCTTCTTCGCCAAAAATGTTTCCAAGTCCCTTAAGCAAACTTCCCAGGATAGATTTAGGAACAAATTTACGTCGCACCCAAAGTTGCCTCTCTGGACTGAATTTGCTTATACCATATCTGTCATTTTAGTTTTCAGTAATCTCCCCGACCTCTCTGGGAAACTCCCCACATTGAAGGGCAGATGCTCTCCCTGTCTTTATATGAGAGACCCAGTCCTGGACCTACAGCTGTCCCTTTTCTCTGGCATCGTCATGTCTTCACTGTGGCCTGTTGAGTCTTGGTTGAGTTGAAGCAATGGCAGCCATCCTGACATGCCAGGGTTGCTGCAGTGGAGCAGAGCTCCCTCTGTAGCACTTACTACTATTTGAGATTATTTCATTAATTGTCCACTTATTCACTGGTCTTCTCTTCCATTACTGTATAAATACCCTGAGACAGGGACTTTGTAAGTCTTGTCCTCTTCTGTATTTCCAGTGCCTGCGACAGAGCTTGGCACGATGCAGGCATTCTGTATATGTTTGTTGAATGATTCTATAATAAACAAAATTGGAAGCGAGAAAGAAAAACCAACCAGGATTAGAGCACAGTTGTGCCCCGTGGTTGTGTTAGCCCCTGCCCTGTAATAACTTGCATCGAAGGGGCACAGGGAGGAACAGAGGTTTTGGGTAATGCTGACTGTGTGTGTCCTAGCAGACAGGAAAGGAAGAGTGACAGTTTCAGGAGGCATCCTCACCCGTTGCGTTGTCATTTTCGGGCGGAGCGTTCTCCCCTGAGCACTCAGGGCCATGCAGGGGTGTCCACCCCACTGTCCTGCTGTCTCTGCCTTGCCACCCTCTACCACACTGCTCCTGGTCTGGAACAGATGATGTAAGAGCAACGCTTGGGCTCAGATTCCCACCTCATGAGATAGATGGTGTGTTCGTGTCTGCCAAGGGTGACTGTTTTCTTATCAATTATTAAGGTCGCTTCTTAGCCTCGCGTTGAACTGGTTTTGAATTTCAAATATTGGTCATTTCCCATTCGTCATATACACCAGTGAGATAACAGATGCCTTCCTTTCATTATGAAAAATCCTGTAATTACTAACAAGTACAGTGAGGATTTATGAATACAGTATCTCCTTCCTTTATATAACACATTTATGGCATAGGTCAGACAGAGAGGGGAGAATCCCTTCTTCCTTAGGGTTTAATTTCTAAAATAAGTGCATGCAGTAAAAATTGCATAGGGTTAAAGTGACCCTTAATCATCCACACAGGGTGTTCCAGTTACCGGTGCTGCATAGCAAGCCATCGCAGAGGTGAGAGGCATGAAACGACGTTTCTTGTTTTGCTCACAGACTTTGAGTCAGGAATGTAGTAGCCAGGACATGGTGGGGATGGCTTGTCTGGGCCTCCACTGAGCAGACAGCATCTTCAGTGCCTGAGGTCTGGGAGCTGGAACCCTTTGAAGGCAGCTTCAGTTTTGCATCTGGTTGTTGGTGCCGCTTGTTGCCCAGGACCTCGGCCGGGGCTCTGGCCCAGAGCCCTGACACGGAACTTCGCAGTGCGGCTTGAGCTTCCTCGCAAGAAGGTGATCTCGGAGTAATCAGACGTGTTACCTGGCGGCTCAGAGGTCCCGAAGACAAGGGGGAAGCCCAGCGGCCTTTTATTCCTACTCTTGGAAGTCCCAAGTGTCCCTTCTGTCAAATTCTGCTGGTTATAGCAGTCACAAACCCACCCAGATTCAGGGATGGGGACATAAGACCCTCCTCTCTTGGCGGTAGAGCCCAGGTCAGTTGAGAAGAGCATCTGGGATGGAGGTACCCCTGTGGCCGTCCTGGGGAAATCCAGCCTGCTGCAACCTGGGGTCTGGTCTGAACCCCATTTAGATGGCTCTGTCTGCAGTTGAAGAAGCCAGGTGAAGTAGGTGGCTTGTTCCTAGGAGCCTGTTGTAGGAAAAGGGTGCATCTTTACACACTAGGAAGACTCATGGCTGACTTTGAAGAGGGGGACCCCCGAGGGACTGGGGCCCCGTGGGTTCCATCACCAATCTTGCACTTCAGGGCACGCACCCCCTGAGCTCAACGGCAGGTTGGCGTTTGGCTACCACCCACCTTGAAGCTGCTGTGAGCGGGTTCTTACTTCACAGGTAACTAAGAAAAATGCTGTACACTTAGGGTGTACATAATATCTGTGTCCACAGAGAGGGGGAAAAAGTAATCCAGAAGGTCCAAGTGAGACCCAGCTCCGCCAGCGTCCTAGAAACAGGCTGCCTGCTCACCGCCCTGCCCTCCCGGGCTGTGTCAAGTCGTACGATTATTATCTTATTGATTCTAGGCGACTGAACGAATTTTGCTTTTATAAATGTGGGCTCTAATGTGAGATGTTCTCGTCCCTGTGCTTCCCGAGCTCCCTGCCAAGAGAGTTATTTATTCCTCGCTGGGCGTGCTATGCCTCTGCACGGTCAGGGTGCTGAACTCCCATTGACTTCGGCTGAAATTCTCTTGGCCTCAGTTTGGAAGTTGTCTATGGGCCTTTAATTACACCCTCTGGCAAAGGAGAAGGAGCGCTTGAAACATGCGTAAATTCTGTACATATTTCCAAGGCTGGGCTGTTTAAAAAATGCTGTCTGTCTTTCTTCTTCTTCTTCTTCTTTTTTTTTTTTCTCTTTGAACTTGGACATGAATTTTTGTAAAGTACAGCATGTCAAGGGAAGGGCAGTGAGAAAATATGCAGGGGTATTTACTTAAAAATTACTCAGCGTGTCCATCATGGTGTGTTCACTGGTTTTAGGGTGGTATACCGTATAATGAGATGAGAGACGTTCTACTTTATTTTAAATGGCTGCTTTTAAAAATCTCAACTTTGCTGTGCATAGTCTTATGCAATCCATGCCCCTCTCTGACCATAGTTTTTATTTCCCTTTTTTACATTTCCCGATAGATTAAATTTGTTCCTATTTCAAATTTAAACACAAAACTGTGAAATATGCTGAATTTTGTAAGTAACTGAGTACTCACAGTGACTTTTTAAGGTATCAGATGTCTTTTTTTTTTGGTACGCGGGCCTCTCACTGTTGTGGCCTCTCCCGTTGCGGAGCACAGGCTCCGGACATGCAGGCTCAGTGGCCGTGGCTCACGGGCCCAGCCGCCCCGCGGCATGTGGGATCTTCCCGGACCGGGGCACAAACCCGTGTCCCCTGCATCGGCAGGCGACTCTCAACCACTGCGCCACCAGGGAAGCCCAGATGTCATGGGTTTTAAGGAGATCTGGAGAATGCTGAACTGTTTCTGATGGCTTTTAACTGTGAAGCAGAATTGTGAGATCTTGGAAATCTGCAGGTCCCTTGCTTGGCTTCATGGGGTTACTGCCTACCAAGCCTGAGCTATCTCTGTAAAGGAGGCTGGACTGTCCCTGACTGCAGAATTCACAGGCTGTGTTAATTGCACTGTATGTTTCCATCCCTCCACTGCTGGACATTTTAAAGAAGCCGCATGGAAGTGACATAGACTGATCTGACTTCCTCTCCCCACCCCCTTCATGCATTACCAGCAATGCAGCGACCAGGGAGCTGGTAAAGAACTTTAATGGCCCACATACTGACCGTATTCCTGAATCGCAAATGGTTGGTTGTATTCTTTGGAAAAGAGAGATTTGTATAGTTCACAGCAAGCTCAGTCTTGGTGAGATGGAATATTGCAGTCCTGTGGTTCCTGCATCCCCTCAGCCTGAGCTAGTGATTTCCTCTGGCCTGGGAGTCATATCACCCAATTTGCAGGTTCATCTTTTGTAGAAAAAGGAAAATAACATCCGAGTGTTAGGATTATTTGAGAAACATACACTGTCGTGTGTACCCAGTGTTTCTTTAGTGAGAAAAGCACTTATCTAGCACTTACCCTGTGCTGGACACATATTTTAACTCAGCGAACCCTCACCACGGCTCTATGAAGAAGCTATAACTGCTCACCTTTGCAGGTGAGGCCCCAGTTTGCTTCACTTTCTCTTTACCTCTGATTCTCCACCAGTGACACGAGCCAGGTTAGATCCAAATGGGAGTTGAGGTCACTGACTTTCATCTTGAATATTTTCTGATTCATATTCCTTGAGAGGCAAGGATGCCTTTTGGTCATGTTTCATATAATTCTAGAGGTAAAAGTCACTACATATTCCACTCCGTTTCATTGAGTTTAGGGTAGAAGGATGCCAGATCATTTTCTGCAAAAATTAACCCCATTAAGAAATTGTGTGTACTTATTCTTACTGGAGTTTGTTTCACTATTGGAGTTGAGAATTTGGATGCCTTATGGGGAGAGCCAGGCAAGGAAGTGAATGATGCAGGCTAATTTGGGACAATAGAGAGTGTGGGGAGACAGCAGCTGTCTTCTCATTGATTGCTCCCCTGTATCATTGGTGTTAGAGCTGTAGCATGGACCGGACGGCTTGTTAATCCATAGATCGCTGGGTCCTGCCCCCAGAGTCTCAGATTCAGGAGGTCTGGGTGGCCCTGAGAATCTGCATTTCTAACACGCTCCTGGGTCATATAGGGTGCTGGTCCAGGGACCACATTTTGAGAGTCACTGCCCTATGGGAGTGGGGGGCTAGCATTGCCTGGTTTTCTAGTATTTCAAGTGACTCTCTATTCCTTGAGGATTGTGGCTTTTTCAAGGTCTTTTCTGGTTCTCCTGACATTTTGCTACTGAAAAAAACACTCAGACCAGACGAGGATTAGGCAAGAAAATATTAGGCAGAAACATCAAATCAATCTCTTTTGTAATTGAAATCTCCCACTTTTTAAATGTTGGCAATGAATTTAAAAGTTTTTAAACGACTGCGCTGGCCACCACTGAGCCAAAATAAACATATCTGTTGGCTCAATTCAGCATACGGATGAGTAGTTTGCAACTTCTGCTTTAGATGCTAAGAAGATACAATGGATGAGAAAGAAAGAATTCAGGTTGTTGAATGTCTTCTCTGCAGTTGAAAATATCATGAAAAACTTTAGCAGAGGAAAAGAAAAGCTAGTCCAGAAACCTGCTTTTGTAACTGTCCTTTCCTTTTATAACTGGAAGGGGAAATCCATAAGCTGTTAAGATTATCAGATAGTTCCCTTGGTTAGGTGGATGCAGCCTGTGAGCCACGGTCCCTGTTGAAGCCTATAGGCCAGGGACGGGCCTAGTTCCTGTGAAAGATCCTAGCGGGGCAATGTTGCTCTCATCCTCACCTCATCGTACCTGTGGTACCTCACAGGCTTTTTTCTGCATCTCTCCACCCACATCCAACTTTCTTTCCTGGCCTCGCCTCACTTTTTGTTTTGGCTTCACTTGCACCTTTTGCCACTTCCAGTTGCATTGTGAATTAATAATAATAGCAGCTATGGGTTCCCCTGGTGGTGCAGTGGTTAAGAATCCGCCTGCCAATGCAGGGGACACGGGTTCGATCCCTGTCCAGGGAGGCTCCCACATGCCGCGGAGCAACTAAGCCCGTGCGCCACAACTACTGAGCCTGCATTCTAGAGCCCGCAAGCCACAACTACTGAAGCCTGTACCCCTGGAGCCCGTGGTCCGCAAAAAGATAAGCCACCGCAATGAGAAGCCCACGCACTGCAACGAAGAGTAGCCCCTGCTCACCGCAACATAAGAAAACATGGCACAGAGAGGTTGTGACTTGTCCAAGATGAACCACACAGTTACTATCAGGCAGAGATGGGACTTGAACCCACGCTGCTCAGCAACAAGACCCAAGCCCACAACCACTAGACTGACTCTACGCTAAGGCTCCCAAGCCCTCGTGTTCCCTGTAGGACTTGGTCCAATGGGGAGGCTGAGCCCTACAACTCGCAGAATCATTTCCACTTGCCCTCTGTCTCCCCATGAACGTGTGGCTCATCAAACCTTTATCTCAATACAAATACGATTATGCACGGCACGAGGCCAGGTTCACTGCTCTTTGAAATGTCTGGAGTTGCCTGATGGGCCTCCTGCAGGATTGATTAGATCAAAAGCTTTACTTGATACGGTCTTTTAATAATAATCATTTTGGTCAATCACAGAGCATGGATCAACCAAAAGTCCCAGGCATCGTTGTATTCAGGACTTACTGGGTGGGCCAAAAAGTGCCTTCGGTTTTTTTAAGTAAGAATAAAAGACACAGTTTTCATTTTCACCAAGAACTTTATTGAACAATGTATTCACCCTTTTGTTCCATTACCTTCTGCCACTTTTCAGGCAACTTCATAATTCCATCTTCCCAAAACTTTTTATCTTTTCGAGCAAAGAACTGTTCCAGGTGCCTTTTACAGTCTTCCGGGAAACTGAAATTTTTTCCATTAAGAGAATTTTGTAAAGACTGAAATCAATGGAAATCCGAAGGTGCCATATCTGGTGAATACGGCGGATGAATCAGGACTTCCCAGCCGAGCTGGAACAGTGTTTGCCTGGTCATCAAAGAAACATGCGGTCTTGCATTATCCTGATGGAAGATTATGCGTTTTCTGTTGACTAATTTGGGACGCTTTTCATCGAGTGCTGGTTTCAGTTGGTCTAATTGGGAGCAGTACTTGTTGGAATTAATCAGTTGGTTTTCCGAAAGGAGCTCATCATAGAGGACTCCCTTCCAATCCCACCATGTACTCAACATCACCTTCTTTGGATGAAGACTGGTCTTTGGTGTGGTTGGTGGTGGTTCATTTCGCTTGCCCCACGATCCCTTCCTTTCCACATTATTGTACAGTATCCACTTTTCATCGCCCGTCACAATTTGTTTTATTATTATTATTTTAATTAATTAATTTATTTTATTTTTGACTGCATTGGATCTCGTCGCTGCATGCGGGCTTTCTCTAGTTGCAGCAAGCGGGGGCTACTTGTTGTTGTGATGCACAGGCTTCTCACTGTGGTGGCTTCTCTTGCTGTGGAGCACGGGCTCTAGGCGCATAGGCTTCAGTAGTTGTGGCACGCGGGCTCAGTAGTTGTGGCACATGGGCTTAGTTGTTCCACAGCATGTGGCATCTTCCCGGACCAGGGATCAAACCCATGTCCCTTGCATTGGCAGGTGGATTCTTAACCACTGTGCCACCAGGGGAGTCCCCACAATTTGTTTTAAATATGGAATGTTTTCATTATGTTTCAGTAGAGAACCGCATGTGGAAATATGGTCAAGAACGTTTTTTTCGCTTAACTTATGTGGAACCCAAACATCAAAGCGATTAACATAACCAAGCAGGTGCAAATGATTTTCACCTCTTGATTTGGATATTTTGAGTATGTCGGCTCTCTCCCGCATGGTATAACATTGATTCTTCTCAATTAATGTCTCGATTTTATCGCTATTGATTTCAACTGGTCTACCTGACCATGGAGCATCGTCCAGCAAGAAATCTCCAGCAAGAAACTTCGCAAACCACTTTTGACACATTCGATCAGTCACAGCACCTTCTCCATACACTGCATAAATCTTTCTGTGCATTTCAGTTGCGTTTTTACTTTCTTGAAATAATAAAGCATAATATGCCAAAAAACTCGTTTTTTTCTTCCATCTTCAATATTAAAATGGCTAGACAAAAAACCACCGATTTTGATAAGTCGTTTTTAAAATGCACGCCGATATGACAGCTGTCACGTACAGTCTAACAAAATTGTTTCGAATGAAGTTAAAGACAACTAAGTGGTACTAGAGCTATCTTAGGGAAAAAACTGAATGAACCTTTTGGCCAACCCAGTACTAGACAAGCGCCATCCGATAATATGATGCTAGCCACAATTCGAGCTAGATGTGTCACGTAAAGTGTCCTGGTAGCCACGTTTTCAAAAAGTAAAAAGAAGCAAGTGAAGTTAATTTCAAGAATATATGCTATCTAACTCCGTATCCAAAATATTATCATTTCAAAAGAACCATTGAGAGACTTCACATTATTTTTCATACTTAAGTCTTCCAAACTTGAAGTTACTTTAACACTTAGAACAATCTCCGTTTGGACCAGCCGCATTTCAAGGGCTTGGTAGCCACGTGCAGCCAGCGGCTTCGGTGGTAGATAGGACAGCACTGGACCAAAGAGGTGTGGGAGCTACACACAAAGCCAGAAACCGTATGAGAAAACCCTGAAATGCCAAGTGCAGATGGGGGAGGGGCACAAGGCAGAAAAGAGTCAAGAAAGCATCTGGATACAGTTATTTTAAAGAAGTGATTTTGAAGGAAGGTAATGGGAAACTTTGGGGAAATTTTACTAATTGGTAGAAAGTCTAGTTGAGAAAAAAATATGCACATATATCCACTCTTTCCTGATTTATTTAATGAAGTTCATTTTTATTTGAAGCTAGGAAAAAATTGCACATACCACAGCTGAGGATGTCAGATCATAATGAGAAAGAACTTCAGAAAGAATTATTTGAGGACCAGAGTCATTCCCTTTGAGTGACTTAAAGCTTCTTGACCTCTAGACCCCTTTCAGTTTTCTAGATCAGAGGAGCATAATAAATTTTTAAATCCTGTTTCTTTCTTTTCTCCTAGCAAAAGAGCATGGCCTCAGCTCTCATAGAGGTTCGGATGGTGCAAAGGAAGCATTGCCTCTCTAGACTTGTTTTGGCAGCATGGGAAAAAGAAGCCCAAAGCCAGAGATAAGGGCCAGGGAGACTGGAGGATGTGATTCCAAGTAAAACTTCTCTGGGTGCATCATGTCAGCAACACAAACTGTTTTCATTCTCCATGTTAGTTAATGGCTAATCTAGAGATTGTACTGCCATTTGCTGATAGAGCACAGTTTAAAATATTTTATCATTAATGTGACAGGGAGTTGGATAAAGAAAATGAAGCGTGATTATAAAATGCTAATTATCATTCTCAAGTGCATATTGGGCACTTACGAATATTTGCAGCATAATTTGCTTTATTTATGATTTCAGTTTGGTTATAAATGTTAATTCAGTTGCAGATGGTATGTTGGCAATTTACAGAGCCATAAAGTTATTTGGAAATCCTAATATTTTCAACCAAAATGTTCTGTTAGTGATTGATGGGCTAAATTAAAAAGCCTCTGCTCTTTAAATACATTAATTGTCAAGTAGGCTGTAGGGATTTCCAGATTCATGCTAGCTCCATTAACTCCTTCAAGGAGTAGAGGGCATGATTTGTAATTTAGGGTGGGAGTTTTCTTTATGAGAAAGGACAGGAGGAAGGAGGTCTCTTTTGCCTACCACCCCCGTAATGTTTCTTCAAGGCTGAGATATTTTTCACGTCTAGTTCATAGCACTAAAGACACATGCTTGAAGCCATATTTTCCCTGTACCACATCAGTGGTTTCAGAGACCCTGGTGTTGATAATTAGGTGGATTTGTGTGTGACTTTCTATTCGTGTGCATCTGTGTAAGAGAGGGACAGAGATTGCATTTTCTCAGACCTCACTGATTACTTAAAAATAGACGTTACTTTTAGACCAGAGGTTGTCAAACTACAGGCCACAGGCTAAATCTGGTCCACTGCCTGTTTTGGTACAGCTGAGAGCCAAGAATAGCTTTTGCATTTGAAAAGCTTGAAAAAAATTGTAAAAGAATATTTTATGACACATGAAAATGATATGAAATTCAGATTCGGTGTTCATGAATAAAGTTTTCTCGGAACACAGCCGTGCTGGCTCCTTTATGAATTGTTTGTGCTGCTTCCAGTCAGCCATGGCTGGCGTGAGTTTCTGTAGCAGACACCGTACGGTTCACAGGCTAAAAAGTTTACATCTGGCCCTTTACGGAAGGACTCTGCCAACCCCTAGATTAGACTATCTAAAGGGTAGTTTCCAAAATAAAGCCTTAACCTTTTTTTTTAAAAAAAAAAAAACTCGGTTACAGAATTTATGGAACCATAAGAACTTTAGGAAGCAAATAGTTTCAAAACACAACTCTTCATTTTTGAACGCTGGAGATTCTAAATACGAGCCCCAGCTTCCTTCTTTTGTCTTGATGTTGATAATTAAAAGAAGTGACATTATATTACTAATGTAAATAATTTTGTGCTTTACATATACGCAACATGCTCAAAACATTCTCTTTGCCCCCCAAATAAGGATAAAAGTAGAGATTGTTTTCTTTTATTACCAAATTAAAAACATAAATTAAGCCATGTTCCCGGATCATTCTATTTTTGTTAACAATTCAGGATGGTACATGGAAGCACAATTGTATCAGGAAATATGGTTCCCTTGTATTACTCGTTTGGGGAAATGTCATTCTTTACTAAGAAATCCTGTGCTTAATTAATTCTTGCTCCTAGGAGGTCAACTCGGGGCACTCATTATGCCCTTAATTGGTGGTATAAATCCTGAGAGCCCGGAGGAAAACACATTGCGTCGTGAGCGGTCTCTGGCCCTTCGGCGAGCATGCATCAGTGCCGGCCCACCTCGGAGAGCGACAGTTTCTGGTTTGATGGCTTTGGGTCTGGCTGGACTGATATTAGGTTGAAAGGCGAATGTGCAATAAGAGAAGAAATGCAATGACTTGTCCCGGTGTTTTGCATTACACGGGAGACAACCCACTTTCTGACTTGGAAAAATGTGTTTCTTTGAACTCGGGTTTTCCGTATTAAATTATAGTCATTTTACGGCCCATCTGGAATCTCCTGCCAGGCCAAAAAATCATCTTACAGACATTAGCGAAAGGAAGGTAAATGTGATTTTTTTTTGATTGTCTACTTTTCATTTCCATTTATTTTTTCCCTTTTATTGGAGAAACCAGATGGAAAGGAAGGCAGGAGCCTCTCCCTCCCCTGGTCCCTTTGGGGGCAGAGGTAGAACATTCCTGGCCTCTCTGCTCCCCTGGCACGCTGACTCGAGGTGATGACGGGCTGTCGAGATTCCAGGGATAACTGCTGGGAATGGGAAAGGCAAGAGCGCGTTCTGAAGCTCCCACCGGATTGGAGCGGTGGGTTTGGAGGGCATGAACCATGTGGGGCCGACTTCGGGCTTTCACCAAAGTGGTTCTGTTTGACAGTGCGGACACGAAACTCACCAGCATCACACATGCTGCAGCTCATTTTTGCATCCTGCTGTGGACTTGGTTAGCTTTCTGGGAGTTGTCTTTTTTTGCTGGATGTTGACTTAGTGCGAAAAGGACCCATGTCTGGGAGATGCTGGATCTCTTCATGTCTTTGCATCTTACCAAACCAGACCTGTCCCACAAAAGGCATGGACCTGAGCTCATAGGGGGGGACTCTCGGACGTGTGTTTCCTCGTTCAGACTCCTGGAAATCTCAGACATCGGTGCTGGAAGATGCGTAGAGATGATTTCAAATGTGTGAAGAGGAACCGCAAGAGTCGCTCAACAGTTTGCTCGGGTCCCAAAGTCAGTGAGAGGCAGAGTGGAAACTCCCATAGCCTTCCTCCTGGTGCTTTTTCTCTCAGCCATCCCTATGCTCCGGCAGAGGTTGTTTTGTTACCTCCCAGGGTTCTTGGCCTCCGTAATCAGTAGAACTTGACTAGAGGCCAGACAAGAAATTCAGGCAAGGCTTTATTGGGGCCCCTGCTGCAGCAGAGGGGAGAGAGAACAAACAACAGGTTCCCTTGCTCACTGCCTAAGTGGGTCGAGCTGGTTCCTTATATGGGGTGAGGGTAGGGGTGTGGCCAGGGGTGGGGCCGGAGGTGTGGCTTAGGTGGTCTGCCCACCCCTTTGGTGGTGTCATGTGCAGGGGGCATGCGCAGTGCCCTGCTTTTGCTCCTGGCTCTTCAGAAGTGGCAGCTGGGTTTTTGGTCTTTTTGTATCTTGTTGTCCATAATTTGCTCCCACTGTGCATGCACACAGTTATTTTTAGTCCCCTTATGGTTTCTTTGTATTTTGTTTCTTAAGGAGACGTTTGTCCAGGTGCAAGCACTGCAGCAAAGGGTCCTAGGTCCCGGCTGGTCTCAGTTTGCAAACTGAGTCATTGCCCCCATGCAACCCTGCATCCATCCAGATGAGCAAATGTTTCCCGGAAGCCAGGTCAGGCACTGGATGGGATGCTGAGGATACACAAGAGTTGTAACAAGTCTTTGACTTAATAAACAACATCGGAATGATTCTATAGTCATTATCTGTGGATTCGCCCAAACGAATTCCTGAGTTGCTGTGTTTGGAAGAGATATGTTCAATTCAGATAACGGTGAGACACTTTTTGACCACATACAGGTGTATCCAGTACCCGTGGGCATTTCCTGATGATGGTCTTGGGGGTTCAAAGGGAGGAGAGGGATTAGGGCTCATTTTGAATGTCTAGTAATAAATCCTTGTGTCCTGTGTGCAGTCTTATTTCGATCAGTTTCCAGTCACAGATTTGTAAGTTTATTATCTAAATATATTTTCGTTGCTCTAACTATTTTCTTCAGGTTAGGACCAGGTCTTCAAGCATACCTAGCGATGATCCCATCTGATGCTTCTCATCTTAGGTCACACCTGAGATTTGGTGGAGGAGGTGGGGGAATGGGCAGGCCCCTTCTCACTCACATGCGATGGCTGCCTGTGTGTGGTTGGTGACATGTCACTGGTTCCCTCAGCTGAGAGCTTCTACAAGGAACCGGGCTCTGTCCTGCTCTCATTCATGTCCGACACAGTAATAGACACACATTACAGATGAAAAGAGCTACTCCAGGTTGCCCATCCTTAGCAGAATGTTAAACGTGCGTCCACTAAGTGGGTTATCTTGGCTTTTTTTTTTTTTACATCTTTATTGGAGTATAATTTCTTTACAGTGGTGTGTTAGTTTCTGCTGTATAACAAAGTGAATCAGCTATACATATACATATATCCCCATATCTCCATCATCTTGAGTCTCCCTCCCACCCTCCCTATCCCACCCCTCTAGGTGGTCACAAAGCACTGAGCTGATCTCCCTGTGCTATGCGGCTGCTTCCCACTAGCTATCTATTTTACATTCGGTAGTGTATATATGTCCATGCCACTCTCTCGCTTTGTCACAGCTTACCCTTCCCCCTCCCCATATCCTCAAGTCCGTTCTCTAGCAGGTCTGTGTCTTTATTCCTGTTTTACCCCTGGGTTCTTCATGACATTTTTTTCCCTTAAATTCCATATATATGTGTTAGCATACGGTATTTGTCTTTCTCTTTCTGACTTACTTCACTCTGTATGACAGACTCGATAGACCTCATTGCCTCTCTGGTCCTTGGCGTGCGAGACGGTGTCACCTACCACTCTCCACTTTCAACCGAGCAGATGAGGTATCAGCACAATTAAAAGTGAAAAATAATCGGTCTGCTTTGCCGGTAGTGAATGCTTACAGAACACACTGATACAATAGATTTTAAATAATTCACGTTCGGCACTTTTTCCCTCAATGTGTAAATGAGGACACCTAATGAGGAAGGGCGGCAGGACACTCTATCCTCCCCCCATTAAGATAACAAGATGATGGGCCATGATTCAGGTCGGGATATTTGTGAAACATCGTGCGGATAAAAATTAAAAGAGATGGCGCTCTGAAATGCTTCGGGTAAGCAAACTTGTAAAAGCCACTTGGAAACCTGAAATTACAGATTAATTCAGAATCTCCTTCTGAGGGGCTCCTAAGAGTCCCCTCCGTTTTTCTGGCAGGACGAAAGCGCCACTTTTTTGCCGTTGCTTGGTGTTTTCACAGGGTCTGTTCTAATGCCCACCGAGGTGTAATGCTCAGTCCTAATGTGCCTCTCGAAGCTTTGGGTGAACCAAGCAAACTTCAGGTGACATTAAAACAAATAGGTGGCCTTCCCTGGTGGTCCAGTGGTTAAGAATCTGCCTTCCAGTGCAAGGGATGTGGGTTTGATCCCTGGTTGGGGAACTAAGATCGCACATGCCGCGGGGCACTAAGCCGTGCGCCGCAACGAATGAGCCCACGTGGGAACCTGCGTGCCACAACTAGAGAAGCCTGCATGCCTCAGCAAAAAGATCCCATGTGCCACAACTAAGACCCGATGCAGCCAAATAAATAAAAATAAAGTAAAAAATTAAAAAATAAAACAAAAAGAAAGAGGAATTATAATGTCTTATCGTCTTGTCCCCATAGACATGTTAAATGTCAAAACCAGGATCACGTGATTCACAGCAGCTTTCCCAGCCCTGTGGGGTGGCTGGTCCAATCCTGAAGGACTTCTCCCATAGCTCTAACTCCCACTGCCCCACAAATCCCTGAAGCCTAGCGACAGTGCAGTCCCGCAGAAACAGAACTGCTAAACTGTTAACAAAAAGTCATTCAGTCCTTCGTGGTTACAGGTCAGTTGGTCATGATTTATGGGGGCCCAGCTCTTTTTCCTACTCCTGCCTGTGTACATCTCCTAATTATTCATTTGAGAAAACTCTGGATAAAAATATCAATCCTGAGAACGTGTGTGTTCCAGGGAAGAAGGCCAGCCGTGGCCAAGGGAATGCTCAGTCCTGTTAGATCTAAGGAAAATAATTCCCAAATTCCGTATAGAGGCAGCTGCTTAAGAGAGACTGGAGTTCTTTCAGAAGAGTTCCAAATAAACACACCCATCCAAGTTATCTTCTTTGTCCTCCTGGAAAAAATTGGAAGGGTAAATGAAATTCCACCGAATAATCATCCAAAGAGAGCAGAGTTGGGCGAAGCACCCCAGAGCTCCCAGGGATGCCTCGCTGGCGGGGAGCGTGGGACCCAACACCCACCCCCTGGGGCAGAGACCGCGCCACAAGCCCGCCCCAGACAGCAGAGCGTTGGGAGGCCAAGCGGGAAGTAGCCACTGAGGAGAAAAATGTCATTTTGATACAGGATATAGGAGAACATACAGCTTTCCACTCAAGCTGTGTGCTTCTTAAGTCTAAAGCCAGCAATTTTGGAAAATGAAGCTAAGAGTTTAAAAATAAGGGCTCTGTCAGGAAAAAATAAAATGTGTCCCCCTACATCCATTAGCTGCCTTTAGTTGAAAACTGGAGAACAGATGAACTCATTGGCAGCTACCTCTTTTCTGACCGGGACTGATTTCCCCCTTCTCCCCCGTATAGTCAGAAGGCTGCTCCTCCGTTTGTCAACTCAGGTCAGGGATGAGACGGAAAAGCAGAGAAGTAACACTTAAAAAGTGACTCGTGTGTGTTTTCCCAAATTCCCCTCATCAGATAGGCACAGAACGCACACAGGTTAGGGCTCCGAGAGCAGCCGCTTCGGAAGCGTGCTTTTATAACGTGGGGTGCTTGGGTGGGAGACCACATGTGCTATGCTGACTGCAGGCAAGTTCATGCCGTGTAAGAGACCTTTACCTCCTGCACTGGGGACCTGCTCAATTCCAGATCTTGGCACCGTGCTGACAAAATATCGCAACTTTAATTTTAAAGATCAAGAAAGAGGAGCTGGGGGTGCAATTTGAGCTGCTTTCTTACTAATTTGGAATGAGAAGGAAAGGAGGTTGGGATAAATCGTGAAGTTGGTATTGCTGTCTGAATTTATGATCCTGGAGTTTCACTGTTGAAAATATAACATCCTTTTTCCTTTTCCTTATGCTTAAAAATTTTTGATGGTTGTTATATTTATTGAATTTAAGTTTCCATGCCGATCTTTCTTTTCCTCCCTTTCCTTCTACGTGGAATCGCCATATGATACATAAAAAGCAAAATAACTTGCACCATGTTATTTTTTTATTGAAGGAGAGTTGATTTACAATGTCGTGCTAATTTCTGCTGTACACCATAGTGACTCAGTTATACATATATATATACATTCTTTTTTATATTCTTTTCCATTGTGGTTTATCCCAGGATATTGGGTATAGTTCCCTGTGCTATACAGTAGGACCTTGTTGTTTATCCATCCTTTACATAACAGTTTGCATCTACTAATGCCAAACTCCCACTCCATCCCTCCCCCACCTCCCCTTCTCCTTGGCAGCCACAAGGCTGTTCTCTATGTCTGTGGGTCTGTTTCTTTTTCACAGATAAGTTCATTTGTGTGTCATATTTTAGATTCCACATATAAGTGATATCATATGGTCTTTGCTTTTCTCTGTCTGACTTACTTTACCTAGTATGATAATCTCTAGTTGCATCCATGTTGCTGCAAATGGCATTATTTCATTCTTTTTTATTGGCTGAGTAATGTTCCATTGTATACACGTGCCACATCTTCTTTATCCATTCATCTGTCGATGGACACTTAGGTTGTTTCCATGTCCTGGCTATTGTAAATAGATCCGCTGTGAACATTGGGTGCACCACATTATTTTTTAATTAGAAAAGTTGCTTATGCTACCTCACAAAGATAATTAAGATACTGCCTGCAAAGGATTCCTGTTTTGAGGAAGAAAGACGTGAAGACCCATCACTGCAGCACTGTGGAGTGAGTGTCGCCATGGGGTGTGCTGCTGTGTAGTAGGGGATTCATAGGTGGCTGACCCTCTCAGGGGCTGTATCATGAACTAAAAGGCAAGGCAGGGAAAGGACTTTTGAGTCATAGGGAACAGCATGAGTGAAGGCTTGGTGGAGAAAGAGGATGGTCTAGGTGTGGAGGCCTGGACAAAGGACACAGGCAACTGTGGGGGGCAGGCGGGCTCCAGACGGTTCCATCGATGAGCTCAGAGTTGAGAGGGTGGATTTGGGACACGGTGTGTATCAGGCCTCAGCCTAGAGTCACCATGGCTTTTCTGTATAAGGACAGAATCCATTTTGAGAGCCGGAGCTTAAGCAGTATTTTCTCCCCACCCTGTTAGTGAGATCATTGCTCTGTCAGAGCAGCGTCTGTGGTGAAGAGAAGCAGAAGGCTACAGCCAATCAATCCCGGTTATTTTAACAGTTATCAGCCTCTTGATGATTTACACGTGGAAGCCTGACCGACTTCCTTCTCCTGCTTCCACGTCCTCTATGATTTCTTCCTGTTCACGTCAGGTTCAGGACATAACCACATACAAAGTAAGTGAGAAAAATTCCAGTAGAAGATCCCTGAATGGCCCTGAAAATTAAATGAACTTGGAAAAAGTACAAGAAATTTTGGTCCGGCATCTGTTTTCTTTTCTAATTTAGGTCCCTCTTCGCATCACAGAACAATACCAGTACATCCTAATTATTGGCATCTGTGAAAGGCTTTTGAATTAGGTGATACACAGAGTTACTGTGAGATGTACATTGTCATCAGCCAGCATGGCATGGAGGAGCGAGTCCTGGCTTTGTCGATGGTGACATGTTGCATACCAGACTTCTAAAAGCGATTTTAAAAATTCATACTCCTCTGCAAAGAGTTTAAATATATTTGAGCATGTTTTGGCTCTGTGTCCTTCTGCTTGCCTTTCCTCCCGCTTCAGTACAGATGAAGATCTTGAATTTGAGTCCAGATGAGACTTAGACATTAATGTGCAAAGCAGCTGGGGTCTGCTAACTCCCAGGCTGTAGCTGAGGAGCTATTCTGGTACATTTTTCTCAGTGAAAGAATTGAGAATTAAAAAACTTAAAATGCATTGGCTTCTTGCCCTGTTATATTTAGAGTAATCCTGATGATAAATCGGTAACTATGGGTTTCATGGTGGAAGGGCACAAAATAACTGACCCAAGTAATCTAGAAAACAGATGTCTTTGGTTGGTTGAATGTAAATTCTCAAAACCAGATTTAAAGAGAGCTTTGTGGAGCCCAGTGAAATCGTCCATTTTAGAGGGGTTTTTTCTCTCTTTCAGACTTTCTTTCTACCCTGTCTCAACTCAGATTCTTGAGAAGCGGGGAGGTGGTCCCCAAGACACTGTATTTGTGATATTTATCCTGCGATACAGAAATTCTTTGGGTGACAGATTCGCTGTCTGACCTCACCTTCTTTCTACTTTACTCTTTATTTTGCTGGCTCCCAAGAGGGAGTGAGAGACATCTAGGACGCATATGGCTGAGCTTCTGGAGTCCCTCCTGAGACTGCGCCTAAATATATGTGCTGTTTGGAAGCAAATTTTATCCAGTTATGGAAAAGTTCTTGGTATTCTTCCTACTCCTCCCAGCGCCCTCCAAAGTCCCATATCCAAGTGGGAAATAAAGCCCATTGTAGAACATCAAATACGTCCCGAATGGCTTTCCCTTCTGGCTCTTTCTGGAACCATCGAATTGCTCAAAACATCCCGAGAAGATTCTGGGGAGACTAAGTGTGATGGTGGTGGACTTGCTTAACTCTGTCTGACCAGCAGTCTTACAACTAGCCTTCAGGTCAGCCAGAGGAAAAGAGAGGCTACCTAAGACGTCCAGGTCCTCACGGAGGAAGAAGGTTGGAAGCCTTTGCTGGAGATGGTATTCTGGAAGCAGAGCCGGCTGCTTCATTTGCAGGACCCGGTACAAAACGAAAACGCTCACCTCTTGTTCAACAGTGATTCAGAATTTCAAGACAACGACAGCAGGGCAGTAAACCTAGTACCCTTTTAGAACTGGGCTCTATGTGACTATGTGACTACCCAGGCCACACGCTTGGGAAGCCAGCCCAGAGCAGATCCCTTCACTTTTTGAAAAACAGCCAGTTTAACCGGTAGTGTTTACTTGCCTTGTGAAACTCTCCTCCCAAATTTTGTTTGTGATTATTGGCCCCCAAACCTGATGGATCGGCTGCCTACCAGTCAGAACGGGGTTATAATAATCAGTCAGAGCTATGTGATAGCTGGGCACTTTCAAAAACTCTTTACTTTATCCAAGGTCATGTTTCGGAAATATAAAAAGCCAGTTTTTCACCTAAATTGAAAGACATTTGTACCAATTAATCTCTTCTTACTTGTTGGTTCCCAGTTTATACTACCTGGTGGCATTTCTTCCCCAGATCATGTTCCTCTAAGATAAAGAACACTGTGGACTGAGTGCAGTGGCCCTGTGCCCTTCCTGGGACATGGAAGGCTCTGGAGATTTAAACCTTGATCTCTGGTGTTGTGAGTTCAGGTTCACAGTTAAGAACACAGGCTGCCTTTGCCTTGGTATTCCCGGGGAGTTTTAATTAACTGGGGATTAGAAGGATTGAGAGCATTGGCCTCTGGGTCTAACAGGGGTTGAGCCCTCAGGGGTTCACCTGACAAAGTCCAGGAAAAGACCTTAATCACCCTCTTCTGGAAAGACTCGTTCCCACAGAGATGATATTTTTGCTAAATCTGTATTCTTCGCCTTCTTTAGAGATGAACCATCTTTCTAGGCATCTCCCAAAATAAAGGCTCGCCTTTCTAACCTGGGCAAGGGTAAATGTGCTCAGGAAACTTCCAGTCCCAGGGAGTTGAAAGGAGAGAGTTAGGGCTGAAATGCATGGTCAGGTGGAAGGACGGAAGGGACCCTTTCCCAGGGAGCAGGTGAGAGGCGCCGGGGAATAAGGGACCTTACAGAAGCCGAGGCTATCAGACCTTGGCGCCGTCCACCTTCACCACTGTCACCCATTCATCTTTACTAAATTTCCAAAAGTGGGACCTTCCCCTGGTGGGGATTTTTTTTTTTTTTTAACAAAAAATAACTCTAAGCCTCTACCCCTTGGGACAACTTGACTTTCTTGTTTGGAGCAGGAATCTTACGTTGTTTTCCTTTCATGGCTCAGAGCGGCCCCCCCCAGCTCTACTGTCCAGTGTTCTCCATGTCACATGTGTGCCCACCCTCCTTGCTGGGGAGGAAGCTCTCTGTTTGTCATCAAAATAGTGGGCTGTTTTTTTACTTTCTCCCTCCCTCTCACCATTGTCTTTCAGTAGGGTGAAAAGGTCTTCACTTTTCTCTTTCTCCCCCCAAATCTGGCTATTAATAACTTTTCAGACGTTGTCACGCATAGACTTCCACTCACTCTGGAGGGTGTTTTTTGTTTGTTTAAGGCAACGTGTTTCCTGGTCTGAAAGCCGTGTTTCCCAAAGTCGCTGTGATGGGATTATTCCACACTCACCTCCTCCTACTGGCAGCATCTCTGCTTCTGGCTGGAAATGGGAATTGCAGCTCTGCGCTGGCCTGGCCAGGACCTCGCCGTGCCGGCCTGGCTGGCCGGGGGCATGCCTCCCTGGGGTGGCCACCTGCATATTACTCTTTGATTGAGATGGGGTTGAGATATAGTCTTCTTAATGATCGAGGAAAAACGACTAAACAACACTCCTCACTTTTCTCTCTCTTCTCTCACTCAGGAAGGAGAAATTACCCTTTCGAACTTTGCGTGGGATAGAAATTAGCTCTGCAAAAGCCCAGTACAAACAGATGTGCTTCCCACACTAGTTTTGGGGTGAATTTCTCCTGACCCCATGCTTTTTATGACAAATAAAAGGCCAAGTTGCCTTTTTTCAAAAGGAAAAAAGTTTTTACTTAGTGCCTTTCTTCAAAGGATCTCGATGGTTTCTGAACTTGTTCAGCCCGATGTCAATGGCTCTAAGGCAGCAAAGCAACTTCCATCCACAACACCATGGTGTGAATTCTCAGAAGCAGCTCTAGCATTGCACGCGAGTCAGCCAAGTGCACCGTCATTCCAGAAATCAGGCTTCTAGGGCTCTATTTCTGCTCAGGCCTGAGGACAGGCTCTGGGTGTTAGGGACCTGTGTTGATACGCAGAGTTCACTGTCTGCTTCAGCGTGCATGCAGTTAATGCACGAGGAAATCAGTGATGCACAGCTTCCTGAGCCATCTGAGCAGAGGATACCTCCGACCCTAGCCCTCTCCTGCACAGAAGAGCGAGTACTTGCCCTGCAAGCGCCTGGCGTGGCCTCCTTGATCTCCCCCCGTCTGCACGTCAGCCGCTGTCCCCGCTGTGTCTCACACACACATCCATCGCTCACGACTCTACTGGCCCGGACCACTGGCCATTCCCTGTCCTTTCTAACCCCAGCCTCTGCTCACCCATAATGCTCCTTGGGGGGAAATAGTTTTTTTTAGTTTTATTGGAGTATAATTGATTTACAGTGTTGTGTTTCAGATGTACAGCAAAGTGATTCAGTTACACATCTACATCTATCCACTCTTTTTCAGATTCTTTTCTCATACAGGTTATTACAGAGTATTGAGTAGAGTTCCCTGTGCTATACGGTAGGTCCTTGTTGGTTGTCTTGCTGTTCAAATCCTACCCCTTCGTTAGAGCTGGGATCAAGTGTTGACTCCTTTGAATACCTACGGCCTTTACTCAGTAAATAACTGCCGTGTGCCTGCTGTGTGCCAGGCACCATACTGGGCCCTTTTTCACTTGCTGCTTCCACACTGCTGGGTTCCCTTGACTTAATGCTCCTGGTAGATTGAGGAGGGGCAGGACCAGGCCTTATCCATCTTTGTACACCCCGGGAGAGCCCACCCCAGTTGGGATGGGAATTGGCATTGGGTGAATGGATCAATATATGAATGAGTCTTT
This sequence comes from Globicephala melas, assembly GCF_963455315.2. Taxonomy (NCBI): domain Eukaryota; kingdom Metazoa; phylum Chordata; class Mammalia; order Artiodactyla; family Delphinidae; genus Globicephala; species Globicephala melas. The sequence continues at coordinate 144,622,748 of NC_083317.1, forward strand.
GGAATCATGAGGCTGTCTGCCCACAATAGCCCATGTTGTTCAGAGATTCAGAACAGTGTTCTGTCCTAGTTGGGAATCTTTATTTTAAACACAAAATGTGTATTCGAAATTGTCCAGAAGAAAGCTTTGGAAAAAGAGGTTTTGCCAGTAACTAAAGCTGCCATTCATGGGGCCCTTGCTGTGCGCCGGTCATTGTGCTGACACTTTATATGTGTTCCCTGATTGGGTGCACTGAGCGATCCTATGAAGGAGGTACTTTATTATCCCCATTTTACGGATGAGGAAACTGAGGCCTTAGTGTAACTTGCTCAATATCACGTAGGTGAGTGGCCGAGTCAGTGTTTAAATCCACGTGTACCCGAGCTACAGCCTAATTCTTTTCTTTTTAATTATTTTTATAAGCAACAGACACTTATTTCTCACAGTTCAGGAGGCTGCAAAGTCCAAGATCAAGGCACTTGGCAGGTTCAGAGTTTTGTGAAGACCTGCTTCCTGGACATCTGTCTTTTCCCTTTACCTTCACATGGGGGAGGAAGGGCCAAGCTAGCTCCCTGGGGTCTCTTTTATAAGGGCTCCACCCTCATAGCCCAAGTGCTTCCCAAAGGCCCCACCTCCTCATACCATCACACTGGGCAATAGACTTCAATGTAGGAATTTCGGGGATACATTCAGTCTACAGCAGGGGAATTGCTCTGCATTGTAGGATATCTAACACCATCTCCAGCCTCTGTTCAGTAGGTGCCAGCAGCATACAGTATGATGTAAATATCACCTAGGGGGCAAAATCAGAGCCCGAAAGTGTGTTCCTACCTTACCAATTAGGGAACCCTCCTACATTGTGGGTGGGGTGTAAGTTGGTGTAGCCACTAAGGAGAACAGTATGAAGATTCCTTAAAAAACTAAAAACAGAGCTACCATATGATCCAGCAATCCCACTCCTGGGCATATACCATGAGAAAACCATAATTCAAAAAGATACATGCACACCAATGTTCATAGCAGCACTATTTACAATAGCCAAGACATGGAAGCAACCAAAATGTCCGTTGACAGGTGAATGGATAAAGAAAATGTGGTACATATATACAGTGGAATAGTACTCAGCCATAAAAAAGAATGAAATAATGCCATTTGTAGCCACTTGGATGGACCTAGAGATTATCATACTAAGTGAAGTAAGTCAGACAGAGAAAGACAAACATCATATGATATTTATATGTGGAATCTAAAAAAAGGATACAAATGAACTTATTTACAAAACAGAAATAGAGTCACAGATACAGAAAACAAACTTATGGTTACCAGTGGGGAAAGGGGTGGGAGAGATAAATTGGGAGATTGGGATTGACATATACATACTACTATATATAAAATAGATAACTAACAAGAACCTACTGTATAGCACAGGGAACTCTACTCAGTGCTCTGTAATAACCTATACGGGAAAAGAATCTAAAAAAGAGTGGATCTATGTATATGTATAACTGATTCACTTTGCTGTACACCTGAAACTAACACAACATTGTAAATCAACTATATTCCAATAAAAATTAATTTAAAAAATCTCAGCCCCACTCCATTTCTGTAAGGCAAGATATTATATATAATTATACATAACACACAAACGACAGGCTTTTTTTTTTTTTTTTTTTTTTGCCCTGCGGCTTGAAGGATCTTGGTTCCCTGACCAGGGATCAGACCTGTGCCCCCTGCAGTGGAAGCACAGAGTCTTAACCACTGGACCACCAGGGAAGTCCCCAGGCAATTATTTTTCACAAAAATATTTTAAAGCCTAATTCTTAACCACTAGCCCACTATCTGAACCAACCAAAAAATCACCCCCTTTGGGAGAGGGTGAAAGATATTATATGTGATGATATCTGAAAACTAGAAGGTGAAACAGGGCCCATGAATGGGAGAAAAAATGATGAGAATCGGAGCAATGATTTGAGAGTATGAGAGGGGAGAAGGAGGCCCAACTTAATGTCATATCAAAATATGAAGAAGGAGTGAGATGAGTCACTTTTCTCCATGTCTTGTTTAGATTTGGGACATCTGACTAGTCCATCAAGGGAATTACGAATTGTAAGTAGTTAGGTGCAGGAGGATATTTCGGTTTACAAGAGACATACCGTCCCTTCTGATTTAGGATTGTTTCTGTCCCGCAGATAGTACGTTAGTTAGAGCAATGGCACCTCATATCCCCAAGGGGAGACAGAAGAAATCTGAGCAGGAGTGGGCATTCCATGGGTATCGCTATGATGCGAAGCAAATGGCTCGCAAATGGCTCTAAGGCCTATGTGGCCTTCTCCACCAAGTGACTATTTTTTTTTCTTTTTGGTTGGACCCCAGTTCTTTGTTAGCAAGAGTAGAAGAGCCTATGAGGTAAGAAAGGTTGAAAAACCTGCGGTTAGAAAACACTTGACCCAGTTTGTGATGCAGGTCTAGCTTCTTGATCTAGGTAGTTAGAGCGTTCATTGTGTCACTTGCTTTGGCGATCTCAAACAATAGAAGTCACGCTTAAGCCGCAGAAGCCACGATTAGACAGCAGAAGGCAGGTTTCACCAAGTTAGCAGTTAACCAACAGAAGTTACTTAACAGATTAACCAACACAGATCATGGCTAACCAGCAGAAGTCCTGATTACAACTCAAATCAGTGGGTCTTCTACTAACCTCAGGGAAATCTGGATGCTTCCCTCCCTAAGTACAGATAATATCATCCTCAGGGAATACATTATCATTGTGGAATATTCTGTGGAATTAAGGACTATCACTCTGGCTCTGTTTATAGCTGAGGATGTCCGTTGTTCATTCGTTCAGTCGACAGCTGTTTGTTGGATATCTGCCATGTGTCAGGTTCTGTCCCGGTGCTGGGGATATGCAGTTGATTTGTACCAGTCCATTTGTACTAGGTGTTGAAATATTGAACTGTGTTCCTACCAGTTTTTGCCTTCAGTCTTTGTCTTCTTCCACCCAAGTCCACTGTGGTGAGTCCAGGGAAGACACATGAAGTCACCGTGGAGTCCCCATCTTGTACACCCTAGTTCTGTGGAGCCGGCCCCCATGCCCCTCCTTGTCCCCTGTCAGGGAGGCTGGAATCCCAGCAAGAAAGATGTCACACTGGGTGGTGCTTCTGGGACACCCACTGGTGGAAATCTCTGAAGCCCATGGGACTCCTGAGGCTGTGACTGCTGGCCACAGACTGGACTTCCCCCACGATGGCCATGTAACCTCCGAAGTAGATGGTACTATTGATTAATATTTTAAATATCATACTCAGATAGGTGTGATATAGAAGGAGAAGCAAAAGCCCAAGGTTATCTAGAAGAGGGAGCATTCATGTGTGCTTGGATCAGTCAGAGAAGGTTTCCTGGGTGAGGTGACATAACATCTTCAAGACCTGATAGAAGTTTTCTGTGTTCACTGGGAAAAAGGATGTTTCTGGAAAGTGAAAGAGGAAGCTCGTGGCACCAGCAACCCTAGACTTGGTGTCAGAAAACCAGGCCCTCAGACTTCCTGATGACCAGCAACCATGAGCCAGGATTGACACTCCAGCCTCCATCTGGTCACAGACACCTGCCCCAGGTCCCCACAGAGGTGTGGTGAGGGCTCCGCTCCAAGATAAAGGTGACACCGTCTGAAAGCCCTCTTGTTGGTGTCTTTTAAGCCCCAGGCTAGTCCAAACAAATCGCAGTTGTTTTTGTTTTTTTTTTAAATTTTTTTATTGAAGTAGAGTTGATTTACAATGTTGTGTGTTAATTTCTGCTGTACAGCAAAGTGACTCAGTTATACACATGTATACATTCCTTTTCATATTCCTTTCCATGATGGTTTATCCCAGGATATTGAATACAGCTCCCGGTGCTATACAGTAGGACCTTGTTTTTTATCCAATCCATACATGATAGCTTCCATCTGCTAATCCCCAGCCTCCCACTCCATCCCTCCCCCAACCCCCTCCCCCTTGGCAACCACCAGCCTGATCTCTGTGTCTGTGAGTCTGAAGAAATCGCAGTTGTCACCCCTACAGGGGGACGGTCTCTCCTTCCTTCATCTTCAAACCTCCTCCTTCGCCATCTTCTTTGCCCACAGAAGCCCCCTCATCCTCACTCTCAAGCCATCCCAACTTGTCACTCCCTGGCGCGAGGACACACTTGGAGTCCCGGAAAGGTACAGCTGGGAAGGGTCTTGGAAGTGAGCCTCCAGCCCCTCCCTCAGGAGATAGTGCGTGAGTGCGCCTAGCCCTGAGGCTGTGACTCTCCAAGCCTGCCCCCCTCCTTCCCTGCGGGGACTCTCCCACTGCACCCTCCTGCCCCCTCTGTCCCGTGGGGCTGCTCCTCCAAAGAGGACCAAATCCTTCATCCGTACCTACCCATCTCCTGGCTGCAAGAACTATCACACTTGAACTTGGTACTTTGCTTTGATGGAAAACTTTTTATTTTTTTTTCCACTTAAGAATTTTTTTAACTTCATTTTTATTTTATACTGGAGTTAGTTTCAGGTGTACAGCACAGTGATTCAGTTATACATATACATATATCCATTCTTTTTCAGATTCTGTTCCCATGTAGGTTATTATGGAATATTGAGGAGAGTTCCCTGTGCTATACAGTAGGTCCTTGTTGGTTATCTATTTTATATATAGTAGTGTGTATATGTCAATCCCAAACTCCCAGTTTATCCCTCCCTCCCCTCTTTCCCCTTTGGTAACCAGAAGTTTATTTTCAAAGTCTGTTGAGTCTGTTTCTGTTTGAACTCAGTATGACTAAAGCTCATTTTACATGTAACAACCTTGGGATACAGTTTTGATTCCCAAATTATGAGGCTCCCAATTTTAGGTGGGACAGATTCATGGCGTTAAACCTCATTGAATCACATAGTGAGAAACATGTTTATTTTCTCTGAATTCCTCAAGAGAAGCCTCAAGTAAGTGCTGATCTGTAGCTAAGTCTTGCTCCATTCCCTTTCAGCCAGGAGTGAGGTTTAGCAGAAGCAGAATCCAGCGAGAGTGAAATCGCATCTGATTATTGTTTTGTTCAACTTCATTTTATTTATTTTATGAATGCCTTCTCATATTGACAGTTGGTGCTGGTATTCAAATTGAGTCAGAGGTTAAAGGTTTCCATTTTAAATAATGTTAAAAATAAAGGAAGAGGGGGCTTCCCTGGTGGCGCAGTGGTTGAGAGTCCACCTGCCGATGCAGGGGACACGGGTTCGTGCCCCGGTCCGGGAGGATCTCACATGCTGCGGAGCGGCTGGGCCCGTGAGCCATGGCCGCTGAGCCTGCGCGTCCGGGGCCTGTGCTCCGCAACGGGAGAGGCCACAGCGGTGAGAGGCCCACGTACCGCAAAACAAACAAACAAACAAACAAACAAATAAATAAATAAATATAAATAAATAAATAAATAAATGGAAGAGGGACTTCCCTGGCAGTCCAGTGGTTGGGACTTCGCCTTCCATTGTAGGGGGTGCGAGTTCGATCCCTGGTCGGGGAGCTAGGACCCCGCATGCCTTGGGGCCAAAAAACCAAAACATAAAACTGAAGCAGTGTTGTAACAGATTCAATAAAGACTTTTAAAAAATGGTCCACATCAAAACAAATCTTAAAAAAAAAATAAAGAAGAATCAACCTAAATAAAACATTAAGTAGATAAAATTTTGGTGACACGGGCTATGGTGCCACACGCACGCACGCACACACAAGGCCCTCCAAGCGGTAGAAACGAGGTTTACAGAACGGTTCACAGTATCTACTGTGGAGGAGGGGGGTTTGGACAATGCAATCCTCTCTTTGTCCTCAGAGGGCATTTCTGTTTACCCAGCCCATGAATAAAAATACCTCACAGCATACATTTTAGTCAGCAAGTATTCTAGCCTAGTGGTAATGATTTACTGAAATTTAGACCTCCTCATGAAATCCAGCCCAAACTCTGATTTGGAAAACCAAGAAGTCCTATTTAGTTTCTTCTGTCATTGTTCCTGAACCACGCTGACTGCATAATTAGTGACATATAAAGTTCTTAATTCTCTCTTCTTCTTTCATCCGGGTGTCAGGAGATTGGTTTCCGCTCCTTTGTGCTCACTCACTAAGAATTTGCTGAACTGATTATTCAGTTTGTAATAAGTGGAGGAGGTCACCTTGGTCCATACCTCACTTGCTTCACACCTGCAAAAAGACCGGATCTTCCATGTGTCAGTGTTACTTGACGGGAGAGCAGTGAAGTTTCTGTCAATTGAGGTTGTACGTCTGGCAGCCAAGAGTGTCTTGTAGGTATTCTTTGCAGGAAAAAATATGTTTGAGGTGACCATAGTGCACAGATTCTCTTAGAGCTTCAAAGTATTTATAACCTGTTATTTTAGATTCTGAGCATATTTGTAGCTCCAGAGGTACAAAAATAAACTACATTTTCTTGGAAAATGTGTGTGTCTGGGATGTAAGAGGAGTTGCAACCTTAAACAAGATTTCCAGGCGTTTACAGTCGAACCATGCCAGTAAAAATATGTTTTTTTAGATGTTAAAATCCTAGGGTGCCCACGTAAATATCCTAAGCAGTGTGTGTTACATGAGCTTCCTTTGCTAACGTGCTTTAGCTTTGAAGGTCTTCAGTTCTGGCTCCTGGGGTGTTAATGTACTACAGGGAAAGTTGAACTCAGATGGCAAGTCTTGTTTTTTGTTCAACACAGTGGATGGTGTGCTTCCCACATTCAAGAGAATTGTTAGTAACGGAGTAAAAGTCACATCACAATTGATGAGGTAAAACTCCTTGCTTGTAATACTCCTAGCAGCGTAGAGGTTTTTGTTGGGCAATGAGAAAAGACAGCAGGTTTATCCATCACTCACTCTTCAATCATCTCTGTCTTAACAAGCACCACTTAATTTTCCGTTCTCTGCAAAGCTGTGTGGGGAGATGGGTACGCAGAGAGGAGAAGCTGGGGGGAGACCCTGTGCTCATGGAGCCTGAAGTGTGATTTGTTTCATCAGTGTTTCCCAAAAAATCAGGATAAATTGCTTCTTTGGTCAAAATATAACTTTCCAAAAGTTAAAAAACAATACTTATTCAAATATGCAGTAAGCACATGTTGAAGACTTATTTCACTCATTAACGAGGGAAACAGTCAGATGACAAAGCTGGTTCAAAGAAGGATATGAAAAAAATAGGTAGGGAGGGAGGTAGGCAGACAGACAGATAGGGTGATTGGAAAAAAGAATGCTGGAATAAGGTGGCAAAGTTAGACCCAACTGCTTAATGTCCTACAAGGCAATAAAACAATAATCTTTGGTTATATTTCAACCAGGCAGGAATCTTCGCACCTATACTAGGCACATATGATTTATAAGTTACCAGTCTTCTACAGTCTTTCCAGAGTCAAGGTCCAGTCAATAATAAACAGTAAGTCAAAGGAAGTTACATTTCCCGAGACCGTTAGATGACTCGTGTAAGTTTGTCAGTCAGTGCGTCGTATGCATTGCCCGAGGGAACTTCCTGCAATGATGGAAATATTCTGTACATGTGCTGCCCAGTGTGGTAGCCCCTGCACACGTGTAGCTGTTGAGCACTTGAAGGGATTAATCTCCAGAATTTACAAGCAGCTCATGAAGGTCAATATCAAAAAAAAACAAAAAACCACAAACAACCCAATCAAAAAGTGGGCTCCATTGTAAAGCAATTATACTCCAATAAAGATGTTAAAAAAAAAAGAAAGAAAAAGTGGGCAGAAGACCTACGTAGACATTTCTCCAAATAAGACATACAGATGACCAAAGAGGCACATGAAAAGATGCTCAACATCACTAGTTATTAGAGAAATGCAAATCAAACTACGATGAGGTATCACCTCACATAAGTCAGAATGGCCATCATCAAAAAGTCTACCAATAGTAAATGCTACAGAGGGCGTGGAGAAAAGGGAACCCTCCTGCACTGTTGGTGGGAATGTAAATTGGTGCAGCCACTGTGGAGGTGCCTTAAAAAAAAAAAACCTAGAAATAGAGCTGCCATATGATCCAGCAATCCCACTCCTGGGCGTATATCTGGAGAAAAACATGGTTTGAAAGGATACGTGCACCCCAGTGTTCATTGCAGCACTGTTTACAGTAGCCAAGACATGGAAGCAACCTAAATGTCCATCCACAGGTGAATGGATAAAGACGATATGGTACATACATACAGTGCAATATTAACCATTAAAAAGAATGAAATAATGCCATTTGCAGCAACATGGATGGACCTGGAGATTATCATACTAATTTTATTTAATTTTCATTATTTAAATAGCCACACGTGATTCGTAGCTATCATATTGACCATCACAGCTCCCACATGCCATTAAACGAGCAGACAATCATTTTTCTGCCTTGTTTCCAATCTTGGATAATATTTTTCTAAACACTTTGCAAATTAAATCGTGTTTTAAATATTATCACGAGAGCTAAATATGTAAAAGCATTTGGAGAAGACTCCTTTGGAAAGACCTAATTCTTTCACGAAGCGTATAATTTCTTCTGCAAGTGGAATGCTTCTTCTATTGGCTTTCTTGACAGTGGACTCACCTGATATTGTTCTGGCCAGCAAGGGAGCCACTTAGGAAGTTAAGCCTGTTTGGAGCGAACCCAACTCTGCATTATGTTTTCCAAGTGAATTCGCTTGGTATTCATTTTCTTTTAGCAAGATAATAACGGGCAAGTCCAGTTTTGATTAAAAGGGGCTTTCTGGTTTGCAGCAAAGGGAGAGAACTGACTATTCATATTTCACAAGGATTTTAAGGCTTAAATAAGTTAACTTTTCTGCTGCCATCACTTCATTACTCAGAACGAGCAGGCAATGCATTGATAAGGTTGGCTTTGATTTCTCATGAAGCTCAGTAGTTTTGCTTAATTTTCTCATCTTCTTGGTTGCTTGCAGGGGTTTTTCCGCAGAAGTATTCAGAAGAACATGATTTACACTTGTCACCGAGATAAGAACTGTGTTATTAATAAAGTCACCAGGAATCGATGCCAGTACTGTCGACTCCAGAAGTGCTTTGAAGTGGGAATGTCCAAAGAATGTAAGTGGAGTCTCCAAAAAATTCTTTTCTCTTTGCCTTATCTATAAATATGATTGCTCAGCCTCCAAAATCAAGTCGTGGAGGACGTCAGCGTGTGGAATTCAGACGTGACACGAGTGATAGTTTGCCAGGGGTAGGTGTCAACAGAGATGACACGGAAATAGAACGACCGTGGGGATTTTCAGATACAATTTGAGTGGCAGTTGGTGAAAAGGCAGGCGCTGGGTGTCGTGGACAGCAGGCTTGTATTCCAGAGCGGTTACTAACCAGCTCTGTGTCTCTGAGCCACTGGTAACTGGTCCTAGAGCCACATGGAGACTCTGTTTCCCCATCTCGACAGTAGGAATAGGGAGCTTTGCCTGTGTTGATGAGAATAAAACGAGGCGAGAGGCACGTGGTAATAATGTACCCTTTTTCAGAGGGTCCATCAACCGTGGTAATAATGGACCCTTTTTTCAGAGGGGAGGGAGCGTAAAACTTTTGCTGTCGAAGAAACATTTAGAAACTTGGCATGTTGGCAATTTTCCAAACTCGATTCAGCCCCACTCCTCCGAACAGTTATTCACTTGATTAATTCAGAAGAGATTATTTGAACAGATTAAAAATGAGTGGTCCGTAATCATCTGCTTGAGGGGCTTTGAATTATACATGCAGAGGACATATACAGGCAGAGTACATACAGCACCAAAAAATCACGAAGGGAACAAGAACGTGCCAGGCGCGTGGCCGGGCTCAGGCAGGTGTAAGGAAGACGCAGGGATGTGTGCCTGGTTGGGCGCTCAGTGGAATCGCTGCCCACCTGCCCCCACTGCGTCCTGACACTTGAGCATCTGAGTGGGGCACTGGGCGGGGCGCTCTGAGGGGCCCTGGAGATGCTAAGCCACGCCCACTGACCCCTACGAGAGGGAGACGAAAAGCCACAGTCCGACAGCGGGGTTTGAAGGCTTTATGTTGGTTAGACGCTCTTGGATTTTGGAACTGGGACGTGTGGCCATGGGAGCAAGGCCCCTGGAGCCGGGCAGGGCTTCCCTGAGAGTGCGCAGCTGGCCGACAGGAGCTCTGCTGGGAGCTCTGACTTGGGATGTTTCTTGGCGGCCTGCCCAGTGTCTTTCCTGCCCCTCGCCTTTCCTAACTCTGCCCAGGGTTTACATAGGCTTTTCTACGTCTTGGGTTTCTACTCCTCAGGGAAGACATCAGGGTTGGATCCATTCGTTTGACTCAAGCCAATCAGTATAACCTGTCCCAGCCACAGTCATTGGTTCATGGCGAACGTGTAACCTAGGCTGGTCCAGTGAGAATGAGTTCAAGACTCATGCTCGTGACCCATAAAAGGAAAAAAATGGTAAATCAGACTTCATCAAAATCAGAAAATGTCTGTTCAAATGACACTGTGAAATTAATGAGAAGCCAAGCCACAGACGAGGAGAAAATATTCACAAACCACATATCTGCTAAGGACTTATATGTAGAATATGGAAAACCTCTGAAAATTCAATGATCAGGAAGGAAATAATCCAATTAAAAAACCAAAACTAAACTAAAATTCAAAATTGCCAAGATTATGAAAGGCAGACAGACTGAGACATAACAGCTAAGTGCAAGGCATGATCCTGGTGACCCTGCAGTGGAGGAAAGCTACCTATAAAGGGCATTATTGGGACAGTTACTGAAATTCGAATATAGGTTGTCAATTAGAATATCACGTTGAATCAACTTTGCATGTCCTGACTTTGATCACTGTGCTATCGTTACATAAGAGAATGTTCTTATTCTTGATATGTGCCGCCTACTCTCCATGGTCCAAAAGGGCTGTGTGTGTGTGTGTGTGTGTGTGTGTGTGTGTGTGTGTGTGTGTGTGTGTGTGGAGAGAGAGAGAGAGAGAATGAAAGAGAGGAAGAAAATGTGGCAGGATATTAAGACTTGTGAATCTGAGTGAAGGGATACACAGTGAAGGAGTTCCTTGAACTATTCTTGCAACTTTTGAGCAAATTTGAAATTGTATCAAAACAAAATGACTAAAACAAAAGACTCATGCTTAGAATATTGGGGCAGAAGTGTCCTGCCTTCTGATGCATGTGAACAAGGAGACGCAAGTGTTCTCCAGCCCCAAGGGAGGTCGGCTATAGGACAGAGCAGGCTCTGTGGATGGAAGAATGGAAAGACAGACAGAACTCGGGCCCTGACCGGCATCCCTGAGTTGCCGAACCCACCACCCCTGGCACCTCTGCCTCCGGATGGTTTGCTTCGCTCTGCCAAGGACTCCTGAAGGCAGTTGAGGCTGGGGTCTTATTCATAATTAAGGTCCCGATGAGCAAGCCTGGAGTCACCAGACAGGGATGCATGCTGGGTATGCCATCCCTTCTGGGAGGGTCACCTCCTCCAGGCGGTTCTGGTGCCCGCATCTCAGCCAGGTCCTTTGATCGCCTCCAAACTTTAGAGCTATTGAATGACTCTTTCCTTCCAGATTGAGTTGGTGTAGTACATTCTTGGTTATCAAAGTACTCATAGCTTTGGGACTTTGAAACGGTAAATATTCATGGCGTGTGAAAAAGCATGATACCTAACTGTATGGTCTTAATTACATAAACATGGATGCTTAGTTGTATAAATACAGAAACGAGACCTAGAAGGACACATCAGATGGTAAACTGCTCGGGATCACGGTTGACTTTGTTTTTTGCTTCTTGTGTTTTTTGGTTTCCTATTATGCACATGTTAACTTTTAAGAAATAAATTTTATTTTAAAAACCTTTTTAAAAAAATCCATGAATGTGAAGCTTTGAAGCTAATCTTTACTTAGCTCAGTCCCCAAACCCTGGCACTAATGAGAAAAGCATGATATTGCCCTGAAGTAGGCAAATTGTTTATATGTATAAGCGAGACTCACAGAATTATCCCCCTAACTCCCCATTTTTAGTCTGACATTCTGTAGATGTGGATGTTACACTGCAGTTCTGTGGGAGAATTTCAGTTCAGGCTAAAATTATAAATGAGTAAGCCAGATGTGGGCTCGGGGTAAATCAGTACTTTTGCATTTATTTTGCGTGGGCTGGAGACCCATTTCGTGCTTACATTACTTAAAACCCATATCCTGCTTCTCTGTAAAAACTGGAAGGTTGGTTGCCAATTTAAAAAAATAATGTTTACACCCACAGGAGAACTCTAGTTTCAACCCTCAAGGAACTTGTCACCTTAATTAGATTTAAAAATATAGAAATGGGAAGAAAATGGGATCATTATGCCCAAGTAAACAAAAATAAATATACTTTCTTCAGAAGGAAATTGAAGGGGAATAAATACCCACTTGGAGTACAGTGACCGAGAGTCTAATAGAACATTTGAAAAGTTGAAACAGAAGGAAGCAGGAAGATATGAGAATCACTCATCAATTATACCACAGTGCCCACCACTGAAACAAACCCAGGAGTAACAGAGACTCATAGGACGGTGGAGCATATGAGAATCACTCATCAATTATACCACAGTGCCCACCACTGAAACAAACCCAGGAGTAACAGAGACTCAGGACGGTGGAGCATATGAGAATCACTCATCAATTATACCACAGTGCCCACCACTGAAACAAACCCAGGAGTAACAGAGACTCAGGACGGTGCAGCATATGAGAATCACTCATCAATTATACCACAGTGCCCACCACTGAAACAAACCCAGGAGTAACAGAGACTCAGGACGGTGGAGCATATGAGAATCACTCATCAATTATACCACAGTGCCCACCACTGAAACAAACCCAGGAGTAACAGAGACTCAGGACGGTGCAGCATATGAGAATCACTCATCAATTATACCACAGTGCCCACCACTGAAACAAACCCAGGAGTAACAGAGACTCATAGGACGGTGGAGCATATGAGAATCACTCATCAATTATACCACAGTGCCCACCACTGAAACAAACCCAGGAGTAACAGAGACTCATAGGACGGTGCAGCATATGAGAATCACTCATCAATTATACCACAGTGCCCACCACTGAAACAAACCCAGGAGTAACAGAGACTCATAGGACGGTGGAGCATATGAGAATCACTCATCAATTATACCACAGTGCCCACCACTGAAACAAACCCAGGAGTAACAGAGACTCAGGACGGTGCAGCTGAGAACGGATCTTAGAGACTGATTTTCACTCACCTCTCTCCTTTGACATACGAGTACACCAGGACCCAGAAAGATGAAACGCTCTTCCCAGCAAATCCCCAACTGGCTAAAGACAGAACCAAGCTTACAGTTCACATCTGCCACCTCTGCTCGCCGTGCTTCCTTTGCAGCACCAAGATTAGCAAGGTTTGCATTCCATTGGGGCCAGAGGTCATGTCACTTCACGAGTATGTATCAGAACCCTTTGGACGCAAGGGACAGAGAACCCAGCTCCAACCTGACATAAGCTAAAAAATCAACACATGTCACTGGATGACACGACTGGATCCAAAGGCTCACGTTTGTTTTGGGGGCATTCTCATCGTTCCTCTTCATTTCTCAGAGCTGGTTTGTTGTTGGGTTTTTTTTGCTGTGTTGGTTTTGTTTCTGGGAAGATTTTCCAAATGGCTAATAAAGATGGCCAACCAATAGCCTACCCGGCAGAAAGAGAGAGCCTCAGATCCTCTGTGAATGCAGGACTTTGGGGTGTTGGGGGCTGAATATGGTGATTGGCTAGTTTGGGATCGTGTGCCCAGCTCCGGACCCACCCAAACCACAAGAGCCAAGGGTGTGGAAGAAGTGTTTCTCGGTGGGAAACCAGAAAGTCAGGAGGCAGAAACAACTTCACGTTCCCCACGAAATATCGTCTCACAGCACTGTTCCCAGTACGTTCTTATTCTTTATGCTGCGGGGGAAAAGAAAGAAAGAAACCTGAGAATCATCCCATGGTAGCCGCTAACATAGACGCGGTGTTTTCTATGGGCCAGGCACTGCATTAACCTCTTGTAATACTTCATACCATTTGATCCTCATAGCAACCCTGTAAGGTAGGTTAGTTATAATTCCTCTCTCCCTCCTTTCCAGCAAGATGTGGAAGCTGAGGCACAGAGAGGTTAACTTACTCAAGGTAACACGGTTGGTAAGGTGCAGCCCTGGGATCTGGGCCCAGGGAGCAACATATACCGCATGCCGTAAAAAGCAGCCTTGAAAACTCTGGGGTTTATTGCCAGTGGTTAATAAAACAATAATTACACTCCTTGCTACGTATTAGAGATGTACGCCCTGGAAAATCATGTGCAAATTTAATTTTCATAGATCACATTTGGTTTTAAAAGTATAAGGCGTTGTACTGGTAAAAGAAATCCTTTATTGTGTGTCCCGTCAGCAAAGCATGATTATTTCTTCATTTTTCTGTTCTGTAGATGCTGGTGGGTATGCCTTATATTTTCCAAGGGCTTTGTACAGTAGGGGAACCTTTTTTGTGGAGGAGTAGCTCTTTGTCAGACCATGGGATTTGAAAGCGGTAACAGTAAGGGGAAAAAAATCGATTTTCAGCTGCATTCTAAAAGCAGTACAAAAATTTGTGAAGAACTTGGGGAGGAAGCAAAGGAAGTAACACGACTCCCAAGTTGAGTGATGAGCTTCTGCTGGCGGGTGGGAGGCTTGTAACCGTGTCAGGCAAGGAAAGTGTATAGCAAAGCCCTGAAGTAGGAACAAGGTAAAAAGGATCAACAGTAAATGAAGACACAAAATTTGGGATTGTCAATGAGCTATGCAGACAAGCTTATGTCCGTGATGGGGAGGGAGCCAGTTGAGACCACGCTGCTTGGAGACCACAGGAGCTGACCACACGCATTTAAGTCAGTTACGGAAATCCCAGCGATCGTTCAAGTCCTTCAGCCAGCGATCCTCAGACTTTTAAAAAAGGGTCCAATAGAAAATGTTTCGGCTTTGTGGGCCGCATGACGTCTGTCTCGGTTCCTTAACTCTGTCGTGGTAGCACAAACGCGGCAGTAGAAAATACGTGGACAAAGGGGATCTGCCTGTGTGCCGGCACATCTTTATTTACAAAAGCAGGTGTAGGGCTGGGTTTGGCCCGAGGCTTGCAGGGGCTCCCCCAGTGGTGACCTCACCCCCAGCTCGCCCCCGCCCACCGTCCCCTGCTTTCCTCCGACGGACCGTCACCCAGCTTCCAGCTGCCCTGGAGCCTGAGGACCCGTGAGCCTCACACCTGCACGCTCCGGCAAAGGCTGTTCCCTGGGGTTGGGTTTCCACTCGTTTGTCCAAGGAACTGCAGGAGTTTGCTGAGATGCCATTTGCTCTTGGAAGCCGCCCCCGGACCCCACCCCACACTCCCGGCAGAGTTATGCACTCTTCCCCCTGCGCTCCCGCGGGGCTCTGGACATACGTCCAGGAACCACAAGCTTATAGCGCGAGGCTCCCTGGCTTGATTATAAACTCCTGAACGGCAAGCGTCCTGTCTTCCTCACCTTGTAGACCGAAAAGCTAGCACGATGCTTTCCTCAGCGAAGTCAGAGTGGCCAAGTGGTTTCTTTACTTATTTATTTATTCTTTATTGGAGAATGATTGATTTACCATGTTGTGTGAGTTTCAGGTGTACAGCAAAGTGACTCAGTTATACATATACACACGTCCACTCTTTTTAAGACTCTTTTCCCATATGGGCCATTACAGAGTGGAGTGTTGGTTCCCTGTGCTCTACAGCAGATCCTTATTAGTTATCTATTTTCTATATAGTAATGTGTATATGTCAGTCCCAGTCTCTCAATTTATCCCTCCCCCGACGCTTACCCCGCCCCCCCGTAACCATAAGTTTATTTTCTACATCTGTCACTCTATTTCTGTTATGTAAATAAGTTCATTTGTACCGTTGTTTAGATTCCACATATAAGGGATGGGTGGTATTTGTCTTTCTCTGTCTGACTGACTTCACTCAGTGTGATAATCTCTAGGTCCTTCCATGTCACTGCAAATGGCATTATTTCGTTCTTTTTTATGGCTGAGTAATATTTCAGTGTATATATGTACCACATCTTCTTTATCCCTTCCTCTGTGGATGGACATTTAGGTTGCTTCCACGTCTTGGCTATTGTAAACAGTGCTGCAGTGAACATTGGGGTGCATGTATATTTTCGAATTATAGTTTTGTCTGAGTATATGCCCAGCAGGGGGATTGCTGGATCATATGGTAGTAAAAAACTCTATTTTCAGTTTTTTAAGGAATATCCGTACTGCTCTCCATAGTGGCTGCACCAATTTACATTCCCACCAACAGTTTACGAGGGTTCCCTTTTCTCCACACCCTCTCCAGCATTTACTGTTTGTAGACTTTTTGATGGTGGCCATTCTGACCGGTGGGAGGTGAGATACCTCATTGTAGTTTTGATTTGTATTTCTCTAATACTTAGCGATGTGGCTGTATTAAGAGATGACCAAACCCAGCATCTCCCTAGCTTTACATCGTGAAAAGTTGTCAGTCACAGAGCCTTTCTGGGTATAGCTATTCAGCTGTCACTCACTCACTTCTCTGCTCCAGGCCCAGAACAAGTTATGCACCTTCTCTGGGGCTGTGTTTTCTACCTGGATGCGAGGAGCATTACTGTTGACTGACAGCCTGGGTGTGATGTGAGAACTGATGCTTTTCATCTTGTTTAGACAACAGTGTTTCATCAGTCAGCTGCCTCTTGCCAGTTGCCTCTCCTGGAAGACGTCAGGTCTTCTAGTGTGTTTTCTGGGCAGACTGTTCAGCTGAGCAGGCATCCTGTGTGACTGTGCACGAAAGGCCCAGTGAAGGTGGAAAGGCTGAGATGGACAAGGGGTGGCCGTGGGATTGCGGCTCCCTTTTGCCAAACCTTGGTGATAACGACCAAGGTTCTTGGCCTCCTCAATCAGTAGAAATTTACTAGAGGCCAGACAAGAAATCCAGGCAAGGCTTTATTGGGGCCCCTGCTGCAGCAGAGGGGAGCGAGAACAAGTAACAGGTTCCCTCGCTCACTTGCCCCCTGAGTGGGGGGTGAGCTGGTTCCTTATATGGGGTGAGGGTAGGGGTGGGGCCAGAGGTGTGGCTTAGGTGATCTGCCCGCCCCTTTGGTGGTGCTGAGTGCACGGGACATGCGCAGTGCCCTGCTTTCGCTCCAGGCTCTTCAGAAGTGGCAGCTGGGTTTTGGGTCTTTTTGTATCTTGTGCATAATTTTGTCCCAGCTGTGCATGCACACAGCTATTTTTAGTCCCTTATAGTTTCTTTGTATTTTGTTGCTGGAGCAGAGTTTGTCCAGGTGCAAGCACTGCAGCAAAGGGTCCCAGGTCCCAGGCCCCAGCCTGTCTCATTGTCAGTGAAGTTGCTCACAGACAAAAGGCAGAGGTGCAGGAACAGGCTGGACTTGGGGGAGGAGAGTGGAATATGAGAACTAGCCTGAACGAAGGCTCGTGAGCTGTGATGAAGGGGGAATTGTGGTCCCTGGTGCCTTTAACATATGCCGGGTTCCCTGAGCCTCTGGCCTTCAGGTTGGGCGCCCTCCACCAGTGTCTGTAACAAAAGATGTTAGGGAAGGTACTGAGGCTGTCACCCCCTTCTATTTCTTCTTTCCTTTCTCAAAATCGCTGGCTTTTAATTTACAAAGGACCCTCTTTACATTCTCTTTGAGCTTATATTTATGTAATCCATGCCTTTGAGTGGTAGGCAAAACACGTCTTTTGATTTTGTGTGAGAATGCTGTTCGGTGTTTATTTCACAGCATTTTTTTTACTATGACAGTTTCATAAGTGTTTTTGTAGAATAGAGCAATTGAATAATCTCTGAATTTAAGAGTCCCTAAGCACTCATTGACAACTTCTCATTTGGGGCATATTGAGCTTAAAAACGGCTTCTTATAAAGTCTCTAAATTCCGATTTATACTTTAGATGTGAACGTCCCCATGGGTGGGTTGGATGCCATAAATGTGCTTTGTACGGACACTTAGATACTTCCACCAGAGGCTTTTGTTGTTCTCTGTTTCTCTCATTTCCCCTTTAGTGTTAAACTTACATTAAAACAAACCTTTTGGATTAAAGGCACTTAACCTCAGTTAAAATCACTTTTCTTGGTGCACAAATTATATTGATGTGCTCGTTGCTTCTATGGCTGGATCTTACTGGCTTAATAACGAGGAGATTCATATTGTCGGTTGCCTTGTGTACTTGGAAAATTACATAAACATCATCATCAGGTCACGTAATGTCTTTCTAATTTCAGTTTATTTCTTCATTTGTTCCCATGTCGTAGCCCATGACTGTGTTTCTGAGGCCCACTGTGATCGTTTTGCTCTGTTCAGCAGAGATGCAGCATTAACCCTGCCTTCTCCCCGCCACACACAAATCCCCAAAAGCCCCTCCCCCCAGCCCCGAATTAAATGAAAGACTAGAAACTTTATATTTTTATACTTAAAAACGTCATGGAAGCTGGAAAATAAAAATCTGCTGCCCCATTCCACTGACCACATGTTCCTGTTTTCCCACATGTGTCCAAGAGATTAAAAAAAAAAACCCACCACCAACAGACTGCCTTTGGGCACCTGCAGGCGGTGATGTCCGCGCCGCCGCGGGGCTTGCAGCCCCTTAGCACTCAGGCTGCAAAAGAAGTATTCAGATTCCTGCAGCTTTACAAACACATCATCTCCCCACAGCCTGGAAGGGGCACGCGGGGCACGTTCTCACCTTAGAAAAAGGAGACGTTTCCATTACGCAGCAGGACAGAGCAGAGGAAGGAACAAAGGGCTTTGAAGGGAGCCTGAGCTGGGTTCGAATCCGGCCCTGCTCTCGAGCTGTCTCGTCTTGGGCAGGACGCGTGCTTTTGCTGCAGGGCCCGAGCTGAGCCCCAGCGTGGGCAGCCGTGCTGGCGGGTTTCGTGCCTCGGACCCTTCCTGGCACGTGGTTGGTTCTACATAAAGGACACCTGTTCTCTTGGGTTCTTCCTCTGCTGCTGACACAGGCTCTGTTCTCTGCTGTCGCTGTCACAGCTGGTTGTTATTTTAATAACCACCGCCTTGGTCCTCCTTCAGGAGGCAAGTGAAGGGCGGAGGCTCTGTTCGTGTTGAATTGTTTATGATGCTGCGGTTTAGATGTATGGCCCCGAATATTATGTCACAGCATTCAGAAGAAAGCTTGCAGACATAGTTTCCAAAATAAATATCCCCCTTCCTTGGCTACTGTAAACTTCGAGGCAGGCGGCTCATCTGCCCAGAGATGCTGGGACATGTAATCAGAGAACGGGACAGGATCCTGGCATCATGGAACCCTACTCCATGGGGAAAGCTGAACTAGGGTGTTGGAAAGGATGCTTTCCTGCATCGTCAGCTCAAGGTGAGGCCTTGCGGTCTCTCGGGAGGTGCCGAACCCAAGCCAAATTTCCCCGACGCAAAGCCCCCTCCCTCCCAGCATCCTCCTTGTTTTGCCCACGTGGCACCTTCCATCTCTCTGCATTATTTTTTTTAAGATTTTTTTGATGTGGACCATTTTTAAAGTCTTCTTTGAATTTGTGACAATATTGCTTCTGTTTTAGGTTTGGGGATTTTGGCCGCCGCGAGGCGTGAGGGTTCTTAGCTCCCCGATCAGGGATCAAACCCGCACCCCCTGCATTGGAAGGCGAAGTCTTAACCACTGGACCGCCGGGGAAGTCCCTCTCCAAATCTTCTGTTTGGGACTTTGTGGCCTGCCTTTCCCCTGGATCCATCATCTCCTTTCTTCCAACCAAATGTTATCACCTTTCGGCCTCTACCGCAGCACTGCCTTTGCCGTCAGCCATGTGGGTGATACGAGCACAAAGCGCTTTACCCACAGCAGGGTCTCCCAAGACTTAGGGTCATCCCGTGTGCTGGGTGGGGCAGGAAAAGTATTCTGATCCTCCGTGTTCCTGAGATTCAGAGAGGCTGATCCCTGCCTAAGTCACGGTGCTGGCTTCAGCCCACGGGCCCAGTTCCAGCCCCTGGATCTTTTCAAGCTTCACTTCGCTTCTCTAACAGTAAAGTTCTTATGTACATTTAACGTTACAAAGTTTTCTGTATCTTCACCCATCTCTGTTCCCAAGGCACATATTCTATCGTTTACATATATGATTTGATTTGATGTATGTACTAGTTTAATACAGTATTTCCCCTAGTGTAAACTCTGCCCACAGTGATGTGAAACATAATTTAGGGAGTGCTGAATAATATCAAATCATACGGTGGTAAAGTTATTCCCTTTTCAGTCAATATTCATTCAGTCTTTTTATTGCCAGGGAGAAAATCCGAGTTTGTTGCTGGTACCCCCTTAATGAACACCTCATGAACCTTTGCTCCCCACTGTTTTTAATAGAGAGGACAGGCAACTGTCCCTAGTGAGAAGTTGTATTTATTTCAGAGGTGTGCAAACTTTCTTAAGTGTCCAGATAGGACACATTTTAGGCTCTGCAGACCACTGGGTATTAGTTGCCTCAATTGCAGCGTGGAAGTTTTATGAAGGAGCGTGGCTTTGTTCCAGTAAAACTTTATTTAGTGAAACTTCATTTACAAACAGAGGCAGTTGACCTGAAAATGCTGTCTGTGTTTTACTCTTACCTCCTATTTATGGCCAATGCTACTAGTTTCCCCCGTGTAGTGGTAAAATCAAGTTCTCTAAAATTTATCTAACCAAAAAAGTAATTTAGGCAGAAATCATCAGAGGGTACTGGCCTGTGAGCATGTGAAAAACCGTGAAGGTAGGTGTGGACTGAAGTTGGAGAAACGGTGGCTTTCTGTGTCAGCTGGTCAAGTGTTCTTGCACCTCGACAGGAACAGAACAGCATCTGGGCAGCTTTGGCCCCTCCAGGGCCCTGGGCCTTGCTAGTTGGTCTGGATCCCCCTGACCTCCCTCTGTCCAGCCCTCTCCCCACCCCGAGCTGCCCCCCCACCCCGAGTGGAGTGTATGGGCCCTGCTTTGCTTGCATCCTTGGGTTCGTCCTGTCCTGGTGCAAGGAGGGGGTCGGTAATGGGTGGATCCGCGGCGGTGGGATTTCAAGACACCTGGAGCGGCAGCGGGAGACGCCAGGGAGGCCGCCAGGGCGGTTTACTCGCGTCCCTGCCTCTGAAGAGCAGCATCGTGGCGGGAGGACTGACCCGAGGGGCAGCTGCGGTTCAAGCCTCAGCCCAGCCCTTGCTTAGCTCTGTGCCATCTCGGGCAGGTTATCTCACATCTCTGTGCCTGCGCTTCCCGGTCTGTAACACAGAGACAGTCGTAGTACCTCCCTCAGATGGCTACTGTGAGGACAAACGGATTAATCTGTGGCCAGGACTAAAGACATTGCTCAGCTAAGTGTTGGCCCTTGGTGCTCGCACCCTGCTACGGTAATGACCCAGCCCGGCCCCCGGAGAGCAGCCCGTGTGATCATCAGTACGGCCCTCAGTGTCTGTACAGCTGACACACCTCCCGGCCCAGCGGTTCATTTACTCAGAGCAAGGGGCACCCTTCAATGCGACATCTGTCCTTGCCGCTCAGAGCCAGCCCCCTTAAAGCAGAGCGCTGGCACTGAGCCCCGTGATCCTGTGCCAGGAGCCACGGCCCTTCGCCACCTGCAGAATCAGCTCCCTGTGAATCGGCGTGGGCGACTCCGTACACACAGCCACTCAGCCTGCCCGCCCGCCCCGTGCTGGCCTCTTGTCCTGCTCCCCAAAGACCCCCACGTGAGCTGCCTCGGGCGGTACTGTCCCCGCCTTCCTCCGGCTCTGTGCTAGCCCACCTCCCTCCTAAGTGTGCCCGTACGCTCCTCCAACAGCAGGGGCAGGTGGGGGGCATTCTCACCTCCCCACAGTGTGACATGCTGGCGGCACCTCTGTTGGGTGACTTTCAATGTCAAACTTGTTTTGAGTTCAGGAGGTAGGTATGTGTGTGTGTGTGTGTGTGTGTGTGTGTGTGTGTGTGTGTGTGTGTGTTTGTGTGAGAGAGAGAGAGAGAGAGGGAAGGAAAGAGAACAACAGGTGTTCCCTACACGGGCTGGGAGCATCCTGAGGACAGGCACAGAGTCTTACTTGGGTCCTCAACTTAATGCCTTGTATTTAATAGCTAGTTCTGGAATGGATTAGAAGCAAAGGGTACTTGAGAAGTGGAGATTCTGAATCAGGAACTTTGATCTTCCCAAGAGCTAGAGAATTTGAATCAATATACAGATATATTGAGCCTGGTTTCCCTTTTTCTTTTGCCCCCTCCCCTAATTCGCACCCCATAAATACTAGCCTACTGGCCCTTTCATGACACGAAGTCTTGATATCGTATGTTCCGCGGTGGATGCAACCAGATAGAGCTTGTAAATAGGTCCTAACAGAGAAGATTTGCTTTCTCTCAAAACTGTACACACCTAGACACCATATTTCATCCAATCTATAATTTGTTAAGGTGCACTATAATGTTATGTACCGCTAAAAGGAGAATAGCGCTAATTAAACTAAGACACAGCAAAGATTGTAAGACAGGTGGCAATTTCAGAGAGAGAGAGAAAGAGAGGGAGAAACCAGATCTCAGCCCTGTAAGAAAAGGAAGCGTCTCACATTCTAGGCTGGAAATACCCTATGTTTTCATCTGGAGCTATTTTTCCTTCTGCTTTAAATAGATATTGATGGTGAAACCTCAGTGCCCAAAGACAATCCCCAGCACGGAGAGCTGGCTGAGTAAGTACGCAAGTGCTTCTAAAATAGCCAGCAGAGAGCCCTTTGTTTGGAAACAAATGTCTCTGTGAAAATAGCAACCCGAGATTCGCCTGCAGCCCCTGCGTTCTGGGTGATGAGCGTGGCCATTTAAGTGTCCTCTCCCCGTGACAGCAATTCTCTGGAGGGTGGCCATCTAAATTGCTCCATAAATCCACGCACACAGTTCAGTCTGGAATTTGCTCTTCCTGGAGTGGGATTGAGCACTTCAACCAGTCTGCCATCGCAGAGTATGAACTATCACAATTAGGTTACTTCTCCCTTTAATACTGGAAAACAAAGAGTTGCTGTGATCTGATTGACCGGATTGATAGAGACAGGTGTCTTTTTAGTGCCGGCACGGAGGAGAGAGCGCTCTGTTTCCTCAGAGAAGGGATGTCTTTGCCCCAGATTCACACTTGACTGTTCTAACACTTCACTTCACCAATATAATGTACCTCCGTGATTAAAAAAAAATTCTGATTGTTTTATTTTCAAAATGATTTTAGGACAGAAATGTCCTGTTTTGATGTTGGAGGATGCAAGTCCCGCCTTTTTCTTGGCTTGTTTCTTTTGGAGGTGTTCAACAACATAGTGGGGTCAGACTTACAAACAGTATTTTGATTCAGCAACATAGTTTAAATCTTAAAATAGAACAGAGGAATTTCACTGGTGTTTCAAAATAGACACACTCAGGAGGCAGTCATGATACAGTGCTTCCAAAGGAAAAGATAAAAGTTGCTTCTAGGACTTCCCTGGTGGCACAGTGATTAAGAGTCCGCCTGCCAATGCAGGGGACATGGGTTCAAGCCCTGGCCCGGGAAGATCCCACATGCCGCGGAGCGACTAAGCCTGTGCGCCACAACTACTGAGCCTGTGATCTAGAACCCGTGAGCCATAACTACTGAGCCTGCGAGCCACAACTACTGAGCCCGTGAGCCACAACCACTGAAGCCCGCACACCTAGAAACTGTGCTCCGCAACAAGAGAAGCCACCGCAGTGAGAAGCCCACGTGGTGCAACGAGGAGTAGCCCCCGCTCACCGCAACTAGAGAAAGCCCGCCCGTGGCAATGAAGACGCAACACAGCCAAAAATAAATAACTAAATAAATCTTTTTAAAAAAGTTGCTTCTAGTAAACGCTGTCAACTCCGGGATTTAATGAGGACAGGCAGAGAATCAAGTGCAAACTGTAGTGCTTGAAGGATTCCCACTTTGTGTCCTGGAAGTGGGGGGACAAAGCGCCAGAGCAACTTTGAATGGAAACTTGGCTGTGGCACCCTTGGACTTTGAGCGTTCAGAGATGTGAAGATACGCAGCTCCGAGTGTACTCCTGCCCCCGGGAAGGGGGCATCAGGACCTCCTCCTGTCTCCTGGGCCTGAGGCAGCACTTGGAGATGGCCTTACCCATGTCCCCAGGTTGATGACGGGATCCAGGGCTACAGAACGCAAACCCCAGTGTGTTTTTGCAAATAGTGCCTTTTTTGTGGCTCTGTGTTCCCGAATAATAGAATTTTATGTCCATCGAATTGAAGAGCGGTGCTTTACTCCACCAGGAAGGCTTGCACTCCACCGTTTATCGCAGCACTTGCAGCACCGTTCACTGCAGCATAGCCAAGACATGGAAGCAACTTAAATATCCATCGACAGATGAATGGATAAAGAAGATGTGGTCCATATATACAAGGGAATCAGCCATTCAAAAGAATGAAATAATGCCATTTGCAGCAACGTGAATGGACCTAGAGATTGTCATACTGACTGAAGTAAGTCAGACAGAGAAAGACAAATATCATATATCGGATATATGTGGAATGTAAAAAATGGTACACAGGAACTTATTTACATAACAGAAGCAGAGTGACAGATGTAGAAAATAAACTTATGGCTACCGGGGGGTAAGAGTGGGGGAGGGATAAATTGGGAGATTGGGAGTGACATATATATATCACTATATATAAAATAGATAACTAATAAGGACTTACTGTATAGCACAGGGAACTCTACTCAATACTCTGTAATGACCTATATGGGAAAAGAATCTAAAAAAAAAGAGTGGATATATGTATATGTGTAACTGAGTCACTTTGCTGTACACCTGAAATGAACACAACATTGTAAATCCACTATACTCCAATAGTAATAATAAAAATAAATAAATAAAGAGGATTAACAATACCAAGTATTGGCGAGATGTGAAGCAGCTGAACTCTCATACGGGGCTGGTGGAAGTCCAAGTCAAGCCAAAGTTTGGAAAACTGTCAGTATCCGCTAATGGTAAACATACCGGTGTGACCCAGGGATCCCACTCCTGGGAAGAGCCTCAGGAGAAGTGAGTGCATGGCCTCCCAAAACACACATACGAATGTTCACAGCGGCTTCATGCATGAGAGCCCCAAGCTGGAAGCAGCCCCTGTGTTCATCAGCAGTAGAATGTGTAAACAAATTGGGACCTATTCAAATAATGGAAGACGCATAGCAATAAAAAAGGAACTAATGACTCGTAAGTGAGACAGCATGGGTGAATCTCACAGACACCATGTTGAATAAAAGGACTCAGAATAAAAGAGAATATTCTGGATAGTTCCATTTGGATAAAGATCTTAAATGAACGAAATTAATCCAGGTGCTAGAGAGGACAGTGGTGGTTACCCCAGGACTCTTGTGGATGCTCGATGTCCTAAACATTGATTGGGTGTGTACGTAGCCGTACGTGTATTGTTTTACCTCCATCACAAAGAAAAAAAGGCTGAAATGCAGAAGTAGGGTTGGAGAGGGCCCTGGATGGCCAATCCTTCCTGTGCATAGAGACATTATCGCAGATGAGAAGTGTAACGTCCTCTTCTTAGAAGCAACCTACGTGTCCATCGACAGAGGAGTGGATAAAGAAGATGTGGTATCAATACACATACACAATGGAATATTACCCAGCCATAAAAAGAATGAAATCATGCCATTTACAGCAACATGGATGAGCCTAGAGACTATCATACTGAGTGAAGTAAGTCAGAGAAAGACAAATACCATATGATATCACTCACATGGAATCTAATTTTGTAAAAATGACGTAAATGAACTTACTTACAAAACAGAAACAGACTCACAGATTTCAAAAACAAACTTATGGTTACCAAAGGGGAAACGTGGTAGGGGGAGGGCTAAATGAGGAATTTGGGATTAACATATACACAGTAATAAATATAAAATAGATAACCAACAAGGACCTACTGTATAGCACAGGGAACTCTGCTCGATATTCTGTATTAACCTATATAGGGAAAGAATCTGAAAAAGAATGGATATATGTATATGTAGAACTGAATCACCTATCTGTACACCTGAAACTAACACAACATTATAAATCAACTCCAAGATGAAATAAAAAACAAGAAGGAGAAGAAGAATCCTCCGCCCTGTACGACACTAACGTTTCTTCAGGAGTTGTTTAGGCCTCTCTGCCTTTGCCTTTTCCTCCAATTTGGGACCTTTTTCACTTGCAGCTCTGAACACTTCTGGAGCACCAGAGGTGGGATGTTATCCCTGATTTACTCTCAGTCCTCTGAGGGTGGTTATGTAACACCTCTGATCTCATCAACCCAGCTAACCAGCTTTTCCCTTTGGTGCCATGCACTGCAAATTAATAGCCCACGGATCCATTTACAGCTTGTTGTGTTTTGGAAAACTATTTCAGCCATCAGATAATAAACAGCTTAAGAAGAATTGTTATTTTTTTAATGTTAAATTATCAGTAGTGTTCAGTAAATTCCTCTCAGGAATGTAATGTAATCCAAATGTGATTTATGAACCAGTGTTGATTCTAGTTTAATAATTAGTTGCTATCCCTTTTTTCCATGTACCGGATTTTTTTTTCCATAAAAAAAAATCAAAAGATGTCTTTTCATTTTGATTCATCCACTAAAGGCAGATGGGACTTTAAATGCATAGGTGGTCAGATTGACGTTGGTTTACAGGAGTTAACAAGAAGGTGTGGCTGGTAGAATAGACAACCTACAGGTTTTTTTACGGCCACCAGAGTAGTTTCTCTGTGAGGCTGTTCACATTTAAAGAGAAAGTTCTGGATTTACAGAAAGCCCATCTTAATTTCCTTGTCCTTTTTATTATTTTTTTGAATGTTTAATATATATTAATGACAGAAGAGAAAATAGTAAAAATGGCAAATCCTGTCCTAATACCAGTTGGCAGAATATGAAGAATTAATTCAGCTTCTGAAATTTAAACATAGATAGACTTTGTGGTCTAGTATGTTGGCGTATTAAAAATTCGATTTAGGATATGGAATATGACATATCAAAACTAATGGAAGTTTTATGTCGCCCCAACCCTTTTTATAGAGATATACTTCTCTCTCAATGCCGTCTTCAAAGAATGCAAGGGAGTTTACAAAAGTATTGTTAAAAAAAAAGATTACAACTCAACAGTAAAAAGGCAACATAATTGAAAAGAGGACAATGGATTTGCATAGACGTTTCACCAAAGAAGATACACAAATGGCCAATCAGCACACAGAATGACACTCAGTATGTTTATTAGTCGTCTGGGAAATGCAAATCAAAGTCAGTGAGTTAACCGCTTCACACCCACATCAAAACGATAAACAGTAACAAGTGCCGGCAAAGACATGCAGAAATTTGAACCTTTACACAGGGCTGGCGGGACTGTAACATGACGCAGCCACTTTGGAAAATAGTTTGGCAGTTCCCAAAAAGTTAAACGTAGGGTTACCGTGTCACCCATCATTTCTCTTCCAGATAGGTACTTGGGTAAAATGAAAACATGTGCCCCGCAGACTTGACAGAAATGTTCATTGCAGCATTATTCATAGCAGCCCCAAAGTGAAAACAACCCAAATGTCTGCCACTTGATGAAGAGACAAAAAAAATGTGGTCTCTCCATACAATGGAATGTTAATCAGGCATAAAATGCAATGAAGTACTGGCACATGGTGCAACATGGATGGCCCTTGGAAATACTATGCTAAGTGAAAGAAGCCAGACACAAAGGCTACATAATGTATGAATTCACCTAGGTAAAAAGTCCAGAATATGAAATCCATAGAGACAGGAGGAAAGAATAGATATCTGTATAACTGATCACTTGCTGTACATCTGAAACTATTATAACATAACACTGTAAATCAACTATACTTGAATTTTTAAACATTTTTTAAATTAAAAATTGAAACATAAAGACAGAAGGTATATGAGGAGTGGCCAGAGGCTGGAGCAATGGGGCAATGGGAAGTGGGTGCTAATGGGTTTCTTTTTAGGGTTGGTAGTATTACAACTTTGTGGATATATCAAAAACCACTGAATCACACACTTTAAAAGGTCAGTTTTATAGTATGTGAATTATATATCAATTTTTTTAAATGACAGGATTTTTTTTTTTTCTTTCTTTGTGGCACGCGGGCCTCTCACTGTTGTGGCCTCTCCCGTTGCGGAGCACAGGCTCCGGACGCGCAGGCTCAGCGGCCATGGCTCACGGGCCCAGCCGCTCCGCGGCACTTAGGATCCTCCCGGACCGGGGCACGAACCCGCGTCCCCCGCATCGGCAGGCGGACTCCCAACCACTGCACCACCAGGGAAGCCCTAAATGACAGGATTTTTTCAATGTTATGCAGACTGACTTAAGGGAAAATAGGAGAAACCTTGGAGTCAGGTTAGTGCAGTGAGGTGCGTTTAGCCTAGACAAGGCTTCTGGTGACCCTAGTTCTGGTGAGACTAGTGGAGCAATAAAGGGATGCAGTCAGTGGCAGGGTCCTTGGCATCCACGAGATGAAAACAGCCTCATTGTTCAGCAGAATCTCAGGTTTTCCAGATAGTGATGTTGGAGATGAATGTCTCCAAGGGGTACTTCTCAAGAGGGTCCTGGGAGGTGTCATTTAGGATGTCCTTGACATTTTTCGTTGTTCTTCCTTGGGACATCCCTCCGTGTAGTTAAAGCTCATCTGTTTTCCAAATTGGAATCAGAAGGGCATAGAAGGGCAAGGCAATCTTTATGACCCTAGACCCCAAAAGAAATAACTGGACACGACATTGAAGGCAGCAAGATAAAGACCGTCTGTCACACAAAACACAAAGCAGGGCTCAGCTCCTCCCCTCGTTCCCTGTCAGATTTTATCATTTAAAACTCTCTCCTCCAAATCCTGCCTTTCTGGATGTCTCCTCAGTTTTGTTTGACTTCCCTTTCTCAGGCGAAAATCAACTATATTTTCGAATGTTTTTCTCTTTATTAAGGTATAATATGCGTATCTTAACGGTACAGATCTTATGTACTATGTAATAAGTTTTGATAAAGGTAAACGTCCTTCTAGCTACCTTCCGAGTCAAGATATTAGAAAGGGACTGTGGACCTTCTGGGGTTGGAACATTCCACATCTTGATTTGGGTGCTGGTTACACTTAACGTAACTGTTCTGACGTCTGTCACCAGAGGTGAGTTTTGCCTGTTGAACTTCCTATGCGTGGAATCATACAGTCTGCACTCTTCGTGTCTGGTGCCCTTCATCCGTCATTATGTTTGCAGGATTTTTCCATGTTGGTGCATGTGTTGGTTATTTGCTCCTTATTTTGCTGAGTGGGATTCCATTTGCTAGATGGGCAGTTCTCACCCTAATGGGTATCTGGGTTGCTTCCAGTTTGGGGCTACTATGAATAAAACTGCCATGAGCATCCTTGTACATGCTTTGTGGGGGACATAGACACTACTTCTGT
The DNA here is from genome assembly GCF_963455315.2 of Globicephala melas. Lineage (NCBI taxonomy): Eukaryota > Metazoa > Chordata > Mammalia > Artiodactyla > Delphinidae > Globicephala > Globicephala melas. Next base: position 144,652,161 of record NC_083317.1, read on the forward strand.
TAGGTAAATACTCAAGAGCAGAGTTAGTGGGTCATAAGGATACGTGTGTTTAATTTTGTAAAAAGTGGCCAGTTTTCCAAGGTGGTTTTACCTACAATTTCACACTCCATCAGCGATGTATTCTTACCAAACCTTGATATTTCAGTCTTTTTAATTTTAGACATCTACTAGGTATGAAGTGATATCTCATTGTGGTTTTAGTTTGCATTTTCATGATCACTAATGATATTACATTGCTTTTTAATTTAACAAAAGCTCAATCTGTTGTTTTTTTAATTTTTAAATTTTATTTATTTATTATTCTTGGCTGCATTAGGTCTTCGTTGTGGTGCACGGGCTTCTCATTGTGGTGGCTTCTCTTGTGGAGCACGGGCTCTAGGCACGCGGGCTTCAGTAGCTGTGGCGTACGGGCTCAGTACTTGTGGCTCGCAGGCTCTAGAGCGCGGGCTCAGTACTTGTGGCGCACGGGCTTAGCTGCTCTGCGGCATGTGGGATCTTCCCAGACCAGGGCTTGAACACGTGTCCCCTGCATTGGCAGGCGGATTCTTAACCACTTTGCCACCAGGGAAGTCCCAATCTGTTGTTAAGTTATAAAATATAAAACAAAATTATGCACATTTTGATCTCATAGTTGTTAAAACAAAGTTTGGAAGACATTGCTCAAAAAGTTAAAAGCTATTGTTATATTCTTGTTTGAACTTATCTGTATTTTTATTTTATCGTGTAACATCAGTGTACATTTGTTAGTCATGTGATAGGAAAAGAAGAAAAACTTGTTTTTTAAATTCTTATTTTATATCAGAGCATAATTGATTAACAATGTTGTGTTAGTTTCAGGTGTACAGCTAAGTGATTCAGTTATACATATACATGTATCTATTCTTTTGCAAATTCTTTTCCCATTTCGATTATTAACAAAGTACTGAGCAGAGTTCCCTGTGCTATACCGTAGGTCCTTGTTAGTTATCTATTTTAGAAGAAAGGCTTTTCATTGAAAAAAAAGAAAAGGTTAATTCTTTGACCGAGGTAGAACTTCCGTTTTCCTAACTGTCTAATACTTCAGGCAAAGTAACACTGGGTATTGACAATGCTTTAGGTGGAAATGGTTGAGAAGATAGATGCTAATACAGTTTTGCATTTGTCTGTTTCCCCAGGGAGAAATAAACCCATTCCTGGACATTTAGACATCTTGATATCTAAGGATTACATCCATATTTCCCTCAGTTTAATAGACCACAAACCTAGGGGTCAGCAAACTTAAGCCTGTGAGTCAAATCTGGCCTGCTGCCTGTTTTTATCAATAAAGTTTTATTGGAACACAGCCACATATATTCATTTACATATCATCTACGGCTTCTTCCTTGCTGTAACAGCAGAGTTGAGTAGTTGCGACAGAGACCATGTAGCCCATGAAGCCTAAAGTGTATACTGTCTGGCCCTTTACGGAAGGAGTTTGCCAGCCCCTGCCATAATCCATTCACTCTTCCTATGTTTTCTAAATTCAAACACTAGTCATGAGAGTTTAGTTCCATGCCAAACATATGTGCAGTTTGTAACTGCACCTTCATTTCTATCCAATTCGTGTAAGCTACTCAGCGGTTATGTGCCTTACAATCATGTCTTGATAATTCAATAAGGACCATATCTAATTTCAACTTCAGACTGAAAATTCATAAACAAATCTTCTCCCAGCAACACCCCGAAAATCCTTTCATGTTAGGCGCAGGAAAAATACAAGGGTTTTGTCCTGGATAGAAATGCAGCTGACTATAACGTTGTGTCATTTTTTTAAGCACACACAGATGAGAATGTTAACATCCAACTGATAACTCTTCTTTATCTAAAAGAGAATTATCCAAAAGAAGTAGTGACTGAATAATGAATGAGCTTGATTTTCTTGTCTAGGAATTGGCTCTGAAAGCAGTTCTAAAAGAAGAGAGAGAAAATGGTTGTAAGTAGTGGCTCCAAAGCTGGAACAGGTAGCATCCTGGGATTACTGCTCTTTGTCTGAATGGTCACATGTTGTATTAAACCTCATACACTATAAAGAGTGAAATGCTTTAACATTTACATCAACTCAAGACAGACTTATTACCCTTCACCGTTTATAAACCACCAAAGAGGAACTTAAAACAAATACAGGTCAATAAACTAGCGTGGTGTCCTGGACCATTTTAAAGATGCACCCAAGGCAGAAGAACACCACTGCATCTATTTTTGTATCTCTTAATACGAAGATATTCATTCCTATCCTTTCCACGTCTAAGAGAGTTTGTGAGACCAAAATATCAGGAGAACGAAAAAACTGTGAAAGTGCCTTGACAAATCAAAATGCTTGAGAAGCAGAAGATGTAAGTGTGGCTCATTTTACTGGTCCAAGACTGCAGAAGAACCTCTGTCTGGCACTCTCCGCGTCAAGGGACAGGGCGTTACTTTCCTCCTGGAATCCACATCTCCCACGACACCCCATCTGCACAACGCACAGCCCGCCTGCTGCAGAGAAATGACCTCTGTGTGTATTCCTGTCCCAGAAGAACTTCCCCGACCTAGTTCGCTTTCAGACTTTGCTCCTCTGAAAGATACAACCGTCTTCCTCAGAGTTTCCTCCTGGAATCGAATTATACAAACCCAGGGGTGCACCAAACCTCCCCTCACCTGCAGACTCATCACCGAGCTCCGTGCGTCAGGGGTGGATCTGCACGTGCACTTTGCTGCTGCAGGGAGCTGCTGCTGCTTCTCCATTATTCCTGGTGCCTCTGACAGTTTCTAGGATGTCTGAGGGGGAAAAAAACAAGAAATGAGAGCCACGGGGGCTTTGGTTCTGCCGGACTGTAATTCGTGAATGAATAGAGAAGAGAGCCACGCAGCAGGCCTGCCTCTGGGCTCCCAGGTCGAGTGTAATAGCCGTTCTGTTAACACACCCAGAATCCCATAGGTAAGACCTAGGGGCCGGCCGCGCTCCTCACTAGGTGGGAGACCTGCGCAACTCACCTGCCCTCTCTGGGTGTCACGCATCCGCCAAACACAGGCGTGGAAGCAGCGATTAGTAGCATCCCTTCCAGGCATCCCACGAGCTGAGACAATAGGCTTGTAACATGCCTTTCATTAGAGTCGGCAAGACCTTGTCGTGGAAAATCATATTTACTTCCAGGACACAATTACAGTGAAGCCTCCTTCGGACTGTGTTCTGCTCCTAAGGAAGTAGACAGACAGTTGTTAAAGTGGTTTAACGACGTGCCGGGATTGACTTTTCTCTCTGCGATTTCTTCGTATGTCACCTTTCTGGGGGGATCTCTGAACGTTCCTATCATGGCGTGTTCTGAAAGCGTCTCATCGTTGGAGAGATGGACTCCCTAGATACAAAGAGGTTAATTACCTTGTCTAAGAAAATACGCCATACAAAATACTTCAAGCAGAAGTGGTCCAGAGAAGGAGCTATCCGCTTGGCGTGGGAAATGAGAGAAGTGAAGCTGTAATTGTGCCCTCCTTAATCTCTAGGGATCTAGCATGAACGTGTAGATTTAAAAATCCATGAGAAGATGTGTACTTGCTCCATCCCTACCTGTCCCTAGACTGTAGGTGGGAGGGGAGAAACAGAGAGAACGGGGGCAAACCAGCCCCCGGTGGGGACAGGGCTCCCGGCACATCTGTGAGTGGGCGCACTGCACACCCGTCCCTACACCCCAAGTCCCAAGCGACTTCCCATCCTTACATGTAAAGGGTTCTTCACTTCACTGTAAGGTTTTCTTTATAGTCCCATGAATATAGGAGTTCCCGGGGAAAGGTGGCGTTTTAAATCACTTTTTGATACTTTTGAGGAAGTGTTGGCTCCCATCAAACTTGGCAGGGGGAGGAGAGAAGAAGGTGTGTGTGTGTGCTTCGGGGCAGGAGCGAAGGTGGAGAACGCTGGGAGGGTCTGGCCCAGCATCAGCCGTGGCACAGAATTCCCATCTGGAAAGGCAGCCCTGGGGAAGTGAGAGGTCTGCAGTCCTCCCAGAGACCCCACCCCAGCGTTTTCGTTCCTGAGGCGCCCCTGTCCTGCCCCTGTCACCCACGCCTGTAGGGGACTCTGAGATGCATCAGGTATTATGGGTTATGGCCCTAGATTATGGGCTCCACCTCTCTCCATGGAGCAGGGCACCCAAGCTGGTTGGTCTCCAAGTTCCCATCCAGGGCATGGTCCCAGTAAGCCCTGGGTTAGGAACCCATGAACACGTGGTCAGAATCCGGTTCACATGTTCTACGTTTTTATGGTGGTGTCTAGAAAGTTCTCATGTTCACCAGAGCTCATATTTAAGACAAGGAAATGTTTCATTTGCTGACAGCTTTGCTCAAAAATCCAGTACGTGACACAGGGCTATCACAATAAACATGTACCTGAATGTATTGAGAATGGTTTCCAGTAGGTTCTGCAGACGTATCAGAAGCATTATCTCTTTACATATGAGAAGTTGAGGGAATGTCTGCATAAGGGCATTGTTCTGTGTCCTTGTTTCTACTTGATTTCTTGATTTCTGGCCTCTTGCAGGATAAGTCCTTGTACACAGGAAGACTTTTTTCCCCCAGATGTAGAGTGGGGTAATCACTGTTTAAATGAAGTGTGGGGTAAGTTTTTTTGTAAAGCGAACGATCCTTTTATAACACAAGCAATCACCTTCAGGTAGTTGGATCTTGGCAAGTTTCATGTGAAACAGTAAGGGAGAGACCGAAAGCTCCTGTTTAATGACTCAGGAATATAAGATTTGTAGAACTGAAATGACTTGTCCAATGTCAATGGCTAATCATGGTTGTGCAGAAGTAGAACCCGGGCGTCCTGATTCTGAGGGGAGGGCACTTATTACCATAGCATCCTTCTCCTGGGAGAGCATTTTCACCAGCTGAGCTGAACAAACTACAGATTAGGAGCTTCTAGAAGTCAGGGGCCATGTATACCCCACGCATAGTATGTAGTGCCCTCAAAAAATGCTTAACAGGTGCTTTGTGAAAATGATGAGAAAACAGCTGACCTATCGCTTCCCTATTTGAATAGAGCATCAGCCCTCACTCACTTTCAGAATTAAAAGGGAGAAAGAATAACACTAAAACTTCTGCAGTGATTTTTACAAACTCTTTTTCTTTTGTACAGGACCTGTTAGTAACATTGCATAATTTTTAAAATGAGCCGTTTTTAGCAGTAGCAGTTGGGGGGAGGAAAATGTCTTATTCCCATCCCCATAAAATGTACAATTTGAAAACTGCCTCTTAAAGAGTTCTAGCATTCCATCCTACCGGCAGTGCCTGAGGCTGGTGCACATTTAATATTCTGTGGGGTTTTGCTGCTGTGCCCTCAATACAGAAGACGTCGTTCATTGCAGCTAGGAGGGAATGTGTTTACAAAGTCAAGGGAAGTCTTTTGAGGCACCTGAGAAGCATCTTGCAGTCAGAGCTAAACTGCCGCCTTTCCCTTCTCGCTGCGCGGCTGATGCGATCACTGCTTTCGGGCGAGTGTGAGGTGGGATGCTCGCCTGCCTTTTCTGCTGGAGTCAGATGCACAACCAAAGCAGGGTGACCTACTTCTGTTACCACGGTACCCAGCATAAATGCTCACTTTAAACGAGCTCCTTGAAAAAGCAGGTTGCACGAAAGGTAAAGGGCACGCGTAGTTTTAAGGTCTCTTTAGTCAAGGTGTTGGCCCGAAAAAGAAGATCAAAGGATAATTTAATCCAAACTTTTTTCCTGTAGGAATTAGGGTTAGGTTTGAAACCTACCAGCAGTCACGCTCTTTCCACCATCTTTTCCATCTGGGTTGGAATAAAGATGAGTCTCCTGAGGAATGTAGTACAAGCCTTTTTCATCTCATAAAAGTAAAGATTAAACCCACAGACTAACAAATACCTTCAAAAGAAGGCTTTTCTCTCTCTGTCTCTCTCTCCATTTTGAAAAGGTTTGCTTTTATGGCTCTGGGAATACAATCGGAAATTATACTTGATGTGGAAGGTTTTTAAATTTTCAGTTTATATCACAACTTGATAAAGTGTTCTGACAAAGCACTACAAAATTTTACACACATACTTGCAGTGTTAAATGGATGGGGGAACAAAGGAGGGAAGAAAATCACCCAAAGATCTTCCTACCGTGAGAATAAAATTCCCAGGATGCTGGGTTATCCTGTTTGCCTTGGAGCAAAATGCCCAATATTCGCTTGAAGGCAAAAACAAGATAAACACAATTAAAGCCTCGTTTCATTTTGAGGTGTGAGGCAGAGGACAGAAAGGGTAGAGAGCTGGCGTGGAGGTGGAGAGAGGATGCAGATTGCATGCTAAGTGTCACCAGGCTGCCTGTCCCGTGTCCTCAGTAGCAAGCTCCTTGAGGTCGGGAATTTTACCTTCACTGGCTTCATAGACCCCTCAGTAAGTACAGTTTCTGGTTCGTGCCTTCATGAGCTCACTCAATTATTCACGTATTTCCTGAATATTTACCATTTGGTCTTTCAACAACAAATATTTATTGCCTGCCTCCCATCTGTCAGATGCGGTTTCAGGCACCGAATGTCCACGCTGAGGACAGTCCCTGACGTCATGGAGCGTTCTTTGGTGGAGGCGGGGAGAGGGTAGACAGAAGTAAGTGATTAGCAGCTTGACGGAATGTGCCGGGTGGTCCCCACTGCTTAGAACTGTGTTGTGTGATACATACGGCTGCCGAGCACTTGAAATGTAAAGAGAGACGTTAAGCAGAGGGTTATGGGGCTGGCGGGGGTTATTTGCTAAAGGACAGTCAGGGAACGTCTGTGTGGCAAGAGAACGTTTGGGCAGGGATGTAAAGGAAGTAAGCAAGTGAGGCAGGTGGCTGTCAGGGCAGGACTGTTCCAGGCAGAGGAGCGGCAGACGCCAGGCTGTGTGCTACCTGCTGAGAGCTGAGTGGTAAACGAAACACAGTCGCGGTCCATGCTCTTAGGGCTTTCAGTCTACGGGTCGGGTAGACACGAAACTAGGTGGCCGAAAATGCGTACATATAGTTGAAAATCAAGCTATGATAGAAAATAAGTAGGAGAAGGGCCTCAGAATTGGCTGATGAGAGAAGACCTCAGTGAGGAGGTGTGAAGTCTGAGAAGGAGCTGACCGTGCATATGGCGGGCAGGATGGGGGGTGGTACAGACTGTGGGAACAGCGTGGGAGAAGGTCTCGAGGCTGGAATAAGTCTGTCTTCTGGGAACCCAGATGACCGCTGGGGCTGGGCATAGCGAGTAAGGGGAGGAGTGGTCCAACATGCCATCTGAGAGGAAGCCAGGGGCCAGATTGGCAGGCTCTTGTAGCCCACCTGAAGGAGTTTGATTTCGTTCTCAGTGTCCTGAGGCCCCCCGGTAAGTGATCAACATGGAATGACATGGTCACATTTCTGGTTTTAAAATATCGACTGCTTGGTCTCCTGTGTGGGAACTGGGTGGGGAGGGGCTGGGAAGGAAAGTGAGGAGACTAACTAAGCATAGGTGAGAGAGGATGATTTGGAATGAGATGGTGACAGTGGAGATAAAAGTGAAAAATAAAATTTGAAAATAAAGAGAAGTGTGTGGATTTTGATAGATGAATTGGGTATAGAACCAACATGACAGCCCATAAAAGGCACATGGGGAATGTTAGACGAACTAGATGGGTGGAAGGATGGCTGGATGGATGGATGAGTAGGTGGGTGGAAGGATGGGGGGAGTGGATGGACGGATGGATGGATGGATGGATAGGTGAGGGGGTGGGTGGAAGCATGGAGGGGGGGATAGATGGATGGAATGCTGATTCTCTGGCCTTCAGTACAGTTCTGGCAGACCAATCTCAGTCTTTAACAGGGTGATATCTAAGCTGGTTCCTAGAAATGTTCTCCTTCCTCAGGTGGGTCCCTAGTTTCCTATGATTCCTCACTCATGCTTTTAGTGATGGAGTTCTGCTGGTGAAGGAATTGCATCATTTATCAATGATCTTATCAGAAAACCCTGTTTGTGGTTAAGCAGGCAACTGGTGGTGGTCCTGTGTGTGTAATAACCTGGGAGCAAGGTGCGGAGGCTTGCACTGGGCCAGGCAGTGTGCTGATGTTCTCATACGATGCTTCAGTTAGTCCTCAGGACTGCCCTATGAGGTGACGCCACCCAGCCCCCTGTACAGACGGATTTGCAACCTGAAGCTTAGAGAAGGCAGGTCACTTGCTTGAGGTCACAGTGGGTCAGTGGCAGGAATGATTTCTTCCCAGATGCAGATGTGCAGTTGAGAACGTCCAGGTCTGTTCCAACCAGCCAGCCCTCCAAATTATGGGTCTCTGTGGTAAGGTAGTGGCCGCAGTTTTGCACCTCAGCTCTAAACACTCACTATTCGAGCATCATTCCTCACTGAGGCAAAGGCTCTGGAGATTCCCTGGGAGGCACCTGCCTGTGTAAACCCAGTGGTGGACCCTTGGCTGTGACTTGATTTGCTCCCAGGAAGACTAGCTGGGAAGACTTTGATTGAGAAGCACTGAAAACAGTAGTGAAAAATCAGTGTGTTTCAAATAAACCAGTTCCCTTTAGGATGGACGTCAGCCGTGGGCTCCATTCCAACTCCAGCTGTCTGTGGACTGGAGTTTCCTTAAGTACAACGTGAAGCTAAGGCGACCTCAGGGGTGTGTAGTGAGAGGGTTGGCTTGTACAGGAAGCGTTTAGTCCAGAACCTTGCAAGCGCAGGGTAAGTGGAACAAAGGACAACCCTGTTGCCAACCAGGGTTCTTGGCCTCCTTAATCAATAGAAACTGATCAGAGGCCAGACAAGAAATCCAGGCAAGGCTTTATTGGGGCCCCTGCTGCCGCAGAGGAGAGTGAGAACAAGTAACAGGTTCCCTCGCTCGCTCCCCAAGTTGCCGGGGAAGGCGAGCTGGTTCCTTATATGGGGTGAGGGGAGGGGTGTGTCCAGGGCTCAGGCCAGAGGTGTGGCTTAGGTGGTCTGCCCGCCCCCTTTGGTGGTGCTGAGTGCAGGGGGCATGCGCAGTGCCCTGCTCCCAGCTCTTCAGAAGTGGCAGTTGGGCTCTTTGGTCTTTTTGTATCTTGTTGTCCATAATTTTGCTCCAACTGTGCATGCACGCAGTTATTTTTAGTCCCTTATAGTTTCTTTGTATTCTGTAGCTGGAGGAGATGTTTGTCCAGGTGCAAGCCCTGCAGCAAAGGGGCCCAGGTCCCAGGTCCCAGCCTGTCTCATTACCCTTATGTCTCAAGGCAAGGGGAGCTTTTTTGAAGGTAGCTAGATGTTCTTGGCATTCCTTGAACAAACCAAAATGTGATGATTGCTCCTTGAGGGAATAAAAATTAACTGCAGGTCATTAGCTTGGCCTCCACAGAACTTCAGAGGGAAAACAACCAGTTCACTCCATAAACCTCAGGAGGAAAGCCTTTCCCCCCAGATTTCTCACTTTTGTTTCCTTCCCTCCGTCTTCCCCATTCAAAGCCTCGTGCGCGCTGCCACAGCTGCAGCTCCAAGTCCCCTCACCAAGCCAGGCGGGAGGCCTGCAGAGGAGATGCCCACGGGCTGAGCCAGAAGCCTCAGGAAAATGCTTGCCAAACACTGAAGTTTGGGGGCTTCCCTGGTGGCTCAGTGGTTAAGAATCCGCCTGCCAATGCAGGGGACACGGGTTCGAGCCCTGGTCCAGGAAGATCCCACATGCCATGGAGCAACTAAGCCCGTGTGCCACAACTACTGAGCCTGCGTTCTAGAGCCCGCGAGCCACAACTACTGAGCCCGCGCACCACAGCTACTGAAGCCCGTGCGCGTAGAGCCCGTGCCCCGCAACAATAGAAGCCACCGCAATGAGAAGTGCACGCAGCAACAAAGACCCAACGCAGCCACAAATAAATTAATTAATTCATTCATTTTTTTTAAAAAAAAGAATGAGCTGCTTAGCTTATTGCAAATTCTAAAAATTAAAGAAAAAAACACTGATGTTTGACTAATCGGTCACGTCCGGGGCGTTGGCACCTGGGGAGAAGAAAGTAAAGAGGCTGGTGGATGTGGAGAAAGGAGGGGATGGGCCTGAGCGAGGCATGGAGGTCCTGGAGGAAGGGCCTGGCCGACGTGGGGCTCAGGGTGTCGGTCAGATTGCTTTGAACTGGTCCACTGACACCCCAAGGTCTAGAGGGCCGTGCCCGGGTCCCGGAGTCAGCTTGGGGTGGGGTGGGGACTGGACTGCAAGGCAGGCTCCTTCCAGCTTAGTTGTGTCTGGAGAAGGACTGGGGGAGGGGCGGGCTGGCTCCCTGCCCCATGATTCCGCCCTGGCCACCCCAGTCCATCAGACAGACCTGTCTCTCCCTGCCCTCGTCCTGTGAGCGCCCCTCACCTCTGGGCCTTCATCTCCCCCTGCTGGGGAGGCAGGGGTCCTGCCATGTAGAATAACGTAGCCCAACCCCTCCCAAAGGGAGCCAGCAGCTCTTAGAAGGCAGGCTTTCTTCTTAAAATGGACACATGAAGACACCCCTCATTAGCAATGATCTAATCTCTTCACGGTGGAGTTTTCTGTCCTTCACGTTTGTCAGCTGCGTCGTTCTCTCGTATTGTCTCTTGGTCACCGTGGTTTTTCTGAAGCCAAAAAACAAGTCACTCATGACTCTCCTGCTGAAAATGGTGCCACAGGATGGTGAGATGAGAAGTAATTGGAATATGATTCACAGGAGGGGGACTGGCTGCAACACATTTCAAAATGAATTTAGCATTATTTGGTTAAGTGGCATCTGCTTAATCACAGATTAAGGATATTGGGGTATCTGAGACCCAGTAACAATTCTCTCTCTCTCTCTCTGTATGTACGTAAATACCTAGTGTGTGTATATATATGCTTCCTACTACAAAAATGTGTACAAGAGTGTTCTTAGCAACGCTATTCAAAATAGTAAAATGGGCGAGGAGGGATAAATTTAGAGTTTGGGGTTAACATACACACACTACCATATATAAAATACATAAACAGCAAGGTCCTACTGTGTAGCACAGGGAATTATACTCAATATCTTGTAATAACCTATGAGGGAAGAGAATCTGAAGAAGATATGTGTGTATGTATGTGTGAGTGTATATATATACATAGATAGATAGATAGAGATATAAAACTGAATCACTTTGCTGTACACCTGAAACTAACATATTGTCAATCAGCTGTACGTCAATAGAAAATAATAGCAAAATGCTGGAAACAATTCAGATTTCAACAACAGTAGAACACATAAATAACAACAGTGAGATTGTCTAGCTGAGAATACGGATGCATCTCAGGTTTCATCCTCACATAGGATTAAGTCACCAAAAACATGAACGTTTTCATTTATATACATTTCAAAACATGCAAGACAAAACAGCCTTTTCTTTATGGCTGGAAGTGTGGTAAAATTTAAAAAGAAACCAAGGAAATGATAAACACACAGTGTAGAGTAGGGTTATTTCTGAAGGATTAGGAGATGGGAATGCAATGGGGAGGGGCACCCGCGAGGCTCCCAGGGTGTCCTTGAGCTTAGAAGTACGTGATGGACATTTGCGGGGAGGATGGTGGAACTATTCTATATCTTGATCTTAGATGGTATTTACATGACTACGTGTTTGTGTAAAAACGTGTAGTCATTCGTGTAAAAAAAAGGTGAATTTTGGAGTATATAAATCATAGCTCAATTGAAAACCATTTGTTAAAAAAAGTGTGCAGTAGGCACACAGGTGCGTTTATTATATTGTGATTTCTTCATACTTTATACATGATTCGTTTCCTTTCTTAGCTACTCAGTCTACTGAAAAAAGCAGTTCTGAAAACCCCCAGTGGTTTGCCATTCTCCTCAGGTGAGCGTCAGACCGTTCACGGGACTACGGTGCTTCCTGCCCTGCCCCCTGCCCGCCCCACCCCGTCCTGGGCTCATGGCCCCTGCCGCCTGTCCTCCTCTTCCACACGCTGGCCTTGCTGAACTGTGCTCCTCTGTGGACTGCTCTGTATCACCCTGGGCTGGAAGCGGCCGACGTTCCAACACGTGGTCTGATACTTCATAGAAGTTCAGCAGAGATTTGTGCAGTTTTGTTGAGGTACAGGCATTCTCTTTCATTCTGTAGGAGGAGGAGTAACGGGGAGAAATGCACTGGGGATGAAGTTCCCTCAGAACGTGCCCTGGAGGCTCGATGTCTGAACTGGGTCTCGCTGGGCTCCAGTCGGTGTGCTTGTCAGGGCTTTCTCCTTCTGCAGTCTCTGCGAGAGAATACACTTCCCAGTTGTTTCCAGCTCCGAGAGGCTGCCTGCATCCTTGACTCCTGGCGCTTTTCTGTCTTCAAAGCCAGCAGTGATTGGTCGTGTCTTTCTCATATCGTCCCTGTGATTCTAGCTCTTCTGCCCCCTCTTCCTCATTTAAAGGACCCTGGTGATCACATTGGTCCACCCGGATAATCCAGGCTAGTCTCAGTGTTTGAAGGTCAGTTGATTAGCAGCCTGAATTCCCCCATGTAATTTAACATATTCACACATTCTGGGGATCAGCATGTAGACATTTTGGGGACGTGGGTCGGGGGCATGATTCTTCCTACCACACAGAGCAAAGAACGAATAAAATTCCCCACTGCAGTTTAACAGAATGACAGCAAATGCTTCCTCCTGTTTTCAGGATCTCATCAGGTGGACTGTTGTCTTCGTTTGTGCACAGACCCTGACACGAGTCGCATGAGAAGCAGACCCTGATTTGAGTGCATACAGTGTTTCTGTTTTTTTGGTTAATCTCTGGAAACACCGGCGGGAAGTGGAGGGAGATAGGGAAGAGAAATGCAGCAATAAGAGCGTGTCATCAAGGTAGCTGCCCTGTGTGCCAGTGGAATCCATGCTGGGCACTAGAAAACATGAACCTCAGAGTCCTCCCCCGACAAGTGTTAGTCTTCGGGTGAGGGTTGCCCTTGGGGGAACTTAATTCCCAGGACCTGTGTACACGCGCACTCCGGGGCCAAGGAAAGCCGTCATTCAGAGAGATGCAAGTGTTGGCAGTTGGAGGTTGGGTCAGAATACACTGAAAAAGTCAAGGCCAAGGAGGTACATATACACACATGGGACACCAACAGTTGTCGGTTATAACTTGCGTTGGTTTCTGGAAATCTGAATGTAGTGAAGTCGTGGTACTGAGTAACTAAGGACCGTGGTACTGGTCCTTTAGTGATAGTTCAGGAACTTTCCAACGTGTCTTCTGAAGGATTCTACAGAGAAACCCCAAGCCTCCTTGCAGGAAAGTCCCCATCCATCCCTATTTCAACCAGACTCACTCAACTTTCTGTTTTCGATTTTGGTAGATTTTTATAATAAGAAGAAAAAGGTACAGACACAAAGAAAAATAGAAAACCACTTTCTTGACCTACAAATTATAAAAATTGTATGTCAGGAATCTTCTGCCAGGTAGGAATTCGAGAGAGCAGAGGAGAGCTCAGTGTCCTTTCCCTCAGGGTCTTGCCGGAGGGACTGGAGCAAAATCTGGATTTAGTGTTGTTGGTGAAAATAACCTTCCCACCCAGAAACATGTAGAAAGCTACACTGTTTGGGATCTTTGGACTTAAATTCGTTTCCACACAGGCTGGAAGGTAGGAATGGGGAGGGGAGATTTTGAGCTGTTTTATTTTAATGAAGTGTTTAAGGCTGAAATAATGGTTCTCTACAGCTTTCGACATAATTTATTCTATTTTGTGTCAATTTGCCTGAAGAGTGTAATGCTGTTTGGGGGGAGAGCAGCAAAGGGCTCTCACCGAGGCCTGGATTGTAATTTACATCTAGAAAGTCTACATATTCCATAATTTTGGTGTGCTGTGAATTAATGGAGTAATATTGAATATCTCCAAACCCCTTATTATGGCTTCTCACTTGAAATATGTTTTCAATATACATTTATTCAGCAGTGCTTAAACATGGCAAGTCATAAACACATGCATTTTAAATCATGTGGCTTCATTTGTTTCCTGCTTAAATGTCAGATCAGATGGTTATTAACAGCAGAGGCAGGGGTGCGGTGGATAACAAGGAGAGAGGAGCTGTTCAAAAACAAGTAGTATTTTTTATTTTAAAAGAAATGTCCTCTATTTATGATACTGTTTCCCTAAAGTGAAAGAGGAGAGAGCACTTAGAGGCTTGTGGTAGTTTCTCTGGTGACAATTTATTTTATGTGTGTAGCACATTGCCTCCCAAGAGCAATGTGTGTTTGAAATCTGCCATATACTATGTGAATACACTTGACCAACTGATTTGGTTAGTAGATGCTCTTGGGCTAAGATCCAGCTCTCAGATAATTAAGGACATGGTCCAAATGGCTGGAGCCCTAAGAGGCTTCCTATAACTGTCTCCAAAGTGAGAATTTACCTTCATTCTTGGTGGCAAGTGGCCCAGGCACTGAGCCACAAGATGAGGGAATTCCTCCCAGGGAATGTGATGAAGTGTTTTGCAAAGAGAAGCTTTGCTCTCCAGGACACTTAAAGTTCACTCTCAAGGCCAGCCTCTCCATGTCTAGTGCTGAACCTGCCTGAGTCCTGTGCTTGCAATTTCAGCATGCTGACACCAGGTGGCAGGCAGTACTGAGGTCCTGCCAGATTTCCTGTCATACACAGACAGGGTTCCCTTCAGTGCAGCTAATGAGTTGACAGGTATTGGGGAATCAAAAGAGATTCTTTATGAAAGAATAATACTTGCTAAAAATGCTACAGAGGCTACCTCCACTTTTAAATCAAATGCATTCATTGCAAAGGCCATGTCAGTGTACACTAACAAAAAGCTCTATCTATTTTTATAAATATTGACGTATTGAACATAATTATAATGTGGTTTTATAGGGGGGAACATTATAGTGTTTACATAAGCATAATATGCTCTAGACCACAACTCAATAAGATGTATCAAGTTCTGGATACATAGTTGTTTTACTGCCCTTGAATAAGAAATCCCCACAGATAAAGTAAATAATATATTGGTATCAGGAAATAATGGAAAGATTATAATAGTAAAGTAAATCTAAAAGATTAAGATAATGGGCCAAACTTAATGCCTAATGCGTTGCCTGGCTTGTGGCTTGTTGTTTCATGAGAGGATAGAATAGTTTCTTATTTTACATCTTGTGCTTTTGGTTTTCCATGAGAAGTAGAAGGACATGGAGGGCTTCCCTGGTGGGGCAGTGGTTAAGAATCCGCCTGCCAATGCAGGGGACACGGGTTCAAGCCCTGGTCCGGGAAGATCCCACATGCCGCGGAGCAGCTAAGCCCGTGCGCCACAACTACTGAGCTGCGCTCTAGAGCCCGTGAGCCACAACTGCTGAGCCTGTATGCAACAACTACTGAAGCCTGCATGCCTAGAGCCCGTGCTCTGCAACAAGAGAAGCCACCGCAATGAGAAGCCCGCGCACCACAATGAAGAGTAGATAGACCCCGCTCACCGCAACTAGAGGAAGCCGGCGCATAGCAACGAAGACCCAACATGGCTGAAAATAAATAAATAAATAAAAATAAATTTTTATTTAAAAAAAGGACATGGAATGCAGGGTAATGTTTGGATATGTTTTATTGGTGAACAGGGGGAGGGGAGATTGCATTTTATATGCCAGCAAATAAAGCAAGTACTTCCTTTGCAAATGATGTATCTAGGTTTCTCCTTTGTTGGTTTGATTCTGCTCACTCATTAACAGAAATCCTAAAATGATCTGATAGAAGGAGCAAAAAGTAACGCGTAGGACTCTAGTAGACAGTGCTAAATGAAAAAGAACACCAGTTACAAAGTTTGAGTTAAAAGCAGGAACTGTCTAATTTGAAAGTTATTAAGTTATATAATTGAGAGCACGATTTAAAGAACTATGAACTCCTGGGCAAAATTAAATGCCTTACTTTCTAACACTTTAACTCTTCTGAATTGATCTCAAATTAAACCCTGGCTTCCTCTCTCATGGTGGTGACACTGACTCTGCACTGCACTCTGCACTCTCCTCCGTGCTCTTCTGGGGCTTCTCAGAATTCCTCCATGGAATCAAACTTAAGTCCTTCCTCGTGTCTCCCGTGTATCCAAATTTAATAAATGCTTTCACTGTGTGCCACCTGAAGAAACCCCCAGATTATGTTTCATTAACTCAGCTCTAAGTTCTTACAGTATTAAGGGTTCAGTTTATCCTTTCATAACCAATCATCAAAAAGAAAGATTCAGTCCATGTGAGGTGGAAACCCAGCTTCACTATTTGCTGGCCATGAAAACTTGAGCATTTGTAAAATTAGAGTACAATAATACCTACCTTGAAGGTCAAGAAGGATGGATGGGAATCTATGTGCAGCGCTTATGTTCTGTGTACCTGGTTCATTGTAAGCAGTCAACTCAATAAATGTTAGTTATTATCAATAGCACTATTATTATTAATAATGGGTCTTCAGTTACCCTTTCTGAATCTGAGGAGTACTCAGGTTCTTAATTTGGGTGTTTTTCTCTCTTTTTTTAACTGAAGTGTAGTTGATTTACAGTGTTTCAGGTGTACAACAAAGTGATTCATTTATATATATATATATTCATTTCATTATAGGTTATTATAAGATATGGAATATAGTTCCCTGTGCTATACAGTAGGTCCTTGTTGCTTATCTATTTTATATATAGTAGTGTGTATCTGTTAATCCCAAACTCCTAGTTTATCCTCCCCCTTTCCCTTTTGATAACCATAAGTTTGTTTTCAATATCTGTAAGTGTATTTCTGTTTTGAAAATAAGTTCATTTGTATTATTTTTTGAGATTCCACATACAAGTGATATATGGTATTTGTCTTTCTCTGAGTTACTTCACTTAGCATGATAATCTCTAGGTCCATCCATGTTGCTGCAAATGGCATTATTTCATTCTTTTTTATGGCTGAGTAATATTCCATTGTATATATGTACCACATCTTCTTCATCCATTCCTCTGTGGATAGACATTTAGGTTGCTTCCATGTCTTGGCTATTGTAAATAGTGCTGCAGTGAACGTAGGGGTGCATGTATCTTTTTGAATTAGAGTTTTCTCTGGATATATATATGCCCAGGAATGGGATTGCAGGATCATATGATAACTCTGTTTTTAGTTCTTTAAGGATCTTATACTTGTTTTTATACTGTAAGTAAAAGCAGAGAAAGGTCCCTGCTTTATAGATCCTACGGGAACACCACACTTTCCCCTTCCACTCAGTGTCTGCGTATCAGCACACAACCAGGGGCCCTTAGCAGTGGCTTTCCTGGGCCCCCTTGGCACGGTGTTTGCCGAGCACACCTGCTTGGATGCAGACTTTTTCTTGTCAGAGACCATATTTCTTTTCAAAGAAAATGTTATAAACGAACACGTTAACCATGGTTCAGGTTTGTGTTTTGTTTTCTGTAAAGAGTCCTTACATGAAGAGGTTCCTGCTTCTGTCTCTAGGCGGGGTCTGGGGTGCCCAGTTAGTCCTGCAAAGACTCCTCCTTCAGGATGCAGCACCGTTCCTCGGAAGCCTAAGGCATCTTCTGAACGCTTGCCAAAAACATGGAAGAAACGGCCCAGCATCCAAGTGGCTCTGGAAGCTTGGGATGACGGCAGAGAGGTCGCCATTGTCTGCTGTGAGGACAGCCTCTGGCTGTGACCTTGGGCAAATAAGCTCTCCATGCCTCTGCGTGCTTCTCTGTAAAGTGGGAGAATAGGAATGCCGACCTCACTAGGTTGCTGTGCAAAAGAAATAAGTTACGTATAGAAGTCCTTAAAGAGTTCAGGGCACCGGAGCAGCTGGCCAGCAGTGTCAGCCAAGGGAGAAGGCTCCTGAAAATGCTGACAGGGACCCCTGGGCCCCGGGGCACCCACGCTCCCCACTCACAGCACAAAACTATCTTTTTCTCCTACCTGCTGTTTCACCCAAGCGTTAGGGTTGATGGGAGCACGAAAAAGCATCTAATCTCATTTCAGAGTGGTTGTGTCTTTGCTGCAGTCACACAACTGGTCAGGACAAAAGCAGGCCGGCAGCTATGGCTGCAGAATCCAGGTCTAGAGCTCCTGACACCTGCCCTGCGACGTCCCCGGGAAACAGGGAATTCTAAGGTGTAAATGCCCAGGACGGCTTGGCGGGTCCAGTCTCTTCCACCCGGGAGCTTCAGTGGGCGTTAGATGATGCCAGTTCGTTCCAACCACACGGCCGCTTTATAGCAAAGCCCACGACGGGGTAAACGACAAAATGGAATTGAGACATTTGGAGGATGGAAAAATGTTCCAAGTCAAACCCTTCCTCACAGAGGCGACTGCAAAACTAGTTAATAACATTTGTGATTTCAAAACAAAAATAATCAAAGTTTTTTTTAATCTCTGGGCTCTGGCCCAGCGTATGGGGAATTTAGTTTGGTATAGCTAAACTGCAAAGAAAAATAAAATGCAGAAGTGTTGCTGTTCTGAACAAATGTGGCTGGATATTTCGGGAAGAAATAGTATCTCCGAAACTGATTGGTGGATGAGGTGTAAGGGGTGAGGTTTGTGAGGTAATGATGGGGAGTTACCATCCGAGTTTTATGAGCTGCTGGGGGAGAGGGGAAGAGCATGACCATGAAACAAGAACTTCAGAAGCCCCAGAAAAAGAATGTCGGGGAGTTTTCCAGTGAAATGTTGGATTGAGAAAGAAAATAAACCCATGTTGTACTGAGCAAGGTGGCAGATCCAGTTCAGAAAATTGAGTAAGAGACTGCATTCCCAGAATCAAGAGAAAAACTCCTCAGGGGCTTCCCCAGGGAGCCCCCGGAGGGAAGCGCTGACTCAGGACCCTCTGCAGCCTGCTGGGGAGGGGCTGCTGCCATTGGAGGTTGGAGGGGTGGCCTGGAACCAAGTCAGGAAGAGACCCCAAACCCTCAGGGGCAGAGGGAGTGGAGTGTGCGGCTTGGCCCTGGTGGAAAGGAGAGAGACCTGTTAACAGAAGAGCGGCTGAAAGCAAGAAGCATCTGGAAAGGCCACTGAGTGCTTTAAACTCATGCCAAGCTAATTGAGTAATGTGACTGTATGTTCTTGTAAATTATTTCAACCGTGTGTAGTTCTTCCCCTGAGATTGGCTTCCCCTGCAGGTCAGGTTCGGTCGTGTGCTTGCAGAGGCTCTGAGCGGGCTGGAACTCATGTGTGTGGGTGTGGGTGTGTGTGAGCACACACGTGGTTATTGATCACAGTCTGCATTCCCAGTACTGTGCATGGACTGATCCGATGTTCACAGTTTATTCCTTTACGGGGCAGATGTTATCATCCTGTATTGCACATGTAGACACGAGGCTCTTTTGGGCTGTTTGGCTGTAGCGCTGTTCATTCCTAACCTCATGCTACCATGTCATGCAGATGCTTGTGAATGAGAGGACTGTGGGCCAGTGTGTGTTTCTGAGCTCTCTTTTTTTTTTTTTTTTTTTTTTGAGCTATAACTCCCCATCCTCTGCATTTATTTATTTGGCCACAGGGCATGCGGGATCTTAGTTCCCCGACCAGGGATCAAACCCATGCCCCTTTCTGTTGAAGCTCAGAGTCTCAACTCCTGGGCTGCCAGGGAAGTCCCTGTTTCTGAGCTCTTTTATCAAGAGGGCCTCTTCTGTTGGCCCAGGCTTGAACGGTGATGTCATTTGACTTACGAAGCCCTTCTTGAAACCCTAGAACAGACCCTTTCAGCTCACGAAGTGGGGATGAAAGTCATAACCATGATCAGAAGGAACCTCTTGCAGTTCTTCAAGCGGGGCTTGCCCCCAACCCTGGTCTCCTACCCCTTCGCTCTCATGGACGGCTCCCGAGATTGCAACTCTCCAATTCTGTTTCTGCATGAAAGTCAGAGAATCTAGGTCAGTTTATCCAAGTAGAAAGTGTTGTTTTATTGAGTTAACTCTGTGCAAACTGCTGCCTCAGTGCTTTATAGAAACAAAGTCCCTTGTGTCTGGGGCATGTTCTCAGACAGTTTTTCAGGGGCCTCCAGTAATCGCTTAGATTGAAAATCAACAACGAAAACCCTTCTTTTTTTTTTTTAGAAATGGTGGTTCCCGGTAGAAAGTGTCTGTCCTTTTAACTGTTTTGCCAGACACTAAATGAATCCAGCCCCTTTGATCATGAAAGGACTTGAAGTGAGATTGCAGTGCCGCTGCATCAACGTCCAGGAAAGCTGGAGTGTGCATGACAGAAAGGGGGGCCCCAGACCCCCTTCCTGATTGCAGAATTTCCTTATTATTCCTATCATCTGACCCAGTAAAGATCATCAAACCCAAACTGATTATCAAAAGTGAAAGGGATCCATTTGGTTGCTAAACACCATTATCTTCTCATCAGGGTTTTAGATGTGTTATCATTGTGATGTTTTAATGTTTTCACATTACAGTAATGTTACTTTAGAATAATACTTTTTAACATTTTAGAGTTACTCAAAGTCTGGTCTGTGGACCAGAGCTGACCAATGAACTGTTACCAGATGGGAAAGGTAGGTATGGACAGAAGTGAGGAACAGACTGTAAAGCACAGGAAACTATATTCAATATCCTGGGATAAACCATAATGGAAAAGAATATAAAAAGGAATGTGTGTGTGTGTGTATATATATATATATATATATATATATATATATAACTGAATCACTTTGCTGTACAGCAGAGATTAACACAACATTGTAAATCAACTATACTTCAATAAAATTAAAAAGTGAGGAACAGACATTGAGAAACTCTGAGCAATTTGATCCTGCTGTAACATCCAAGCAGCCTTTCATTTTTCTAATGGTTCATCTGTGTTGTATTTTATACAAGTAATTGTCTATTATGGATTAGAAGTGGACAAAACAAACAAAAATCCTGGTCCTTTGCCACAGATAGGTTGGGAAAAACTGTTGTTACAGCATCCATCAGCCCATTTCATGCTGTCCTCAGTTTTGTGAGGGACACAGGGATTACGTATTAAACCCCATTTTACAGGTAGATAACACCCAGGCTCAGAGAGGTGAAGACACCTGGCCTGTCACCTGTGCCTTCATCTAGCGCTTCTTACCTGAAGCCAGCCGTTCTCTAAGATACCACTCTGCTAACCACAGAGCAAGCTCAGCTGCAGATATTCTTGTCTAAGGTTTTTTTTTTAAGGAAGGATCTCTGTGGACAATCAACCTTGAATGATCTATGAACAGATGCCCTTTGATAACATCTGAGTTCTCCTAATTCAGAAAACCATTGAGACCCCAACAGACGGGCCAGTTCCCTGTGTTTTCCAAAGCAATTGAAGGATCATAGCTGCACAGAAGCTTAAGGTTTGGAAGAGACCCCAGGGGGCCGTGTAGCCCTTGGCATTGACCTGCCCAGTGGGCAGCCCGTCTACCATGGGACGGATGCATCATGGCGGACAGCATTCTGTTTGGGAGTCTGCAGCGACTGTTAGAAAGTCCTTCTTCATGTCGGGCCCATCTCTCCCTCGCTAAGTCTTACCTGTTGGCCTCAGGTCTACCTCTTCATCATACTAAGTCCCAGGATTTGGTCATAGGCACTGTGCCACTTCTGAATCTTCTTCCTGGTGTGATCTGGCTTCCATACTCCACCCTCAGTCTTCCTGTCCTGTTCACCTCCGCTCTCTGCATTCTTTAGTCAGTGTCCCCCAGAAATGATCCTGGCACTCCAAAAGTGGTCTGTCCAGGATATAGGAAAATGACCATCTCCTTCAGTCCATACACTGTATTTCTTATCATGCCAACTAAGACCGTATTACTGATTTTGTGGCCGTATCTCATGGCTTTCTTGTACTAGATAAAAATGCTACGTCTCTTTAACGTGAACACCTTCATTTGGGAAGTTGTTCTGTATATTGACCCACTAATTTATTCATCGACTGAGTCCTTCTTTCACCCACCATCCAACCAAGCGTCCATCCTGCCAACCATGGGAACTCTCTCCTAGCTGCTTCAGGACTTTAATCCTGTCATTTATTTCAGAAGAAATCATACTCAGTGGAAGGAAAGCGGTTTAGGCCTTTTCATCATCCCAGCTAATTTGCTCTGGAGGTTCAGTGTCTGGGCACCAGCTCTCCGGTCCACACCTCAGGGTAAGGTTAGCCAGTTAACCAAGTCCCAGCTATCTGGGGACTGGAGAATCGGAGGATATCAGCGAGCTCCCCAGGTGGACGCTTCGTTGGTTTTAGCTGCGTCCCTAATCCTCCTTCCCTGTAAGAAGTGTCGATCAAGGAGGTCTCTCTGCTGTGAGCTTTGTGACATTGGTTTCCATGCCGTGCAGGTGGCACATCTGATTATCTCCACATCCCAGCCTCTGACGGTGTGGCCACTGTGTCCTAGGACCACAGCAGACATCGTATGACGGTAGCCCCAGAGGGCCGGGATGGAAGTGGAGTGGGGGACAGTCATTCACATGATCGGTTCACATGTGATGATAAATACGTCTGCACGTCTGCAATTAAGAGCAGTAGTAATAGAAAAGATTAAAGAGAGAAGAAAGAAATCACCCCTCCTCATATGTTGGCTGGAGTTGAGTTCCTCGTGGAACCCACCTCCTCTGGGGATGCCTGACTTACTCACGACCCCCTCACTTCCGGATGCCTCGCATCCTGGCCTCTCCCCGCAACCACCCTACAGACAGAAGAAAAACCTCTTCTTCCAGGCTGATGAATGACCTGATTCAGAGGTCAGCACACTGCAGCCAGTGGGCCAAATCCAGCGGGTCACCTGGATTTATACATTAAGTTTTATTGGAACAGCTGCACCCATTTGTTTCTGCTGGTTGTCTGTGGCTGTTTTCCCAAATCAACCACAGACCTGAGTCATTGTGACAGAGACTAGGTGGCCCCAAACCCTGAAATATTTACCCTCTGGTTCTTTACAGAAATCAGTTTGCTGACCCCGCCCTGTGTTAATAAATCCATGGATCTGGCCCCCGCTGGTCCTGCATCCCTGCCCATTCTCTTCACCTCTAGGCCACTTCCAGCTCTCACGACCACCCTTCGTGGCGATGTCTTTTCTACCCCGTACAGCGAATCTGCACTGTCCTCTCCTGCTTTCTCTGGCCACACTTCCAGCTTCCACGCTGACCCCGCTGCAACTGGAAACATGCACAGGGGTGTAGGTTTCCACCTTTTGGGTCACTGCTGTCCCCGCGGTGCCTGGAACAGTGCACATGTGTGGTGGATGCATGAGCGCATCTAGCTCTGTCCAGAGGCACATTCAACCAGAGCTCACCTTGCAGAAAAGTCCTATTTGGACCTCACAGGTGAACAGGTGGATCCCAGAGGCAGTCACGGAGGAAGGCTTAGCTTGGAGTCACCAACATGTCCCCTTACACGGCTGAGACCCTGGAACTTTAGGGAGTTGCTTCCATTTCATTGGCCCCAAATCTGAGCCCTTATTCTTACTATGGCCATGATGCTTCTGTAAATCTCCTCTGCTCATCTAATTTGGCCCAGTCTCCTAGACCACACAAAGGACAGTAGCTGAGACCCTGGTAAGGGTCACAGGAAGAGTGTGGAAGAACAAGGAGGCCACAAAACGGTTGTCTGGCGCCTTCCTCCACAGACGCCTGGGCCCCCCTTTGTCCAGCGCCGGGTACCAGACAGGGGTCTGCCGTGTGCTTGGGGGAAGGTGGCAGTTTCTCCTCCGGTCTTTTCGTTTCTGACTTAGCCCATGTTTGTCAAATAAATTATCATCTGAAGAAGGAAGGAAGAAAGAAGGGAAGAGAGGAAGGGAGGGAGGGAGAAAGAAATATAACTCAAGCCTTTTATCATCAAGGTCAGGGTTGGCAAGGAGGTTTTATTTTCTATGCCAAGGCTGATCAGTAGGCAGTGGCTGCCGGGATCTGCTTGGATCACTGGGTTGAGAAGGATTCTGAGGCCGTATTCAGGTTCAGTTCAGTGAGAAAAAGAGCCATAATCCATTAGCGACATCTGCCATGGGCGTGAAAGAAGAGGGTTGTGGCTTGCAGGCCGTGTTTTCCATCTCACTTTTAGACTATTAAAACAATGGCTGCAAAACCTTTTTCAAACTCATTACGTGGACGGGACATTGGGCTGCCTGCTTTGCTGCCACCATCTTCCTTTTTGTAGCATCGTTGAAGCCTGCTGCCTTCTCCTTTAAGCTACCAGGATTTGGTCTTTAATCCGTGGAACAAAGCATTTTGCCACAGGAACTAGGGTATTTATAATGGCCAAAGATATACGTGGTCTTCAACTAGTTACTGGTAATCTTTAATCATTAAGCTACATTCACTGAATACACAGGCATAACATGCTAGAACAAGGGGTTTGTGTTGGGGCCAAAGAAATAGAAGACGTTTCTCTAAGAGAGTCTTAGCTGGTGCAGGGTGAAACTTCCATGCTTCCAAGCTAGACACTCGCTTTTGACATGGGCTGGACCCAGATGTGCACTTTTCTTTTATGATGATGATGATGATGATTAGGCTGCACCGCGCAGCTTCTGGGATTTTAGTTCCCTGACCAGGGATCAAACGTGGGCCATCGGCAGTGAGAGCTGGGGGGGTCCTAACCACTGGACCACCAGGGAGGTCCCAAAGCAGAGCTTTTCTGATGGTACGGGATGCCTCTCTGCAAGGTAGCACGTAAGGGACCTTTCATCCATATTCAGCCAGATTCATTCGTTTATTCATTCCATGAGCATTTGTTAGCTGCCTGCTGCGTGCCACACAACTTTCTAGGCACTGGGCATCCAGACAGAAATCCCTGCCCTCAGAGAGATGGCATTCTAGTGGGAGGAGACAGACAATACATAGATAAATAAAGTCAATGCTAAATAAATCAATGAGAAATGCTAGTGAGGAAAATCAAAGAGGCACAGGAAAAAGGGAACCTCGAGCAGGCACTGGGGGTTGGAGTGTTTGCTGTTTTAGGTGGCGTAGGGAGGAGAGTAACGGCCTGCGGATATGTTCAGAAAGGGCGTCCCGGGTGTGAGAACCTGCAAGTGCAAAGGCCCCGTTGTGGTCAGGGACCAGCAAGAAGGCCAGTGCATCTGGAACAGGGTGAGTCACAGGGACAGGGGCAGGGAGGAGACGGGGTCAGAGACGTAACAGGAGGACAGAGAGGACAAAGATGCTGCTGAAATCATTACATTTCTGTTCCTGCGCCAAGAAAAAATATATATAATCTTGGAAATTTTGACCATCTGTCCGTTGACTGGAAACTTAATCTTTAGAGAGACAACAAATGTCACCATCGATGGAGAGAATAGTGATCGCCGTTCTGGATGAGCAGATGCCTGCATTCCATGAGCGTGGGGTTTGAGATGACATGTTAGCAATAACAGGAGTTTTCTTTATAATTCTTTTTCTCTCCCATGTTCTGTTTGCATTTAGACCAGCTAAGAATGGCTCTCCTGTTTTTCCCTAACTCTTTCACCTTGACTATTTCCCCAGTTTTCTTTTTTTCTCCCCAGAATTTTCTGCAGTTATCCATCAGTCAGGGTTGTTCGGTTACAAGAAACCGAATTGGCCAACTTAAGCAAAGAGGAATTAATTCGAAACCTACTGGGGGGCCCCAGAATAGACTGGAGGCTGGAGAACCAGGTTTGGAAAGGATCCGGAACCGAGGGGCCCTGGGAGGCTGGAAGGAGGCCTCCTTGTGGACCGTTTGCCCAGAAAGCCACCGTTAGAAAGACCGAACCCTGGTCAGGGAAGTAGATCCCACATGCATGGCACAACTGAGGAGCCTGCCTGCCGCAACTAAGACCCGGCACAACCAAATTAATTAATTAATTAATTAACTTAAAATGTCTTAAAAAAATAGGTAGAAAAAATTAATTCACACCCATAGGCAGGAACATTATGCCGCCATTGAAAGTTTTTTCACGATGTGGGGACATATCCACACTGTTAAATATAAATGAAAAACAAGATTAGAAAATTTGGGTATTCTGTGATCTATAATAAAAAATATATATACCTATATAAATGCATGAAAAGGAGCAGAGAAAAATAAAATATTAACAGGGCTTGTTTCTGGGACATGGGTTAATTATAATTTGCATTTTCTTCTTTGCAGAGTTCATTATTTTTCAAATTCTGTTCAGTGAGCCTATGTGGTTTTTTTTAAAAAGATACTCTTTTTTTTTTCTTTCAAAAGAAAGTAGCTTTAAAAAAAAAAAAAGAATGTAGCTTTTTCTCTTTATTAAGATTCTCATATTGTATGGACACTCTGGGAAACTAGTTGACCAATACCTAATTTAGCAGCTGTCGTCACTGAAAACCAGTGGTTACCTGGAAGATTAAGGAAGTTAGTTCCTCTAGTGCCTTAGGCTCCTGTTCACACTCAGAGATGTTTAGCTGAAAACCAACGAGCTCTCCCCTCCCCCCTCCCCTCCCCCTCCCCTCCCCCTCCCCCTTCTTCCCCTCCCCCTCCCCTCCCCCTCCCCCTTCTTCCCCTCCCCCTCCCCTCCCCCTCCCCCTTCTTCCCCTCCCCCTCCCCTTCTTCCCCTCCCCCCTCCCCTCCCCCTCCCCTCCCCCTCCCCTCTTCTTCCCCCTCCTCTCCCTCCCCCTCCTGGTAAACTGCATAAGTGGGTACCTAGAATTTGGGAAGCGGAGGAAGTGCGTTGCCTGACTTGTTTGATGTGATCATCCCCAAACTGCTGCTTCAGTGATTATACATTTCGGGCAGTGTCTCCAAGGGGCTGCTCCCCTGCCTGAGCATTGCCAAATGCCATTCCTTATGGCCTCTCTCTGCAATATTTAGATTTTTGTCCTAAACTGAACAGCAGCCTGTGGCAGAATCTGTGGTTGTCATAGCTGTATTCAATTTACCTGAACTGCTGGTTTCAAGAACTAGGGTCTGAGAGTTTAGGGAATTCTTCTAATTCTCTGTACATCTCCCAACGGACATACCTCCACACTTTCCTCTTAAGGAGGAATGCAGGGATGGCTCGCCTAAATACCAAGGGAGGCTTCTTTTGTCTGCTTAGTCCCCGTCACCGCTAAAGATGCCCCAGAAGGCTTGGCCTCTGCTAGGGCCAGGCCTCTTCCCTGCCATGGTTTGCTCTTGTGTCCTCTCCCGAAGCAGATGCTGCAGGAGAACTGGGTTAAGGGGGGTTTAACACCCTGTGATTGGAATGCACGATTCTCCGCAGGCCCAGCCAGTGCTCAGATGCTCACACGGCCTCACCCTCAGCCTCCCGGGCCTGTGCACATTTGGCATCGTTCCGAGTAGCTGGTGAAGATGGGGAAGCAGCGCGGCCCTGGGGTCAGGGCTTTCTTATTGGACAGTGATTATACATTTCGGGCAGTGTCTCCAAGGGGCTGCTCCCCTGCCTGAGCATTGCCAAATGCCATTCCTTATGGCCTCTCTCTGCAATATTTAGATTTTTGGGTGCCCCTCCACCCCCTCACCACTAGCACAGCTCCAACACAGGTATCTGTGAGCCCACCTACCAGGGGCAGTACCTGTCACCCCTGCTCAGCACTCAGCCCCCCTTCCAGAACCTCCATCAGCAACAAAGACTTGTCCCAGGCCCTGGATGCCCCGGCACTGTTCTGGGTGCTAGTGATTGCATGTGAAGAATTCCTAGAATCCCTGCCTTCCAGGAGTTTACATTCTTTGGGGAGAAAGAGATAATTAAAAAGACAAGGGGCTTCCCTGGTGGTGCAGTAGTTGAGAGTCCGCCTGCTGACGCAGGGGACACGGGTTCGTGCCCCGGTCCGGGAAGATCCCACATGCTGTGGAGCGGCTGGGCCTGTAAGCCATGGCCTCTGAGCCTGCGCGTCCGGAGCCTGTGCTCCGCAACGGGAGAGGCCACAACAAGTACGGCCCGCATACCGCAAAGAAAAAAAAAAATAAGGAGACTGAACTGGGATGGGGACCTAGGACTGTTGGAGATCAGGGCTGCAGTTTTTGATGAAGTAGTCAGGGCAGGCCTCGTGAAAATATGACGTTTCAATAAAGACTGGAAGGAGGTAAGGGAGAGAGCAGCCAGGGTATCTGGAGGAGAGGGTTCAGGCGGAGGGAACAGCTCGTGCAAAGGCCCTGAGGTGGGGCCATTCCCCAGTGTGTTTGAGGGCCAAGAAGGAAGCCAGTTGTCAAGAGGGGCATAAATAGGGACTTTCCTGGCAGTCCAGTGGTTAAGACCCCGTGTTTCCAATGCACGGGGTGTGGGTTCAATCCCTGGTCAGGGAACTAACATTCCACATGCCACACAGCACGGCCAAGAAATAAAGAAATTTAAGAAATAAATAATAAGAGGGGCATAAACAAGCAGGCATAAGAGAGGAGATGGAATCAGAGAGGCCCAGGGGCTTTATCCAGACTTCTGCTCTCACTCCAAGTTGGATAGGAGGCTGTCAAGTGTTCGGGCAGAAAGGGGACATACTTGGGTTTTAATAGGTCCAAGATGGCTGTTATGTTCAGACTATCCTATCGGGGGGTCAGGGCAGAAGCAGAGAGAGCTCAGGAGGCCACAGAAGGGAACCAGGTGAGAGACGGTAGCGCTCTGACCGGTGGGAGTGGTGAGGCAGTGCTGTTGGTGATGGGAGTTTGCAGTAATCAGTTGAGAAGTAGCTGCAGGAATTAGAAGATCACCATGTCAGTAACATGTTCTGAGAGTTGCCTTACAGTCCGAGAACCTTCTTAGTATTAGAGGAAAGCTACTTTCCTCTGAAAAGAAAAAACAGAACAACTACATTTAAAAAAATAATGGAGGCAACAGTAGCTCATTGCAGATGATTTGGAAAGGACTGAAATTTACAAAGAAGATCTAAATCACAATGAATCTCACGTCCCAGATATATGTCCTGTGAATATTTTGATTTATTTTACTCTGCTCTCTTTTCAATATGTGTGTATTCCAGTTTTTCTGAGTTTCTTCTTTTAGTTAAGTTTACCATCGTGAATATTTCACCATGTCATTAAATAGTCTTTGAAGAGATGCTTTTTGATAGCAGTGTGATGTCCTTTCCTACAGGTATGAAATAATTTTTAGAGCCATTTGCTTATTGGAAGATGCAACTTGCTGTGTGCAGCCTCGGTGGTTCATGGCTTCCTGAACTTCACCCCCGAATCACATGAGCTTCCCTGCTGCGTCCCGGGCAGCATTGATCCCCGAAGGCCTCCTCCCAGGGAGAGCCCCCACCGGGAGCTTCCACGGTGTGGAGAGCAGGGCAGGTGCCCTTTTCTGCAGCGAGGTGGGGAGGCGGGCAGAGGCAGAGAAGGCCCAGAAGGGCTTCTGCTCCGAAGACGCACTAAGGCAGGTCCCTCCTCCTGGGAAAACAAGAAGGAGACGTGGGGAGAAAACGAGGGTCACTGCCCAGCCACCTGCCCAGGAAACCCAGGGCCCGGGAGCAGAGGGGCCCCCACCCCTGAGGATTTAGGGAGTGATGGATGTCAAGTTCTGCGTCATGGCAAACGCTCAATAAATGTCATCTTCCCCCTTCCCCTACCATTGCCAGGAAAATACCAATATTCCGTGAAGTCAGTATTCACGTGTGTCATTCTCGGGGGCCAAGCTGAGTTAGTGGACAGTCATTCCACAGTACGGGATGTCGGGTCAGCTCAGGAAGTTCCCCTTAGATGTCACCTCAGTAGCCCTCGTCCCCACCTTGTACCATGTGAATGTCCTCAAGAGAGAAAGAGTCCCCAGCCGGCCAGTCTCTTGGCGACCTCAGTTGCAATTCAGTAATTGTCGATGGATGGACCAATGTGTTAAGAGGTGGGTGGATGGAAGAAAGGAAAGAAAGAAGGACTGTGGGAAGGGTGGAAGGAAGGGTAAATTAACAGTTGGACCTTTTTTTTTTTCCCTCTGAAAAGATGTGAGCAGAATCATGTTTTTTACATAAGCCAGAATCTTTTCCTCTTTTTTCTCAGGTGAAATAAAAACGCAATATGGAGATTCCTAATTTCCGTTGGAAGAAAGCAAAGAGCCACGTGTGATCTAAGTAGCATATTTTGTCTGTCTGAGCTGAAGATGAGTGACTTTCTAGCTTGCGTGACATATATCTGTGCCCCGCCCCTGGAAATACGTGGTCCTTGCTGCGATTCGTTTAGCTTTTTTTTAAAGTGGTCTCTGGTTTGTGTGCAGTGGATGAAGTAATTGGAGTGAGTGCTTCTCCCAAGAGACAGAATCAATCAGCATCGTAGAAGATGGTGACATTTTAGAAAGAAACTCTGAGGAAAATGTCACGCTTAAAAAATTAAACACACTGACTCCAGATTGATTTTTATTACACTCAGATGGATACCCTGATTGACTATCAGTCTTACAGATGTTTAGCACAGTTCTCACTTCTCTGATAATCAGAATAATCTAATTTTCAATGTCATTTAATGTACTCTATTCAAGGTTATAATAGATCATGTTTCTAATAAAACCCAGCAATTATGGAATGAATAATACAGGAAGACGGGCATTCAGATTCCCGGGATTTTAAGCAGCACCGAGAGAAAGTCTTCGGCACGCCCCTTCCTTTATTTTTTATTTTTTGATTTAATAGGAAAACATTTTTTTATTGTAAATGGGATCTTTTTTTAAAATTTATTTTTATTGGTGTATAGTTGATTTACAATGTTGTGTTAGTTTCTGCTGTACAGCAAAGTGATTCAGTTATACATATACTTATATCCACTCTTCTTTAGATTCTTTTCCCATATAGAATATTACAGAATATTAAGTAGAGTCCCTGTGCTATACAGTAGGTCCTTGTTGGTTATCTATCTTACATATAGTAGTCTGTATATGTCAATCCCAGTCTCCCAATTTATCCCTCCCCCGCTTTCCCCCTTGGTAACCATAAGTTTGTTTTCTACATCTGTGAAGCCCATTCCTTTAAATGTGAGGTACACTCTGAATCACTGACTGCATTATATAGGTTATTTCTTTCCTGCCCATGATCTGAATGGGACTTCACCAGATTTGGCTGGAAAAAAAAAAAAAATTCTTGGGAGGAAACAGCAAGATTTGAATCCTTCTAATATATGTTATTAGTGCACCTGGAGAAAAGTGACAGGTAGCCGAGTTATTTATTGAGTTTCTCTAGTGATTGCCGCTTTCTCTCCATTTTTGATATACACCCCCTGGAGAAATACCATATTTTAGTTCTAAATATTTTTCCAATATCCACTGAAGCAGCAGCTGACGTTATGGATGTTTCAGGGTGAGCCACAGGGTATCTAATTTGGAGGAGGTTTGACACTGTATTTAGAGCCTAATACTTACCTGACTATGTTTCCTTTGGTTTCTTTCTTTCTTTTAAAGGCCTACTCACTTCTTTAGGAATAAGTTGTGCTCTTTCTATTTGTGGCTTCTAACCAACTGCAGTCATGTTGGCATCTGGGTAGGGATGGTGGGTCCCTCTGCTATGGCCTGGGGTTTGGTCGGATGGTCAGGCATATGTGACGCGCTGTCACACCTGGCCACCCAACAAGCAGTGGCACCTCTGGGGTCTCCCCTTTCATGCTGGGCTCTCTGTGAGGGGTCCCAGGTAGGGCAGAGGAGGCCACAGGGGCTGTCAGGCTTCAAGAAGTTTAAACTAAAGGGAGAGGCCTTAGACAGAAGGCTCCTCCCGCTAAAATTGGTCCTGGAGGTGAACCTGGCAGAATGAGAACTTCAGAAGGGCTGAGGCTTCCTGCAGATCCTCAGTGGAGCAAATGACGGGCGGGTCCAGATGAGATGCCCTCTGGACCCGTGAGGCGTCCTGAGGCAGAGCCATGAGGACGCAGTGCCGTGAGGTCACAGTGGGAGGACGGCTGGGCAGACAGCACGGAGGGGCGAAGGCCACAGGCACGCCTTCCTCCTGAGATCTTGGGTGAATCAGATCCCGGAAGACCACCAGAGCTCTCTGTGTTTGTGGCCGGTCAGAGCACATCTTGGAAGATGATTGTTTTTTGTTCTGCGCACCTCATGTTCAGAGCAGTCATCTAGAACAGAACATTATCCAAAGCCGGTGGAGAGGGATGATGTGGAATCCAGCTGTCCCACTATGAGATATGACGGAACACGCCAGAAATTCAGAGGGTGGAGAGATTCAGCCGTAGGGAGAAGATAATTGCTCTGAACTGTGTGAGGGGCCATGAGCAAAAAAGAAAGTCACAAAGTGTGCTACCGTTAATCGAGCACTGAACTTTTTCATAGCCTCTGTTAGATGAGTACCATTGCTTACTGGTCACGGTAACTGACGCTGAGAGAGGCCAAGGAAATTGCCTGAATTTACGCAACTCCTGAGCCAGAGTCGAGATGTAACCCAGCTCTCCCCCAGCGCTTGTGACCTATGCCATAAGCAAGAGCTCCAGAGACTGATTTAGGTGATCGGTAAGGTCCCTTTGCAGCTGTAAACCTCCTAGGTCTCCATTCAGGACACACGTTCAAAGTCATTTCCTGATATTCAGAAATATTCCAGGCATAGGGAAGGGATCCTCTCTCACAGTACCCAAAATAAAGTGGGGTTGGTCTGGGAACACTTGCTGCTTAAATCAGGTGGTTTGAGAGACCGAGGGCCCCTTTGCAGTTAAGGTCGTCGGCAGTAAAAGCTGTCTACACGGTTGAAAATGGCTGGCTTACCATCCTGCACTTTCCTGGAGCCTCAGGAAAGGGAGTGAGAGTATGTGCGTATGTTGTGTGTGTGTGTGTGTGTGTCCGTCTGTCTGTGTGTCTGTCTTAGGGCGTTGAGGAGGTCATGGCCTGAAAAATTAATGAGAAAAATTATCAAAGGCTTTAGGGACAGGGTCTTAGCAGGGTACTGAGGATGAAAGGAGAGACCTTCAATGATGTGCCGTACTGAGAACCTAAGGTTCCCTGAGCGCTTCACTGAATGTTTTAGCAGCGAGAGAGGATGAGTCAGGAGACCTCTGTGGAAACAGCCTGTTTTAGCTCTAACAGTGCTATTTCTACTTTACTTTTTATTGTATTATAGTGTATTTGCCTACCTTTCGCAGATGAGCCATCGTCTGCAGAACATCATTCACAGAGAGGATGCAGGCAGACAGAGCTGACCTTGGCAGGTACACAGGATGAGGGAGAGAGAAGGACAGGTCTGCCTCTGTCACTGGGAGAGGGCCCCTGGATGGGTGGTGGGTCCAGTCGCCGAGCTGGCAGCACCAAAGGGAAGGAGCCGTGTAAGGGCAGCTGGAGGGGCCCCTCTTAGGAGAGGATCAGTGTGAGGGGTGGAGAGGTGCCTAGTGGGCAGTGAGGTGTGCAGGTCTGACGCTTAGGGGAAGTCGGGGCCAGAGGTGGGAACTTGGGCCTCCTGGATGTACGTACTTGGTGGTAGAGGGCTTGGGCCCGGATCTCAGGAGACGTGAAGGGTGAGAAGAAGGCTAGGGGTGCTCCCAGGCGTAGGGAGTCCTTTAAATGGGCTGCCAGAGACCTCGTGGGGATCCCAGGACGCAGCTGCCTCAAGTTCAAACAGGCCGTCCATCTCCTCATTATAAACCTGGGAGTCGGCAGTAGTTCTCAGGCAAGAGAAGCCCAGTCCATATTCGCCAGCATTTCTCTTTTGGAAGTTAGTTAGCTCAAGGCACTTTTTAATACCACGTTTCGTAATTGTTGCTATTTTTTTTTTAAGTCCGGACACATCTTAAGAAAGTGGTATAACTTACTGACCTTTCCCTGTTTTTAAATAAAGTGGCTACCAGCGAGAGCCCTGGGATGAGAGGGTCAAGCTGACAATCATAGGTGACCAAGGGCCCCTGTGCAGTTAAGGTGCCTGGTAGCAAAAAGTCCATGTGATTAAAAATGGCAGTTCCCGGAGCAGCCCAATCATTGTGCAATTTCCTGAACTCAATCAAAAGATGACGGGGTAAGTGGGGGAACAGGCCGGGCAGGGGATCCGGTGGAATTAATAAGAAGAATATGACTTTAGAGTCCAGCATTCCTTTCCAGCTTAGGGTCCGGCCCACCTCATCTGTGTGCGAAGTTATGCCACATGTGTCTCAAGACAGTGGAAATGTCTGGGGTCGGGGGGTGGCTTAGGTGGGAGGGCTGCCGGCCCCTGCTGGAAGGGACCTGGTCGTCAGTGGAAAGGAGGAGGGGGCATCCTCGTCTCGGTGGCTGGTTAGGGCTGCTTAGGCCAGGGTGACCTCCCTGCTCGCGTTCTGGATGTTTCCAGGGTGGCTGGTTCTGCTTTGAGTACAGGAGGGTCACCGCCTCACTCAGTGTGGTCTAGCTGACAGGTTTTCAGGTCCCTTCTCACCCTTGACTTCTCTCCCTACTGAAATCTGCAAGAAGGAGACAGAACCTTGCCCCTCTAAACTGAAGCAAGGGTGTGAGAAAAAGTTATGGAAAAAAGGACCTGGAAATATTTACAGATGGAAGAAGGCGACTCCCTTTTTGACACCTTCCAAGGAAGCAGCGGGGAGTGCAATGACTTCGGAGAAACTTTGAATACATATGTATCAAGGAAGAATAAGGACTTTGGAAGGAGAACCCCTCTTCCCCCCCTGCCCCCCAAAGTCATCTGCGGTGTTGCTTCACCAGATTCTAGAGCAGCGAATACACCACGTTTATCACGTCTCGTGTGTCCGTGCTCCCTCTCTGGACAAACGTCTGTGTCCAGAAGTCTCTGCAGCACTGCCTGTTGAATGCACTTCTAGGCACGGTCGCTGGCTGTCACTACACCCCGGCGGGTTTCCAGGCCAAGCTTTGTTAAGATGTCTTGTGAGAAGCGGAACTCCCATCACATCCCTACAACACCTCAGAACACCACGACCTCGAGTCCCTGAGGCTTTCTGCCCCCAAGAACTTTGCTCTCGCTTCCCCAAAGCCTGGAATGTTCTCCTAGTTCAGTGCTATCCGCTCAGATGTTCCTTCCGCGGGGAGGGTTTTCCCTGGCCACCTTCCCACTCCTGCCTCTGCTCCACTGTACCCCGCTGCTCTCCGGGTGACGGCCCTTTATTCTGCGTGCACTCTAGGAGACCCTCTAGCTCTCCACCAGGGTCTGGACGTACTGCAGGCCACAGTCAGGGGCGGGGGTGGAGGAGTCCCCGGAAGAAAATCTGTTGGAGGGGGCAGGGCTTTGGTGCTGGGCAGAAAGAACAATTGACGTCCAGTCTGTTGCCTGATCACTGAAATGGAAGAACAAACACAGGAGAGTGGGTGTTAAGTCATTTCTTTTTTGTTAAAAAGACTTTCTTCCTGGGAATTCCCTGGCGGTCCAGTGGTTTGGACCTGGCGCTTTCACTGCCGAGGGCCCGGGTTCAATCCCTGGTTGGGAAACTAGGATCCCGCAAGCCGTGCAGCGCGGCCAAAAACAACCAGAAAACCCACCAAAAAATACTTTCTTCCCTAATTTGGATTTACTCTACAAACAACTTCTTACAGATCAAGGACATTTTTTTAGAGTACGAGTCTGCAGACTACAGCCTGTGGACCAAGTCCAGACACAACCTGTTTTGGTGAAGTTCTGCTGGAACACAACCATGCCCTTCTGTGCACAGAGCCTCTTCTGCCCCGCGATGGCACAGTGGTGGCCACAGAGACTGTGAGTCCTGCAAAATCTACGATATTTACTGTCTGGCGTTTTGCGAGTGAGTCAGTACATAGCTCATCTAGCTTGTGTCTTTAATTTAGGAAAAGCTCTTTTGCCCCGATATATGCGATCCTTTCTGCCCCCAGCTCTTTAGAGGACCTGCTCCATCACCGCTTCCAGCTCCCTCCCCAAATGCCCCCGTCACAGAGACCCGGCTGCGTGCCGGTGCCCTGCCTGCTGTTGCTCTCCCCCGCATGCCCTTTCTCATAACGCCGTCGTTATCCGATGGTACACTGTACATGGATTTGGCCATCGTCTACCTTTCCCAAGAAGAAAAGAAACTCCCAGAAGCCGGGGACATCGCTTTACACAGTTACCTCCCCAGCACCTAGAACAGTGCCCGCGACAGAATGGGAGCTCAGGACGTGCTCTGAGGTTCAAGATCACCTTTAGGGTTGCTCGCAGGCAGCTGCAACTTCCCTGCATGTCCTCTGATGTTTCTTGGACGTCTGAGTTGGGACCCTGCACCGCTTTCCCTTCCAGGCCCTGCTTTCCTCTCCCCCGGGTCCCGAGGCTGCTGCCTCTACCCGGAAAGCATTCTCGGATGGCTTTTTTATGAAAAGGAGAGGAAAGCACGCTGTTGGGTGTGGGTTTAGAGGAGAGAGAAGGGAGGGCAGAGGGAGCAGAGTGGGGTGGCAGGAACGGCGTGTCTTACTTCTTGGGCTTGTTGCCGGTTTTTTGGGGTTTTTTGTTGTTTTTTTTTTGATTGCTTAGCTGAAGCTTCCCGGGGATAGAAATTCAGTTCTCTGCGTCAAACATCGAGTATGTGGCTCTGAGCCGTACCGGGAATGGTGACGATGCCTTGCTTTCTTTTCCAGATGAGTCTCTGCAGAAATAAATACCTGAGAATTAAAGTGTCGTAGGCCAGGAGGAAGATTTTTGTGAACTCAGTAGGATTTCAGCAGTCCTTCCCAGACGAAGACAATTTGGGCTGATCTGTTTGTATTGAGACACTGTTCACCAGGGGAGGGTGAAGTTGGCCACGATTCCGGCCACCACTTCACACACTGAGGTGGACGAGGCGGGCAGGGGGGGCTAGTTCTGCTGTTTCATTTTTCACGTTTTCT
Source organism: Globicephala melas (assembly GCF_963455315.2). Taxonomy (NCBI): domain Eukaryota; kingdom Metazoa; phylum Chordata; class Mammalia; order Artiodactyla; family Delphinidae; genus Globicephala; species Globicephala melas. Next base: position 144,688,646 of record NC_083317.1, read on the forward strand.
TTCAATCACACGTGTGGCCTGCGAGTCACCCCTCGATGGCATTCAGGGAAGCCAAGGCCAAGGAGAAAAATTCCTTAATCACAGTCCTCGTTGCATTCTCGTTATTAACACTAATCTTTTCTTTAAAGGAAACCGTCTCGAGAATTCTTTGATGAGCAGCAGCGTGTGGTTTGGAGCTAGAACTGGGTTTCAGTTCTGGCAGCTACGTGGCATTCAGCCTCTGTTTCCTCCTGTGCAGCTTGGGGACTCATAGTAACTCCTTCCAGTTAGGGTGACAGATAATGCATGTCTAGCACTTGACGCAGCCCGGGGAAGACACCCTCCCTCCCCGACGGGGTGGGGCTGGCCGTGACCCTGATAGTTCCTGTTAAAGAGAAGACACCAGCTCGCAGGCCGCGGCCCCCGATTTTGGGAAGCTGGTCTGTGACCGGAAGATTTTGAGTTGGAATTTTCACACTGGGTTGGAATTTCTCCCACCTTTGCATTTCAAAGCCAAGGGCAAGGAGCAGTGGATATTTTCTCACTGAGCATTTCTGACACCCGGGGTCGTCCGGTCCTGATTCGGGCGCGTCCCGGGAAGGCGTGCAGGGTGGGGTCTGCAGTACACGTGTGGAGTCAGTTCTCCCCTGTGCGCTTTGCCCCCCTCACCGTGGTCTTGCGCCCTCACCCGACTATCCCGCGGACTCGGGAACTCTGGTTCCCTGCGGCATCCCCGGTACCTGGATCAGGGCCTGACACCCAGAGCTGGTGGTCACGGCTCAGGAACTGTCAGTAGTAGCAGGAGTCCCGATGTGTCGAGTTCCAGATTGCTGCGTGTGCTTCAGATTCAGCTGATTGCCGGAAGTCGGGAACGGGAAGAACGAAGCCCAGAGGGGTAAGGGGCTCGCCGTCCCCTCCCACGGCCACCGCTCCCGTCAGCAGACTTTCCCTGAGAGCCTGTCTCCACACACTCACGCCTCCAGAGCCGGGACCCAGAGAGCCAGCTGCCCGCCGCACACACTGCACCGTGCCCTGGGGGCACGGGCCTTCCCTCATCGCGCAGCTCGGCCCTGCCCACTGCCCGGCGCCCTGGACCCCTCACATGGGCCCTCCCCATGGCCCCTCTTCTCTCGCTGGGAACTCCTAGCAACCACATGAGTGATGTCTCCACCCAATCGTTTCTTCACCATGGACAGAGCTGCCCTTCTAAAAGGCAGCTGGGGTCCTGTTGCTGCCACTGCGCTCCCGGTGAACCTAAACCGCAAGTCTCCTTGGCAAGGTTCGCCGGCCACAAGAGCCGCGGTCCAGCCTGAGCCTGGAACTCAGCCCCGGCCCTATTCTCTGCAGAACTTCAAAGCTGCCCTGTCGCTTCCACGCAGGGTTTCAAACCTGCCCTGTCTTCTGCCGGGAAAGCCCTCCCCGCTTCCCACCTGTGGCCACCTGAAGCCTCCTCCTGCGCCTGCGTGGGTCTCCGCATAGACAGTTCCTGCGTGAGTGTGTTAGCCTTCCGGGGAGCCCTCGACGACGGACAGTTGCAAACTCTCTGGGAAATCCACGCAGCCTTTTTCTGTTTGTAGGCATGGGTGGTTTCCCGGATGTCTCTAACAGGTTTGATTCTAGAAAGACAAGTTTTCCAGTGCCTGGACCCAAGTTTATTTCCTGGGTTGGGTTTTGAAGGGCTTTCCCTGACCACCTCTTAACCCTCCCCGCCCTCTGGCGGGGCTTCCATCCTACATTGCTCTGCTATAAATGTTCTCTTGAAAGTCACCACTTCCTCAGTCGCCAGACCGTGAACTTTGCTCCCTGTCCGTTCCTCCGACTCTCGGCGCCACTGGACACTCGGCCAGGCTTCTGCTGCTTCTCCGAATCCTTGTCTCCGTTAGTCACTGTGACTCTGGGTCGCCCCAGCTTTCCTGCCCTCTGCCCCTCTGCTCCGTCACAGCCTCCCGCCCCCCTTCCCGCCCGCTACAGGCCACACCCAGAGAGCAGTTCCGGCTCCACCTCGCTCTCCTCTCTCACCCTCCGCTGCTCGTCCCGGCTCCTGACCCCGACAGGCATCTGGGAGGTTCTGACCTGAGCCTCTGCAGCCTCTGGGACGGCTGCCTGATTCCTCACTCACCTGCCCTTAGGCCCAGCTCATCATTTTCCTGCCGAGTGTTCAATTCGCTATTCCATCCAAGCTACCTTACTTCTCTATAGACTCTTTGCCATACCGTCGTCATCCGGGAGCCACAGTGAAAATCTCCCTGTGACCTCTAGGGGTCCCCTTCTCCCCTTCCTCCAGCCGTGACCAGGTCCTGCGATTTCCCTCCCGGCGCCACCCTGCACATCCTGCCTTCTTTCTCTTTCCGTGTATCAACCAGTCTTCCCTCCCCACCTGTCCCCAGTCTCCAGTTTTCCCTCTGGTCGCACCAGCCGTCCTGCTCTCCTACAGACATGAGGTGGTCATTCCTGGAAGGATGTCCTCATGTCCCCCACATGAAGAAGGTTCTTCCCACCCTTTAAAGGCCATCGCAGAGCTAACTTCCTCGCGCGGCTGTGTCGGACCCAACCCTGAGGCCTTGGTCCACACCGTTCTCTTCATCTGGATTGTCTCCCTAACCCTCCAAGTCCTGTCCATATGAACTATTTGTTGAGCATCCCTTCTGGAGGCTCTGTGCACTGGACACCCAGCTCCTGGGGGGCGCGCAGCTCCAGAACCCTTCCTGGAGGGGTTGTCATGACGCCCACACGCTGAGTCGTCAGCTCCTGCATCTGTGGGACTAAATACCATCTTAAAACCTACTGCTTAGATTTTGTATTCCTGTTTAAACACCTCTCTTCTGGCATCTAGCTCACTGAATGATAGTTTTTGTTCAGGTGACTGTATCTTTTACTAGAATGTAAGTCTTTTGAAATGATACCCTTTCACTCTTGTTTCTTGAACATCAATCACAGTGTCAGGTACAGTGTAAGTACTCAATAACTATTTGAACAGATAGAGAAATAGATGAATGGATGGATGGACAGATAAATAGATGGACAGATGGATGAATGGACAGATAAATTGATGAAATAATAGATGGACAAATGGATGGATAGGCCAATGGACAGATCAATGGAGGAAAGATGGGACATATGGATGGATGGATAGAAGGGTGGACAGATGGATGGATGTAGAAAAAAACCTGCCATTAAGACTGAAATGGTTATCCTCACACCCATTATAACAATTCCTTTAAAAGTAACCTTGAGAGCTAAGCCAGCCTTTAAAACACTAACAGTAAGTTTAAATTTATCCATAATTTCTAGGAAAGGAGTTTATGGTTAATTGACTAATCATATCCAATAGTGGGCTAGCATACATCTTATATATGGACCGCTGATTCTCTAAAAGTTCAAATTAATAGAATGCATGTAGAACAAAAGTACTGAACACTGCACTTCCTTTGTGATTCTGAAAACCCTTAGAAAACCTTAGTGTTTGCAGGACCCCAGTGAGAATCACTGAGGGGAGTACAGGCTGACATAAACCGTTTAAAGGCCTTAAAGTTTTTCATTTAAACTAATATGTAAAATCAACACCCACACGTTCACATGTAGACCATTTCTGTAATATTTGGATTTCTAAAATGTATTTGACAATATGCAGGTATTTGGCCAACATCAGGCAGACTCGCAGACCATTTGTCTGTCTCTCAGACAAGATTCATCGAGTGTGGCAAGCAATATCTAAAAAGTTGGATCCCAAGGAAGCGAACATGGTCACGTCTGTTTGCTAAGCCAACTTCACGTGGAAAGTCCTGCCATGAGAAATGAAACCACTGAACATTTAACAGCTGTCCGGTTTACCTCTCTCCATTTTCCCCTAATCACTAGTGATGTGGCCCCAGGTGGAGCACTGATCTTGCCGTGGATAAAACTTCTTTCTTCTCCCTCATTTTCTCCCCCCTTCCTCTACATTTTCCTTCTTTACTTTATTCCTGTCTACTTATCCTGCTGTCTTAGCATTTCACATTTCAAAGCAGTCCATGTACAGCAAACCCTTAGAGTCTACACTACCTATCATGTACATTTTATTGAGGGAGAAACCATGCTTTATTTGACTCAGAAACTCCAGTAGCTACAGGACTCAATAAATGTTTGGTGAATAAGCAGATCGGTGTAGGACTCCCACTGGTTTCGTACCATTACACCGTGTTGCACTTATTTACATGTCTAAATATATATTACGAACCCTGTGTATGATGGAAAAATTCATTTCTCCATTTTTCAGATGGGAAACTGAGGCTCAGGAACATTAAGAGACCACCCTGAGTTTGCACAGTTAGTAAATGAAGGGCTGAAATTTGGGCCTTTGGAATTTTACCCCAATGTCATCCCACTTTTCCAGGGTACCTTTCATGTTATTTAAGACCCGTGGGGAACATGGGTCTTCATTAATTCCATACTTCATGTGTGTTGTCAATAGCCAAGCCATTGAAACAACCTAAGTGTCCATCAAAAGAGGAATGGATAAAGAAGATGTGGTACATATATATAATGGAATATTACTCAGCCATAAAAAAGAATGAAATAATGCCATGTGCAGCAACATGGATGGACCTAGAGATTATCATACTAAGTGAAGTAAGCCAGACAGAGAAAGACAAATACCACATGACATATGTGGAATCTAAAATGTGATACAAATGAACCTATCTGTGAAATGGAAACAGAATCATGGACACGGAGAACAGACCTGTGGCTGCCAAGGTGGAGGGGGCGTGGGGGAGGGATAGATTGGGAGCTTGGGATTAGCAGATGCAAACTATTATATATAGGATGGATAAACAACAAGGTCCTACTGTATAGCACAGAGAACTATATTCAGTATCCTGGGATAAACCATAATGGAAAAGAATATTTAAAAAAAGAAAAAAAATATATATATATATGTAACTGAATCACCTTGCTGTATAGCAGTAATTAACAAACATTGTAAATCAACTATACTTCAGTTAAAAAATACATAAATGATTTGTTTAAAAAAAGAAATTACAATCTTGTAAAGTTTTAGTGCAGTATCAAGAATATCCACAATTATTTGCTAAGTCTATTGAAACACACCTCCCTTTTCTTTCATATATTCCATGAAAAGAACATATTACAAGAGACTAAATGCAGAGGCAGATACAAAAACCTAGCTGACTTCTAGTAAACTAGAAATTAAGGAGAAAAAAAATTATGTGTGTTGTAACAGATGCGGGCAGGATTTTGAACCTTGAATTGAAGGAATGACAAATTGTTTTCTTTTTTGCCTTAATTGCTGAATAAACACAACCACTGATTCAGATATATCATGTGTGAAAGAGCATGTGGGCGTGTGCTACTGCTGTGTAACCCATCCTTTACACAGACTGTATCTGTTAGCTATTGCTGTGTAACAAGCCACCCCAAAGCTCAGTGGCTTGACACAGTAAGCATTTGTTATTGATCACAAAACCATGGATCAGCAGGGTGGAACTTCTGGGCTCACTGGGCCCTCTCATAAGTCTGTGGTCAGCTGCAGCATGGGTGGCAGTACTGCCCATCTTGCCTGAGTGCTCTCCCAGGTTCAGGGCTAGGCTGGCTCTAGGTTGATTTAGGAACATTTTGGCTGGGCTGCTGGTCTCTCCTCCAGCAGGCTAGCCCGGGCTTGTTCCCACACAGGGGTGATGCTCTAAGAGGGACCAGCACAGGATCTCTCTGGGCCTAGGCTGGCACAACATGACTACCACTGGTTTCTGTCTGGCCAGTGCATCACAGGCCAACCCAGATACAGGGGTTGGGGAGCAGTCTCCACCTTTGGATGGAGGAGCTGGGGCATCACAGTGCAGAGGGTGTCCACAGGTGGAGCACTGGGGCATCATTTTTTTTTTTAACATGTTTATTAGAGTATAATTGCTTTACAATGGTGTGTTAGTTTCTACTGTGTAACAAAGTGAATCAGCTATACACATACATATATCCCCATATCCCCTCCCTCTTGCGTCTCCCTCCCACCCTCCCTATCCCACCCCTCTAGGTGGCCACAAAGCACCGAGCTGATCTCCCTGTGCTATGCGGCTGCTTCCCACTAGCTATCTATTTTACATTTGGTAGCGTATATATGTCCATGCCACTCTCTCACTTCGTCCCAGCTTACCCTTCCCCCTCCCCGTGTCCTCAAGTCCATTCTCTACATCTGCGTCTTTATTCCTGTCCTGCCCCTAGGTTCTTCAGAACCATTTTTTTTTTTTTTTTGGATTCCATATGTATGTGTTAGCATATGGTATTTGTTTTTCTCTTTCTGACTTACCTCACTCTGTATGACAGACTCTAGGTCCATCTACCTCACTACAAATAACTCAATTTCGGTTCTTTTTCAGGCTGAGTAATATTCCATTGTATATATGTGCCACATCTTCTTTATGCATTCATCTGTCAATGGACACTTGGGTTGTTTCCATGTCCTGGCTATTGTAAATAGAGCTGCAATGAACATTGTGGTGCATGACTGTTTTTGAATTATGGTTTTCTCAGGATATATGCCGAGTATGGGATTACTGGGTCATATGGTAGTTCTATTTTTAGTTTTTTAAGGAACCTCCATGCTGTTCTCCATAGTGGCTACATCAGTTTACATTCCCACCAACAGTGCAAGAGGGTTCCCTTTTCTCCACACCCTCTCCGCACTGGGGCATCTTTAGGTGAGCAGCCCTTCCTGGCACTGCACTCCTGCTGCCCGGTTCTGAGGGCTTGTTGAGGGGTCCTGTGGCCCCAGGGGAATCACTGAGGCCGTGTCTCAGAACTTTCTCCAAGCTAAGTGCCTCATTTCTATTTTTTTAATTAATTAATTAATTAGTTTATTTATTTATTTTTGGCCATGTTGGGTCTTCTTTGCTGTGTGCGGGCTTTCTCTAGTTGTGGCAAGCGGGAGCTACTCTTCATTGCAGTGCACGGGCTTTTCATTGCGGTGACTTCTCTTGTTGCAGAGCACGGGCTCTAGGCGTGTGGGCTTCAGTAGTTGTGGCATGTGGGCTGAGTAGTTGTGGCTCGCAGGCTCTAGGGCGCAGGCTCAGTAGTTGTGGCCCACCAGCTTAGTTGCTCAGCGGCATGTGGGATCTTACCAGACCAGGACTTGAACCTGTCTCCCCTGCATTTAACCACTGCGCCACCAGGGAAGTCCCCTCATTTCTATTTTAAGAAATGTTTTAAAAGGGAAAATAGGAGAATGTCAACCAGAACTGCAATTCATTTTCTGAAAATTAATTGGGTTTAGAGGACCATAGGAGTGAAAACTTTGGCTGCTAGAATTGATCTTTTTTTTTCCATTGGAGTATAGTTGATTTACAGTGTTGTGTTAGTTTCTGCTCTACAGCAAAGTGAATCCATTATACATATACATATATCCACTCTTTTTAAATTCTATTCCCATATAGGTCATTACATAGTATTGAGTAGAGTTCCCTGTGCTATACAGTAGATCCTTATTAGTTATCTATTTTATTTATAGTAATGTGTGTATGTCAATCCCAGTCTCCCAATTTATCCCTCCCCCTCCCTTATCCCCTGGTAACCATAGTTTGTTTTCTACATCTGTGACTCTGTTTCTGTTTTGTAAATAAGTTCATTTGTACCCTTTTTTTTAGATTGCACATATAAGCGATATCATATGATATTTTTCTTTCTGTGTCTGACTTACTTCATTTAGTATGACAATCTCTAGGTCCATCCATGTTGCTGAAAATGGCATTATTTCATTCTTTTTTATGGCTGAGTATTATTCCATTGTATATATGTGCCACATCTTCTTTATCCATTCCTCTGTGGATGGACATTTAGGTTGCTTCCATGTCCTGGCTATTGTAAATAGTGCTGCAGTGAACATTGGGGTGCGTGTATTTTTTTTCAGTTATGGTTTTCTCTGGGTATATGCCCCTGAGTAGGATTGCTGGATCATATGGTAGTTCTATTTTTAGTTTTTAAAGGAACCTCCATATTGTTCTCCATAGTGGCTGCACCAATTTACATTCCCACCAACAGTGTAGGAGGGTTCCCTTTTCTCCACACCCTCTGCAGCATTTATCGCTTGTAGATTTTTTTTGATGATGGCCATTCTGACCCATGTGAGGTGATACCTCATTGTAGTTTTGATTTGCATTTCTGTAATAATTAGTGATGTTGAGCATCTTTTCATGTGCTTTTTGACCATTTGTATGTCTTCTTCGGAGAAATGTCTATTCAGATCTTCCACCCATTTTTTGATTGGGTTATTTGTTTTGATATTGAGCTGCATGAGCTGTTAGTATATTTTTATATTTTGGAGATTAATCCCTTGTCGGTTGCTTCATTTGCAAATATTTTCTCCCATTCTGAGGGTTGTCTTTTTATTTTGTTTATGGTTTCCTTTGCTGTGCAAAAGCTGTTAAGTTTAATTAGATCCCATTTGTTTATTTTTGTTTTTATTTTCATTACTCTAGGAGATGGGTCAAAAAAGATCTTGCTGCAATTTATGTCAAAGAGTGTTCTGCCTATGTTTTTCTCTTAGAGTTTTATAGTATCTGGCCTTTCATTTAGGTCTTTAATCCATTTTGAGTTTGTTTTTGTGTGTGGTGTTAGGGAGTGTTCTACATTCATTCTTTTACATGTAGCTGTCCAGTTTTCCCAGCACCACTTATTGAACGAGCTGTCTTTTCTCCATTTATACTCTTGCCTCCTTTATCAAAGATAAGGTGACCATAGGTGCTTGGGTTTATCTCTGGGCTTTCTATCCTGTCCCATTGATGTACATTTCTGTTTTTGTGCCAGTACCATACTGTCTTGATTACTGTAGCTTTGTAGTATAGTCTGAAGTCCTGGAGTCTGATTCTTCCAGCTCCGTTTTTCTTTCTCAAGATTGCTTTGGCTGTTCAGGGTCTTTTGTGTTTCCATACAAATCATGATGGAGATTGTTGTTTAAGATATGACAGCCTGTAACTTGCTGTGAAGAATGTATGTGACACAGAGCAGGATACAGGCTCATCTGAAACAGTCTGCCGGGAAATTTCTTTTTGTTATATGAAGCCCCCCGCCCCACCTCACCATCAGATACTGCTTTGAATGAAGTCTTTGTCTTCATGAAAAAAATCTAAAGGGTTATACCAACACCTCTGTTCAGTCATGTCACTCTGGATACATGGCCCTTATTTTAAGACTCTAGATTCCTGACTCTCAGACTGCCTGCAGTTTTACCGAGTCAAAAAGACCCACTAAACAGCCTCTCCGACACAAGAGGGCAAGTTGAGCTCTGCAGAAGGAACTTCAGCTTATATAATAAAGCATGTCCTGCCCATGAAAATGGTTTATGGCAGTGGAGACTGAACTGTCCTTTTCTAAGCTGGCAGTTTTTACAGACGACGTGAGTTGATCATGCAGTGGGTGTGAGTTTACTCCTGATTAAAAGGCAAATGGGAGACTTCCCTGGTGGCACAGTGGTTAAGGCTCTGCACTCCCAATGCAGGGGGCCCGGGTTCAATCCCTGGTCAGGGAACTAGATGCTACATGCATGCCGCAACTAAGGAGCCAGTGAGCCACAACTAAGGGGCCTGCTGGCCGCAACTAAGAAGCACACCTGCTGCAACCAATACCTGCTGCAACCAAATAAATAAAATAAATAAATAAAATAAATATTAAAACCAAAAAGGTAAAGGACCACAGCCTTGGTGTCTTCAGTTTCCATTTTTTAGCATCTAGTTTTATAGCATCAGTAAAGTCCTTCATCTCAGCCCTGATCATACTGGATGACTCTGCCACAGACAGAGCCAGGGAAACACCACCACCAGTGGACAGATTTCGTGAGAGCCATCCTTTGTCAGGGCCCCTTGCTGCCAGAGGCAATGAGCAGAGAAGGACCATGGGTGGTGGAGGAAGGCATCCAGAGGCCGCCTGCACTTTCTTGACTGCTCATGACCAAGTGCTTACTTTTATGCATAAGGCAGGAGTGTTTGTCTCCAGAGTTAAACTTAGGATATTTCCTATAGTTCATCCAAGACTCTTCTCCAAAGGAAAGGATTTGCCCCTTATAGCAGAGCCTCTAAACTCCAAGTCTCCCTGCAAGAATGCCCACCACCCTGGGCCTGCTGCAGATAAACGCGGCCGCACCAGGCTGCCCCCACCAGCCCCGACAGAGGAGGAAAGTGTTTGGGATTATGCAACAGAAGGAACACAGTTCCCTGGAGAGGAGATCACATCTCCATAAGTAAAAGCAACCAGTGAGAGGAAAGTGTGTTTAAAATCATTTGCAAAGTGTTGTTAGTAGAATATACCACTTTAACTAAAAGACGTATTTGGCCTTTGTACATTCTAATATTTGGGGATTTTCTGTAAGTGCTTGGAATAACTTGAAGAAGCTGAGCTAGGCTGGTCGACCCTGGTTAAACTCTCAGCATGCTGTGTCCAGACTGTTCCCCCCAAGACTTGCATATTTAATATTCTCTAAAAATTCTAAGTATGCTCCCTTGCTCGGTCACCACGAGTGCCATGCCGTTCCGTACACTTTGCGTTTATGCTGGGCCCACATCACCCTCTGAAATCCCTGCACATAGGCTGCCACGTGGCAGACTAGAGCGGTCCCTGGAGGATGCTATTTTGACCTCCATTTCAAAACCCCAAAATCAAGGTCCAAGCACAGGGGCTGAATTCATTTAACAGACTCTCATGGGTGCCCTGCCCTCAGCCTGGTCCAGAGGCATGTGTCTTGGTAGCAGTGGAGAAAACTTAGCTGCAACCTCACTCACTAACCTCCTTTCTCTGTGTATTTGTTCAAATTTCTACGAGTGCCTCCGTGGCTATTGCTGAATCGGGAGAAAGACGCAGTCTCCACCGCACAGGGAATTCTGACATTAGGGCTGTTTCACTCACCCCAACCCACGCAAGGTCACAGTAGGACCTGCTCTGTTAATTGCTTGAGTTCCAACCGCAAATCCTGAAGTTATGGGAATGTATTTCTCTACTAGTTACAGATCCACCTGCCTTCAAGTTCATGTGTATAATTAGTTCAGAAAATGATGTTTAAACTGAGATGAAACTACATCTGTATGTTAGTTAGAGACCCTCCCCTACTCACGGCAAGCAGATAGCTCTCATCACCGACTGTGGTCCATTATTCTTATAGTTAGTAAGGAGGTGAAAAGTCAAGTTGAAGGAATTCCAGACTTTAATATTCAAACAAGAATAAATAGACCATTATGCTTCCTTTGCTAGACTGACTATAGAGAATTTTAGTGGACAAAATCACTGTTGATTGTATTTTCCTTTCCTTTTTTTTTTTTTGATGTGAAAGAATTACTAGTGAAGCGTTGTTTCATCTCTTCCTGAATCCAAGTGAAGTTTCTGAATTCCGCATGTTTCCTGCATTACATTTTTATTGTGTGCATAGGAATCAATATTCCAGATACGTGCACAAGCGCACACGTTGAAATGAACATGACTTCATTTATTGTCATGATTAGACATTCAAAAAAAAGTGCTTGGGTGTCTGCTTTCATATTCCTAGGTCGAGATCTGTACATCAGAGGTATTTGTATAAGTGACACTTTTATTACGTTCATTTCATTTGCAATATGATAGTGGATCATAAATATGTTACTTCTGTGCCACCAAATCTGATTTGTGGCACTTAGCCCTCACAAGGAGAATACTTGATATCTTCTGAAGCACCTTTCGTCCAAGAAGCGCTTTGCAGACACGGGGCCGGGCTCTACCAGGTGTGTCGATCACACTCGTGAGGCTTTGCATGCCTGCCGCTTTATCGGCTGCACTGTTGGGGCCGAGAGTGGCCATGAGTCCCTTGCAGGCCCGGAGCTGATGACGCGACCTTTAATTTCTGGAAGAAAGAGGCTCAGGTGAGCTCTGCGTTGCTGCACCCAGGCCCTGATGGCCAACAGAGCTCCACATCTGCCACATGCTCACCCTTCACCATAGGCCAGACGATGTATCAAGCCCTGGGGACGCAGACACGAGTAAAATATGGCCCTTGCCTTCCTGATGCTCACAGACGAGGAGGGGAGGGCCATGTGGAAGAGTAATTGCCCCGCTACACCGTGATGGGGCGCTGATGCAGAGGTGACAGTAGGTGCCCTCCTCCTGCCCCCCGCCCCGGCCCTCCCAGGGATGCACTGTGCCTGAAAGCAGTTGTCAAACCCCCAGGCACGTCGCAGGACTGGGCACATGCCAGCCAGTTGCAGTCGGGCTGAAAGAAGAGACCACCCCTCACACATCGCAGGCGGCCTTCAGGGCTGAGCACCTCCCAAACCAGACTTGCAGAGAAGAGCATGGCGGGCTCCCCACCTACCAGCCCATCCCTCCATCCCTCCCCCATCCCGCCTCCCCTTTCTCCAGCATCAGTTCCCGATCCTGGACCACCCGCCGCCCCCTACGCACACAACACACACACACACACATGCACACGTGCACACACGCACACGTGCACACACGCAGTGCTCCTGCAGCCTCCTTCATGACACTCACCACATCGTGGCGTCACATATGAGTGCGACAGATACGGCTGAGGGCCCCGGGGCCAGGTTTTCTGAGTTCAGAGTTCACGCCACATCACTTAACAGGAGGGGGCAGGTTACTTACTTTTCTGTGCCTCAGTTTTCTCATGTGCAAAATGGGCATAATAATGATACTTCCCTGTCAGGCGGCTGTGAGCGTTGAATGACCTAATATGAATAAATGGCTTCACCGAGCGCCCAGAGCTGCTGGGAAGCTGTATTAGCCTTTTCAGTCTTATCATAATTAACACTTTAGGGACTTCCCTGGAGGTCCAGTGGTTAGGACTCAGAGCTTTCACTGCCATGGCACAGGTTCAATCCCTGGTTGGGAAAGTAAGATCCAGCAGGCCGTGCGGCGTGGCCAAAACAAAACAAAGAACCCACAAAAAACAAAAAAACACTCTGGTACTGGAGTCTGAGTATCTGTAGTAATAGTGAGGCCAACAGTCCTATCACTGTCACTGCTATCACATGATTCATGTCTGTCTCCCACCATGAGTGAGCCCCGAGGCAGCAGGAGCCAGCTGTGTGGTCTCCACTCCATCCCCATGGCAGATGGCACAGAGGCTCACAAAACATTTGGTGAATGAACGAATGGACAAAGCTATGGTGCACCTGCTCACGTGGTGCCGCTACCAGCCGCCTTCTCTGAAAGCACCATTGCCGCTTACAGCCACGGACCCACAGTGCTGCCCACAGGTCCACTCATGTCCACGTGGAAGGGCTTCCATCCTCCTTCCTGTGTGACTAGCGCACAGAAGCTTCACAGGAGACTCACCCTTCCCACCCAGCCCACCATCCATCGAGGAGAGAGGCTGTAAGAGGGGCCGGCAGCTCTGGGGTGGGGAGTGATCAGATCCCCAGGCCCTGCAGCAACTGTGGGTGGCCCCCTGCCCCGCACTGCAGCCCTGCACAGGGGCGAGCTCCTGCCCCGCCCTGGCGGCTGCTGACATGAGTCCCCTGAGACAGGACAGAGACGCCTCCCCAGCCCTGCACTGCTTCATCCCTGGCACAGGGAGGGCCCTGTGATGGTCTCCTCTCTGACCTGGCTGCCGCAGCCCAGCAGGCAGGCAGCAGAGCCACTACCCAGGAGCTTGGCCTGGCCCCACCGTCTCAGCTCCAGGCTCACCCCTGCCCTTCCTTTGCCATGCTGAGTAGCACAGTGATCAAGCCTCCATGTGCCAGGGTCCCATCCCGGCTCCATCCTTTCTGTTTGTGTGACCTTGGGCAGGTTCTTAACCATTTTGTGACTCAGTGTTCTCATCTGTACAATGGGCATAATGGCACCTACCCCATAGGTTCTTCATGAGGGTCAAATGAGTTTATTTATAAAAAAGCATTTGGAATAGTGACTGGATATAGAAGGCATCCCTTATTCTGGACGTTCTGGCAGCCGTCCGCCCGCCTGGCCCAGATACCACATCTGTGCTCCACAGCAGTTCAAAAGCATTGAGCAAAGCAAAATGCTGAAGCCAGTGTTTAGAGAATCCATCCATCAACTTAGGAGCCTCTACATACTTGGGGTGTTATCGCCCACGGGGTGGCTGCAATTTGCAGTTGCTGAGGAGTCTGCGGTGGTCCCAGGAATCCTTTGGTGATGGACAGAGTTGGGGGCTGGGGACTCTGCTTTGGGAGGGCAGGAGCCGTCTGGAAGGGAGCATGAGGTCATGCACTAGTCCTCTGGCAACCAGTCAGCCGCTGAGAGTGCCCCAAGCTTGGGCCCCGGAGCACAACAGATGGAGCTCTGGCTTTGCAAATGAGGAGTGCCCCCGACCCGGTGCCCTGCGGCACTCTCCGAGGTCCCCTTCCCACCTCACCTCTGCTTTCCGCCTGGGTGCAGATGCTCAGTGGCGGCAGCTCACAGAGCATAACCCTCTAGAGCTGTGGTTGCTCCTCTGAGTTTGATTTTCCAGGGGGCCGTGGGTGGGCCGGGCGGCAGTGGGTGATGCTTAGGCGTGCTGGGGACGGACCGCAGGTACTGTGTGTGCCCCCGTCTTTGCTTTTGTATGTCTTCCACTGAAATCTTGACGAGTTTCAAACAGGGTGATCTTGGGCCTCGGGTTTCTAGAGTGGAGACATGGAATTATAATGCCCACCACTGCTGGTTCACTGTGGAATCTAGAGAGCAAGAGTTCTTCAGTTACGTGAAGGAGGGGCTGGCCCTCGCTGAGAGGTCGGTGAGCAGCGTTGCTGCCGCGGGTGAGTCAGGCGGTCCAGGTGCCATCGTGGTCAAAGCAGGTCCAAGTGTTGGTGTGGCCTCCCACCGGGGCTTTGAGTTTTTGTGGCTGTTCTTGTTGTTTTAAGATACAATTCACATAGCTTAAAGTATACAGTCCAATGGTTTGTAATATATTCTCACAGTTGTCCGGCTTTACTGCTGTCTAATTCTGGAATATTTTCATCTCCCCAGAAGGAACCCTGGGCCCAACTGGAGTTACTTTCCGTCCCCTCACTCCCACCCCAGCCTTTGGCAACCACCGACCTGCTTTCTTTCTGTGAATTAGCTTATCGTGAACATCTCCTAAGAATAGAACCATACAATACGTGGCCTTTTGTGACTTGCTTTTTTCGCTGACATCATGTTTTCAAGGTTCATCCATGTTGTAACATGTATCTGAATTGCATTCCTTTTTGTGGCCAATAATATTCCACTGTCTGGATAGACCAGTTTTGCTCCTCTGCTCATCAGGGGATGGGCACGTGGGCTGTTTGGAATCACGCTGCTCTGAACGTTTGTGTGCAGGTTTGCACGGATCGTACGCTTACGTTTGTGAGGACCTGCCAAACTGTTCTCCTCGGGGCTCTGTTTCAGAAGGACCATCTTACTCAGACAGGACTTCAGTGTTAGCTGAAGGAGAGGGTTCTCGGCAGGGCCAGGAGGGGGCAGGGGGGCAGGGGGGCTGGCAACCTGCCCTCAGAGCCACGGTGCTCACAAGGCCTCCGGCCGCAGCCTCCCCATCGAACGCAGATGCCCACTGCCTTGGGCTTGTCTCCCCTGTGCTGACCGTGTTCTCTGCATTCTCCCCACTTTATTTTCTTTAATTTATCTTATTGAAGTATAGTTGATTTACACTGCTGTTACTTTCTGCTGTACAGCAAAGTGATTCATTATATATATATATTCTTTTCCATTATGGTTTATCCCAGGATATTGAATATAGCTCCCTGTGCTATACAGTGGGACCTTGTTGTTTATCCATTCTCTGTATAATAGTTTGCATCTGCTCATCCCAAACTCCCAGCCCTTCCCTCCCCCAACCCCCTTCCCCTTGGCAACCACCAGTCTGTTCTCTATGTCCATGAGTCCACTTCTGTTTTGTAGATAGGTTCATTTGTGTCATATTTTAGATTCCACATATAAGTGATATCGTATGGTATTTGTCTTTCTCTGACTTACTTCACTCAGTATGATAATCTCTAGGTCCATCCATGTTGCTGCAAATGGCATTATTTCATTCCTTTTTATGGCTGAGTAATATTCCATTGTATATATGTACCACATCTTCTTTATCTGTTCCTCTGTCGATGGACATTTAGCTTGCTTCCATGTCTTGGCTATTGTAAATAGTGCTTCTGTGAACATAGGGGTGCATGTATCTTTTCGAACTAGTTTTCTCCGAATATATTCCCAGGAGTAGGATTGCTGGATCATATGGCAACACTATTTTTAGTTTTTTGAGGAACCTCCATCCTGTTTTCCATGGTGGCTGTGCGACTTTACATTCCTGCCAACAGCGTTAGGGGGCTCCCTTTTCTCCACACCCTCTCCAGCATTTGTTATTTGTAGACTTTTTGATGATGTATAAGTCTGATTAGTCCCATTTGTTTATTTTTGCTTTTATTTCTATTGCCTTGGAAGACTGAACTAAGAAAACATTGGTTTGGTTTATGTCAGAGAATATTTTGCCTATGAGTTTTTGCCTAGGAGTTTTATGATGTCCTGTCTTATGTTTAAGTCTTTAAACCATTTTCTATTTTTTGCAATATAAGTTTTATTTATTTATTTTTGGCTGCATTGGATCTTCATTGCTGTGTGCGGGCTTTCTCTAGTCGCAGTGAGCAGGGTCTACTCTTCATTGCAGTGCACAGGCTTCTCATTGCGGTGGCTTCTCTTGTTATGGAGCACGGGCTCTAGGCGCACAGGGTTCAGTAGTTGTGGTGCATGGGCTTAGTTGCTCTGCAGCATGTGGGATCTTCCTGGACCGGGGCTCGAATCCATGTCCCCTGCATTGGCACACGGATTCTTAACCACTGTGCCACCAAGGAAGTCCCCTTTAAGCCATTTTGAGTTTATTTTCGTGTATGGTGTGAGGGTGTCTTCTAACTTCATTGATTTACATGCGGCTGTCCAACTTTCCCAGCACCACTTGCTGAAGAGACTGACTTTTCTCCACTGTACATTAGTGCCTCCTTTGTTAAAGATTAATTGTCCATAGGTGTGTGGGTTTATTTCTGGGCTGTCTGTTCTGTTCCATTGATCCATATATCTGTTTTTGTGCTAATACCACACTGTTTTGATTAATGTAACTTTGTAGTATTGTCTGAAGTCCTGGAGGGTTATGCCTCCTGCTTTGTTCTTTTTCCTCAGGACTGCATTGGCGATTCTGGGTCTTCTGTGGCTCCATATAAATTTTAGGATTATTCTAGTTCTGTGAAAAAGGTCATGGGTAATTTGATAGGGATCACCTTAAATCTGTAGATTGCTTTGGGTGGTATGGCCATTTTAACAATATTAATTCTTCCAATCCAAGAGCATGGGATATATTTCCGTTTCTTTGAATCATCTTCAATTTCCTTTATTAATGTTTTATAGTTCTCAGTATGTAAGTCTTTCACCACCTTGGTCAGGTTTACTCCTAAGTATTTTTTTTTTTTATTTTTTTGATGTGATTTCAAAAGGGATTTTTTTTTTTTTTTTTTTTTTACTTTTGCATTCTCCCTGCTTTAAACCATGCTGCCCTCACCTGTGTCCTGCACCTGTGGGAGTGGTTTGGGCACACAGCTAGCCTTCCTGTGAGGCTGAGATACCTCAAACTGTCTTTATGCACTCGTCCTAGTCCTGGAAACGTTCTGAGCCAAAGAACAGTGTCATTTCAGAGTCCTGGAGAAGAAAATCACAGGTTTTCTTCTCAAATGCGTCCACTTGGTTACAAACAAGCGAGTGGACACGAGGAAGGGTCGTGCCAGCTGGGTAGTCATGGGCACATCCCTTAGCCTCTCTGAGGCTTCGTTTCTTTGTCTGTAAAATGGGTTTAAAATTGCCTACCTGGGAAGGGGATGAAGTGAGGCACTGTAGACATGGCTCCCAGTACGATGCTGAGGATTCTCAGAAATACCCTCCCCACTGCAGGTGTGAGGCGCTTATACGGACCACGGGGTTTTTCAGTACCACTCACCCCCCCTCCCTTTTCCCTCCCTCCCCATCTCTTTCCTTTCACCTTTTCTCCTCTCCCTGCGCCTGTGCCTTGCTTTTACCCTGCCCTCAGCTCCTGCCCCAGGCGGCCTTGTGGTCCTCACGGTGTGGACCCAGACCCAGGAACCTGCCAGCTCTCAGATCGCCCGGGGCTCTCAGGAAGGACCAGGCCGAATCCTCTTAGAGCGGATCAGATCATGCCCTGGGTCGTTTGCAGCACAGACTCCCAGGTCAGGGTGGTGGCAGACACAGCAGGCAGTGTCCAGCCTGGCAACCCTGGGTTCCCGGGCAGTGTGGGTTGCATGACCTAGTTTTATCTGTCAGCCTCCCTGGGTCCCAGGTTCCTTCCCCAGGAGACCCTTGCCAGAGCCAGAGCTCTGAGTACTCCTCGAATCTGGGTCATCTGAGAGGCTGTTCTGTGGGACGACCACCCAGCATGGAGGCCAAGACCATGCCCATGAGGTCCAGGGCCAGACAAAGTGTGGGGATGAGGGCTGCGGGCAGATAAAGGTTGAATGAATGGACAGCTTTCCAGGCTGAGGGCTCATGATGCATAGATTATTACTTTCTAAAACTGTAAGTAATAAAAGACTGTATGACTAATACAGAAAGTTTAGGAAGCAGAAAAACATGAAGGGACAACACCCCAAATCCCATACCCTTGGAGATGAATTTCTTCGAAAGTGCCAGTTAAGGGAATTCCCTGGTGGTCCAGTGATTAGGACTCTGTGCTCTCACTGCTGAGGGCCCAGGTTCGATCCCTGGTGGGGGAACTAAGATCCCACAAGCTGGGGCCAAAAAAAAAAAAAAAAAGTTGCCAGTTAATTCAGAAAACTGAAAAGCAAAAAAATGAACCGAAAGGCCCAGCTAGGAATCCCTGGCTCCATTCTGGGACGTGTCTCCCAGGAAAAAGGGGTTTCCCTGGAGCGCCTTTCAGGCCATCCCCTCTGGAACTGCGGGGAACCTGCCCGGAAAAATTCTTCCAGGAACGAGTCCAGATAGGAAGTTCCCTCCGAACAAACAGGCTCTAGGCCCTCTGGGTGAGCTGAGCTCTCCTTAGGAACCAGCTGGCGGCTGCAGCGCAGACAGACAAGTCCGCCGGCAGCCACCCCCTCGCCTCGGGAGATGTGCTGGTCGGATCTCCTCCCCCCGACCCCCATCCCTTCCCAGGCAGCATCGGGTAGCGCAGCCCTGGCCACGAATGACTCTGGTCTGTCTGCTCTCTTGTCTGCAGCGGTCAGGAATGACAGAAACAAGAAAAAGAAGGAGCCTTCGAAGCAGGAATGCACGGAGAGCTACGAAATGACGGCCGAGCTGGACGATCTCACGGAGAAGATCCGGAAAGCCCACCAGGAAACCTTCCCCTCGCTCTGCCAGCTGGGCAAGTACACCACGGTGAGAGGCCCCGCCCACCCCGCCGCGCACGCCCACTCGCACTCACGCTTGCACGCAGGCGCACGTGCGCACGCTCCCCGCCCCGACCCTGGCAGGCCCAGGCCGAGGAAGGAGAGGCCGCGGCCGGTCGTCCGGGCCGGGGTCGCAGCAGCCGCTGAGTAGGGTGGCTGTTTCCTCCCGCTCAGTCAGGACGCACAGGTTGGGCACGTGCGAGGCTCCGGGCCAGGGTGAGTGAGCCGTGGCTGCTGCTCGCGGGGACCCACAGCCGCGTGAAGGGGCCGAGGAGGGCCGGGGAGGCGGCCGGGGGTCCCGGCGGCGGACGCCGGTGCAGAGCCTAGCGGGGACGGAGGGCCGGGCTGAGCCTTTCACGGTCCCCGCTCCAGCTGGAAGAGCCCGCCCGGGGGACTGGGCCTACCCCGCCCAGGGTCTGGCTCCACAGAAGGTCTGGGGGTGGGGACCGGGAAAGCGAAGGGGGACCGAGCTGGGAGGTCCCTCTCTGCTCCCTGTGCTCCCCTGGGAATGGCCTCGCTGAGGGAGAAGTGAAGAGAAGGGGGTGGGGGACAGGTGAGGTCACAAGGCAGGAGGCCTTTTCGGCTGGTCTGGATGTGCTGGTGGAGATGTCTTTAGGTACTTGAATTTTTTAGTGGCTTTTGCATGTGTTTTGTGCGCTGACGTGTATTCCCAGCATGTGGCGTTCAGTAATATTTGTCGACTGAATGAGTGAGTGCAACTAGAATGTTGTTCTGGCCTCTTCAGTGGCTCACGTTGCCCGCCCGAGATGCTGGTAGACGCGCTTTTTAAAAATCCAGGCATTGCAGTGTTTGCTGGTTTGATTGAGACGTGCTAGAAAAAGAATAGTAGGGAAGGTCATGGGGATAAAAAGGTGAAATGATGATGCGGGCGGGGCCTAAGAACAGCAAGTGGGGCACCGAGGCTGCACGGTGGGTGGCACCAGCTTCTAAAGAGCTGGCGCTGGACTTAGCCGCAAGTTCCCTGGCTGAGCTGTCCGGAGAAGAAGAACCTAGAGCTTGCTCCCCAGTCCTCCGCCAGCTTACAAAGCACCTGGCAGCCATTAAAATGCAGGTTCTGGTTCAGCACGTGTGGGCGGGCGTTGCTCACAGGCTCCCAGGTGCTGCTGGTCTGCAGACCACACTCTGAGTAGCAAAGGCCACAAGCGTACTTCGAGTAGCGGGGCCCAGGACGATTTTCTGGGCCCCCAGGCCCTGGTGTCAGGAACAAGGAGAGACGCTGGCCAGTCTGTGAAGCTGCTGACCTGGCCTGCTGTTGACTCAGCGGACGAGTCCCCTTTGCGCACAGGGGCGCCCAGAGCAGACACAGGACGGGACGGCATCGGGAGCCTTGAGGTCGGCCTGCGAGGGAAGGCAGGCCCGGAGACCTGGGTGGCGGGTGACGCCGTGAGTCAGGAGCAGGGGTGCTAGGAATGAATGTGGTTTAAATCCTGCTCTGCCGCCAACCAGCCGTGCGACCGTGTGCGCGTTACTTCACTTCCCTCGGCCTCGTTTTTGAATTTCAGTCTGAAGTGGTGGAGAGAAGTCGACGGTTAGTGATCAGGAGTCTTTATTGTTGTTACGGTCATCATTATTACAGCCGGTACTCACTGAGCGTTTCCTCCGTACCAGGGGCCGCGCTACGTACTCTCGCTGTGTGAATTCTTTTACTCCTTACGGAGGCAACGCGAGGCGGGTGCAGCGCCCCGTATGACAGAGGAATAAGTCACTTTCCCCATGCCCCGTAGCCAGCGGGTGTCCTTGGACGTGGGCAGTCTGACTCCGGGGCAGCTCTTCTAACCCCACACGGTACACCGTGTCTCAGGAGGGTGGAGACGGGGGACACCAGGCGTCTTAGCTAGGAGGACGGGTCTGTTACCCAGGGATAAATCAACTTTCCCTCCAGAAGACAGAGTAAAAGAGAACAGTCCCAGCAGGGAGGGCTTCTTGGAGGTGGAAACTTGTAAGCCAGGTCCCGCGGTGAGAGACAACCCGTGGGGTCATTTGCTGCCCTCCGGGGGCCCCGGCTCTCTTCCCCGGGTTGGGGTGTCAGGGTGGCCTCGTCCGTGTCCCAGACTCTGCCTCACCTGGTCACCAGGTGAAGTGGCCGCCACTCTGGTCTGGTGGAGGGCAGGGCAAACAGAAGTACACACGCCCTGGTGCAGCCTGGGACCAAAGCGCCCCCTCGGGACCGTCGTCCCTCTGCGGGTCAGCACAGCCAGGGACTCTGGTCGGCCTCTCTGGGCCCTTCCCCACCTTCCCTCCCACAGGCCTCCTGGCGGAATCCGAGAGCCTCTCCTTCTGGATTCTCTTTGTGACCGAGGTCTGATTTCACCTGCTTCCAGGCCAGTGGGGCCGCTGCTGGCATCCCGCATCCCGCATCCCTGTGGCTCATCCTGCAGCCCCACGACGCTTCCTCGAGGCTTTTTGCGCCTGTGGGGCAGCGTGCTTCACACGGTGGGGCAGAGGGGGGCGGGGTCGACACTCCTGGGAGCAGCCCCGGCCCGACGGCTCCCAAAGCTCTCCAACAAGGTGGAGCCCGGTGCCCACGGCCCTTCCCCAGTCCTCTCCCAGTGCTTCCCAGGACCTCTGCCCACATAAGCTGCTCGCGTTGGAATCCTAGTCTCAGGGTCTGCTCCCAGCCCCAGGCAGGGGCTTCCCCGAGAGCCACCAGCGCCCCTTCCCTGCCCCCTCGGTCCCCAGTGAGGGCCCTTAGTCCTAAGCGCTTTGCAGGGCTTTCTGCGCCTCTTTGGATCCAGCAGGGAAAGTGGCCGTTCCCGTCCCGTCTCCAGGGGACGGTCCCTAACCACGGGGCGGCCTGACGCCCTGCAGGCGCTGCTGCTTCCTCCAGCCCTTCTCTCTGCGCACAGATCTAGCTCTGTTTTTATTGTAAGCAGCTCGCAGTCCTTTCGGGAAGTAGGCGCAGGTGTGAACGAAGAGCAGCAGCCAGGACACATCCTTTGCAGGCACTTGGCCACGGGGCGAGCGCTTTCCATAAGGAGCTTGTCGACGGGCAGCTGCTTCCACTGCGAGGGGACTTCGGTGCCTTTGCCCGGCTGGCATCCCTGTCAGGTGGCTTTGGAATAAATGGGCAGGGAGGAATTAGAAAGGCAGCTAGCTGCCCGCCTACAGATCGTTGAAAGAGTAGCTCCTTTTTCTTCCTCATTAGGGTCGATTTGGGACCCTGGTCAGGACCCAGGAACGAGAGGGGAGGGCAGGAAGCTGGCACCCACCCCCCACGCCTGGGCCTGGACAGGGTGCTCACCTGCAGGCTCAGCGCCGGGCTCTTTGGCGAGGCTTCTGACCAGTGACCTTCCTGAAAAGCAAGGGGGCCAGGGGGGACTCTGAGGACCAGGGTGGGGCTGTGGACGTTGCACTCTCCAAAGAGTACACAGCCCAGCTCTGGGGGGGTTTGCTCTGCTTCCTCGGCGACCGTGACCCTGGCATCCGGGCTTTGGGGCTTCCTAGGCCCAGGTTCACATCTTGCCGGTGCTGCTTGGGAGCTCCGTGACCTTGGCGTCGTCGCTGGAGCCCAGCTCGTCATCTGTGTAACAGGAGTCGGAGCTGTGACTCCCTGGTGGGGCTGCCGGGGAGGGTAGATGAGGGAAGCATACCGGCATGCCCTGTACTGTTTCTGGTCCAGAGACATGCAGAACGGACAGGTCTCCTCCTCCTGACTCTGTATGAATGCTTTGTCATTTTTTGGAGCCACAAGCCCAGTCCTGGCAGCGTTAAGTGTGGCTAGGACAGCAAGGCAGTCTCCCAGGGGCACGGCCCAGCCTGGGCTGTCTGCTCCCGCTTCCCGCCATGTGCGGCTGTGCACCCCCTCACAGGCCCTGCGGGACACGGGCTGCCCTCCGAGGGCTCGGGAGGTGGGGCTGTGGAGATGTGAGGAGCCCTTAATCCACCCAAAGGATCACGAAGCCACCCCGAATCTAGCATGTGGAACGCTGGACACCCTCTATCTTGCAGCTGGTGCCCCCAGGCCACACCCTGCCCTCCACCAAGGCCCCTGCATTCTGAGACCCCCTGGCTGTCCAGAGGGTCCCCTCCAGCTCCTGTCCTGGCCCAGGTGTCTTGGTGGGGGAGGGGTCCAGGAGCACCCCTGAAACATTAGCTTCAGGGAAGTCCTGCACCGTCTCCCTCGCTTCTAGCCAGACGTCCAGGAAACACTTGGGGGCCCTCAGAGCCCCGCCCCTGCCCCATCCCTGTCTCTCCCCCTCGGTGGCAGGGCGGTTGCCACATGGTTAGAAGCGTGTGTGTTGGGGCCTCTGTGTGTCGTCTTCCTGCGGATGGACATGCCCAGCTGGCAGTTGGCGTGTGTCTGTGGACCGTGGACGCCGGCCCGCGCATCACGTCCTCGTCCTGGCGACGCCGAGCACCTTTCAGCCTCTGGGGTTTCTCACCAGGGGACAGGCTTCCGGAGACAAAGTTCAGGCCGTGCGGTGCCCCAAGAGGGTGGGCCCAGGGCTGCAGCACGAGCTGCCTCTGCGCTGGCCGGTGGGCACTGACGCAGCTGCCAGGTGCGGGTGTCCTGAGGACTAGAGGGAGTTCATCATACAGCGCTTAGAGCAGGGCCTGGCTCCCGGTGAGCCCCGGAGGAGGGCTTGTTCCAGGAGGAGCATGCCCAGTGGACGCCGGGAGCATTCTGCAGGTGGAGCTTGAAAGGACATCAGCCTCTCAGGACAGTCGGCAGGCAGAGACTCTGGACCCGGGCCCCCGGTGTTCCACCCCCGGGAACCTTAGCTCCTCGTCCCTTTTAAGGCTTTCTGCGTTTCCTCCTTGGCTGAGAAGGACAAGCAGCCCTGGCTGAAGCACTGTAGTGCCTGCAGCTGCCACAGACGGGCTTAAAGACACCGCGATTCCAGTCCATTTACGGGCCTCGTTCTGAAGGTAGCTGGTCAGAGAAGCAGCAGAGAAGCGCACGGCAGCGGGAAGGCGTCCGTTTGCTTGACCAAAGTGGCCCTTTAACTGGATCTCGTGGTGGGGTTGGGCTTCGCCGGTGCTCGGGGGGCCAGGGGGCAGCGGCTGCCTCTGCCCCTCTGCTGTGTTCCGCTTCCCTGAGCTGCCGGCGAGGCCCCTCCCAGCCCGAGCCTTTCCCTTTCTCTCCTCCCCTGGTTTCGGGATCAGCCCCCACCCAGGGCCCCCCTAACCACCTCCACTCCCCCCAGACGGGCCGAGCTCTGCACTGTCTGCGCTGGAGGATAGCGTATAAGCCATTAAGCTCATGCCGTGTGAGTCCAGCAACCAGGATGATAAGACGCCAGGTTATTCTGTGTTTTCTCAACCGCCTCTTCCCTTCGGTTTGCATGGTGGTGAGTTAGATTCACATGCCGTTAAGACGGCTGTGCAGTATTTTTAATAGAAGGATGGCGGGCCCGGTGCGTGATGAAGTCTCCTCGTACGAGGCTGATGGAGGCTCCGTTCACGTGCTGGGCTGGGCAGAGGATGGGCGCTGCGGTGACATGACTTCCTGCTGTCCGCTCACCTCTGTGCCCCTCCCCTCCCACGTCATCTTCCCACAAACCAGGCATTACAGACGCAGTGGCCACACGCTTGGGCTCAAGCTCCTCCGGCTGCGCTGTGTCCCCAGGTCCTTAGGGACAGATGGGGTGAAGTGGCGGGCAGGACGCTGGCCCTTTCCGCAGGAGCGCCAGGGGGCAGCCAGCCTCCACCTGTTTTAGGGCCTCTGTGCCACCCCGTATGCAAACTTCCCTTTCAGCTTCCCCGCCAACCTTAAAAACACAGGTCAGGGCTTCCCTGGTGGCGCAGTGGTTGAGAGTCCACCTGCCGATGCAGGGGACACGGGTTCGTGCCCCAGTCCGGGAAGATCCCACGTGCCGCGGAGCGGCTGGGCCCGTGAGCCATGGCCACTGAGCCTGCGCATCCGGAGCCTGTGCTCCGCAACGGGAGAGGCCACGACAGTGAGAGGCCCGCGTACCGCAAAAATAAAAAAACAAGAAAAACACAGCTCATTTTATAGACTACGTGGACGTGTCCCCGGGTGTCAGGGGCCCAAGCGCCAGCCTCGACCTTGCCAGTTGCTGCACGTCTGGCGCCCCCCGGGGCCGCCAGAGGCCCCGGCCCAGGGCAGCCTCGTCCTCGCATGGTGGTTGCCCTGAGACATCCTACACGAGCGTGGACTCATGGAAGCCTCATTCACTCACTCATTCACTCAACAAACGTTTTGAGCCCCTGCTGTGTACCGGGCGCTGTTCTGGACACTGAGGACGCGGCAGTGACAGTGAGGCAGGAAGTAAACGCGAGTGTGCGTCGGGGGCTGCGGGCTGGGACCACAGAGCAGGTGTGGGGTCCACAGAGTCGTCGGGCGGGGGCTCAGGTTTGCCCAGCCGGGAAGGAATGAGCAGTGCGTCTGCGGGCAGAGCAGGCCGGGGAGAGGGGCACGCCCGCTGGTCCGGGGACAGCAGGGCCCTGTGGAGCTGGGGGAGACGCGAGAGAGCGGGCCGGCCTTGCAGGCCGCGGAGAGGACTTTGCTTTTCCATCTGAGTGAGGTGAGAGATCACTGCAGATGTTGAGCAGCACAGTGACTTGCTCTGACTTGCGTTTTTGAAGGATCCCTTTATTCCTCTGGTAAAAGAACAGACCGTGCGGAGGTCAGGGTAGAGTGAGGGCCACCCATGAGGAGCTGTCACAGTAATCCAGGGGGGAGGCGTTGGTGGCCGTGGGGGTGGGCCCCCTTCTCTACATCGTGACCGTTCTTTGGGTGGAGAACGTGAAGCTCTCACACCTAAACCATCTCAAGCTGTAACTGAAACGTTAATTAGAATTCTTCCTGTTGCAGGTGATAGAAACCAAACTCAAACCAACTTAGACTAAAAAATAAAATCCTGGTGTGGGTCAGGCATGGTTGGATCCAGCATCTCAGGAAGGGCCTCTCTTCCCATGGCTCGTCTCGGCTCTCCTGAGGTGGCAGAGCCACAAGTCCATCTGGGTTACTAGCTGGAGTGGTCGCTGGACAGAGGTTCCCGCATCTGGTAGTTGATTACCCAGCAGTACAGGGATAAGATTTTGAGCATTTTTTTAAAATGACGCTAAGCTAAAAGGTCACCTCTCCCCCACCTTCCGGAGGCTCCCTGTGAAGAGTGAACTGTCAGCACGTTCGAGGGAAACGTGTTCGGTCCCCTGCCTTCCACCTGGCTTCCCACAACTACCCCTGACAGTGTTTTCTCTCCTTCGTAGAATTCCAGTGCCGACCATCGAGTCCGACTGGATCTGGGCCTCTGGGACAAATTCAGTGAACTGGCTACCAAGTGCATTATTAAGATCGTGGAGTTTGCTAAACGTCTGCCAGGCTTCACCGGCTTGACCATCGCAGACCAAATCACCCTGTTGAAGGCGGCCTGTTTGGACATCCTGGTATGTGGCCTGAGCCCGCCGTCGGGGTGGGCAGGGAGGAGGGGTTGAGGCACCCTGGATCCCTAGCCTCTCCTTCTGCTGCCCAATGGCCAGAGGTGTCCCTGGAGCTGGACAGAAGCTTCGTATTCTCTCCCCAGTGTGGGCGCCCCTCTGTGTGGCCTGGGAAAGGGCCCCAAAACCCTTCAGTGCCACACTGTGGCTCCAGGGCCCTGGAGGGGTGAGGCCCATCCCAGCCCGGCCTCTGCAGGCCTCGGCCCCAGTGCCGGTGTCATCAGGCAGGGAAGCACTAGAGGTGGCAGGGGCGTGTCCCGCCTGGGGAAGTGTGTGCTGGGCCTCTGGAGGAGGTGGGGGGCAGCCCCCAGGGACGCGTCACAACGTAGGGAAGGTAAGGTGAGCTTTTGAGGTGCTTTAAAAGCGTAGGTTTTTCTTTTTATTACGTCTTTCATAGCTTTGGGTATAAACAGTTGTGCAAAGCAAATACAGTAACTGTAACTAGACACACGCACACACGCCTCCCACAGTCCCTCTCGGGAGGAGAGGGGGCTCAGGATGGGGCAGTTGTGCAGGAAGCTCGAATGTTTGTGTCTTTTCACTGGGAGCCGGATCTTAGGAGGAGTGGTAACGGTCACTCTGTAACCTACAGGGGCCGGGGATCACGAGGGTATCTATGATACTTTTCTTCTCATGAAATCAGAGGGTCTTGGATGGACCTAGGAACATTCAGAAAAAATGAAACATCAGAGCAGCATTAATCTGTCACATACGGGGACTGCCCTGGTGGTCCAGTGGTTAGGACTCTGCGCTTCCACTGCAGGGGGCACGGGTTCCATCCGTGCTCGGGGAGCTAAGATCCTGCAAGCCACACGGCCAAAAACCCAAAATCTGTCACATACCCACACGCTGTGGAGTTTGCAAACCTCAGCTCATCTGAGCCGCACGTGACAGAGTGGGCCGGGGGTGGAGACCCAGCCCGTTTTACAGGAGGAGCTGCATACCAGGTGAGTCACCTGAGTGCTGGGTTGCACGCCAGCGGCGTGAGAGGCATTGCAGCTCTGAGGCCCTAGAAGCACAAGCGGGGGCTGGGCCTGGGGACAGAGCCTGCCCGGCCCCCAGGGTGAGGGGCAGCTTGCCTGTGGGTCACGACGTAGGGAGGAGTTCTGGGGGCAGTGAACAACGGGGCGCCGGTGTGTCCTCACGAGTGCCGAGCGTGAGGCGCTCAGCCCAGTTTCACCTGAGCCGCTGGACGCTGCCACGCGGCGGCACCGCAACCATGGGGTCCTGACCCTGTGCCGCATGGCCACTGCGGGGCCTGGGACCTCCCGACTCTGGCTTTGGCCTGTGCCTGCTTCTTGGTTCTCCTTTTGTCTGGTTGCCAGGTGGCGGCCGTTTGTGATTCCCTCCCCTGCCGCCCTTCGGGAAAGGACGGGTGAGAGGATGCTCTGAGGTCCTCGGGGTGGGGAGGGCCTTCTTGCCACAGCGGCAGGTGCTCAGGGATCAGGGCCCCACCCGGGCCCCAGCAGCCGTCTCCCCGCATCTCACACTGACTGGGAACCCGGCAGCTCTCCTCCCTTTGCCCTCGGGGGACTTGGGAAGGACAGGAGCCACTTCCCGTGACCCCTCCTGGCCTCAGTGTACCCGTGTGTAAGATAGGAATGCGAGTTAACCAGGGGAGGCCCTTCTGCGGGCTCACGCGGCCCTGGTGGAGCGTAGATCAGGTGGGGGGCTCGGCAGTGAAAGCAGGGGCGGGGTCGGCAGGGCACGCAGGGCGGAGTCCAGGCTCTGGGCCGGCAGTCGGGAGACCTTTCCACTGCTCCCACTGGCCTTTCGGGGTGCAGTGTGGGGTTGGCATGCAGAGGGGGGAAGCCCTAGTGGGGGCAGGGCAGGATCTCCAGTCAGATGAGACAGGCAGAAGGAATACTTATTTAGCTCCAGACAAGTTCATGTCCAAAAATTTCTAGCAAAAGCACAAGATCCTGAAAAACACACAACGTCAAAGAGCATCTCTTGAGTGAGGATATCAACTGGCTGACGGTAGAGGCGGCTTCTCAGTGAAGCCACTGGTGTGTGGCGGGAGTGGGCCCGCGAGGCGCAAGGATGGGCACACACGGGCTGCAGCTGTTCTCAGCCCCTAGGAAGGAGAGTCCCGGGGCACCAGGCCTGGCCGCGTGCTGCCCCCGTGGCCACCAGCGCCTGTGCTGTGTCTCCTGCAGGACAGGCCGAGGAGGCCCAGGCGGGGGCGGGTCTGGTTGACAGTCCCGAGGAGTCCGCCTGCACTCCCCTCCACCATCCACCTGCGCCTCACTCCTGGCCACGCAGCGGTGACTGCCCTGCCTGGTTTCTAGCACCATCTGTGGCTCTGGGGCCCCACTAGGGAGGGCTGTTCCCCAGGGACTCAGTGGAGACAGGACCCCGGCCTGAGAGGGGCCAGCTCTGCTCTCGGAGGCCCAGCTGCCTGTGCCGTTGCAGGATCCAGGGTCCCTGTGAGAAAAGCCACAGCCTGCTGGCCTCAGGGTACTGAGCGGTCCCTGCGAGATGGGCGTGCTGGGACCGGACTCCCGGGCTCACACCCTGGCTCTGCCCCTCCGAGCAGCCCCGCTGAAGTGGGTGTGACGGTGGCTCCTCCCCAGTAAGGGACAACGGATGGGGTTAGTGCACTGGAAGCACTTGACTCAGTACCTGGCACTTAGGAAGAGCTCCCTTACCATAGCCGTCATCCTCCTTGCCACCACCATCATCGCCGCTAAGCCCAGAGCGTCTCTGTGCACGTTCACGGACACGCGTGTCTGCACGTGTAGGTGTGTACACAGTCGCCCACACGCTGCTGTCTGGAGCTGTGCTGGAGTGCAGCCGGTCTGAGTGCTGTGGTGTTAAAGGAAGTACGTGCTTTCAGACTTCGTGTTTAATAATACGAAATATCTCCTTGATGATTCTTTATGTTCTTAAAACAGTAGGTTGGATCTGTTAGGTTAACTAAAATATATTATTAAATGTTTTTTGATTTTTTATTTTATATTGGAGTACAGTTGACTTACCACGTGTTAGTCTCAGGTGTACAGCAAAGTGAGTCTATCCATTCTTTCTCAGATTCTGTTCCCATACAGGTCATTACAGAGTATTGAGTAGAGTTCCCTGTGCTCTACAGTAGGTCCTTGTTGATTATCTGTTTTATATATAGTAGTGTGTATATGTCAATCCCAAACTCCTACTAATTTATCCTTTCCCCCACCTTTCCCCTTTGGTAACCATAAGTTTGTTTTCGAAGTCTGTGAGTCTTGTTTCTGTTTTGTAAATAGGTTCATTTGTATCATTTTTTTTAGATTCCGTATATAAGTGATATCATATGATATTTGTCTTTTTTTGTGTGACTTGCTTCACTTAGTAAGTATAGTCTATAATCTCTAGGTGCATCATGTTGCTGCAGATGGCATTATTTCATTCCTTTTTCTGCTGAGTAATACTCTGTTGTATATACGTGCCACATCTTCTTTATCCACTCCTCTGTCGATGGACATTTAGGTTGTTTCCATGTGTTGGCTATTGTAAGTGGTGCTGCTGTGAACACGGGGGCATATGCATCTTTTTGAACGATAGTTTTCTGAGGACACATACCTGGGAGTGGGGTTGCTGGCTCATATGGCAGCTCTATTTGTAGTTTTATAAGGAACCTCCATACTGTTCTCCACAGTGGCTGTATCAGTTTACATTCCCACCAACAATGCAAGAGGGTTCCCTTTTCTCCACAACCCCTCCAGCATTTATTGTTTGTAAACTTTTTCATGATGGCCATTCTGACCAGTGTGAGATGATACCTCATTGTAATCTGATGTGCATTTCTCTAATTAGCGATGTTGAGCATCCTTTCATGTGCTTTTTGGCCATCTGTATGTCTTTTTGAAGAAATATCTATTTAGGTTTTCTCATTTTTTTATTCTGTTGTTTTTTTGATATTGAGCTGCATGCGCTGTTTGTATATTTTGCAGATTAACCCCTTGTCGGTCACTTTGATTGCAAATATTTTCTCCCATTCTGTGGGAGAAAATGGGGTTTTTTTTGTTTTGTTTATGGTTTCCTTTGCTGTGCAAAAGCTTTTAAATTTAGTTAGGTCCCATTTGTTTATTTTTGTTGTTATTTTCATTACACTAGGAAGTGGATCCAAAAAGATATTGCTGTCCAAGCATTTCTTCCAAGCATGTTCTTCCTATGTTTTCCTCTAAGAGTTTTATAGTATCTGGTCTTACATTTAGGTCTTTAATCCATTTTGAGTTTATTTTTGTGTATGGGGTTAGGGAGTGTTCTAATTTCATTCTTTGACATTTAGCTGTTCAGTTTTCCCAGCACCACTTATTGAAGAGACTGTCTTTTCTCCATCATATAGTCTTGCCTCCTTTGTCATAGATTAATTGACCATAGGAGCATGGGTTGATTTCTGTGCTTTCTATCCTGTTCCATTGATCTGTATTGCTGTTTTTGGTGCCAGTACCATATTGTCTTGATTACTGTAGCTTTGTAGTACAGTCTGAGGACAGGGAGTCTGATTCTTCCAGCTCCATTTTTCTTTCTCAGGATTGCTTTGGCCATTCGGGGTCTTATGTGTTTCCATACAAATTTTAAGATTTTTTTGTTGTTGTTCTAATTCTGTGAAACATACCATTGGTAATTTAATAGCAGTTGGGTTGAATCTGTAGATTGCCTTGGGTAGTATATTCATTTTGACAATATTGATTCTTCCAATCCAAGAACATGGTGTATCTTTCCACCTGTTTGTGTCAGCTTCAGTTTTGTTCATCTGTGTCTTATAGTTTTCAGGGTACAGGTCTTTTGCCTCCTTAGGTAGGTTTATTCCTAGGTATTTTATTCTTTTTTATTGCAACGATAAGTGGGATTGTTTCCTTAATTTCTGTTTCTGATATTCCATTCTTAAGAAATGCAAGAGATTTCTGTGTATTAATTTTGTATCCTGCAACTTTACCAGATTCATTGATAGGCTCTAGGAGTTTTCTGGTAACCTCTTTAGGATTTTTTATGTATAGTATCATGTCATCAGCAAACAGTGACAGTTGAACTTTCTTTTCCAATGTGGATTCCTTTTATTTCTTTTTCTTCTCTGATAGCCATGGCTAGGACTTCCAAAACTATGTTGAATAAAAGCGGCAAGAGTGGACAGCCTTGTCTTGTTTCTGACCTTAGAGGAAATGCTGTCAACTTTTCACCACTGAGAGTGATGTTTGCTGTGGTTTTGTCATATATGACCTTTATTATGTTGAGGTAGGCTCCCTCTCTAACCACTTTCTGGAGAGTTTTTATCATAAATGGGTGTTGACTTTTTTTTTTTTTTGAAATTTGATGTGTCTATTTATTTATTTATTTTTTTAGCATCTTTATTGGGGTATAATTGCTTTACAATGGTGTGTTAGTTTCTGCTTTATAACAAAGTGAATCAGTTATACATATGTTCCCATATCTCTTACCTCTTGCGTCTCCCTCCCTCCCACCCTCCCTATCCCACCCCTCCAGGCGGTCACAAAGCACCGAGCTGATCTCCCTGTGCCATGCGGCTGCTTCCCACTAGCTATCTACCTTACGTTTGGTATATGTCCATGCCTCTCTCTCGCTTTGTCACAGCTCACCCGTCCCCCTCCCCATATCCTCAAGTCCGTTCTCTAGTAGGTCTATGTCTTTATTCCTGTCTTACCCCTAGGTTCTTCATGACATTTTTTCCCCTGAAATTCCATATATATGTGTTAGCATATGGTATTTCTCTTTCTCTTTCTGACTTACTTCACTCTGTATGACAGACTCTAGGTCTATCCACCTCATTACAAATAGCTCAGTTTCGTTTCTTTTTATGGCTGAGTAATACTCCATTGTATATATGTGCCACATCTTCTTTATCCATTCATCCGATGATGGGCACTTAGGTTGTTTCCATCTCCGGGCTGTTGTAAATAGAGCTGCAATGAACATTTTAGTACATGACTCTTTTTGAATTATGGTTTTCTCAGGGTATATGCCCAGTAGTGGGATTGCTAGGTCATATGGTAGTTCTATTTGTAGTTTTTTAAGGAACCTCCATACTGTTCTCCATAGTGGCTGTACCAATTCACATTCCCACCAGCAGTGCAAGAGTGTTACCTTTTCTCCACACCCTCTCCAGCATTTATTGTTCCTAGTTTTGATGATGGCCATTCTGACTGGTGTGAGATGATCTCTCATTGTAGTTTTGATTTGCATTTCTCTAATGATTAATGATGTTGAGCATTCTTTCATGTGTTTGTTGGCAGTCTGTATATCTTCTTTGGAGAAATGTCTATTTAGGTCTTCTGCCCATTTTTGGATTGGGTTGTTTGTTTTTTTGTTATTGAGCTATATGAGCTGCTTGTAAATTTTGGAAATTAATCCTTTGTCAGTTGCTTCATTTGCAAATATTTTCTCCCATTCTGAGGGTTGTCTTTTGGTCTTGTTTATGGTTTCCTTTGCTGTGCAAAAGCTTTTAAGTTTCATTAGGTCCCATTTGTTTATTTTTGTTTTTATTTCCATTTCTCTAGGAGGTGGGTCAAAAAGGATCTTGCTGTGATTTATGTCAGAGTGTTCTGCCTATGTTTTCCTCTAAGAGTTTGATAGTTTCTGGCCTTACATTTAGGTCTTTAATCCATTTTGAGCTTATTTTTGTGTATGGTGTTAGGGAGTGATCTAATCTCATACCTGTCCAGTTTTCCCAGCACCACTTATTGAAGAGGCTGTCCTTTCTCCACTGTACATTCCTGCCTCCTTTATCAAAGATAAGGTAACCATATGTGTGTGGGTTTATCTCTGGGCTTTCTATCCTGTTCCATTGATCTATCTTTCTGTTTTTGTGCCAGTACCATGCTGTCTTGATTACTGTAGCTTTGTAGTATAGTCTGAAGTCAGGAAGCCTGATTCATGCAGCTCCATTTTTCGTTCTCAAGATTGCTTTGGCTATTCGGGGTCTTTTGTGTTTCCATACAGATGGTGAAATTTTTTGTTCCAGTTCTGTGAAAAATGCCAGTGGTAGTTTGATAGGGATTGCATTGAATCTGTAGATTGCTTTGGGTAGTAGAGTCATTTTCACAATGTTGATTCTTCCAATCCAAGAACATGGTATATCTCTCCATCTATTTGTATCATCTTTAATTTCTTTCATCAGTGTCTTATAATTTTCTGCATACAGGTCTTTTGTCTCCTTTGGTAGGTTTATTCCTAGATATTTTATTTTTTTGTTGCAGTGGTAAATGGGAGTGTTTTCTTGATTTCACGTTCAGATTTTTCATCATTAGTGTATAGGAATGCCAGAGATTTCTGTGCATTAATTTTGTATCCTGCAAATTTACCAGATTCATTGATTAGCTCTAGTAGTTTTCTGGTAGCATCTTTAGGATTCTCTATGTATAGTATCATGTCATCTGCAAACAGTGACAGCTTTACTTCTTCTTTTCCGATTTGGATTCCTTTTATTTTCTTTTCTTCTCTGATTGCTGTGGCTAAAACTTCCAAAACTATGTTGAATAAGAGTGGTGAGAGTGGGCAACCTAGTCTTATTCCTGATCTTAGTGGAAATGGTTTCAGTTTTTCACCATTGAGGATGATGTTGGCTGCGGGTTTGTCATATATGGCCTTTATTATGTTGAGGAAATTTCCCTCTATGCCTACTTTCTGCAGGGTTTTTATCATAAATGGGTGTTGAATTTTTCAAAAGCTTTCTCTGCATCTGTTGAGATGATCATATGGTTTTTCTCCTTCAGTTTGTTAATATGGTTTATCACATTGATTGATTTGCGTATATTGAAGAATCCTTGCATTCCTGGAATAAACCCCACTTGATCATGGTGTATTATCCTTTTAATGTGCTGTTGGATTCTGTTTGCTAGTATTTTGTTGAGGATGTTTGCATCTATGTTGATCAGTGATATTGGCCTGTAGTTTTCCTTCTTTGTGACATCCTTGTCTGGTTTAGGTATCAAGGTGATGGTGGCCTCATAGAATGAGTTTGGGAGTGTTCCTCCCTCTGCTATATTTCGGAAGAGTTTGAGAAGGATAGGTGTTAGCTCTTCTCTAAATGTTTGATAGAATTCGCCTGTGAAGCCATCTGGTCCTGGGCTTTTGTTTGTTGGAAGATTTTTAACCACAGTTTCAATTTCAGTGCTTGTGATTGGTCTGTTCATATTTTCTATTTCTTCTTGATTCAGTCTTGGCAGGTTGTGCATTTCTAAGAATTTGTCCATTTCTTCCAGGTTGTCCATTTTATTGGCATAGAGTTGCTTGTAGTAATCTCTCATGATCTTTTGTATTTCTGCAGTGTCAGTTTTTACTTCTCCTTTTTCATTTCTAATTCTATTGATTTGAGTCTTCTCCCTTTTTTTCTTGATGTGTCTGGCTAATGGTTTATCTATTTTGTTTATCTTCTCAAAGAACCAGCTTTTAGTTTTATTGATCTTTGCTATCATTTCCTTCATTTCTTTTTCATTTATTTCTGATCTGATTTTTATGATTTCTTTCCTTCTGCTAACTTTGGGGTTTTTTTGTTCTTCTTTCTCTAATTGCTTTAGGTGCAAGGTTAGTTTGTTTATTCGAGATGTTTCCTGTTTCTTGAGGTAGGCTTGTATTGCTATAAACTTCCCTCTTAGAACTGCTTTTGCTGCATCCCATAGGTTTTGGGTCGTCGTGTCTCCATTGTCATTTGTTTCTAGGTATTTTTTTAGTTCCTCTTTGATTTCTTCAGCGATCACTTCGTTATTAAGTAGTGTATTGTTTAGCCTCGATGTGTTTGTATTTTTTACAGATCTTTTCCTGTTATTGATATCTAGTCTCATAGCATTGTGGTTGGAAAAGATCCTTGATACAATTTCAATTTTCTTAAATTTACCAAGGCTTGATTTGTGACCCAAGATATGATGTATCCTGGAGAATGTTCCATGAGCACTTGAGAAAAATGTGTATTCTGTTGTTTTTGGATGGAATGTCCTATAAATATCAATTAAGTCCATCTTGTTTAATGTATCATTTAAAGCTTGTGTTTCCTTATTTATTTTCAGTTTTGATGATCTCTGTCCATTGGTGAAAGTGGGGTGTTAAAGTCCCCTACTATGATTGTGTTACTGTCGATTTCCCCTTTTATGGCTGTTAGTATTTGACTTATGTATTGAGGTGCTCCTATGTTGGGTGCATAAATATTTACAATTCTTATATCTTCTTCTTGGATCGATCTCTTGATCATTATGTAGTGTCCTTCTTTGTCTCTTCTAATAGTCTTTATTTTAAAGTCTATTTTGTCTCATATGAGAACTGCTACTCCAGCTTTCTTTTGGTTTCCATTTGCATGGAATATCTTTCTCCATCCCCTTACTTTCAGTCTGTATGTGTCTCTAGGTCTGAAGTGGGTCTCTTGTAGACAGCATATATATGGGTCTTGTTTTTGTATCCATTCAGCCAATCTGTGTCTTTTGGTGGGAGCATTTAGTCCGTTTACATTTAACGTAATTATCAATATGTATTTTCCTATTCCCATTTTCTAAATTCTTTTGGGTTCATTATTGTAGGTCTTTTCCTTCTCTTGTGTTTCTTGCCTAGAGAAGTTCCTTTAGCATTTGTTGTAAAGCTGGTTTGGTGGTGCTGAACTCTCTCAGCCTTTGCTTGTCTGTAAAGGTTTTAATTTCTCCATCAAATCTGAATGAGATCCTTGCTGGGTAGAGTAATCTTGGTTGCAGGTTTTTCTCCTTCATCACTTTAAATATGTCCTGCCAGTCCCTTCTGGCTTGCAGAGTATCTGCTGAAAGATCAGCTGTTAACCTTATGGGGATTCCCTTGTGTGTTATTTGTTGTTTTTCCCTTGCTGCTTTTAATATGCTTTCTTTGTATTTAATTTTTGACAGTTTGATTAATATGTGTCTTGGCGTATTTCTCCTTGGATTTATCCTGTATGGGACTCTCTGTGCTTCCTGGACTTGATTAACTATTTCCTTTCCCATATTAGGGAAGTTTTCAACTATAATCTCTTCAAATATTTTCTCAGTCCCTTTCTTTTTCTCTTCCTCTTCTGGAACCCCTATAATTCGAATGTTGGTGTGTTTAATGTTGTCCCAGAGGTCTCTGAGACTGTCCTCAGTTCTCTTCATTCTTTTTTCTTTATTCTGCTCTGCAGTAGTTATTTCCACTATTTTATCTTCCAGGTCACTTATCCGTTCCTCTGCCTCAGTTATTCTGCTGTTGATCCCATCTAGAGTATTTTAAATTTCATTTATTGTGTTGTTCATCGTTGCTTGTTTCATCTTTAGTTCTTCTAGGTCCTTGTTAAATGTTTCTTGCATTTTGTCTATTCTGTTTCCAAGATTTTGGATCATCTTTACTGTCATTACTCTGAATTCTTTTTCATGTAGACTGCCTATTTCCTCTTCATTTGTTAGGTCTGGTGGGTTTTTATCTTGCTCCTTCATCTGCTGTGTGTTTTTCTGTCTTCTCATTTTGCTTATCTTACTGTGTTTGGGGTCTCCTTTTTGCAGACTGCCTGTTCGTAGTTCCCGCTGTTTTTGATGTCTGTCTCCAGTGGCTAAGGTTGGTTCAGTGGGTTGTGTAGGCTTCCTGGTGGAGGGCACTAGTGCCTGTGTTCTGGTGGATGAGGCTGGATCTTATCTCTCTGGTGGGCAGGTCCATGTTTGGTGGTGTGTTTTGGGATGTCTGTGGACTTATTATGATTTTAGGCAGCCTCTCTGTTAATGGGTGGGGTTGTGTTCCTGTTTTGCTAGTTGTTTGGCATAGGGTTTCCAGCACTGTAGCTTGCTGGTCGTTGAGTGAAGTTGGGTGCTGGTGTTGAGATGGAGATCTCTGGGAGATTTTCGCCATTTGATATTACGTGGAGCTGGGAGGTCTCTTGTTGACCAGTGTCTTGAATTTGGCTCTCCCACCTCAGAGGCACAGCACTGACTCCTGGCTGCAGCACCAAGACCCTGTCATCCACACGGCTCAGAATAAAAGGGAGAAAAAGTAGAGAGAAAGAATTAGTAGAAGTAGGAAGGAAGGAAGGAAGGAAAGAAAAGAAGGAAAGAAAGAAAGGAGGGAGGGAGGGACGGTGGGAGGAAGGAAGGAAGGAAGAAAGATAAAGTAAAATAAAGTAAAATATAATAAAGTTATTAAATTTAAACATATTAAGAAGAAGAAAAAAAGGACGGATAGAACCCTGGGACAAATGGTGGAAGCAAAGCTATACAGACAAAATCTCACACAGAAGCATACACATACACACTCACAAAAAGAGGAAAAGGGGAAAAAATCATAATCTTGCTCTCAACGTCCACCTCCTTAATTTGGGATGATTCGTTGTGTATACATGTATTCCACAGATGCAGGGTACATCTAGTTGATTGTGGAGCTTTAATCCGTTGCTTCTGAGGCTGCTGGGAGAGATTTCCCTCTTTCTTCTTTGTTCTCACAGCTCCCAGGGCTCAGCTTTGGATTTGGCCCCGCCTCTGCGTGTAGGTCGCTGGAGGGCGTCTGTTCTTCACTCAGACGCTCAGACAGGACGGGGTTAAAGGAGCCACTGATTCGTGGGCTCTGGCTCAGTCAGGCCGGGGGGGAGGGAGGGGCACGATGCGGGGCGAGCCTGCGGCGGCAGAGGCCAGCGTGACATTGCACCAGCCTGAGGCACGCCGTGCATTCTCCCGGGGAAATTGTCCATGGATCCCGGGACCCTGGCAGTGGCGGGCTGCACAGGCTCCCCGGAAGGGGGGTGTGGATAGTGACCTGTGCTCGCACACAGGCTTCTTGGTGGCGGCAGCAGCAGCCTTAGCGTCTCATGTCTGTCTCTGGGGTCCGCACTTTTAGCTGCGGCTCGCGCCCGTCTCTGGAGCTCCTTTAAGCGGCGTTCTTAATCCCCTCTCCTCGCGCACCAGGAAACAAAGAGGAAAGAAAAGTCTCTTGCCTCTTCGGCAGCTCCAGACCTTTTCCTGGACTCCCTCCCGGCTAGCCGTGGCGCACTAACCCCTTCAGGCTGTGTTCACTCCGCCAACCCCAGTCCTCTCCCGGGGCTCTGACCGAAGCCTGAGCCTCAGCTCCCAGCCCCACCCGCCCCGGTGGGTGAGCAGACAAGCCTCTTGAGCTGGTGATTGCCGGTCGGCACCGATCCTCTGTGCTGGAATCTCCCCGCTTTGCCCTCTGCACCCCTGTTGCTGCGCTCTCTTCCATGGCTCTGAAGCTGCCCCCCTCTGCCACCCGCAGTCTCCACCCGTGAAGGGGCTTCCTAGTGTGTGGAAACCTTTCCTCCTTCACAGCTCCCTCCCACTGGTGCAGGTACCATCCCTATTCTTTTGTCTCTGTTTATTCATTTTTCTTTTGCCCTACCCAGGTACGTAGGGGGTTTCTTGCCTTTTGGGAGGTCTGAGGTCTTCTGCCAGCGTTCAGTAGGTGTTCTGTAGGAGCTGTTCCACATGTAGATGTATTTCTGGTGTATCTGTGGGGAGGAAGGTGATCTCCGCGTCCTACTCTTCCGCCATCTTCCCCTTGTCTCCAGTGTTGACTTTTGTCAAAAGCTTTTTCTGCATCTGTTAAGATGATCATATGGTTTTTATTCTTCAGTTTGTTAATATGGTGTATCACACTGATTGATTTGTGGATATTGAAGAATCCTTGCATCCTTGGGATAAATCCCACTTGATCATGGTGTATGGTTTGCTAGTATTTTGTTGAGGTTTTTTGCATCCATGTTTATCAGTGATGCTGGCCTGTAATTTTCTTCTTTTGGTGGTATCTTTGTCTGGTTTTGGTATCAGGTTGATGGTGGCCTCATAGAATGAGTTGGAGAGTGTTCCTTCCTCTGCAGTTTTTTGGAACAGTTTCAGAAGGGTAGGTGTTAACTCTGCTCTGAATGTTTGGTGGAATTCACTGTGCAGCCATCTGATCCTGGACTTTTGTTTGTTGGGAGTTTTTTAATCACAGTTTCAATTTCAGTACTTTTGATTGGTCTGTTCATATTTTCTATTTCTTCCTGGTTCAGTCTTGGGAGATTGAACCTTTCTAAGAATTTGCCCATTTCTTCCAGGTTGTCCACTTTATTGGCATACAGTTGGTTTGCAGTAGTCTCTTATGATCCTTTGTATTTTTGTGGTGTCCGTTGTAACTTCTCCTTTTTCATTTCTAATTTTATTGATTTGAACCCTCTCCCTTTTTGATGAGACTGGCTATAGGTTTATCAATTTTGTTTATCTTTTCCGATAACCAGCTTTTAGCTTCACTGATCTTTTCTGTTATTTTCTTCATCTCTATTTCATTTATTTCTGCTCTGATCTTTATGATTTCTTTTCGTCTGCTAACTTTGGGTTTTGTTTGTTCTTTATTTGCTCTAATTGCTTTAGGTGTAGGGTTAAGTTTTCATTTGAAGTTTTTCTTATTTCCTGAGGTAAGATTGTATTGCTATAAAATTCCCTCTTAGAACTGCTTTTGTTGCGTCCCATAGGTTTTGGATTGTTGTGCTTTTGTTTTCATTTGTCTCTAGATATTTTTGATTTTCTCTTTCATTTCTTCAGTGATCCATTGGTTGTTTAATAGCATATTGTTTAGTCTCCATGTGTTTGTGTTTTTTACAGTTCTTTTTCTTGGAGTCGATTTCTAATCTCATAGCATTGTGCTCGGAAAAGATGCTTTATACAATTTCAGTTATCTTAAATTCACCGAGGCTTGCTTTGTGGCCAAGCATGTGGTCAGTCCTGGAGAATGTTCCATGTGCACATGAGAAAAATGTGTATTCTGATGCTTTTGGATGGAATGCTCTCTAAATATCAATTAAGTCCATCTGGTCTAATGTGTCATTTAAGGCCTGTGTTTCCTTATTGCTTTTCTATCTAGATGATCTGTCCATTGCTGAAACAGGGGTGTTAAGGTCTCCCATTATTATTGTGTTACTGTCAATTTCTCCTTTTATGGCTGTTAGCCTGTTAGCCTTATATATTGAGGTGCTCTTATGTTTGGTGCATATATATTTACAATTGTTATATCGTCTTCTTGGATTGTTCCCTTGATCATTACGTAGTGTCCTTTTTTGTCTCTTGTAACATTCTTTTTTTATATAAATTTATTTATTTTATTTATTTTTGGCTGCGTTGGGTCTTCGTTGTTGCACGCAGGCTTTCTCTAGTTGTGGCGATTGGGGGCTACTCTTCGTTGTGGTGTGCAGGCTTCTCATTGCAGTGGCTTTGTCTTGTTGCAGAGCACAGGCTCTAGGTGCACGGGCTTCAGTAGTTGCAGCAGGTGAGTTAGTAGTTGTGGCTTGCGGGCTCTAGAGTGCAGGCTCAGTTGTGGCGCACGGGCTTAGTTGCTCCATGGCACGTGGGATCTTCCCAGACCAGGGCTCAAACCCATGTCCCCTGCATCGCCAGGTGGACTCTTAACCACTGTGCCACCAGGGAAGTCCCTCTTGTAATAGTCTTTTTTTTTTTTTTTTTTTTATTTTATTTTATTTTATTTTTTTGTGGTACGCGTGCCTCTCACTGCTGTGGCCTCTCCCGTTGCGGAGCACAGGCCCCGGACGTGCAGGCCCAGCAGCCACGGCCCATGGGCCCAGCCGCTCCGCGGCATGTGGGATCTTCCCGGACTGGGGCACGAACCCATGTCCCCTGCATCGGCAGGCGGACTCTCAACCACTGCGCCACCGGGGAAGCCCGTAAAGTATTCTTGATTGTAGGTTTTTCCCTTTCATCACTTTAAATATATCGTGCCCCCCCCCGCCCCCCTTGTGGCCTGCACAGTTTCTGCTGCAAAGTCAGGTGATAACCTTATGGGGATTCCCTTGTATGTTATTTGTTGTTTTTCCCTTGTTGCTTTTAATATTTTCTCTTTGTCTTTAATTTTTGTCAGTTTGATTACTATGTGTCTCGGTGTGTTCCTCCTTGGGTTTATCCTGCCTGGGACTCTCTGTGCTTCCTGGACTTGAGTGAGTGTTTCCTTTCTCATGTTAGGGAAGTTTTCAGGTATTACCTCTTCAAATATTTTTTCAGGCCCTTCTCTCTTTCTTCTCCTTCTGAGACCCCTATAATGTGAATGTTGGCACATTTAAAGTTGTCCCAGAGGTCACTTAGACTGTCCTCATTTCTTTGCATTCTTTTTTCTGTTCCATGGCAGTGATTTCCACCATTCTGTCTTCCAGGTCACTTATTCATTCTTCTGCTTCAGTTATTCTGGTATTGGTTCATCTTAGTGTATTTTTCATTTCAGTATTGTACTGTTCATCTTTGTTTGTTTTTTAAATTTTCTGGTTCTTTGTAAACATTTCTTGTATCTCACCAGTCTGTGTCTCCATTTTTTTTCTGAGATCTTGGATCATCTTTTCCGTCATTACTCTGAATTCTTTTTCAGGAAGATTGGCTAGCTCTACCTCACTTAGTTGTTCTTCTGGGGGTTTATCTTGTTCCCTCGTCTGGTGCATATTCCTCTGCCGTCTCATTTTGTCTAACTTGCTGTGTTTGTGGTCTCTATTTCTCAGGCTGCAGGAGTGTAATTCTTCTTGGTTGTGGTGTCTGCCCCCTGGTGGGTAAGGTTGGTCCAGGGGCTTGTGCAGGCTTCCTGGTGGGAGGGACTGGTGCCTGCACTCTGGTGGGTGGGGCTGGGTCTCGTCCCTCAGGTGGGCAGGGGCATGTCTAGAGGCAGTGTGTGGGCTCAGGGTGACTTTAGGCAGCCTGTCTGCTGATGGGTGGGGCCGTGTTCCTGTTTTGCTTGTTGTTTGGCCTGAGGCGTCCCAGCACTGGAGCCTGCAGGCTGTTGGGTGGGGCCAGGTCTCTGCCAAAATGGCGGCCTCCAGGAGCGCTCACACTGATGAATATTCCCAGTACCTCTGTCACCAGTGTCCTTTTCCCCACAGTGAGCCGCACCCAACCCCCGCCTCCCCGAGACACCCTCCAAAACCTGCAGGTAGGTCTGGCCCAGGCTGATACGATGTCACTGCTTTGCCCTGGGTCCCAGCGCACGTGAAGCCTTGTGTGCGCCCTCCAAGAGCAGATTCTGTTTCCTCCAGTCCTGTGGAGCTCCTGCGCTCAAGCCCTGCTGGCCTTCAAAGCCAAAGGCTCTGGGGGCTCCTCCTCCTGATGCGAGACCCCCAGGCTGGGGAGCCTGACATGGGGCTCAGAAGTCTCACTCCTGTGGGAGAACCTCTGCGAAATAATTATTTTCCAGTTTGTGTGTCGCCCCCCCCCCCCAGCAGTCTCGTTGTGGTGGCTTCTGTCTCTGGGTGTAGAATACCTTTTTTTGGTAGTTTCCAGTCTGTTTGGTCAATGGGTTTGTAACTGGTTGTTCAGCAGTTAATTGTGATTTTGGAGTTTTCGTGAGAGGAGATGAGCTCAGGTCCTTCTACTCCACCATCTTGTCTCCAGTCAACTCCTAAATAACTGCTCAGGCATGGGGGGCAGGCGGGGAGCCGCAGGGCCAAGCCAGTGGCCAGGAACCCAGGCTCTAGCGGTGTATTTATTATTAAATTTAAGTCAGCATACTTCGCGTAACATTTAGGCAGTGGCTCCCTGAGCGGTGATCTCAGAAGCTGCACAGCGAGGAGACTTGTGCTCCCAGCACAGGGGTTTTCTTCTCAGGAATGGCAGGCTGCTGGCACGTCCCCTGGGGAGACAGTTTGTTCCCATGTGGTCACCATTGCAGGTTCACGTACTGCCAGGGAGGACGACCAGGCACAGCTCTGTGTATGTGTTGTCATTATGGCACATCAACATTCCCACAAGCACTGGAGGACAAACAGTCAAATCAGGTCAGGACCTGCCCCCAAATTGCCAAACACAGTTAGTAAAGAGAACAAGATCGGTGAGCGACTGGAGTTTTCTCCTTTGCTGAAAAATTTAGAAATCCCTGGATTTTGTAAGCCCGGTTCAGGGAATTTCCTTAATAACTGGATAAGTATTAATTCATCACCTGCTGTGTGGACCACCCTGCCTTAGGTGCCAAGGAAACAGCAAGGGGCAGGACAGATAAAGAGCAGTGTCCTACTAGAAGCTCATCTCCTGGGGGAAGGTAAAGCAGGGCAAGG
The DNA here is from genome assembly GCF_963455315.2 of Globicephala melas. Taxonomy (NCBI): domain Eukaryota; kingdom Metazoa; phylum Chordata; class Mammalia; order Artiodactyla; family Delphinidae; genus Globicephala; species Globicephala melas. The sequence goes on from NC_083317.1 coordinate 144,732,359, forward strand.
GGTCGGTTGTGCAATATCACACAGCAATGAAAAAGGTGCCTGCCCCACCAGCCAGCACGGGGAATCTCCCAGCCGCCACGTGGAGGGAACAGAAGCCAGACTAGACTGTGATTCCATTCACCCAAAGTTCAAATTCAGGCGGAACTAATTGATAGGAACAGAAGTCAAGATAATGGAGCCTCTTGGGGAGGAGGGTTCATCAGGAAAGGCCAAGGGTGCCTGTGGACGCCAGAACCATGGGTGCCGTGATCTGGTGGTGCTCACGCAGGCGCCCACGTGGGGCACGCATCCAGCTGTGTGTGCATCAGGCTGTGCACATGACCCACAGCAAGTGTGTTGTGTTAGTGACCTGTTGCCGTGTGGCAGGCTGCCCCAAACTGAGCCACTTAAAACAGTAGGTGTTACACAGCCCCTGCTGGCCGCGAGCCGGGTGGGTCTGCCAGGGGCTTTCTGAGGCTGCCGTGGCAACGTTGCGGGCCGCCTCATCTGAAGGCCTGACTGGGGCTAGATGGGCCGCTTCTGGGCGGGCTCAGCACACCTGCCCAGCAGGCTGGTGCCACTGGTGACCGGAGGGCCAGGCTCCTGGCCACATGGACCTCCCTGGGGGCTATGTGCACGTCCCGGTGACACGTCCGCCAGCCTCCCCAGGACAGGAGATTGGGGAGAACAGGCACAGGAGGCCATGCCTCCCGTGGCCTTGTGACATGCCCTCACTGCTCTGCATCCTGCCTGCAGGTCAAGTGCTGGTCTAGCCCCCTCTCCAGGGGAGGGGACTGAAGCTCTGCTCCGCAGAGGGGGTAGGAGCAGAGAATGTTTTAAAACCACCACGCGTGTTGTGCCTCAATTTTTATACCAGTGTATTTCCTACTTCGAAAAAAATGAGGTGGAGTGATTGATACAAAGTAATGGTTTTTAGGACACGTGCTCCCTGCTCCCTGCTCCCTGATGAGGTGACATTGAGCTGAGCGAGCCCTGAATATAAGAGCCCCCTGCGTGCAGGCCGGCGGAGAAGCGCGAAAGGCGAGGGAGCAGCCCGCGCACAGGCTTTGGTGCGGGCGGGGGCGGTGCCGCGGGGAGAAGGGGCGGTGCAGGGCCTGGAGAGGACCGCACGCCCGGGGGATGGCTGTGACGCCCAGGCGCCCTGATGACCGTGCTGAGCAGTGGGTCCGGCTGCAGAGGCGGAAGGACAGAAGCGGACGGGGCCGCTGCGCCCCACGCCCCATGCTCCGCGGCCCTGGCAGGCAGTGGGCGACCCTCGGCGTCCCTGGGGGCTGGGGAGAGGCGTCGTGCCCTGAGGAGGGTTAGCCTTGCCCATCGGCGGACTCTGTGTGTCCGCCACGCCCCTCCTTTGGAGGGTCGACCTGGCTGGGCCTGTTTTTACGCATCTCGTGGGGCCCGCATGCTCCTCCTCCCAGACCAAAGCCCCTCCTTTCAAACGAAGGGCGGTTTTTTCTGGAGCAGCGCTTGGCGGCGGCTGCTGGCGTTTGCCTTTAGCGTGACAAGCCGGAGCTCCGAGGTTTGTCCCCGGGGCGGCCTGGCCCAGCCCCAGGCCCTCGCCGCTGGACGCCCGTTTATGCCTGGTTTTGGCTTTGAACTTTGTAGGGCGAGGGGCAACAGGACGGGGTTTCACTGCTTCATCAGAGTCCACGTACTTTGCAGCTTGTGAGGAAAGCCCTGCCACGTGGAATGGGCGCCATGTGCGCTGCCGTCCGGGCTCGGGTTTCGGGGGAGCCGCGGGCGGCCCCTCCACCCCGGCGGGCGCAGCGCCCGTGCACGAAACTGCAGAGGCTTGCTGCCTGTTTGATCCAACCTGGAAGCGTGTGTAGCAGTTCCAAGCCCCTCAACCCCAAGCACGCGGTGACTCCTGCCAAGGCCATGCTCCTGGTGCCTCTCCAGACGCTGAGGGACCTTGGGCCGGGGGTTGGGAGTCTCATGCCAGCACCGTCACGCGTGTGGTCACATGTGTGCTCTTGGGCCTCCGAGGGAGCGAAGGCTTGTGCCCGACGACGTCTGGGTCCCTCTGCTGCTCTGACAGTGGCGTGGCTTCAGGCCCTGTCGGCCACCAAGGTGAAGGGCCACAGGCCGGCCAGAGGGACCCAGAGGGAATGGCTGAGCCCGGGGGAGGGGGCGGCGTCCCTGGACAAGTGTCCGAGAGGTGCAGCTGGTCCCCTCTAGGGAAGGAGTCTCTGTGGTGCTTTGATAACCACGCACATTCACGCCTGGGCTGCCACGGGCCACGCACCAGGCACGCAAAGCCTGAGCGCAGCTCCTGGTTCCGCCCAAGCCCCTACCGTGGAACGCGAAGGCTGTGCGATGTTCTCTCTCCAGGCCACTGGGCACGCGCCGCTGCGAGCCAGGTAGGTCCTGTGAAGAGCCGCCCAGGCTGGGAGCTGCAGAAGGCCCTCGGCAGGGCCAGGGGTCACCTCCCTGACAGGGGCACTCGGGCTTGGGTGGTGGCCTGAGGAGCCCCGAGGCTGGCTGCCGGGAGCAGAGGTGGAGAGCACAGGCCCGAAGCAAGCCATGCCTCCTGGGACTCACGTGACCCAGGACAAGCTGCTGGGGTCTGTGCCCTGCCCGTAGCATGGGGTGACAGTAGCGTCTGCCTCGTGGGTTGATACAGAAGTTAAGTCGCGGTTAGAAGCACCAGGCACGGGCCCCGTGTGGTCGGCGATCCACCCTGCATCAGCTGTTGCTGCACTAGGTGGGGCGTGCTCATGGCCATCTGCTGCTCTCAGACGTCTTCTGACCAGGAAGGCGCAGCAGCAGACCTCATCAGCAGGGCCGCCATGGCCCCCCACGGGGCGTCCACGCTGGAGTCCTGCCTGTCTGCGTCTTCCTAGGGATTGGGGGGACACAGCCACGGTGCGGGGGCATCTGGCCCTTCCCTGCAGTGGCCCGGCCCCTCCCTGGTTGCTGTGGTCCAGTGGCTGTGAGGCTCCTGCACCCACACTGCCCATCAGATTGGAAGAGCTTCCCCACCGGAAGCGTCCTTGCCCCAAACCCCCGGCACTTCCCTGAGACGATGCAAGATTCCGCAGAAATTCTTCTTTCGGGAGCCGTGGTGGGGTCGCAGAGAGCGGGCAGGGCTTTCTCAGGGGGCCACCCGACCCTCTGCCATGCCATGGGACAGGAAGGGCCCCGGACCCGCTGGTGGCAGTGTCCTCTAGGCTGCCGGTCGTGGGGACCACACCCAATCACATGAGCATCTGGGAGAAATTCTCAGCTCCCCCAGCCTGCTGGGTCCAGGCGGAGTGAACTTGTCCAGCAGCTCTGAGGCCTCCTCTGAGGGAGAGTCCAGTGTGGAGGCCCGGTTGGTGCAGCGCCGCGGCTCTGGGCGGATCAGCGCCGCGGGTGCGCAGAGCCCTGACGGGCACTGGGGGTTGAGTGGGCGGTGCAGTGACCGCGGGCCGCAGGGTTACAGACCGAGGGCGTGTCGGGCGGGGCTGGCAGATGTGGCAGGAGGCCCAGGCCGCTTTTCCAGAGAAACCCACCAGACGTCTGGGCTGAGCTGACGGCCACCTCCTGTCCGTGGGCCTGCCCGTGGCTTCCTGCCGGGTGTGCCCGAGCTCCGCCTCTGCCGGCGCCCTGGCAACCTTGCTTGCTCTGCTTCTGCTCTGTGGGTCATGGTCGTCTGGGGCTGCGTGATCAGGGCATCCTAGCGGGAGTCCCACTTGGAATGCATCAGTCAGCCACTCAGCTGTGTGGCGCTGGGCACCCGGCTTAGCCTTTCTGAGCCTCCGGCCCCTCGTCTATAAAATAAGAAACATACTCAGCTCACCGAGTTCTTCACAAGGTTGAATGGAGAGCACGTGTAACTCTTGATATACACCAGGCATTTAATAAGTGGTAAATAGTGGCCTTCTTTTTTGGTAGACTGTAAGCTCTTTAAAAAAAAAAAAAATCTTCCTCTTTTTATAAGCACCTGGCACAGTGCCTGGGACATAAGTAGGTACTCAGTAAATGTTTATTTGAGTCAGATGAATTACTTTTAGCATAAACAGATATTTCTCAAATTCTGTGTCCTATTTATTATCCCCTAAAGAACTTTAGCCATGTTTTGACTTCTGTGGTCTTTTGAGGGAAGAGCTGGAACAGACGTTCACCCCGAAGCGGGGGTGGGCAGAGACTCACGTGCTGCCAGAGCTCCTCGGAAATCTTCCCGTGATTTCCTGCCCTGATCTGATGGAGGCCGCCGGGCCAGGCTTGCTTTGATGATGCAAATGTGGTTGTTTTCTTCCAGATTCTGAGAATCTGCACCAGGTATACCCCAGAGCAAGACACCATGACGTTTTCGGACGGCCTGACCCTGAATCGAACCCAGATGCACAACGCCGGGTTTGGCCCCCTGACCGACCTCGTGTTCACCTTTGCCGGCCAGCTTCTGCCTCTGGAGATGGACGACACGGAGACAGGCCTTCTCAGCGCCATCTGCTTGATCTGTGGAGGTACCACCACCTAGAAAACCCTCGTGGAGGGTCCGTGAAGAGCAACTCACACTTGTAATTTATGGGAAATTCCTCATCTCCACTTTGGATTTATTTTGCATGGAAAAGGACATGTGGATAAAGCCGGCCATGCATGCTTAGAGTTCGTTGCATTTTTCAATATTTTTGTTAGTTAAATAAAGGCATTTGGGGTTTTTCTGCTCTGAAATCCCAAAATGCTATTTCTCCAGTTACCACAGGTGCTTTTTTAAAGGTAGGATTAGACTGTTGTAACATAAGTTGCCCCGGGATATTTTTAGGAGAGCCAAGGAACTTGCATGTGCTGTTTGCTCTTCAGGGGCTGGGATCACAAGTCATTGTGTTGGCCCCCTACCATCCTTGGGAGGTCTCGGGTGAAATATGGTTCTTCTTTGTAGTGATCCCTCCTGGCTCACGGGAGGCCGAATCACGTGTGGTTAACGAGTTAACTGGCATCAAGTAGGGGGCTGATTGACTTTGCCTTTTTAACCATCCTGCTCAAGGTTTCCTTTAATTCAGTTCAGTAGTGACACCTCCTGGTCACGAGAAGTAATGCTCTGCCGGGGACAAAAGCAACCAGCCTTCGAAGAAAATGTGGACATTTTCAAGTATCACTGCTTAAGGCAGTTGCACACATCTTCAGATTTGCTTATGTGATTGAATCATCAAATTAATACGGTTACGATATAGTGGAACCAAGGAGGGAGGGGAACTGGGCAGAAACTCTAGCCTGCAAATGCGTAACTCTTTCTGTCCTGATACTGATTGTTTAATACCTTACTCCTGGAATCTAGACCGTCAGGACCTTGAGGAACCAACAAAAGTAGATAAGCTACAAGAACCATTGCTGGAAGCACTAAAAATTTATATCAGAAAGAGACGACCCAGCAAGCCTCACATGTTTCCAAAGATCCTCATGAAAATCACAGATCTCCGCAGCATCAGTGCTAAAGGTATGTCCGCCACGCTGCACTCACTCACCCACCAGGTGGACTTGCGGTCCTGACCACAGTGTATTGCTTTTTAAAACCCTGTGTTTTAATTGCGGGTGTTTGATAGTAGCTGCCTTTTCGCTATTATTATTCTGGAATTCATTTCTCATTGGAATCAAAAGGAATTAAATAGTACCTGCCCTTAAAAACAGTAAAACCTCATGTCTTACCCTACTCGGTGATCTCAGTAGATTAGGAGAGCTTTAAAATTCAGATGACTCAGTGAGTGATTAGAAAAACTGTTTCCAAGAGAGCATACTATATGACCGGCATTTTAATTTTCTCGTTTTGTACATTTCATTCCAGCTTCCCATACATGCTCTGGTTTGTGTAAACTTGATTCCAGTTTTTCCTGAACACCCAAACCTCAAGAAAAAATGAGTAGTGCTTAGGGTGACCGTGACTGGTTACATCAGTCTAGCCGTTGTTCTCTCGGTGTGTAGGCAGATTTAACTTCTGCACCTCTAAGCAAAGGGATTCTTGCCTTCCTGAGAGGTGTAACTATTTTTTGCCTAGTGATTTCCAGTTAATATGGCAACTGGAGCAATTACAGAAGTGCCTGGAGCCACATGGCAGCTGAGTGTGAGAGCAGGACGTGCGGTTGTCACTCCCCTTCCCTGAAGGCCTGGTGAGCCAGGGAACAAACTCGACATTTCAGGAAGTGCCTAGAAGCACAGCGAACGTGTTTGACAAGGAGTTTCAATTCCTGAGCTCCTTCTAAGAGTGAGACCCTGAGTTCATCCCTAGCCTGGGATTAAGTGTAGAAGTCACCAGTCTTGACCACTGTCAGTCATTGTGACGTCTCTGATTTTATTTTTTAATATTTTTATTGGAGTAGAATTGCTTTACAATGGTGTGTTAGTTGCTGCTGTATAACAAAGTGAATCAGCTCTACGTATACATATATCCCCATATCCCCTCCGTCTCTGATTTTAAATCCGCGAGGCTGTGGAACTTCATACTGCCCCTCCCCGTACCTAGCTGGACAGTGCTAACAGAGCGGACACGTTCTGTAACCCGCATCGTCCAGTGGCCCCCAGCCACACGTGGCTCTCAGGCCCTTGAGATGGGGCTGATGCGGCCGAGGCACGCTTTTCCTTCGGGAGTTAACCTAGCAGGTGTAAACACTCGCGTGTACATAGCGGCCGCCCTCCTGGGCAGCACGGTGCTACATCGAGTGGGTGATCTCGTTCGCCACACGTCTGTTTCTCAAGTCCCTGCCTGCACTTGTGGGGAACTGCTCTCCTTTCACCATCTCTCTTCAAGATATACTCTTTCTGGTCTCTTACCAGGAGCTTCTCTTTGCAAATTTGTCGAGTAAATATATACTGATACTGTTTCCTAAAACTGATAGAGGTGTGGAGTTGTCACATTTAAGTATGTCAGCCTATCTCTGCTGTTCTTCTACAGATGAAGTGGAAATGTTTTAATGGTGTCAAATTAGGAGAGCCTCTGGGAGGCCCTGGCAGCACGGTTTTCACCCACCGTTGTTAAAGTAGATGAAAGTTGATTTCCCTGGTTATCACCTTGACTCCGTATCTCTACCAGATTTCTCTGATCTCTTTTGAAAAGGTGCAGAACGTGTAATTACCTTGAAAATGGAAATTCCTGGCTCGATGCCCCCTCTCATTCAGGAAATGCTGGAGAATTCTGAAGGACATGAACCCTTGACCCCAAGCTCGAGTGGGAACACAGCAGAGCACAGTCCCAGCACCTCGCCCAGCTCCGTGGAGAACAGCGGTGTCGGTCAGTCACCACTGCTGCAATAAGACACTTTCTAGCCACTTCCAACATTCCCCAGTACCTTCACTCCTGGGATTTAAAATGCAAGGAAAAAACATTTTTACTGCTGCTTAGTTTTTGGACTGAAAATATATTCAAACTCAAGAAGGACCAAGAAGTTTTCGTATGTATCAGTATATACCCCTCACTGTCTAACTTACCTAGAAGTACAAACTTTTTAAATTCTAAAAATCAATCAGCCATTTCATGCAACCGAAAACCAGTTAAAAGCTTCTATTCTCCTCTGTGAACACTCAAGATTGCATGGCAAAGACCCAGTCAAAATGACTTACCCCTGGTTAAGTTTCTGAAGACTCTGTACATACAGAAGTATGGCTCTGTTCTCTCTCTCCTATACGTTTGGTGCTTTCCTTTTGTCTTGCATACTCCAAATAACCAAGACACCAAGGTTATGGAACCGATTACTGTACATGTCCAGTTAAGAAAGGGTCAAAAAGATAACTTTCTTGCCTTCGCAGATCAAGACGTCGAGGTAAGGAAATGGGACTGTCGTACAGTGTGGCAAGATAAGGCTAAAGGTGTTCTACTTTAGTTAGTGTAGAAGCTTGTCCTTGCTCTCTGGATGCTCTCAGACCGCATCTTTCCTTTCATGTTGCCCAGTGAAGTATACGACAAATTCACTGCACTAGCAGAAGAGAATTCTGTATCAGTGTAACTGCCAGTTCAGGTATCAAATGTCATTTGTTCAATTGTGGATGTCACTTTAAATTAAAGGTGGTTTATTACTTGTTTAATGACATAACAACTACACAATTTTCTTTTAAAAGATGATACATTTTTACAGTAATGATAGCCTCCAAGGCAGAAACACTTTTCAGTGTTAATATAAGTTTTTGTTTACCTATTCACAAGCCATTAGGGAGGTTTCATGGGATAATGACGGGCTGGTCTCTCACCTGCACCGTGTAACTAACTCTGTATCCTTCCTGATTCCCGCTTGTTACTGGGGGAATTTGCGTTGCCTCCCCAAAGTCACCGGCAGAGAATCTGCGTCCTCTGGCCTGGTCCAGTCACTACGAACAGAGTGGAGGCTGGGGTGGAGTGGTTAACAGACCCAAGTGTCTGTCAGTTTCTTAGTTCTCATTTAAGCACTAGTGGAAAAAAATTTTCTTTTGATATATTAGCAAGTCTGTGATGTACTTTCACTGGCTCTGTTTGTACATTGAAATTGTTTAACAATGCTTCTTTCTATGTTCATATACTGTTTACCTTTTTCCATGGAGTCTCCTGGCAAAGAATAAAATATATTTATTTTAAAGGTGTACGAGAGCTTTTACTGCACGTTCACCTTCAGTAAAGAGACGGAGAACACAGTTCCATTTTTAATGTTTAAATTTCATTTCAAAAAGCAGGTCTGTAGTCTGCAATCAATCATGACAATTAAAATCTGTGCTAATGCACGACAGTCTATAACAATTCTACAAGCCAATCAGACAGTACATGACATTTCAATGAGTAAAAAAGAGCATAAAACTGTATGTGTAAGAACAAAATGTTAAAAGGCCTACCACAATAATAAAAAACCGTCAATTACATCGTCACATTAAAATAAGCCAGATGTACAAAAGTCTTGAGACAGAAAAGACAAAAGGGACAACACAAGTTATCTGCTGAAAACTGTTTTCTGTGCTCTGTGGGCACCTAATTAAACATCACAAAATCAACATCTTCTTCTTCATCAGACTCTGCAAAATATTTTACTTCTTTCCTAGCCCGACCGGTCCGCGGCAGAGAAGGTGGTTCAGAAGTGAAGTCTGATGGGAAGATGTCCACATCTGAATCCTGATCGAAAGATGTTTTCTTCGGTTTCTAGACATTTTTTTTTTTAAAGAGATTTAAAACCCCGAAGTTGGGGGGGGGGGAGAAAAAAAGACTAGTGTTAAAGAGAATTATTATTCCTTACACGTCACTTATATTTGGGAAATACTACCAGCAGTGGTTCTTTTAAAAGCAGAACTGTAATGCTAACTTAAGTGTGAAGCCAGTTACCTAATCATTTTCACGAAGGGCTAATGTGCCACCTTGGTGATCTCATGATACCACCATTACTTATTTAAGACTTATGGACAGTATGTGTAGTGCACGCAGTAAGCGTTTATAAAAGGCAGAGGAAGGTCACCAGGATGGGCCACAGTCACAGCAGATGACTGGATGGAAAACGTCAGTGTGGAGAGCACCACGGAGCTAGAGTCATCTGTTCGTGTTTTTTTAAGTTTTAAAAGGAAGGGGGAGAAAGAAAAAAGGGTGGCATTTGATGTTATTAATTTACCTTAAAGAGACAGTATACTGCTGGAGAAGGGTCAAATTGGGAAAAGTAGCCACAGTCAAATGAATTCAAGTTAAAAAGAATCAAATCAGTCCTGGTCAAATAAATTCGAGTTCAAAAGAAATAGCCTTAATTTGGTCTGGAAAGTAATACTTTAGGGTAGCATGTAACTTCTGCCACTGCAGGCCGTGGAAGACTCGAGCAGGCTGATTTATGCCGCCCTTTATCCAAGAGGTGGTCCCGATTATATAAATTTTACATGTGGATAATTTTTTAACCATATACAAGCCCCCTATGGAGAAGACATACTAGGTTTAAATCTGTTACAAGACATTACAGTAACAAGCGAACTAAGCCAATTATATAACATTCTTAAAACTGTGCATTAAAAAGATGCTGCTAATTACCTTGCTTGTTGTTCTAGAGGTTTTCCTGCCAGGGTTATAATCACCTTCGTTTTCAGAGCCAGATGCTTTCCTCTTCTTTGCCCCTCGGCCTTTACCTTAAAATGATACAAAGGGGTTTTTCTCCCAAGGTTAATCAGTGCAATATAAAAAGTGTCAAAGCATTATACTTTCACTTCTTTGGCATGCCCAGTTGGTACTGCAATCCTGATCTCTTACTGTGATTAACATAGAAACAGTGTGTCAGCATCATTTCGGTTCTGGGGTTGACATGAGTAAGGAGTATTTCACCAATACATTTAAATTAGTTGGAAAGTGCTGGTGACAAACTTTAATGACCAAACCCCTAATGCATAAAAGAAACCTTGGCATTTTGCACAGGTGGTACTTGGCCTGAAAAGAAAATCTCTTAGAAGAGAATTTGTTAAATTGTATGCGATGAAAAAAATTAGTTTCTAATTTGTCATAGACCAATACTTCTAAAAATATAGCATGAATTACTAGAAAAGCAAGACATACTTTCTTATTAGCACACATTGTAGAGGTCTGGATGCTTACTGTAACCTCTCCTGCCACACAGCAGTGACAGCCAGTTGCATATCCCATTTTAAGTAGCACAGCCCGCCCTACACTAAACTCCCCAGTATTAATCACAAGACCATCTGTCAAATCCATATTCCTTCTCAGACTAGAGTCACCCCATGCGGCCTATTTTTTTTTCATCTACCTAATCTTGCATGTTCATCACTGGAGGAGGAAGGGGAGAAGGTAACATGTAAACGGTCACCAAACGTTCTCCATCCTACAGTGATGCCAGAGAAAGAGAAAAAGTAAGCGGCAATTCTAAATTTTTTAAACTTAAAGAGCTATGACTAACTGATTGTACTAGTAAGAAAAGATAGCCTAAATGGTCTTGGGATGTCATACTTGATCAAATGAATCAATGAGATGGCACTATTGAATTTATAAAGGTTTCAAACCATGCACTGCCTAAGTACCAACCTCCCTAGTCACTGTTTCTTTTCTGCCCCTTCGGTTTGCTGTAGGTCTGTATCTCCTTAACCCAACCAATGCTTTAAGAAAGAAACACGTTGATGAGAGTATCTATCAGTTGGACAAAAGACTGAACAACTACCCTTAGAGAAATCATGTCTTACATATTTTTTTAAGCATCTTTAAGGACTTCGTAGATTCCAGAGGCAAAGAGGAGAGAGCAGCGAGAGGACCTGGTGCTGTGCCCTTGCGGGGGCCCTGAGGACAGCTGTTTCAGCTCCCACATGAAGACAGGGCTCTGGTCTAAGGGTCCCCGCTCCAGCCTCCGCCAAGGAGTCTCACACTTTAATGAGGACCCCCCACTGCCTTTTATAACCACTTCCAGGGAGTCCGCTGCAGGGGGTCTCTGAACCATTCTTTGGTAGCAAGTTGCTGACTTACTTGACCTCTTTGAGTCTCAGTTTCTTGATTTGTAAACAAAGTGGATTAAATTGCTGTATTTCCTTTGGACTCTAATTCAGCACTGATTCTTAGAACATTGCTTACTGAGGAGTGAAACAATTTAAAATAAAATAGGTACCCAGTCTCTAAATTCAGTTAGTAGAAGAGACTAAACACTTGCCACATGGAATATGCTAGAGGGTTATACAAAGATAATCCTCACCTTTGGGTGCTGTTGTCTTCTTTGGAACGCCGAATTCAGAATCCGAGTCAGAGTTTACAGTCTCTACTTTCTTCTGTTTGGGAGTTCTCTTGGGCTTGGGGGCTGTATCTAAAGATGGTTTTCCTATTAAGCAAATTTCCATTTCATAGATCAATGTGATATTCTTACAACAATTCAAGCTGGAGTGAGTCCTATAACGATGGAATTTCTTACTGCTGATATGAAATTGAGTAGCCTTAAATAATGTAATGATTTCTCTCCGTTTGGTGCCAGTGTAAAGGCAAACAACTGCTCATAGGTGACAAAATGGTTTTTATTTAATTTTTCATAATTTGCCTTTTGATAATTCAATTGAGAAATTTAAATTAACAAGGGCCATTAAAATGAATGAAGCAATAACTTTTAAAAAGCAGTAGTAAAAAGACATTAATGATAATGCCAAGTATAACCACATGTTAAGTTCTAACTTTTAAAATGTTTTAGAGAAAAAAAAATTATGGGACCCTCAAATACCATGAATAGAAACTTCACTTCCATTCAGAGGTTGAAATCAGACTTGGTACTTTTATGTGAAAAGAAACATGAAAATTCTAGGTAAGTGGATAATAGATCCAAAGGCCTTTATTTTGATGAATTTTGTTTTTAAAAACCTTGCTTCATTTACAGTCTATGAAAATTGATAAATCAGCCTTTACTTGTGTGATTAGTAAAACCTAATTTGAAAAAAAAAGAACGTACTGAATTAACCACACTTTTCTATTAAAAACACCCACGCTCCTTATATGGAAAACGTGATCGCGATCCAATACACGGCGCTCAAGGTGAGGCCCCTTGTTGGAACAGCAGGAGCGGCCTGCAGGCTCTGTGGGCTTTCCTACCGCTAGAGCCACGGGGCAGCCCCGGCGGGAGTGCGGGCTCCACACGTGGGGAGGTGCAGTGACGACCCTTTCTCCTGGGACGTTTCCAGGCCTGCAGTGTTAGGTGGCACTGGTGACGCTACCGGGCGGGTGTAGGTCAGGTACGTGCGTCCTCTGAGCCCGTCTGCTGTGAAGCACTGGAGCCACAGGACGGGAGTGGCTGCGCGTGCTGGCCTTTCAGTTAATGCTAAGCTAACTCGTTAGGTCTAATGGGGGTGAACAGCCTGATGAAGGAAACGGGCTGACACGTTCAGAGAGGGAAAGGGCTCCCCAGTTTTCAGGGTGGTTGTAAGATGCTCATATCAAGATGCTAAAAAGATGCTTAAAGGGGAATTACAGGGCCCGTCTCAGTTTGCGTTCTCTAGAAGCAGACCCCACCTGATCCTAACGAAAAAACTCAAGTTAGGAGTGCCCACTTGGGAGGTACAGGAAGGCAGTGCAGAACGAGACAGTGAAGAGAGGGCTGGGTAATGGGAGGGTGTCGAGCTGTCATCACTCTGGAAGCTTCACCGCGTGAGGAAGCGGAGAGCTGGCATGAAACCCGAGCGAGCTAACCTGAGGGGCACGAACCCTGAGAGACGTGCAGACCAGCTTTCCTCAGTCACGGGTAAAGGGTGGCGGGCACAGCAACAGAGAAAGTCCTCAGTAGAGAAAGACAGACCATGGCCAGGGCGGGGCTAGAGGCTGGAGGGCCGGGGCTAGAGGCTGGAGGGCCAACCAATTTCTCACCACCGCCCCAGTGTGTCCAGAACAGCAGGGGCTTTTACTGTTGTTCTGCTGCATGCAGTACATGTGTGTCTACAACGGTGGGTGTCTGTTGTGCGCTTCTAAGATCCTGAAGGGACATTCCATACTGTTGATTTACTTGCTGGGTAAGTGGTGATTCTCTTTTAAACCCAAAGCACTAACACTGACCTCCTTCAAGGTGTGTGCCTCAGTACCAGTAACAGATTCATGAATCAACTCCAATCAACTTATTCATAAACAATCTAAGGTTACGGAAAAGAAAGCTGCATGACTCACAAACAACAAGAGGCCCAGACTGAGCTGAGCGACGGCTCCCAGGAGGAGTTAGGCATGGCCTACACAGCTGAGGCGGGCAACTGCTATCAGCACAAACTCTCAGCCTACTTCACAACCCAACAACTAACTACAGCACAGCTTTACCAGAAAGCTGTCTTTCCATATCAATGCATGGGGTTATAATTACAGCAGCTTTAAAATGAAGTCTTACAGACATCTGAATAATTACCTCACACGGTTAGAAAACAAGAGGGATTTTCCTCATACACATTTATACTTCATACCTATTTTCTATTGAAGTCCTAGTGCAAATAGTTTCAAATTACATTAAGTTTCCTTTAACCATCTCTGTATGTTTTATGCGATGCTTAACAAAATCAAATACAAGTACATACCCTTCTTAGCAGCTACTGTTTTACTTGGAACTTTTTCTGTTTGTTTCAGACCAAATGATGGTGAAAAGACAGAAGCAGAATCTTCTTCATTACTGTCAAATTTAGCTGAATCTAAAAATTACAGGGTTTTTTTCAGTAAAGAGATTCTATAAGGACCACTTAGTAGTAAAACTGATTCTTTTTACTGATGACATCTCTTTAGCTAGATAATAGATCTTGTAAGTTTCTATTTTGTGATCATATAATCCACAGTATACAAACAGCGGAAAATAATATAACAATGTTATATTTCAAAAAAGTTACTCTGGTGTAGAACAACATAGAAATGCATACAGTAATAAAAATTCCTAATAGTCCCAAACGCTAATCATTTAAAACATAACTGACCAATTCAAAAATACTGACGACTTATTTTAAAATGAGACATTAAAAAGTTCTCACTGTGATTATTTTAGCATCTACACATCTAATTAACCATTTCAGGAGTATCAGTTCATCAACTTTACGTCATTAAAGGTTAATTGAAAAGGCATGTAGGCTTACCTTCAGTTTACTTTTACACTCAATTTAATTAATCAATACCTCCCTCCATCCTTCCCCCACTCAAACCAAAACAGGGACTCTTAAAATGGCAACTTGGATGTGAAAGTTTTATATAGCTGTTTTGACATGCTTTCAAAAATGTGTATCTATCAGTACTTACAGAACCTGTACCGCATCTATCTACATGTATGTGTGTATTTAAAAAATGGAAAACAGTAACTCAAATGTAACTAGGTTGTTCTGACCTTAGAAATTCCACACACAGAAATGTAGGCAATAAAAAAGTATGCACACTGATTAAATTTGCTTCTATGAAGGTTCTAGTCTTTCAGCTACTGGGGTTCAGTAAAACAAATCTGCATATTGGTACACTTGTAGCTTTAAAAAAAAAAGCTGTCATATATCCATTCACATTGCCATGAAAATTAACTTTGCTCTTCCAGAATTTCTGTCTATACTATTTTCTCTCCTTAAAACACTCACACTCCCCCCACTATACATACACACACACACACACACACACACACAGGTTTGCATCTGCTTCTCCACCTAAATGCTTCCATAATGCTGATTTTGACCAATCAGTTGGGAATCACCTCAGGAAAACTAAATAAACCTTATTACATTGGGGAAAATGTAAAAAGAAGGTAAGTTTTTTACTCATAAAAAAAATCCATAGCAATAATACGTAAGTAACCAAGAAAAAGACTAAATGAGCATACCATCTTCTGACTTCTGAGAGTATGAAGGAAATGAGAAGAGATTCCCGTAATCCTGACCTTTGTCATGGGAAGACTTTCTAATAGAAAAATTAAACACAACAATATAATGTAAGTATCTGGTTTCAACTTTGACAATTTATATATAATATGTATTGCAGGATTATAATTACAGAACAAAATTTTAGTTCTCTCATTTGTTGCCCTTTGCCAAAGACAGGGCAACCAAACTCCTTTCTTCTCTCTCATAAGTGTAAGTGTGCATGCATACACACAGAGACACCAGACAAACCAACGATTTAACAGAAAAGCAAAACTTTAAAGTTATTCAAAATATCACTAAATTTTATGGTTGACAGAACCTCTTCAGAATTTAACATCAGTAAATTATTGGCAAAAGTCCCAAAAGAAAGAATCTCCATCAGAAGAGGCAATAATCTGACTTCTAATACTTGACTGCTTGTGGTTAAAATACTTCCTTAAAAATCTGAAATAGTTCACAGACTTCACATCCTACATGTTATGTGTTCACACTCACCAGAGGCAAGAAAAAAATCAAGACCAAAGCTAGGGAGGAAAATTAAACCTCTCAATTCTAAAGATTTAATAACTTTTCTCTGAACCAGGAGTGGTCAAGCTATGTCCCGTATGCCTGCTGCCTAATTTTGTAAACAACATTTTACTGGAACACAGCTACGGTCGTTCACTTACATATCATTTATGGCTGCTTTCCTGCTACAAGGGCAGCACTGAGTAGTTGCAACAGAGACCATATGGCCTGCAAAGCCTAAAATATTTACTATCCAGCCCTTTATGGAAAAAATCTGCCAACCCGTGCTCTAAACTATAGCAACGGTTATGTAAGCAGCTGTAATATTAAGCAGATATATTACTTCATGAGAAGGACCTGACCTAGGATGGAGCTTACTGTAAGACTGCTGCAGATGTCCAGACACCTAGCTGCACCATACAGCTGAACAGCAGTTGCTGTGTTACTTACTCTGGACTAGCTTTGGATTTGCCTGGTGAAAACGTATATTCATCTTTATCTAGGCCATCTGAAGGGACAAATTCATCTTCTCCATCATTTGTTATGGGAGATGCTTTAACTTTCAATTCCTCTAAATCATTATTGTCATCGTCATCATCAGCATCGTCGTCCTCTTCTTCTGAGAAATCAAATGTGTACTTAGGCCTTTCAGCTAGGACAAAAATAAAAGTGAGTGTTAAACTCAAACCCAGCTTTATCAACATGAAATACTATTCCAAACAACGCACTTGAAATATATTCCAGCTGTCTCTTAAAATATACAAGAAAAAAAAGAAAAAGACAAGCATTAGAGAACAAAAGTCGACCACTCTGCCTCAGTTACTCTGATGGTGCTGACATCTGTTCTGTACTCCCTGGAGGCTCTGGGGGCAACGCTGCCTGTCTCAGGAGAGGGTGAGCTGATGAGGCCACTAGGATGCTGCCTGTCATGCTTAAATCTTACTCAAAACAGTGAGGAAAGCAGTCATGGCCACTGTGAAAGTGACTGCTAATATGAGATTTCTCATTTCTGCAATTACGAAAGACAACTCTTACAGGTCTTTAGGAAGTGCTGCACTTTCTCTTAACCTCTTCCATAAAAACTCCTATCTTCTCTTCACAGTAGTTTTACTATGAAATAACAAACAGTCATTTCTCAGATGAATAGTAAAAATAGAGATAAGACCTCAATATATTAGCAAAACAATATAATGCATAAAAAGGTACCAACTATGGAGAAAGGCACACTGGTATAATGCAAGTAAGTTTTACTATAATCTCTAGCATATACTATGGAATAAAGTTTTGAAAGTCATTTGGATGCTATGCAATTTTACACTTCATTTTAGATGTATGGAAAAAGCCTAAATACAATTTGAAAGCATTTAATAAATTTTCATGTAACTTGTTACTGTGTTAAAAATTCACCTCTAAACTATTGCAACACTGTAAATCAACTATAATAAAAAAAATTTTTTTAATTCATCTCTATTATACGACCTATGCACATCAGGAAAAGAAATTCAATCACTTAGTGACTAAAGGCCTGAGATATAATTTTGAAACTATCTCCCAGAGATAAAAACAATCATATTTTATTATTCATTTTATGTAAATTAGGACTTAACAATTTGAGAAGAATCTATAAAATAGGACACATCAGTTTTTAATTATTTGAAGACTTCAAATTAATGATTCAGAAAGGATCAAATCACATGCTTAACAGCAATATGTATTAGCAAAATGGGATTCTGCAAGCCTAACTCTAACACTGCAATTATCTAAATTATGCTGTGTGCATATGGAACCAGACTCCTAATGTAGGGGAAATTCTTCATGATACAAGGGGTAGAAAACGAAAAGAACACTACATAGCACTTCCATGGATCCATCACTGCTGGTATACTACACCAAGGTATGTTTTTTTTTACCAAACATCTTCCAACTATGGAAGGAATACAACCCAAACTTTATAACAAAAATCGGTAAGAAAACATGATTCACTTTAGAGAAATTCAGTCCAACTTTGCTAGAAAATAGCATTTTGTAAAGGTTTTTTTGTCTTCATGAACTATAACTTCTGAAATACTAATGGTTTAGTACTTCAGAAACACTGATGATACTAATACCAACTTACGAGTAATACTAACTTTGTCAAACCATAATATATATTAAAATATAAAATATATCAGAATACCAGCCGCTCTCCTAAGTAAAGAATCTCGTGGAATAACCACAGGTTCTGTTTCTTCCAAGTCACTTTCTGACTTGGATTCATCGTCTGACCAAGGATTCCGTTTCTTCACTTTCTTTGCGCTGGGTTTACCAGATGATGTAGGTGCTTTTCTCACCCTGGTACCTAAAAACAAATGAGCAACAATAAGACATGTATCAATACCTATCCAAACGTCATTAGTAAAAATAAAACTATTGTAATGAAAACTTCATGATAAAATAACAAATGTTTGTGAAAACTGAAGACATTACTTCAACTAGTAGAAAAAAAGTACAATCAAAAGAATGTAGTAATATCCTGAACATACAGATTTTCTGACACACAAAAATACTCTAACAATTCCTCACCAGGCTCCTTTTTCTCCCTTTTGGGTTTGGGACCTTTATTTATAGCAGCTGACGGGATCAATGCCTCTTCTCCTGCACCTTCTACTTGTGCACCACTGAATTCTTCATCAAATTCCACTTTCACTGCTGTGGTATCGAGATCACCCTACACATTGAAAAGAAAACCAAACCATAAGTAAAAATAAAAGTTAAATTAGGGCTTCCCTGGTGGCGCAGTGCTCGAGAGTCCGCCTGCCGATGCAGGGGACACGGGTTCGTGCCCCGGTCCGGGAAGATCCCACATGCCGCGGAGCAGCTGGGCCCGTGAGCCATGGCCGCTGAGCCTGCATGTCCGGAGCCTGTGCTCCGCGACCAGAGAGGCCACAACAGTGAGAGGCCCACGTACCGCAAAAAAAAAAAAAAAAAAAGTTAAATTAACACCATATACTTTAGAGATACACTTCCAGCCAAGAGATCGTTTTTTCATATCAGATGAGTTAAAAAACAATATAAAGCGTGATTCTATTGAGGTCCTAAGAAATGACTTTGATCAGACCCTGTTTTACTTTATCTCATGCAGCTGTAGAAGATGACACTGCTTACCACTCCCTTCTATGACATGACAGCTACGTAAAACCAACTATGAAAAATAAGAAGGCAGCTTTTGATTATCAAAGGGACTTTCAGACTCATAGCTAAGTATACCACAAGGTACCTGAAAAAATATGTTCCCATAGCTCACGCCTCTATATACTAGAAAAAAATCTTCAGATTACTGAATGAAAATAAGCAACCCATGTCTTATAATGCCTAGCAGTACATAATGAAGTCCCCTGACCCTGAGACAGAGGGAGGGAGGCCTAGGGCAGGGTCAGAGCAGACACCACGGAGAAGGGGGCCTTTCCCACTGGGCTTTGAAGAATCAGGTAGATTCGCCAGGTGAGGAGAAGGAAGGCGGGAAGCGCGCCCCAGGCACAAGATAAAGACTCCTGTCTGCTAAGACTCAATGAAAGGTGAGGGGGAAAGGCAGCCAGATGGAAGCAGGCAGGCGTGCGGGTGCTAAATCACTGTGCACCAGGAATCACCTATAACAACAGGCTCGTTGTTTGGAAACATCACTCTGGTGGTGAGAGACAAGACTGAGAGGACTGAAGTGAAGAAGGAAGAAGTCGTGACTGGATGACTAGAGACAAGATCACTGGAGCCACACGGCTCACCTTAAATTATCTCAGGGAAAATACCAAATTCTAAGACTGTGTCAGTGTAGACCAAGATAAGAGGGTGGTATCTGGAACTTTCATAGACAGTCAGTAGGACTGAGTTACAGACTAAATGAAAAAACTCCCAGGTTTTCGGCCTATGTTAGTGACAGCTGGTAGTGCCAGGAACTGGGATCAGGCGCAGAGGTGGGAGGGCAGTTTTGAAACCCAGATAATGGATGGGTCCCTGCAGGCATGCTGAGTCTGCGGGGCGTTGGGCATTCTGGTGGCTGTATTAGCCTGGCCCTCCTGGAAACATTACAGCTTCAGGACATCGATTAAAGAGTCACCAGTGTAAGTGATAAAAGCTCTGGGCACAACCGAGGTCACTTGGGGAGACCATGAAAGGTGAAGAGAAGTGTGCTGAGAACGGATCCTGGCTAAGACCTTCAGAAAAGGAGAGAAACGTTTTCCTAAGGAGAGAGCAAGTTCTATGTGCAGGGGAGCCTGTGAGACCTCCGTTTATCAGAACTGTGGAAGAGAGGGATCTCCCTGGTAGCACAGTGCCCCCAGGCTTCAACTCTTAACTCTTCTGTACAGACCACCACTCTCAGGCTCACCTCCCAAGCTCTACTTAGACTGTGGGATGCATCGACCTATATATCCCCTGGGCTCTAAATCAACCTGCCTAGAAAAATCAGACTCCCTCGAGACCATCAGGCCCCTGCTTCTCGGCTCTGAGCAGCCTTCTCGACACTTCCTTCCTCTGGCCAACTGTTCGCATCCTGCTGGAGGGTAGGCAGATCTCACGCTTTTAAATCCCCTCTAACTCTCATCAATGCCAATGATATATGCTGTGTTTGATGACTTTTTAACTAAAGGTAATAACAAATAGTAAAAGTTGAAAGCTTACTTTGAAAGCCAAACAGACTCTTTTCATAAGACTTCCTTAATTAGTCATGATATAGAACTAAAGTTTATATTTTAAAGTTGATAAACTTTCTGTTGTTGTTGTTTCATGATTTTAATTTAGAATGCTGAGTAGGGCTTCCCTGGTGGCGCAGTGGTTGAGAGTTCGCCTGCTGATGCAGGGGACACAGGTTCGTGCCCTGGTCCAGGAAGATCCCACATGCCACGGAGCGGCTGGGCCCGTGAGCCATGGCTGCTGAGCCTGCGCGTCCGGAGCCTGTGCTCCGCAACGGGAGAGGCCACAACAGTGAGAGGCCCGCGTACCGCGGAAAAAAAAAAAATGCTGAGTAGAGTATTTCTCTCTCTCGTTTTAGAAATGGAATCAAGTGAGTAGGTCTTTACACACATGTGGGTCCTTGACTAATATGTCTTCATTCTATGTATGGATCAACGGCTCTGAGAACAAGTGATTTCCAATCACAGTGAAACATAATAGAAACAAAAAATAAAGCATGACTGAAGTACACAATAAAATTAAAATACCTACATACATCATTATGGAGGTGGAGTCCACCAATGAGCTAAAACAAGAGACATGTACCTTTTTCTTCTTCAGCAACTTCTTACTGGCATCTGCCTTCATGGCAGTAATTTCAGGAACTATTCTTCTCCCGAAAGGTGAGGGCATTGTCTCTTCCAGTTGAAGCTTCTTCACCTTAGGTTTGCCAACTTTCCCTTTTATTGCTTTTCCAGCCATCCCAGCCAGAAGATCTTCTCGTTCTTGCACTTCCACTTTCTGGAGTGTAATGATTAAGGATGGGGAACAGGGCGGGGGCATAGACAACTCATTAGAAAAGAGAGTTACTACTGCAAAAGTAGTCAAATCTAACTTTATTCATTCGGTAAAGAACAAAGCTTTCCTTTCAGGTGATCTAATCTAAGAAAAAACCAAATAATTCTAAGTCAGAAGACCTGGGCTGGGGACTTCCCTGGTGGTCCAGTGGTTAAGAATCCACCTTCCAATGCAGGGGACACGGGTGTGATCCCTGGTCAGGAAACTAAGATCCCACATGCCATGGGGCAACTAAGCCCACGTGCTGCAACTACTGAGCCCACGTGCTCTGGAGCCCGTGCACCCCAACTAGAGAGAAGCCCGCGTGCCACACCTAAGGCCCGACACAGCCAAATAAATAAATTAAATAATTAAATATTAAAAAAAAAAAAGAAGACCTGGGCTGTAGTCCCAGTTCTATCTAACTAGCTTCTCATTTGCAAAACAAGGGGTTAGTAACTAAATGACCTATATAGTCCCTTCCAATTCTAGGATCCTACAACGTATTATGGGATCAAGACTTCTGATGACCTGGTATCATCAGAATCCCAGCAAATCACACAAAAAGGAAGTTCTGTTAACAAATATGAAGCTATTCTTTACTATTGTTTTAGTTTGCTTCATTTTTAATGGATATTAATTTTTAAATGTGTAAGTCAGCAGTAAAAAAAAAAAAAGGATCTGCAATTAAAAAAAATCTAACTCATAACAATATAAGAAAAGTATAAATCAAGGCATAATTATATTGTGGCATTTCAAAGATCATTAAGAGAACCCAGAACAATAGGACTAAACAATTCCAGAAATTTTATTAGGCAACTAATACACCACACTCATTCTTAAGAGTTCGAATTCTGACTTGGGCCATAAAAATAAAATTAGAACATGTGGACAGTAAATCAATGAAACAACTAAAGAGTAATAAATATAAGTAATATCATATGAGTAATAATAAATAGTAATTTACCTTGTGCTACTCAAAATCAGGTGATCATACTGCTACTGTGAATTTAATTCTAAGATTTTGAGTTAATTGCTTAAAAACAAATTAGGCAATTTTAGAAAAAGTTTATATTTTACATATTTCTCTACATTTTTCTTTTATTTTTAAAATTGGAATTCTACCTGGAGAAAACTAAGCTATAACAAAAAATATTAAAATTTCTCGATTAAAAGTCTAAGGAGACTATCATTCTACTTTTAAAAACTCAAAGTACCTATATTCAATCATATATACTGCTCTTACCTCTTTGGGGGAAAACATTAAAATTGAATCAATGAGCTAATTTGAAGTCAGTTAAGAAATTTTAACTAGCAGAGAGTATTAGAATTTAATTTATTCTAAATTTCAACTCCATAGCTTTTATTCATCTGCATCAGATATAACTTTTCTTTATGGTTTCACAGAGCTAGAAGCTTAATCCTTTGCAGCTTATAAACATATTAACTTTTGTAGAGTTAAAGGAAACACTGAGATAATTTAATTTAAAAAATTTTCATTGTTTCATAAACATTACTTTTCCAAATATATTTTAATGGAGACTTAACCTACATCCAGTTCTTCAACAAAAGCTGCTAAATCTTCTTTCCAAAGATCTGAAGGAGATTTTCTTTTAAGATCATTGACCTCTCGCCCCTATAATAAAAAAGTAGTACGATTTAAACATTCAATTTTAAATGTATAATTTTCAAATGTATACATGAAGGCTAAATAAAACTATTTATTTTTGGAAAAGAAAAAGATATGGATAGCACTTAAAGTTTCAAATTATTTAACCCACAAAAGTTCATACTTTTGCATCTCTCTGTTTAATCAGTTCTTCAACTTTTTCTTTAGTAAGAGACCATAGAGACATATTTAAAATATAATTAAAATCAGGGCCTGAAGGAGTTCCTGAATCAGAGGAACTATCATCATGCTGGTTTTGTGTTTCTTCCTCTTCTGCTGCCTGTAAAAAATAATAAACTTTATATTAAAGTCCTATATAATATCAAATCAATGTTGAATTTTATTGAGTACTGAGTTTAAAATTCCATAATGCTATACTCTTAAAGCTACATCTTCAGGGTGGTGGGTTAATTTTAGATTATCTGCAAGATTATCTATGAAAATATATTTCCTATAAAAAGTTTAAATTTTCTAAAAATGCACAATAAAATCATCAAAAGGAATGGTATATTCAGCCTCTATCCATCTCGTGAAAAATTAACTGCTTGAGAAGACACCACATCTTAAAATTAATAGAGCAGAACTAATGTTTTATCATGCATCTCGTCAGATCTTTATATTGGTGAGTGAACAATCTGAAACCTAAAATAAATATAACTTATGAAGAATGTTTTACAGTTATAATAAATATGCTAAGGTAGTCAGTCACTACGGATGAATTCTTGATAAAGATTCCCTCAAGCAAGAACATTCATTCAAGGACTAAGCTGAAGCTCACTCCAGCATTTAACAGCTGGTGAGTCAGAGTCACGAGGGCTATCCTAAAAGTTTATCTATAAGGCCTTCTTTCATAGGAGCAGTTGCAATAAAAAGCCTTATGCTAATGTTAAATTTCAAAGTCCAATGAATTTATAGAAGTTATTATAGGTGACATCATCTTTAAAATTTTTAAAATAACAACAGCTGTTAAATAAAATTGCATCTCAATTTTTAAGGGCACTGAGTAATTAAAAATGACTGAGTTAGCCATGATACTCCATAAAACAAAAGTTCACTTCTAGCAATCAAAAGAGAGAAAAAAAATCTTTACAATTTAATTTAAAATTTTTGGTAAAATAATGTGTATATACAAAGTAAACGTTAGGTGTATTTTAGAAGTAAAGGAATAAAGATAAAAATTGCAAAGCAAGATGCTTCATTACATAAACAAAAGTATAAACTCAATTAAGTAACATTAGCCAAAAAAAGAATGCTGTTGAGTTGATATAGATTATTAAGTACCTAGATAATTTATGACAAAGTAATACAGTCTACAGTTTTTAAAATTTCTTCATGAAATAGTGTGTTGCTATGGAATTTTAGGTTGCTACACTACTATTAAAATATTATTATTAGGGTGTCATAAAATCCTATTTAGACCCACACTTTAGAAGTCTATTTGCTCTAGGTTTTGATGACACACCAAATATTGTTAATGAGCGCTCCATGAATATGTGTATCTATCACTGTTATCATGAAGATGACTAAGGATACTTTCAGGGAAAAAAAACAAAAACCAAGAAACTTTTCAAGTTCCAATGACAATTCTACTATGTTTTTGATCTTCTAATTATCGGCTTTATAATTCTCTCTTCTCCAACTCTACACAAGGACACTCTTGTAAGAGCAGTTCCTTTTGTTTCTTGAACCCCCAAAGTGAACACATGGCCAAGATGCTGGGAACATTTTGAGGGTAACAATGAAATTACTGAATCCAAGCACTAGCTTTTACCCATGAAGTCTACTTCTGCCAGAAGGGCATTCTCAAACCCTAAACACCTTTATTTTTTAAAACGAAACATTAAATTCATTAGCTTACTAGCTAATTTTTTTTAAGATATAATTTAAACCAACAATGATACAGAAGGGCAAGTAGTGTATAAACCGTAATTTGGGGTTTAAGAATGCAACAAAACACACTGAAGGAATGTGTGCAACATGCTTGAGTCATCTTAATTTTGAATACTCCCCCAACTTGTCCTACCCAATTTTCCTCAAACAATGAATAAACCTATTCTCTTAACATGTAATTGGTAAATATGTAATTTATTCTAATTTTACTCACTCTAACATATGGCAATCTATTGACAGTTCAAAATTTTAAAAAAAACAATGTAAATGAAAACACTATTTCAATGGAGTTTGATGAAAAATATGAAAAACATTATGGTTGAGAACTCATGAATGTTGGAAAGTTTCAGTTCAAATTACATCACATAATCATAACTATTTTTTAAAGATGTGAATTTTATCAGTATTGCATATATATAAATTATAATTAAGTATCTGAAAATTAATCATTTCCAACTTTCTTCCTTTTGTACATTTGTGTTCTCAATCACAATGCTGTACTGCCTTTTCAATTTTTTTTTTAAATTGTCCACGACAGCAAGAAGCTAATTCTTGAGAAGAATCTCACGTTTCAATATCCCATTTACCGAATTAATATTAGTACTCTATGATCTAAAATGGACAATTTAATAAAACATCAGACTTTTAACCTGAAGTTCCAGGGTTTAAGATCTCCAGCTAAAGACCTAAGCATAGGTCAGAGCACATACTTGGTGCTCGATAAATACTGATAAATATTGACCATTCTCTGTCTCTAGTCTCCCCAGCGTACACCAAAACCAGATCAAGTGAGTGGTGAGTGGATTCCACATTGTGGCCACAAACTGCCCAGGGGGAAATGATTTCTGTGCTACCAGTGTAGTTCCCAGACAGTGACATGCACCTCACAAAACCACCACCACCACCACCGTCCTTCAACGGCAGGCTCAGAAAGAAGGCTGAGCGACCTTCTCCAACCGGAATCATTTCTCCAGGCCCTGGCTGAGCCACACTGGCAAAGTGCTTGGCGGTGGGTGTGCACTGCAAGTTCCTGCACCCTATCTGTTTTGTGGATACACAGAAGACTTCAGTCTCCAAACAGACTACTCGGCACCTTTAGCAGTACTAAATTCAAAATTTAGGGGTTGGGGTTTTTGTTTGCTTTGGAAGTTGCTTTTAAAAGCTTCTCTGAATGTCTCGTTCTGCAAATGATTACCTTTTCTTGTGCTTCTTTCCAGGCTTTCACTGGGTCAGATTCATAACCTCTCTGGACTAACATTTGAATCAAATCTTTCTTTGACCTATTCTCTATGTGAGGGAAAAATAAAGTTAGGATCAAGAAAAGAGAGTCAATTTGTATTTGTTTATATTCTACTGATAAAAACGTCTTCTATTAATAAAGTTTTTTTTTCCATTTTAACTAATGTTCAAATTTTTAAAGGTTGCATCTTACCTATAGTAATCTTCCCTTGTATCTTCTCTAAAATGAAACGGGCTTGATTGTTAAGCTTTGTAGATTCTGCTCCCAGCATTCCTACAAGCCACTCCTTACGTAAACCATAATAGCTTAATCGTAAATCAAAGAATTCTTTCAAAATGTCTTGCACAGTTTCATACTTCTTCAGACATCCCATATGATCAAAGAGTACCTAAACAAAACACAAAGTTTTTGAAGATTATATAAATCTGTGTTGGTATTTTTAACTTGTATGCTACAGTATTTAAAATAACCATAATACATGTATATGAATACACACCACCCCTAAAATCCAGAACAAAATTATTAAGTAAATATTCCTTTGGTGGCTCCAAGAAACCGATAAAATTCTATTCTCAAAACTATGAAAATATTTAAAATTGGAATAATTTTGAAAGATAAAAATAGGTCCTTAAAAAAAAGGTTCTTACTTAAAACTGTATAAACTATGGCTATAAAGCCACCTAATATATTTTTTTCCAAACCAAAAAGAAGCATATTCTATCTGTAAGTTTTTAAATATTAAAGTTCTCCCTCTCCCATTACTCAATGGACATGCATTTGCCTCTCCGTTGTTTTTTATGAATGGGCCATAATTCACTCAAATTTCAATTTAGAGGGAAATTTTACTTCTTCTCTATGGCACTTTTTCTCAGTCACTGTGCTATTGCTGGATTTTTTTCTCTTACTCTTTCTCAAGTCTAAAAAGCTAATTTGGAATGGAACAGGGTAATCATACATGTTCACTTTTTATCCTCCTCCCCAATTATCTAAAGTTTAATAAAGCAGATTAGAGTCATGAGGAGATAAGAACTCCACAACGAAAATGCTAATAGAGACAGGCATGAGGCACAAGGAGACCCTGCAACAATCACTCTCAGAACTTCCCGTCAGTGTGTGTGAGGGTATGTGTATCCTGTGTGTTCAAGCCCAGATGCACAAATGCAGGGTTGGGGTTAAGAGCAGAGGATAACATTAGAGGAAAGGGAATGTACCTCTAGATTCTTTAGCAAACATACAGGGGGAAACGCATTCAGACTTACTATAGCTACTCCCATCATGAAGCCAATTACAAAAATCCAACTTACAGAATGCAAGGTTACATTCATAGTAAATCTAGTCAATTACCATGGAATTACAAGTAAGAGTAGTTTGAAGTTTAAAAACTTTGTGCAATCCAGCAGCTTCTGCTTGTGCTAGTTTCTCTTCAGTCATTTTCACCACAAATTTCACAGTTGTATCAGTATGGTATTCTTTATAATCAGAAATTAATGCTGGTGTTTTATCTGTTCCATTTAGCATAGGTTCTAAAACCTGTTCTTTGTATACCTATAAAAGATTTAAAAATAAGTAATTCTTTCATGACACACATTCATGTTCTTATTGTACAAGTCATGTAATCTTTAAAACTTCTTGATTCCAGTGGGGAAAAAGGGGAAACCATCTCTATCATCTCCTGCCCAGTCACTATAGTTGACAATACATGGGGATCTCAATGGAGAAAGACGATATACAAGGTACTGGTTCTGATCTAGCTCATACTCAAAAGGCAACAAGAGGCTGAGAGTACAAAGCAGAAGGCATCAACTAGCACTGACCAGGTGACGTGCGTACTTTTAGATCCAATACTGAATGACATGAGTTTATTGACCATATTTATAAGGGTTCAAAACACTATTTGTTATGTACTATTCTAGTCATTGCAACATAAACAAAGATAATAGTCTTTTTAAAAGCTAGCTAAGTCATTCTACATTTAGATAACTTTTAAATTACCATTGGAATATTCCAATGAATGTGTCAAAAGTATATACATGAATGTTTAAACACTACAGCCACAGGGCAAACAATCATATTCTCACCAGAAAGGACTGCCTAACACAACTGCCACACACAGCTCACAGGCAGCTCACGTCTTATACCAACCTGTGTCCAAGTTCTAACGGGAAGCTCTGTAATCTCCACTGTGTTTCTATCCACCACAAATATTTCACCACTGACTGCATATTGGTTTTGACCAAGTTCTTGGATTGTTCCTTTAAAGTTTTTGTAGTTTGGAAGCTGTAGAGAAAAATAAAAATACCTAAAGGCCCCGACTTCTCACTTGAGTGCCAGTGCCACCTCTGAATGCCCCTTAGTCGATGACCTATTGCTACCGACAGGTTCACACAACTGAAACTAAATTCCTCTCGTCGGCAATAGGCCCTCTCCAAATAATCACTCAATGTTGAATTCACAGCTTCTGTTAATATACTCAACAGCCCCCCAAATCTCAAAACCTCAGCACCACCTTTCCTGGTCTTCCAAGAATATCGCCTTTTTTTCCCCAGATTACCCCTCCATCCTTCCTTCTCCCCTAGATTAAAGATCCTTCACATCCAAACTCCTCAGACATTAGGTTACAAGCCAAGCTAACCTTCTCGCTTTCTCCAGTGATGTGCCTTCCAGATCACTACTCTTTTTCCACGTTTCTCTTGAATATTTTGGATATTCTCACTTTCACGTGCTCTATCCACCAGGCCTGATGGTTGTTCAGCTCTCCACACCCCATGCATCTATACAAATCTTACTTAGCCTTCTCAGCCTAATGACAAGTGATCTCTCCCTCTTCTAAAATTCCTATGTGCTATCATCACTAAGAAATCAGGCGTACAGCATAGGACACTTCTGCTCACTGAGCAACTGTTAATATCTTCTGTCACGGCAAACTTCATGCCCAGAGGTCTCATCTTGACAACAGATTAACTTTTTGAAGACAGAGATCATGGTTCTTTACCTTACCACCTAGCACAGTATCATATATAGAAGATATATATATATATATATATATATGAAACAAGTATTGATCAAATACACTGAGACAATAAATACTCTAAATGTATCTGAAATAAAATAAAATGCTATAATCATTAAAAGTAATTTGATACTTCTGTTAGAAATATTTTAAAGTACTTTAAAGTATTTAGGAGAAAAAGGATGTTAAATCATCCCCATAATCTAATTTTCTTTTAAAATACAAATATGAAATCAAACTTGGAGAGAAATACTTAAAAATATTAACAGTTTGTTTCTATATACAGGGAGTATTTTTTCCTCTTTGCTTATTTATATTTTCTACAATGAGCACTATCATTTTTGTAATACAAATATTATTCTATTTAAGTGTATCATGATAAAGGGAAACTTCTAGATGATTTTAAATCACGTAGAAGAGCGTAAGACACTTTTTGAGGGTTTTTCTTGGAGGGAGTTTGGGGGAAGAACTGAACATGATGAATGATGTAAGGGCAAAAAATGAAAAATATGGGGATTATTAAAATATATACAAGGTGTCTTTAAGCATCCTTAATGACTCTAATATGACTTAGTAGTTTAAGAACAATAACAAAGTTGCATATAACTTTGTCATAAAAACGTTATTCCCTATATAAGTTAGATATTTGAAAGCCTGAACTACAGGGTACTTAAAATTTTTAATAAACAGTTTCTCCCATAAACCTTATATCCAGGCTTTTTCCAAATTCTTTTTTTTTCTCTTTCTTTCTTCCTTCCTTCCTTATTTATTTATTGCTTGCTGCGTTGGGTCTTCGTTGCTGCGTGCAGGCTTTCTCTAGTTGCAGTGAGCGGGGCTACTCTTCGTTGCGGTGCATGGTCTTCTCATTGCGGTGGCTTCTCTTGTTGCGGAGCACGGGCTCTAGGCACACGGGCCTCAGTAGCTGTGGCTCGTGGGCTCTAGAGCTCAGGCTCAGTAGTTGTGGTGCACAGGCTTAGCTGCTCCGTGGCATGTGGGATCTTCCCAGACCAGGGCTCAAACCCGTGTCCCCTGCATTGGCAGGCGGATTCTTAACCACTGTGCCACCAGGGAAGTCCCCCAAATTCTATACCTTTTACAGTAAGCACACAACAAGTTACACACTAATAGGGTCCTTACTGTCTACAATACGTTCTAAAATGAAAATGATTCCATTACTTTTCTAAAATGACTGGCCTTTGTCGTTCACAAATTATCATTTGTTAAAACAACATAAGCAATAAGTTCTACGTAATCACCATGGGATGAGGATCCAAGCCTTCCAGCATCCGTCTGACGTTGTTCACAATCTCCCTAGCATCATAGTTGGGTAGTTTACAAGCCCATCCTGTGCCGATACCCTCAGCACCATTTATTAAAACCATGGGGATTATGGGAATATACCACTCGGGCTCTACGCGTTGATTATCATCATAAAGGAATTTAAGCAGGTTGTCGTCCACAGCAGGGAAAAGCAGTCTTGCCAAAGAGCTAATAAAAGGAAAAAGAAAGACATGGAGCAATATCATGGTTTTAGAAAATAAAACTTCATACATAATTTAAATCTTTTAATTAAAATCAAAAAATCTTTTAAAAAGAATGCATTTGTTAAGAATTTTGGTTACACGTGCTTAATTTAAATTTAACAATAAAATTTACCTAACCTTATTAACAAATATATTTCTCTCAGGCACAAAGCCAGAATAAAACAGTCTTGTTTTACTTGTTATTTACTGATTTACTTTCCTAAATTCTTAGTATTGATAAATAACCTTTTAAGGATTTCCTCTTATTCTGACTAAACCACAAAACCCATCATCAGCCTAAAAAGTAAAGTTGGATCAGAAAAAATCCTTACGTTCATTAGGACTGGTTCCACCAATAATTCATAAAAACTGAGATCAACAAATTTCATTCTATATGTGATCAAATAATTTGGAACATTCACCCTCAATACCCAATCACCTCTCTCCGTAGTTATAATTCGATCACACATTTAGTTAGTTCCAATAAACTTCAAATAGAGCTTTATACCATTATATCAGCAAATGATTACCTTAACATCGTGAAAATGTAACGAGGACTTGCAGCATCTTTGCCCCCGTGAAGCCGAGTTCCAAACTGACCGATGGGCTGAAGCAAGTTAATGTTGTTACTCCCCACAAAGTTCTGAGCCAAGTTCACGATAGTCATCATCAGTGCTTGCTGCAGAACAGAAACAGACAGAATACAAAATTCACATTCCAGATTTTCTAAATGGATTTCCTAATTTTTATTAAAACCCAAACTCTCAACTCTTTTACATTTCCAAAGAACTTATAAAAGAAAAAACACTTTATTATGCTGAATTATCCTTCTACTATCCTCCTTCATGACCATAAGTATAGTTCTCAATTAATTCCAATCTCCATGCTTACTTCTCCATGATGATAAGCAGACATCTCGGCAACAGATCCAGCCAACTGTGCAACTTTTACTTCGCGTTTATCATTCCTCTTGAAACAGGTAAATAAAACTTTTCGTTGGCCTGGTTTAAAGCCTATTTTTAAAAACAACAACCCTCTTTTAAAAATATTGCTCAGGATATAGTTGTAATGTTTCTTTTAGTGACAACAATGTTTTACATATTCAAGAGAAAAAAAGCAAAGATATAGTTTGCTTCCGAAAAATAAGTAAAATTGTTTACTTGAGATTCTGTAACAAAATGAGTACATACTAACACATTTTATACCATCTCAATCTATTCCAAAGTGAAGAACCAATAGAAAGACACCCTCCGGTCTTAAAAAACTGCTCAGTGGCACCAAATTCCTTTCATAGGAGTTCCCAAACACTCATGTGAGCATTCTTCTTGCTCTAGGCCAATGAGCACAGTAATAAACTTTTCAGTATATGCTAGCTATCCATCATCATCAACGTGGGCCCAGAGCAAGGCAGAAGCAAAAGGATTATAAAATATGGCCACTTTCCTTGAGAATTTTACAATCTAATTGAGGAGGAAAATTAACACAAATAAAATAAGAGGCATACAATTATCGGCATAGACGTTTATAGGCATCTGAGACCAATTTAGACGGCAATTATTAGGGAAGACATCAGAGAACAGATGTAACTTAAAGCTAGAACTACATGGATTAGTAGAACCGTCTGTTACTAGCTGAAATACCAAGGAACATGAAGATCAACTAATTTGCTAAAAGTTATAAAAATCAAAATGCTCTAGATAGAAGACTAAAATCTGCTCTAAGTACTGGGTAGCAGTTTAACTTTTCTGTCAAGTTAAATAAGTTAAAAGCATTAGGTTTGGGGTATTGAGGAGTAAAGGTGTTTTAAAATTCAGTCTCCAATAAATACTTCAGAACTTATCAAAATCACATTTTACTTTTTATTTTAAAAAGTCTCCAACAACTTGGAGCAAAAGCTTTAAAATTCTGCAAGTTAATTTTCTTAAAAAGTTCAAAAAGGGTTTGAAAGATTCAAATAAACAATATAAAATTTCAGAACTACTAAACATCTTGAGAGCAACTTCAGAATTTTTAAATTTATTATAAGGATGGGTTAAAGTACATGAAATTAAAATATACTCAATGACATACAAAAATGAAAAAGATTGTTAAACAAAAGCTACTTACCATCAACAAGAGATGGTATAGACCTTTCATTGTCTGAGTTTGAGAAGAGAATCAATTCCTTGTTGATGAAATCATTGTAAGTCAAATGCTTTGTTGCTGTACCATATAAAAATTGCTAAGAGAAAAGTTATATAGCAATTATGTCATGATTACTGCATGAATTTTAGCCTTTTTCTCTTTCTTCCCCAGATCACCACTCTTTATGACTAACCTCTGGTAAGCCATGTAACCTACGCTGTCTCCGATCTTCCATAAAATTTGTTAACCATTCTTTTCTGTCATCGATCTTCTTCTTACTGAATGCCTGAAAGATTCCAGGTAACAATTTCATACATTAAAAATAAAAAGAATTTCATTATAAAATTAAAATTTATAAAGGCAAATAACTAATTATTAATTTCTGGGAAATTAACTTTTTTCCAATATGCTTTTATCAAAAATACACTTCAACAGTGGTGTCTGAATTAAAGAACTATGAAAGCAGGGCATAATCTGCGGTGATGGGGAATGACACCAAGATTAACTAGGTTGGGCTTAGAATTCTAAAGAGACTTATCACAGAAAACCAAGATTGGAAGAAAAGTATGGCAGAAAGAGGGAATGGATATTAGGAGAGATTTTTTTAAATGAACTTTGTTACCAAGGTAATGGCAGCATCATCTTCAGGACCAGCATATCTAAATAAGATGCGGTGCCTTTCCATATCAGCAAAATATTCCTTGGCTTCCTTAGCTGTACTGGTACCCAACCCTGCACAATTTTAAAAATAAAAGTGGAAACAAGCCAGAGACAGACAAATACTGTATGATCTCACTTATATGTGGAATCTAAAAAAAAAAATCTACGTCAAACTCATAGTAACAGAGCGTAAAACAGTGGTTGCCAGGGGCTGGGGGGAGAGGGAAATGGGGAGATGTCAGTCAAAGGGTACAGACTTTCAGTTTAAGATGAGTAAGTTCTGGGGAATCTAATGTACAGCATAATGCCTACAGTCAATAATACTATATTGTATACTTGAAAATTGCTAAGAGAGGGACCTCCCTGGTGGCACAGTGGATAAGACTCCGCGCTCCCATTGCAGGGGGCCCAGGTTCCATCCCTGGTCAGGGAGCTAGATCCCATATGCATGCTGCAACTAAGAGTTCACATGCCGCAACTAAGAAGCCCATGAGCCACAACTAAAGAGCCCACCTGCTGCAACTAAGGAGCCCACATGCCACAACTAAGGAGCCGGCAAGCCACAACTAAGGAGCCCACGAGTCGCAACCAAGGAGCCCGTGAGTCGCAACTAAGGAGCCCACATGCCATAACTAAGACCCAGTGCAACCAAATTAATTAATTAATTAAAGAAAATTGCTAAGAGAGAAGATCTTAAAATGTTCTCTCCACAAGAAAAAATATATATATGGGGATAATGAGCAATATCCAGAATATGGGAAATTACACAGGACAAACAATCCAACTTTTTGAACAAATAAATTACAAGAAAAAAATATGAAAAGAGAAGTAATGTATTAAGATTAAATAGACTTATCAACCAAAACCAATGTGTGGGCCTTGTTTGGATCCTGATTCAAAAAAAATAAAAAAATAAAAAAAATAAAAAAAAAAAATAAAAAAATAAAAACTATAAAAATGAACATTTTAATACAATCAATACAATACAATACAATTTTAATACAATTTTAACCTGGATTGAATATTTAAGGTTATTAAAGAAAGGTATGATAATGGTATTATGGACAATAAAAAAAATTCTCTTAGAGATACATACTAAAGTAGTATAGATATAATTAATGCTTGGAAGTTATTTCAAACTAATGGGGTGGCAATGACAAGAGTTCAGATGAAACAAGATTGGCTGCAGAATGGTGACTGTTTAAGAACACGGGGAAGCCCATTATACCACTCTCTCTACTTACATAAAATTTTCCCTAACAATTTTTTTTTTTGCAGTACGTGGGCCTCTCACTGTTGTGGCCTCTCCCGTTGCAGAGCACAGGCTCCGGACGCGCAGGCTCAGCGGCCATGGCTCACGGGCCCAGCCGCTCCGCGGCATGTGGGATCTTCCCGGACTGGGGCACGAACCCGTGTCCCCTGCATCGGCAGGCAGACTCTCAACCACTGCGCCACCAGGGAAGCCCCCTAACAATTCTTTAAAAATCAGCCATAGCTGTTTCTAAAAGCTAAAAGAGACAAACTCTCAAAATATTTTACAACGCTCTCATAAAAATAAATTTACGTCAGTAGTAACTTCACAAAATTTAAGTGTTTTAGAATACAAACCTTTGTAGTATTTTATTTTCCAGGCTTTCTGGTTTTCTATATGTTTTTTCCACTCATCAAATTCAGGAATACTATAGAAGGAAAGTTCCTGCTTATTTTTGCTAGCCTTAAATGAATAATTAAAAAAAAAAATTAGATTTTCTGCTACTGTTTAAGACAACAGTATAAAAGTATATTAATGTAAATAGTACCTTTACGATAGGAGTAATGAACTCTTCAAGAAAACCATGCTTCAAAAGTGATGGCCAATTGTGATGGATGAAATTAATAAGCAGGCCTTTTATGTGAGAACCATCTTGATCCTAAATAAATGTTAGTAAAGAGTGCTATAATAACTTATGAAATATAATTACTTACAAAACCAAATTTTTAGATGTATGAATGCAGCAATGAGGCAAAATTCCATTCAAATTTTACAACTGTGCTTTACAAAACATTCTTTGGATGATCACCGTAAAGAATTTTTTTCTTAAAATTCAAATAAAGAATATAGCAAAGTGACAGACTAAATCTTTCTGTCATTAAATATGCTACCATTTTTTTTAATAGTTTGCCCAGATTTCACTAAAAGAATGATTTAAAGATGGAAATTAATGAAACAGGGTTATAATGCTACTTCACTGGAAGGAGAAATCCATGGAGTACAGGTATTCACAAGTCTTCTCTTAACATAAAAACTGATAAATTTCTGCTTAAAACTATACAGCAGCTGCTCATTGAATATTTTCTCTCAAAATCCTTTCAATTAGAGGATGTAAGAGACAAGCAGTTGGATGCATGTGGAATTCTTCCTTTTCAATTTTCTACTTCTTTCCTAATTACTACCATTTCACTATTCAGGTCCTCCACTTTTCTTGTGCATGCCAAATTATGCCATCATATACAAATATTAGCCATTATCCTATTGATTAATCTTTCTTGTAAATTTCACCATTTCCTTCCTGCTTATAGATAGGTGGGCTTCAACCCCATAATACTACAGTGTGTTCTACTCTTCCCATACTTGTTGCATTTAAAAATATTTTTAAAATACCTAACCAAAGAGGTGGTTACCATAAATTAGATAATGTAGAATGTGCTTCACACAAACTGTGCCATTAAACAGTATCTTCCCCCGGATGTAAACACAATCACTTCCGCGTCTACCATCTTGGGACAAATTTCATGAAACAAATATCAAAAGGACATTCTGAAAAAGATATGTTTTAATATGTGGCAACTTTTAAACTAACCTGATCAGTCATAATCATAATCTTCCCATAGCGTAAGGTTTTCAGCGATTCTGCATCATCATAACTTTTCTTATATTGTAGACCAACTATCTTAATGATATTGTTTATTTCTGCATTCTCCATGATCTGTGCAAACATGAAAAGGATGGAAAGTGCTTTAGAGTGTCTCCAGAGACCAAAGGTGAGTCGCAGGGACGCATAAAGTTCACAGTGCTAGCGAGGCACTCAAGTGCCGCGGGCACGGGCGCAGATACGCACCTGCTTGTGAGAGGCCTCCCGCACGTTGAGGATCTTGCCCCTGAGGGGGAAGACCCCGTACCTGTCCCTCCCAATCACGCCCAGTCCGGACACGGCCAGCGACTTAGCAGAGTCCCCTTCCGTCAGTATCAGCGTGCACTCCAGGGAGTGCCTGCCACCTGGGGGCAGAGGACACACATTCCAAAGTTCTCGAGTCCGCCCATGACAGCGCGGAGCCGAGAGACTGATGATCGCAGTGACCACGGAGCGCTGTAAGAGCATCTTACACCATGCTCAGGGTAACTTAAAAATTAAGTGCATTTTATGGAACTCCGGCCCCCCGAAAATTAGTAATCTGTGGTACATATGGCAATTTTAGTGAAGTAAAACCATACTCTGAACTTAGAACCCTATGCTCTATATGTGGAAAGTTAAAACAGTCTCTAACTGAATAAACACAAACTTAAAATCTAAAAAAAAAAATCTGAACCTTACCAGCATCATTAGCATCGTCCAGTTTGGGAATACCTTTGATTTTACTGTACTTTACTGATGAACACTTCTTGTTCAGCTGCGTCTGAGCCTTAAATTTCACCCAGTTCAGGATACTTTCCACAATGCCACAGTTAGAGGCCTAAAAATCAAAGAGTAATAATATACAAGCAAGCCAGAAGTTTATACACTTAGCTAAAATTAGTGTAATACTTGGAATCTGTGCAGCTATAAGGCAAAACAATAGTAGTGATGATAATAATTGTGATATATGCTGGTAAATATTATTCTAACTACAGTAAAAACAACTCAGGCAGCTATTCACAATGACCTATTGTACTGAAATGTAAACACATGAAAAGAAGGTCGACCTTACTTCATATGAAAAAGGTTCTATTACAATAAACTCCATAAGAAATACACATAGCTTTTGTTACAAGTTAGTTTTGTGAAAATTAACACAGTAAAAGCTGATCCACCTTTGAATTTACTACCTGGGAAATTTTAGACACTGACATTTTTGATGTCCCTCAACACAAAAATGTGAATCTTGAATTCCCTATGACAAAGAAATATTAACATGAAGGGAATATTAGGATAAACTCAAGATCTTATGGGAAATTCCCTGGTGGTCCAGTGGTTGGGACTCTGTGCTTCCACTGCAGGGGGCACGGGTTCAATCCCTGGTCGGGGAACTAAGATCCCGCGTGCCTCATGAAGTGGCCAAAAAAACAAAAACAAAACAAAAAAAACCTTATGAATAGTCCTTATTTTTTAAAAGTTTGGTACTAAGGATTTCAACATTACATATGTGTCATTCTGCAGTGAATTAATGTGTGACAAGATGTCAAACCTCCCCCCAACCTCCCCACAAGAAAAAGTAAAGCACCTCCAAACAAAGTTGGAGTTATTTATTTTTCATCAACCTGGGTAGTATGATTCTAGGTGTATGAAACAGTTTTCTGGAATGTTTCAGATATAAAAAGAAGTGAACTATGTTGTCAAATCTAAACTTTCTCTGCCAAAAATGAAAATGTGTAAAATCTGAACTCAAATTACAACTGTTAATGAGGGCAGAAATTTGGGCTATCATTAACACTGGGTCATCTGTATTCAGAATTCATTATGCTTAGACCCAACAGTACTATTCTATAGGCCTTTAACTAAAACCTAAAAAACAACTTTTCTTTTTGTTTGTAAGACCCTACCTTTGAAATTCCAATACCAGAATTCGATAAAAATATTAGTTCTACTGCAATTACATGATACTCCTCCAAAAAACTATTAACTTCCAAAGAGGAGGGGCTGTAATTTATTCATCTTTACATTCCCAGGGCAAACATATTTAAGGGCATTTTAGATATGATCATTTAATATATGTTTGATGGTCCTGGTGAACAAGAGAACTGAGGCAAATCTTGCTGATACATAAGAGGCTATGAGAAATTATTAGCAGCCACAAGGCTCAGTTATAAATAGAAGATTTATTATTTATTTATACTCTCACCTTGTTTCAGAAAAGCTAAGGCAGCCTAAATAAATATGCACAAAGTAAAATGAAATTTTAAAATATATAGAATATGGTAAATTTTGTTATGCATATGTTACCAAAATTTTTTTTAAAAAACTACATAAAGGTAAAAATCAGTATATGAATTTGAAGTAAGTAGAAAGGATGAAATCAGGAGTCCTATAAGGACCTGTACACTTTTTAGAGGCAAATCTGTCTTTATAAAGGACAATGCGAAGCTAAAAACACAATTAGTTACATGAGTCCCCACTTTAATGCTTGGCAAAATAATCGACTGCTTTATGAAACAGTGTCTATCTACCCTCTGAAGTTTTCAGAATCAAGCATACCAGTTTTTAGTATAAGTATGCCTGTACCCACAATTAATATAAGAAAGAAACTAAACTAAATAATTAGAATGATTTAGAATAAATCAAGAAAACTACTTAAACAACTCTCAATAAAAAAACAAAATAAAAAACACTGAAAAATAATACAGATTTTACTCACTGCTTTAAAAAACTTTTCTGACAGTTGGCATTTGGATCCAAAACTTTTGGGCTGCAAAGTCATGTTTTCCTTAGTCTGAGAATCAAAACTTGGATTTTCGATAAGGCAGTTAATAAAAACCCATATATGGTTTTTTACCTGTTGAAAACATATCAAAAAAGGTTAATATCAGAACTGATATTATTTAATAATTCAACAGAATATATAAAACATCACTTACTTGAAATGGTTTCACTGACACACCAGCTTTGTTCTTTTTCTTAACTACTTCAATCAGTTTACCAACAACTTGGTCTACTACATAATCCACATGCCGTCCACCCTGAAGACGGAAAAAAAATAGAATCCAAAATCTTCTATAGTTAAGGTAGCAAAATAGTTACATATTCATTTTTTTCTAGAATGAGTGTTTAATCTTCACCACAACTTTGTGAATTCAGTATGACTATATTATTAACCCTATTTTCCAAAGAGTTAAGATGAGCCTCAGAATGCCAGAGTTGGGATTTAAAAAATAAAGTCTTTTTGGCCACAGAGCCAATTAGCAACTCCATAAGACTCCATACAAAGTGAAAGCAATCGAATAAAAAGAAACGTGGAGGGCTTCCCTGGTGGCGCAGTGGTTGAGAGTCCGCCTGCCGATGCAGGGGACACGGGTTCGTGACCCAGTCCGGGAAGATCCCACGTGCCGCGGAGCGGCTGGGCCCGTAAGCCACGGCTACTGAGCCTGCGCGTTCAGAGCCTGTGCTCTGCAATGGGAGAGGCCACAACAGTGAGAGGCCCACATACCACAAAAAAAAAAAAAAAAAAAGAAACATGGAAGTGAGAATAAACACTGGCCTGGTGGTGGCAGTAACACTCACAAGACTGACACTTAGGGGCCATGGCAGCCATTGACAGTTGTCCATTCAATATCCATTCTCTCCTTTTACCTTACTGACAAACCCCAATTTGTTTGTTTTTAACTGGCAACATACCCAATTAAAATTATTCACCAATCTAGACTCCCTCGCAGCTAGAGGTAGCCACTTGACCCAGTTCTAGCCAGAGATGCTAGCAGAGGTCTACTGGATGGGGCTTCCAGAAAAACTATTGCATTCTTTCTTTCTTTCTTTTTTTTTTTTTTTTTGCGGTACGCAGGCCTCTCACTGTTGTGGCCACTCCCGCTGCGGAGCACAGGCTCCGGACGCACAGGCTCAGCGGCCAAGGCTCATGGGGCCCAGCCACTCTGTGGCATGTGGGATCCTCCCAGACCGGGGCACGAACCCGTGTCCCCTGCATTGGCAGGCAGACTCTCAACCACTGCACCACCAGGGAAGCCCCAAAACTATTGCATTCTTGATCAAAGGGGAGAGGCTCTAGTTGGCATATGCATTTGCCCAAACTCATTCCCTCTCCCTAGAATTTGGAAGGGTGCAGCATGAGAACGAAAGCCAAATGCTAAGGGTGGCAGAAGAGTAAGCCAGGAAGAGCATAGGTCCCTGATGACACTCTGGAGTCACCGAACCAGACTAACACTGCCTACCATCAGTCCCCAGTCATACGAGGAAGAATAAAACCTTTACATGTTTACAAACCACTGTATACTAGGTTTCTGTTACACATAACAAAATGCAATCATATCTGATACAGATTTCTGTTGACTGTAGAAAGTGATGCTAGATTATAAAAAAAATAGAAAATAAAAAAAAATAAGTTCAAACTTGAACAAGAGTGACAAAGTGACAGATCACTGCGTTAGCTTATTCTAAAATACACACTTGTCGTGCCTAATATTTTACTATGGTCAATGGATAAATGCTTATAGATGAGAAGAATTTCATTTGATTTGGAAATTTAAAAGCCTACAGAAAGGGGTTCAAACTCCTCAGAATGGCAGCTAACACATTTCACAATCTGACACCAAAACAGACTCATCCCCTATTATTTGTTCTTTTACACTCAAAACTCAGAGAACACAGAATAAGGAATTTATCATTCTAAATGTCATAAAATATAAATGTATTCAATTATCAACACTAATCATATAAACTTATATAAACTTATATGTTTAATCATATAAACTTATATGTTTAAACTATAAGACAGCTATTTCATAGAAAATAAGCTTTTCTTTTCATAAGTCAATTTTGATTTCACAAAAGCAGATTTGGGTATTTTTTGTTTTTGTTGTTTATTTTATTGTTTTGAATGAAGCACTGTTCTACCACTGACTTGGAAACAGAATTAGTGTACTTACTTTTGTTGTTGCAATGCTATTTACAAAGCTGATTTGCTGGAATCCTTTTTCACTCAGTGTGAGACAAACATCCCATCTTTCATTTGCAAGTTCATGAATAACTTTTAGGGCCACTCCAGTTTCATCCAACTTGTCTTTCACATAAAGATCTACATAACTGCGAAATCCATTTACCTAATAATTTGGAAAACAAAAACAAGAAACAATTTCTCTCCTACTGGCAGCTGAACTAGGTGAATGCCAACAGGTACTCATACTCTCATTTCCCCTCATTCACAACATCTCTCAATCTGCAGATCCCAACCTTATTCTACTCCTTGATTTCTGCCCTTTAAAAAGGAATTCATTTCCGTATGTACTTGACAAAGAGAGGTTATGAAGGGACAGCTGGACAGGTAAATTATTATAAAATTTTTCAAAAGTTTAAATTTTTAAAATGACCAAGTAGACCTCCAGTTTGAGTTGACATGTAGAGGACAAAGAAGAAGTTTTCTTCTCCCTTACAAGAAAACAGCTGGTCAGGTGACAAATTTTTTATGTATCTTCAAAAGCTTGGGATCACAGGACAGCTGGCCATCCTAAGTCTGAAGACAGACAGGTGTCTGTAGGGAGACACAGAACTTAAGCCTTTTGCTTAACTGGGACAGAAGCTACTTGGTTATATAAGCCCACAGGAGCCTTAAGCCAGAGTTTCTGATTAACTGCTACAGGACACATGTGGACCTGCGTGAGTGTGTGAAGAACTTGAGGGCTGTGGTCAAAGGGTTCCTACTCTTTTCCAGGAACCGTAGAGTAGGTTTTCACAGGGCAGATCAGAGAGAATCTAGAACAAGTTCCCCCCATGGGGCCAGCTGGGGGAGAAGAGCAGCCACTGGGAATCCCACCCAGACCCACCTCCCTTATCAAAAAGAAAAACAAACAACAACAACAGCAAAAAACCCCTTAATCCACAGGGGGCAAGGCCATAGAGCCAATTAGCAACTCCAGGGCTGGAAAGCCGTGGTGAAGTATCACTGCAGCTGGGATGAAGTAATTCTGCCCCGGGCCACCCCACCTCACCCCCATCTCATTTAAGTTTACATTTTTAAAAGGCTTATTCCGCAGGGCAGGGAGCCTAAAGGATACTGAATGAGAACACTGGCGGTTACCTGCTGCAACTAGGGCAAGAGAACAGAGGACAAAAGGACAATCCCCACCTCCAACGGAGGGGCAGACACTCTTGTGAATGCCAGACCCCTGAGACACGGGTTCACTGTGTGCTCTGAAGCCGGAGACTTAGTCAGACGTGGGGGTCTCCACAACCTACAACCAGGCTAGCAGGCCTCCGATAACAACAGTGGTTCTCAGCTGGGAGAGCAACACGAGACAGACCCTCCTTGAGGGGCAGCTCCAAGGGAAGGCCCAAAGCGAAAAGAAGGGACAAAAAACAATCTAAAGTATCTGGTGCCCATAGCAACAACAGACTGCAAATACGGCCCAATCTCTGTCCAGATTAACATAAACCCTCACACTAAAGCCTAGGTACTCCGTATCTATTACCCTATACAACATTGCTGATTTTCAGCAGAATCTTACAAGGCATGCCAAAAGGCAAGAAAAAAACACAGTCTGAAAAGACAAAGCAATCATCAGAATCAGACTTAGATGTGTCACGGATGTTTTAACTATCAGATAAGACATTTAAAATAACTATGGCTAATCTGTTAATCTCTAGTGGAAAAGGCAGACAATATGTAACTTCAGCAGAGACAGAAGCTTTAAGAATGAATCAGTTGGAAATCCTAGAAATCAAACACAGCAGAAGACAAGAAGAATGCCTTTGGCAGGCTCAGCAAAAGACTTGAAACAGTAGAGGAAAGAGATCAATGAACTTGAAAATAGAGCAATAGAAATTAAACTAAAACACAAAGAGAAGAGAGTGAATAAAGCAGAGCAAAACGTCCAAGAGCTTGGGACCCTACAATATATGCATAATTGGAACACCAAAAGGAAAAGAAAGAAAAGCATGTAAGAAATATTTGAAGAAGTAACAGCCAAAAATTTTCCAAAATTAGTGACAGACTCCAAACAATAGATCCAAGAAGCTCAGAAAACACCAGAGAGACTACGTACCAAGAAAACCAAAAAACACCACCAAAAAAACCAACCAACCAACACAAAAAACCATATATATACCTAAGCATAGCATACTCAAAAACCAAAGACAAACAGAAAATCTTCAAGGCAGCCGGAGGAAAAACAAACACTTTACCGAGGAAGAAGGACATGAACTACAGTAGAAACCATGCAAGCAAGAAGACAACGGAGTGACATTTTTAAAGTATTGAAAAAATTAAACTATCAACCCATAATTCTACATTCAGTGAAACTTTGTATCCTTTGGAGTGAGGGAAAAGAAAGACTCTCTCAGTCTTTCTGAGGGTAACATAAACTGAGGGAATCTATTGCCAGCATACCTATTCTACAGAAAATAAATATTAAAGGAAAATCTCCAGGCAGAAGGAATACGATTAAGATCAAAAACTTAGATCTACACGAAGAAATTAACAGCATTGGAAATGGAATAAATGAAGGTAAAATATAATCTTTATTGTATTTTTAATTACTCTAAAAGATAACTGACTGCTTAAAGCATTAACAACATCACTAGTTGTGGAAACATTTCTGCCATCATTTCTTCAAATATTTCTTCCACCTCATTCTCTTTCTTCTTCTGTTGTTTATAGCACATGTAAAAGTGAAATGTATGATGTACTGTTATAAAGTCCCTCCACTACACATGGGA
Source organism: Globicephala melas (assembly GCF_963455315.2). Lineage (NCBI taxonomy): Eukaryota > Metazoa > Chordata > Mammalia > Artiodactyla > Delphinidae > Globicephala > Globicephala melas. The sequence continues at coordinate 144,776,301 of NC_083317.1, forward strand.
TACACACACCCCTATGTTCACAGCAGCACTATTCACAACAGCAAGACATGGAAACAAGTCCATCGACAGGTGAATGGATAAAGAAGATGTGGTACATGTATACAATAGAATACTACTCAGCCATAATGAAATAATGCCATTTGCAGCAAAGTGGATGGCCCTAGAGATTATCATAAAAGTGAAGTCAGACAGAGAAAGACAAATATCATATGATATCACTTATATGTGGAATCTAAAAAGATGATACAAACGAACATATTTACAAAACAGAAACAGACTCACAGACTTAGAGAACAAACTTGTGGTTACCAGCGGGGGAAAGGTGGAGGGAGGGATAGTCAGGGAGTTTGGGATTGACATGTACACACTTCTATATTTAAAATAAAATGCCTTTCCATGAAAAAGTAAAGTCCTTTCACTACACATGAAGTGATAAATTATTTGAAGGTGGACTCAAACCATTCACAACTGTGTATTATAAACCCTAGGGCAACCACTAAAAACATTTTAAAAACAGGTATAATAACAAGTAAATAGAGGAGATAAAATGGAATCGTAAAAAAAAAAAGCTCAATTAAAACCAGAGAAGGCAGGATACAGGGAAATAAGAAACAAACAAATACAATGAATAAATAGCAAGATGGTAAATTTTAATCCAAATGTATCAATAATCACTTTAAATGTGAATCATCTAAACACACTGGTCAAAAGAGATTAACAGATTAGATTTGAAAAGCAAGATCTAACTATAAGCTGTCTACGAATTAACAAAGCATTAACTATTTTAGAAGACACTTACAGGCAATTTCTTTCCATTAAACATAACCTTGACTCCTTTGCACGAACCAGCCAAATCGTAAGCTCTTCTGGTCATGAGAGCCACAATGTCCTTGTCAAGTTTCTCCATCTTAAACTTGGACAGATCTGGTTGGAATGTTATGCATGTGTAATCTTCACCATCAAAATGTTTAATTTTGGCTTCAGAAGTCTTCATCATATTATTCATCCATGTCTGTAAAAGAAAAAATATTCAAATGTTTCTATAATGCTTCTATATTTGATAATACATAAAGACTCAGCTAATGAGATAACACTCATTTACCATAACTATATCCGTTTTCCAGCTTCACAGCAAACCAAATTCTTGAAACTGATATTATAAATGAGAAAATTTTAAATACTACTATTATAACCTCATGCTGAAAATAAGCAAAATAAACTGCACAACTTTATACATTGTTAGTTAAAACATCTTTCAAATTCTTCAACATGACCATACAGAATTTTACAAAAATAAAAAGATATGATGCTTTTCCTGACAAAATTATTTTAGCCTATGTAAAATTTCAAACTATTTTCAAAGGTCTACAAAAGTGAAATATAAAATTTTGAAATGTAAATTTGACAAATCAACAAGGAATTTTTCAAACATGCTAAGCAGATGTATTTCAATCTGCCTGTGAGGGTCAGGATATTTTCCCTATTGCTTAAATAGGTTAAAGGAAAAGTCTGTTAAGTAAAGCGTTTGTTTTAAAGGAATAGGAGAAAGATAGGTTTATGTAAAATATCCCAGGCATTCTGAAGTCTTTTTACTCTGATTACTTGCTTAATGCTTTAAAAACAAGTTATATGGGTATCACTGCAATTTACCTAAGGTCTATTATCTTGGCAAAGCAACAAACATGATTATTTAAAAAAAAAAAATCAGGCACATTTCTATCATACCTGCTTAAAACTATGTTTGTATTCTTTGCAAGCAGTTTCTACTGTAAACTTTGTACTGAAAATATTACAAAGTTTTGCACCATAACCATTGCGACCACCTGTAAAAACAATTAAATGTGAAAGGTTTAATGACAATGACTTTAAAGAAACTTTGTTAACTCACCTACCATACAGCAGGTCTGTTGCAAAACAGTTTCCACTTATTGAAATAATCAATTGATGACAATGCAAAGTATATTTAGATTTTTCATTTAAAGAAAAATAAAATTAAGGTTTAGCACATATAGTAAAATTAAAATATGCATTTTGTAGATTATCTTCATCACAACTTCAAAAACATTAAGCTTTTTATCTCCTATAATTCAGTAAGTCTATGTATGAAATCTGAGCTTTCTATCAAAGTTACTTCTCTATTACAAAATTTTAATCTATATAACTTCCTAGAGCCTTGGTTTTGAAAAAAAATTATCAATCTACTTAGGAAATGTAAATAAGTAGAAAAACATCTGGTTTTGGTCAAAGCACTTTCAACTCTATTCATAGGGTCTAGGCTTTCAATCTTGACTCTCTCAAAGAAATCAGTTTAAAAGCAATTTAATTGATACCAAAAGACATGGTGCTTATGTAAAAACAAATTCACATAAACAGGAATCATACACATCTTATTTTCATCAGGACTCTAATTCAAAACCCAAACCGTTAGCCAGGTTAGAGCTCCAGGAGTTCTAGCAGAAGTCAGTGTACTACGAGAGTTAAGTCTCTATCAGACTATAACCAAGGAAACAATTAAACATGATAGTTTTTTATATATTAACTCTGAAAAGGATTTTCTCATAATAAAACTATACAGATTTCCTTTTCTGTAACATTTTATATAGAAATAGTAAGAGGGCAATATTTTTCAATAAAAATTCTGATCAACCTAAATCAGACTTTACCTGTTACTTTTTTCTCATCATCATCATAGTTACTGGATGTTAAAAGCTGTCCAAAAATTAATGCAGGAACATAAACTTTCTCTACTTTGTGTTCTACTACCGGAATGCCTTTCCCATTATTCCAGATGCTTATGATGTTAGAGTCACTGTAAATAAACAAGCAGAGTTTAGAGCTTAAAATAGTTATAAGCTATATCAATTAATTTACATCAAAAGTAATGTAACCCAGAATAAACCTGAGTTTGCCAGCCATTACCAATTGGGAGACACTCACTTGTCTTCCAAGAAAATGCTTGCTGAGGACACACATTTCTATCCCTGAGTCATAACTCAAATTAAGATCTGCAGGTAATACTGCAAAATTTCTCAGGAAAAGAAACTCTTCTCAGTAGTAAAAGCAGTGAAGCTTTTATAACAAGCCAGCTATCAATTTCGTTTTCTTTTCATACATATTAGCCATGATCTTCCTGCTTCACCCTACCAGTCAGCCACCTGTGAACCCAGGCTCTGCAGGGCCAGTGACCACGGCCATTTTTATTTCCTACCTGACTGCTGAGCAGGGCAGACAGAAAGGGAAAAACAGCCTGAAATGTACTCCATTCTCCGCCTAAATGTTAGAGGGTTGTTTGTATTGTGGCAGTCATTGTTATAAACTAACCTTAATGGTTTTAAAATATGTTAAGTATTACCTATTTTAGGTCTTTTAGGTTTTTCAGTCACAAAACCATCCATTTTAGTCCTAAATGGTATGGAGTAGAGGTTCCTACAGTTAACAGCAACTTGACGTAGGCCACAGTCCTGATGGAAAATTTTGCCTACCCTATCGCTTCAGGGTAGTATATATTACGATGCCTTTACCCACTTAGCCAAACGTGCAAAGAAACACACTTCACTGAGAATTACCTTAAAAAGCTACCATTTGCCAATCTGATTCACAATTATTCTTAGACACACTGTTTCACTCACACATACATAGCTTAATCTCTCTAGAGTTACTAGAAGTAGTTATTACAACTAAAAAAAAAGTTATAAAAGCCAAAATGAAAATCAAAGATCCAGGAGGAAGTTAATTAAATTTTTAGAAGAAAAAGAAAATAAAAAATAACAACACATCATCTTCTTTCCCTCGCTCTACAATATAGGTTCAACTCTCCGAATCGCGGAGACTTAAATTTTGATATCATTTTTATTCATATCTCCTGATCATTCTCTAAAGTCGTTTAATCATCAAGACATTAATTTGTCCTATTAGATTCGTTTCAGCAGTATCCGACCTTCCTTCATTCCAAATGCCAGTATAGGAGTCTAAATTAGCATCACCTTAAATACTGTTACTGCAACACTGCTAAAACACAGAGCTAGCCACTCCCCTTAACTATATTCTGATACCACAGCTTTCCTCACACTACTGTTTGCTCCAGGACACATCAGTAGTTTAAGTGTCTTCTATTGCATGTTCCAGGCCCATTATCCATATCATCACTTAGAGTCAAACTGAACTACCACTATTCTGCAACATGCATCCTATTTTCCTGCAGGTCAGTTTTATTACTTGTCCATGTTCATTCCCAATTCTTCCATTTCTTTGTTTACTGGTCTTTCCCTTGCCTACACTACCTTTTCCCTCTTTGTCTAGCCAAATTTTACCTTAACTTCAAGGATCAATTTACGACTTCAGTTCTCCCACAAGCCTTTTACCCAGCCTAAAACAACGTTTCCCAACCCTCCTTACATTGAAACTTGCAAAAAAATCGAAAAGTATTTACAAGAGACCTCAGGACATAATTAGGTTAGCTCACTTGTGGGTAAACACTCTCTACAGAATACACAGCTGAATATTTAAGTATGTAATGGTTTCAAATTAGCTACTGTACTTTACCTTGTGTGTCCTTTTAAATGCAGATGTCAAAATAGTGGGCCTTAGAAAAAGGGCTGTGTATTGCATTACTTTTTTAGACTTCCAAATAGTTCCTAGCTTGGGCTTAAAACCTGTAACTTATTAAGCACTTTTTTTTTTTTTTTTTTTAACAAGACACTTCATGGAGTTTAAAACTATAGAGAAAAATTCTGAAGGAAATGAAGAAAGAAAACGAATGGAAAATTACAGATATTAAACATCTCAGAATGACACAAAAAGTCAACAAACTCATTAGAAAACCCTTAAAATTTCTTCATCCTACTTAGTACATGCGGTACTATAATTAAAATAAGGCACTTTGTAAATGCGTTATCTTCATCACAGTTTCAAAAAATGAGGCTTGATATCAAGTACATTCTATAAGCCTGTGTGAGTATGAAACTGAAATCTTCTATCAAAGTCACCTATTACAAAATTTCAATCTATTTCACTTCCTAGATCTGGTACTTATTTCTATAATCTCTAAACAATGATTCAGAATTCTATAACTATATTCTTTGCTCCATCAATAATCTTCACATTAGTATTAAGAATGATGTCCTTGAATAAGCTATAAATAAAGTTTCAAAATAATTAAAGCTAACAAACCTGGAAAACAATCTAAACATCCAATATTCATTAGCTGGAAAGAGGTTAAACAATGATGACATACTGACATAATAAAATACTTAGAAACATTAAAAAGAATTAAGTAGATCTACATAAGTTAATAAAGAAGGCTGCCCACAGTATGTCAAATAAAAATTGAAAGATACAAAATAGTATACAGAAGGCGATTTTTAAAAAATGTATACATATATGTACATATATTTCAGTATGAGTGTGTATACTGAAAGCTACAGCTTTAAGTTTCAACCCTGAATAAATAAAAATACATAAGCTGGAGAAACAGAACCCTGGTTAATGTGCTTTCCACAGTTATTTGATTTTAATCAAACAGATGCCAACAAATAAGTTGTTTCAATAACAACTAACCATTATGTTATACTATTTAATGGGTTTTAAGCTCCCCTGTAAGAAGCTGCTTCAAATTCTCTTTCTAGAATTGCTGTCCAAATTCTGCATGGCACTCCTTGCTAATCTATTCCTACTTTTATTTTGTTTGTTTTTTTGTTTTTTTTTTTACAACCATGGCTGTTTACTTTAATTTTATTCCCACGTCACAGAGTATTATCAAAAGAGGAATAAGAGCTAAACTGTGCTGTGTATCCTCTACACTTAACCCATTAACTATCAAAATTTAACCTCTCTTTTACACAAAGAGTTCATGTACACACATGCACAAAGAAAAATAAAATCTGCTATACAAAAATGTTAAAAAGAATGAAACCCAAAGAGTATAAAAAATGGACAGCAGAGAAAAATGGGTCAATAAAATAAACAGCCTAATGGCACTTTTCCCCATCTGAATTCTGCTTTAAAATGACTTCTTAATTTAGAAATCTAACTTAAGCAAAAATTGCATCTCTGAAATAAAATTTATTTTAATAAAAGTAGCATGAATTCTGTAATATATGTAGTAAAGGAAAAACATAAGGAATGATTTTATGGGAGAATATTCACAAAAGTCAAAATGTTATTGTCAAAATTAACAAATATAAATAAATAATAAAATATAAGGATCAACAACATGTCCCAAAATGGTTGTCTGTTGGCAATTTTAAATATGTGTGTGTATAAAATATATATTTTAATTAAAAGCAGGAGAAAGATTCAAGAATCTCATCAATAATTTATAAACAAAAGTAAAATAGGAAAGGAGAGGTGAAAAATATACTACCTTCACCCTTTTTTCCTTGGAATAGTCAACTATGAATTTTTGTTTTATATACATATTTTGTATGAAATAAAAGAACTTTCCAGCAGAAGCAGTTAAAATGACTTAGAGATAAATAAGAAAAAAGAAACTGTTATCTGATTCCCATTAAGAACCAAATAAATTTAGTTATAATTCTATGACACTCTTATACTCACACAAAAATGTCTGCTAAATGAAAAGGGAGTTAGAAAGAGAGCAATAAAGGCACTAGTTTGTCCCAAATCTGTAATAAACTTAAAGTAAAGCCTGCCACCAAGAGTCATTATTTGGTCTACAGAGCTGTTTTATAGCTCACTTCTTGATCACTTTGTTATGATGGGGTTCTATCTAATCTTTTTTTTTAAAGTCCACATTATTGGATCAATGTGGTCAAAGCAATTAAGATAAAGGAACCAAACATCGTAACCATGTTCACCATGAATGTATTTAAGAAAAGGTCTTCTTCCTTAGTTTTCAGAGTCTTTCAGTTCTGATTTTTAAAAAAGCTTAAAGATATCAAAAATTCAACATCTGTTACTCCTTACTAGCTCTCCTAAAACATAATAAATGATACCATTTTTAACTAATTTCCTAAATATGGAAGAAAAGAAATCCTGACAGCCAAAATTTCCTTTTAAATGTCTGCCTAAGTTGCAACTTGTAAGTGTCTTGTGCATCTTACCATACAGATTCTCAAGAATTTGTTATAGAAATGATGCAAATGAAAAACAAAAAAAGGAAGAAAAAGAAAAATCAAGAACTTCAACAGTATAGTTATGTAGTAATATTTTCATATAAGATACAGTCAACTTCATGGTATAACCAAATATAAACTATATTTTTATTATTTATCTTAACCATGTCCTTAAAATTAGATTACTGACAGTAAGGTTATAACTGAATTATTGAATTTTCATGTTAAAGAAAATTTTCATGTTAAAATCATGCTAAATTACTAACTATAAAGGATAAATGTAACATAATATCTCACAAAAGCATCCTGGTGAAAACAGGATAAAGCTTTAAGTTAGAAATACTTTATTATTTTCACTCCCCCTCAGTCCTCCAAAAAAAATATCACTGTAGTTATCAGCTAAGCACCTGGTATATATATTCTATAATACCAGCAGTTCCCAATTCACAAATGTTATAAATGGAAAAGTCCAAATGTTGGTTATGAAAAAGTAAATTTAACCCATAATGTAACTGGAATAGTACTAACAATAGCCCGTAGCCTTGAGTACCAAAGCAAAAATAAGAAAAGATTGATTATTCTAGCAGCTGAAACAGTATCCACAGCATCAAAGAGGGAGAAAAATGGTCTCCAAGTGCTCCCATAAGGAAGTACTGAATACTTTGGAGAAAAAGATCATGAATGACAGAGGAAACTATAAGAGGGTAGCATTCTGGCCAAAAGAGACAAAAATAACAAGGTCTCAAGCAACAAGAAACTCAAGAGTACTAACTGTATGCATTATTCCTTTGAGGAATGTTCGAAGTTGAACATCTGAATAAAACAACTTAGCATAAGAAATTAAACTTGAAATATACTTACGGATCAATAGAAACTTTAATACAGGTCATGTTCTTATCCCTCTGTTTATTGTCAGCTGCATTAACTACAAAATTAAATATTTTGATAAGTAATAAAATAGTTATAATAAATAAACATATAAGGACATACATAAATAAACATACAGCTACATGTGCATCACTACTTAATATAAACATTTACATATGGTAATAGTTAATGAAAATAATATTGCTAATTTCTAATACAAAATCTTATTTTCCAAGTAATATTCTTAAATTTTATATCACACCAAATTACGGTTATGTCTTCTACCACAAAACAAAGGGGGAGGATGATTCTATGATATTGAAAAACAAATTAAGTAAAAACAAACATCTGCAGTTTACAAACCCCTATCCAGGTCTAAAAGTAAAGTATTGGGTTTAATTATATTTTATCTTGGCAACACATAACTACTTTCTCTTGCTCTCCTTCAATAAACTAGTGATTTTATAGACAGATTGAGCTGAAACCAGTTATTTTTGAATTAGAAAAGCACTCTTTAGCATCCTTAGAAATCGAAGTTTTAAATTCTATGAACTATAACTGATAATACTTGCATACATTAACCACAGCTTCAGTGGTTAGCTAGCTGTCAAACTGAACTTCAATCACAGAAGGAATATGTTCCTGATAAACACTGTGTAACCTAAAAGTAAAACTGGCGGATAGTTGGCAGACAAGAGTGAAAAGTACCAGTGAAAGAGTGAAAACGTAAGTAACCAGTTTTACTCTCCTATCCTTTTCCCAAAGACCAAAAGAAGCTTCAAGAGACCCAAACAACCCTGGTAGGAAACCTCAAGTGGCACTGATGAGTCTCTATAGAAAATCCTTGGCTAAAAACGTTTCCAAAGTGCAAGCCTGCCCTAGGAGTCAATTAGGTATCCACACTTCGTTGTGATTTAACTAATCATGTGATTTGGAATGGACAGAGGTATTTGGAACAATGGTTGTTAAACCTGGTTGTCCAATAGAAATACCTAATGTGTTGGTGAAAAACCCATTTTTATGTGTCTCAACTCAAACCGACTGAATCTGCATGGATCAGGCCCTGGAATCTATATTTTTAACATGCCCTCTCCTGTTGACTGGGATGTGAGCAGCCCCCAGACGACTGCACATACAGGACCATACAATGACCCTGGGATTACTGATCAAATACAACACATGCATTTTACAGATGAACAAACCAAAGCACAAAGACATGACGTCCAGAGATATGAACATATTACAGCAGGTAATACAGATTTTCTGAAGAACATTTATACTCAGCATAAAAACCAGAGATATGCCTTTAAAATTTATAAGTCTGGTTTTACATATATAGGGACATTATAATGATATCAATAGAAACAGATGCATTAAATCTTAAGCAAGTACTCACCCAAAATTTCATCAAAGATCTTGTATAAACCCGGCACAAAGGTAACCTCTCTGCAATTCATTCCTACATCTTCATCATACACCCACATGAGCTGCAATGAGAGAAAAATTCAAAAGAACTTATGGAGTAAAAAATATTTAACATCAATTTTACAAAGCATAAATCCACATTTGTCATTTAGTCTGTAAATACTTAGATCTTCAAAGCAGAAAAACATACTACTTCAGCTGCAGTCAACCTTGCTGTATTCATCTTCAATTTAAATAGCCTCAAAATTGAGAAATTGTTCATTTTGTATCAAGTCTGTGTTCTTACTCATACATAAAGTCAGCTTTAATATAAGGCACCAAAAATTGTTAGAAACAGTATTTAAGTAAAATAGGAAAAAAAATATGTTTACTTTACACTTTTACTTCACACATTATATTTTTCTGTAGTATAAGTAGCACAGAGTAAACAGTATGAATGCAGCATGATTTTGGAGTCAAAGACACCTAGCTTTGAATCCCAGCTCTCACTAGTTGAGAGGTCTGAGCAACTTACTTAAATTTAACTGCTAGAAAAAAATTGCTATGCATAAGCCAAGTCCATAGTAAGCATTAAACAACAGTCATCAATGTGTATATATAAATTCTAGAATTTAAAATAAACGACAGCATGAACTTCAGAACCTTTAAAAAGTTCACACAGCACCATTTTACTTTATACGTCTCTATACTTCTCAGATAGTTTTTAGCTCCCAGTTTTTTTAATTTCTAGTGAAAAATTAAGACATTTCTACCTCTTAGATCTCTCTCCCTACTTTCTATTATTACCAGAGACATGAAATTGTGTACTCACAGAGCATATACTTACAAAATTTTATTAAAAAGTAGATATACATCTAATTTCAGTAAAATTTAATTACCTGTGTCAATGGCTCCACCGACCCAATGTACGTATCAGGACGAAGGAGAATATGTTCAAGTTGTGTCTTTTTCTGATACACTCTCTCAACAGACAACTTCTTTGAAGAATCATTTTTGCTTGCAGTTTCTGACTCTTCTTTTTTTGCAGCATTGTTCTGATCAAAAAGAGTCTAAAATTAACCAAAAAATCAAATTTAAATAACCTACCAAGGGATAAACTAAAATGTATATGGACACATAACATAGGTTTTCTCTTTAACAACAAAATTATCTTTCAGGCTCTGATTTTTAAGTTCTAAAGAGAACACAGGTCTATTTACTGAAAATCTAGTACCTTTTATAATATAGTGTGAAACTGCAGTTTTGACTGAGCCCAAAAAGTAGGTATACATAGTTACCAGAATAGCTAGAACAGCCTACAACTATTCAATCAAGAAATATTGGAAGAGCTTCAAGATGGCGGAAGAGTAAGACGCGGAGATCACCTTCCTCCCCACAGATACACCAGAAATACATCTACACGTGGAACAACTCCTACAGAACACCTACTGAACGCTGGCAGAAGACCTCAGACCTCCCAAAAGGCAAGAAAGTCCCCACGTACCTGGGTAGGGCAAAAGAAAAAAGAATAAACAGAGACAAAAGAATAGGGACGGGACCTGCACCAGTGGGAGGGAGCCGTGAAGGAGGAAAGGTTTCCACACACTAGAAGACCCTTCGCGGGTGGAGACTGCGGGTGGCGCAGGGGGAGCTTCGAAGCCACTGAGGAGAGCACAGCCACAGGGCTGCGGGGGGCAAAGTGGAGAGATTCCCGCACAGGGGACAGATGCCGACCGGCACTCACCAGCCCGAGAGGCTTATCTGCTCACCCGCCGGGGCGGGCGGGGCTGGGAGCTGAGGCTCGGGCTTCAGTGGGATCCCAGGGAGAGGACTGGGGATGGCGGCGTGAACACAGCCTGAACGGGGCTAGTGTGCCACAGCTAGGCGGGAGGGAGTCTGGGAAAAGGTCTGGAGCTGCCGAAGAGGCAAGAGACCATTGTTCTGGGGTGCGCGAGGAGAGGGGATTCCGAGCACTGCCTAAACGAGTTCCAGAGACGGGCGCGAGCCACGGCTATAAGCGCGGACCCCAGAGATGGGCATGGGACGCTAAGGCTGCTACTGCCGCCACCAAGAAGCCTGTGTGCGAGCACAGGTCACTATCCACACCTCCCCTCCTGGGAGCCTAGGCAGCCCGGCACTGCCAGGGTCCCGGGATCCAGGGACAACTTCCCCGGGAGAACGCACGGCGGATCTCAGGCTGGTGCAACATCACACCGGCCTCTGAGGCCACAGGCTCACCCCCCATCCGCACCCCTCCCTCCCCGCGGCCTGAATGAGCCAGAGCCCCCGAATTAGCTGCTCCTTTAACCCCGTCCTGTCTGGGCAAAGAACAGACCACCCTCAGGTGACCTGCATGCAGAGGCGGGGCCAAATCCAAAGCTGAACCCCGGGAGCTGTGCAAAGAAGAGAAAGGGAAATTTCTCCCAGTAGCCTCAGGAGCAGTACATTAAATCTCCACAATCAACTTGATCTACCCTGCATCTGTGGAATACCTGAATAGACAACGAATCATCCCAAATTGGGGTGGTGGACTTTGGTAGCAACAATACATATATTTATTTTCTTCTTCTCTTCTTGTGAGTGTGCATGTGTATGCTTCTGTGTGTGATTTTGTCTGTATAAGCTTTGCTTTTACCATTTGTGCTACGGTTCTGTCGGTTTTTTTGTTTTTTTTTTTTTAGTATAGTTTTAAGTATTTGTTATCATTGGTGAATTTGTTTTTTGGTTTGGTTGCTCTCTCCTTTCTTTTTTTTACTTTTTAACTTTTTAATTTTTCATAATTATATTTTATTTTAATAACTATTTTTTTCTTTCCTTTTTTCTCCCTTTTATTCTGAGTTGTGTGGATGACAGGGTCTGGGTGCTCTGGCCAGGTGTCAGGCCTCTGTCTCTGAGGTAGGAGAGCCGAGTTCAGGACATTGGTCCACCAGAGACCTCCCAGCTCCACGTAATATCAAATGGCGAAAATCTCCCTGAGATCTCTATCTCAAAGCCAAGACCCAGCTCCACTCAATGACCAGCAACCTATGATGCTGGACACCCTATGCCAAACAACTAGCAAGACAGGAACACAACACCAACCATTAGCAGAGAGGCTGCCTAAAATCATAAGGTCACAGACACTGCAAACACACCACTGGACATGGACCTGCCCACCAGAAAGACAAGATCCAGCCTCATCCACCAGAACACAGGTACTAGTCCCCTCCACCAGGAAGCCTACACAACCCACTGAACCAAACTTAAAACACTAAGGGCAGACACAAAAAACAATGGGAACTACTAACCCGTAGCCTACGAAAAGGAGACCCCAAACACAGTAAGTTAAGCAAAATGAGAAGACAGAGAAACACACAGCAGTTGAAGGAGCAAGGTAAAAACCCACCAGACCAAACAAGTGAAGAGGAAATAGGCAGTCTACCTGAAAAAGAATTCAGAATAATAGTGAAGATGATCCAAAATCTTGGAAATAGAAGGGAGAAAATACAAGAAACATTTAACAAGGACTTAGAAGAACAAAAGAGCAAACAAACAATGATGAACAACACAATAAATGAAATTTAAAATTCTCTAGAAGGAATCAATAGCAGAATAACTGAGGGAGAAGAACAGATAAGTGACCTGGAAGATAAAATAGTGGAAATAACTACTGCAGAGCAGAATAAAGAAAAAATGAATGAAAAGAATTAAGGACAGTCTCGGAGACCTCTGGGACAACATTCAACGCACCAACATTCGAATTATAGTGATCCCAGAAGAAGAAGAGAAAAAGAAAGGGACTGAGAAAATATTTGAAGACGTTACAGTTGAAAACTACCCTAATATGGGAAAAGAAATAGTTACTCAATTCCTGGAAACGCAGAGAGTCCCATACGGATAAATCCAAGGAGAAACATGCCAAGACACATATTAATTAAACTACCAGAAATTAAATACAAAGAAAAAACATTAAAAGCAGCAAGGGAAAAAAAACAACTGACAAACAAGGGAATCCCCATAAGGTTAAAAGCTGATCTTTCAGGGCTTCCCTGGTGGCGCAGTGGTTGAGAGTCCACCTGCCAATGCAGGGGACACGGGTTCGTGCCCCGGTCCGGGAGGATCCCACATGCTGCGGAGCAGCTGCGCCCGTGGGCCATGGCTGCTGGGCCTGCGCGTCCGGAGCCTGGGCTCCGCAAAGGGAGAGGCCGCAGCAGTGAGAGGCCTGCGTACCGCCAAAAAAAAAAAAAAAAAAAAAAGCTGATCTTTCAGCAGAAACTGCAAGCCTGAAGCGAGTGGCAGGACATATTTAAAGTGATGAAAGGGAAAAACCTTCAACCAAGATCATTCTACCCAGCAAGGATCTCATTCAGGTTCGACAGAGAAATTAAAAGCTTTACAGACAAGCAAAAGCTAAGAGAATTCAGCACCACCAAACCAACTCTACAACAAATGCTAAAGGAACTTCTCTAGGCAGGAAACACAAGAGAAGGAAAAGACCTACAATAAAAAACCCAAAACAATTAAGAAAATCGTAATAGGAACATATTGAAAATTACCTTAAAAGTAAATGGATTAAGTGCTCCAAGAAAAAGACATAGACTGGCTGAATGGATACAAAAACAAGACCCATTTACATGCTGTCTACAAGAGACCCACTTCAGACCTAGGGACACATACAGACTGAAAGTGAGGGATGGAAAAAGATATTCCGTGCAAACGGAAATCAAAAGAAAGCTGGAGTAGCAATTCTCATATCAGACAAAATAGTCTTTAAAACAAACACTATCACAAGAGACAAAGAAGGACACTACATGATGATCAAGGGATCAATCCAAGAAGATATAACAATTGTAGATACTTACGCACCCAACAAAGGAGCACCTCAATACATAAGGCAAATGCTAACAGCCATAAAAGGGAAAATCAACCGTAACACAATCATAGTAGGGGACTTTAACACCCCACTTTCACCAATGGACAGATGAGATCATCCAAAATGAAAATAAATAAGGAAACACAAGCTTTAAATGATACATTAAACAAGATAGACTTAACTGATATTTATAGGACTTTCCATCCAGAAACAACAGAATACACTTTCTTCTCAAGTGCTCAGGGAACATTCGCCAGGATATATCATACCTTGGGTCACAAGTCAACCTTGGTAAATTTAAGAAAACTGAAATCATATCAAGTATCTTTTCTAACCACAATGCTATAAGACTAGATATCAATTACAGGAAAAAATCTGTAAAACATAGAAACACATGGAGGCTAAACAATACACTACTTAATAACCAAGAGATCACTGAGGAAATCAAAGAGGAAATTAAAAAACTACCTAGAAACAAATGACAATGAAAACACGATGACCCAAAACCTATGGGATGCAGCAAAAGCAGTTCTAAGAGGGAAGTTTATAGCAATACAATCCTACCTTAAGAAACAAGAGACATCTCAAATAAACAACCTAACCTTACACCTAAAGCGAGCAGAGAAAGAAGAACAAAAAAACTCCCGAAATTAGCAGAAGGAAAGAAATCATAAAGATCAGATCAGAAATAAATGAAAAAGAAATGAAGGAAACAAAAGCAAAGATCAATAAAACTAAAAGCTGGTTCTTTGAGAATATAAACAAAATTGATAAACCATTAGCCAGACTCATCAAGAAAAAAAGGGAGAAGACTCAAATCAACAGAATCAGAAATGAAAAAGGAGAAGTAACAACTGACACTGCAGAAATAAAAAAGATTGTGAGAGATTACTACAAGCAACTGTATGCCAATAAAATGGACAACCTGGAAGAAATGGACAAATTCTTAGTAAAGCACAACCTTCTGAGACTGAACCAGGAAGAAATAGAAAACATAAACAGACCAAGCACAAGCAATGAAACTGAAACTGTGATTAAAAATCTTCTGGCAAACAAAAGCCCAGGACCAGATGGCTTCACAGGCAAATTCTATCAAACATTTAGAGAAGAATTAACACCTATCCTTCTCAAACTCTTCCAAAATATAGTAGCAGAGGGAAGAACACTCCCAAACTCATTCTATGAGGCCACCATCACCCTGATACCAAAAGCAGACAAAGATGTCACAAAGAAAGAAAAGTACAGGGCTTCCCTGGTGGCGCAGTGGTTGAGAGTCCACCTGCCAATGCAGGGGATGCGGGTTCGTGCCCCGGTCTGGGAAGATCCCACAAGCCGCGGAGCGGCTGGGCCCGTGAGCCATGGCCGCTGAGCCTGCGCATCCAGAGCCTGTGCTCCGCAATGGGAGAGGCCACAACAGTGAGAGGCCCGCATACCGCAAAAAAAAAAAAAAAAAACTACAGGCCAATATCACTGATGAACATAGATGCAAAAATCCTCAACAAAATACCAGCAAACAGAATCCAACAGCACATTAAAAGGATCATACACCATGATCAAGTGGGGTTTATCCCAGGAATGTAAGGATTCTTCAATATATACAAATCAATCAATATGATACACCATATTAACAAATTGAAGAATAAAAACCATATGAACGGGCTGCCCTGGTGGCACAGTGGTTGAGAGTACGCCTGCCGAGGCGGGGGACGCGGGTTCGTGCCCCGGTCCAGGAGGATCCCATATGCCGCAGAGCAGCTGGGCCCATGGGCCGTGGCCGCTGGGCCTGCGCATCCGGAGCCTGTGCTCTGCAACGGAAGAGGCCACAGCAGTGAGGCCCGCATACCGCAAAAAAACAAACAAAAAACCGTATGAACATCTCAATAGATGCAGAAAAAGCTTTCAACACCGATTTATGATAAACACCCTCAAGAAAGCAGGCATAGAGGGAACTTACCTCAACATAATAAAGGCCATCTATGACAAACCCACAGCCAACATCGTTCTCAAAGGTGAAAAACTAAAACCATTTCCACTAATATCAGGAACAAGACAAGGCTGCCCACTCTCACCACTATTATTCAACATTGTTTTGGAAGTTTTAGCCACAGCAATCAGAGAAGAAAAAGAAATAAAAGGAATCCAAATCAGAAAACAAGAAGTAAAGCTGTCACTGCTTGCAGATGACATGATACTATACATAGAGAATCCTAAAGATGCTACCAGAAAACTTCTAGTGCTAATAAAAGAATTTGGTAAAGTAGCAGGATACAAAATTAATGCACAGAAATCTCTTGCACTCCTATATACTAATGATGAAAACTCTGAAAGTGAAATTAAGGAAACACTCCCATTTACCATTACAAAAACAAGAATAAAACACCTAGGAATAAACCTACCTAAGGAGACAAAAGACCTGTATGCAGAAAACTATAAGACACTGATGAAAGAAATTAAAGATAATACCAACAGATGGATTCAATGCAATCCCTATCAAACTATCACTGGCATTTTTCACAGAACTAGAACAAAAAATTTCACAATTTGTATGGAAACACAAAAGATGCCAAATAGCCAAAGCGATCTTGAGAAAGAGAAACGGAGCTGGAGGAATCAGGCTCCCGGACTTCAGACTATACTACAAAGCTACAGTAATCAAGACAGTATGGTAGTGGCACAAAAAACAGAAATATAGTTCAATGGAACAGGAGCGAAAGCCCAGAGATAAACCTACACACATATGGTCACCTTATCTTTGATAAAGGAGACAAGAATATACAATGGAGAAAAGGCAGCCTCTTCAATAAGTGGTGCTGGGAAAACTGGACAGGTACATGGAAAAGAATGAAATTAGAACACTCCCTAACACCATATACAAAAATATACTCAAAATGGATTAAAAAGCTAAATGTAAGGCCAGACACTATAAACCTCTTAGAGGAAAACATAGGCACAACACTATGACATAAATCACAGCAAGCTCCTTTTTGACCCAGCTCCTAGAGAAATGGAAATAAAAACAAAAATAAACAAATGGGACCTAATGACACTTAAAAGCTTTTGCACAGCAAAGGAAACCATAAACAAGACCAAAAGACAACCCTCAGAATGGGAGAAAATATTTGCAAATGAAGCAACTGACAAAGGATTAATCTCCAAAATTTACAAGCAGCTCATGCAGCTCAATATCAAAAAAACAAGCAACCCAATCCAAAAATAGGCAGAAGACCTAAATAGACATTTCGCCAAAGAAGACATACAGATTGCCAACAAACACATGAAAGAATGCTCAACATCATTAATCATTAGAGAAATGCAAATCAAAACTACAATGAGATATCACCTCACACCAGTCAGAATGGCCATCATCAAAAAATCTACAAACAGGGCTCCCTGGTGGCGCAGCGGTTGAGAGTCCACCTGCCGATGCAGGGGACATGGGTTCGTGCCCCGGTCCGGGAAGATCCCACATGCCACAGAGCAGCTAGGCCCGTGAGCCATGGCCGCTGAGCCTGCATGTCCGGAGCCTGTGCTCCGCAACAGGAGAGGCCACAACAGTGAGAGGCCTGTGTACCGCAAAAAAAAAAAAAAAAAAATCTACAGACAATAAATGCTGGAGAGGGTGTGGAGCAAAGGTAACCCTCTTGCACTGTTGGTGGGAATGTAAATGGATACAGCCACTATGGAGAACAGTATGGAGGTTCCTTAAAAAACTAAAAATAGAGCTACCATACAACCCAGCAATCCCACTACTGGGCATATACCCTGAGAAAAACCATAATTCAAAAACAGTCCTGTACCACAATGTTCATTGCAGCTCTATTTACAATAGCCAGGACATGGAAGCAACCTAAGTGTCCATCGACAGATGAATGGATAAAGAAGCTGTGGCACATATATACAATGGAATATTACTCAGCCATAAAAAGAAATGAAATTGAGCTATTTGTAATGAGGTGGATAGACCTAGAGTCTGTCATACAGAGTGAACTAAGTCAGAAAGAGAGAGACAAATACCGTATGCTAACACATATATATGGAATCTAAAAAAAAAAAAAGGTCATGAAGAACCTAGGGGCAGAACAGGAATAAAGATGCAGACCTACTAGAGAATGGACTTGAGGACACAGGGAGGGGGACGGGTTAGCTGGGACAAAGTGAGAGAGTGGCATGTACATATATACACTACCAAATGAAAAACAGATAGCTAGTAGGAAGCAGCTGTATAGCACAGGGAGTTCAGCTTGGTGCTTTGTGACCACCTAGAGGGGTGGGACAGGGAGGGTGTGAGGGAGGGAGATGCAAGAGGGAAGAGATATGGTGATATACGTTTAGGTATAGCTGATTCACTTGGTTATAAAGCAGAAACTAACACACCATTGTAAAGCACTTATACTCCAATAAAGATGGTAAAAAAAAAGTGTATACGGTTCAGAAACTCTTCTCATTTTAACAGTATTATGTCTCTGTAGATCTCATAATGGAAATAAATATTTGCTATGAAAAAAAAGAAATATTTGGCAATTCTGTAAGATATCAGGTTAATTTTTGTAGTCTTCAAAACTTTCCAAGGAATGTGAATTCTTATCAGGTTATAGGTTGACAACGACTGAACCTGGCTGGTTGCAGGGCTCCCCAAAACTTCCCAATGTAAGCCTTTGCCATTAAGCTACTTAAGACTATAGTAAAGAGTGGGCAAAAATAACCTGCACAGAATAGTAACCTATGTAGTTAGCATATACTGACAGGGCTGGGAATACCAAGCATGGTTTTATGACATCTCAAACTTCACACTTTTGTAGGCCATGCCAATAATTCCTTACATACCAGCACTAATGCCCCATTTCTGAGGCACCCTATAATTCCAGTTTCCCTGCTAATTCCAAGGAAGCAGAAGTTGTGATCCTAATTCTAACTCCTACAGAGATAAGGATCCCAAACAAAAATTCCCAGTGTCTGGAGACTTCCCTGTCTTCTTAATAGCAACAGAGAACACATCTCTCTCCTTCTGGGACTCCCTAATGCTGACAACTAAGACATCCCACTAAGAGAAAGTTATTATGATGGCCGTTTTTTCAGAGCCCCAAAATAACTCAAATATAAGACACAGCAAGATATTTTCATAGGTATTTGAATTTTAGGAGAAATGAAACAATCAGAAGACAAACAATGGGGGGCAGAGAGATTTTGTGCATTTGAACAAGCAACATACCACTTCAAGACCTTGGCATAGCCATACCATCATCTTTAAAGTTATTATTTTCAAAAACATGTCAAATGTATGTTTAAAAAATCAAAATACATAACTTCTGAGTAGTCTAGTGCAAGACAAGAATTTTAACAGATAAAACCTATGGAAATTCAAACATCAATTACAATCTTCCAATGTCATAAATTTTACATAAAATTAAAGAGATTTTCTTATACATTCTTTCATTTATAAGGTTACCCATTAACACTGCTCAGTCAATTAAAAATAGCTTTGGACATAAGAAAATTCCGTTTCATAAAGTCTTCATATTCTATTTCTGTCAAGCTAATTACATGACGAACCTGCTGGCCAGAAAAATGAACTGTTATTTTTAAAATGCCAGATAGTCTCCAAATTTCTAATCATGTCCCTTGCTTTTCGAGATGAGATAATTTATAGAAACAAATCTAATAATAAAAACATAACTGATTTTTTTAAATGGGTCCTCAAAATAGTTAGAACAACCATCATAATGACCAAGATCTCATTCTTTAAGGAAGTGCTTAAGGATGATAAATGCTATGCATTCAAAGGTGGATAACAGTAACCTCTCACCATTAACTTAGAACTTTGCAATTCTGGCATAAACCTCAGGAACTTATAATAACAATGAGAGTAAAGGCTTTCCTATCCCAGGCTACTCCTCCAAAGCAAAGCCCACCACAAAGAAAACATTTTTAAGATTAGACTCCAACAGAGACTTCTGCATTTAGCCCTGAGAGTTAACACTGAGCTAAACTGGCACACTGGTATGGAAAACAGGGTAGAGCCTCACCTCACTCCTTTTTCGAGGATTTATAACTTTTTCCACATCCCCTTACAACCAGTCGCCATCTCTTCCTCCCAAATCGCCATCTCTTCCTCCCAAATCGGTACATGAGAATAGGGAATGTTTGGTTTGCACCTGCCAGATCCTTATCCAGTTCAAAAAGTTGTCATTCTTGCTAGAATAATGTCTCAAAAATCAAAGACTATGTAATACGTAGTCTGCTTTGTTAAATTACTATTTGTAATATTTTCCAGGAATATAATAATACGTAAATACTTAAAAAATAAGTGTGACAATATACTTAAAACATTTTATGCCAAAATATTTCTTCCTACATGTCACATGACAGGTGTTGAGGAAAGGAAAAAAGGTACCATTCTATTTAAAGTAATGAAAAGCTTAAGGACTATGCACTGTTTATAGAATACCATAATAAAACAGATGATCTGTCGATATTTCAAATCAACTCTCCATGATGATATTAAATAATTTCCAAAACTTCATATAAACCTTTAAACCTGGATATTTAATTGAGTAAATATTTTTAATTACCTATACAAAAAAATAGGTGTGTTAATTAGAAACTTCCCTTACTATAACTTTTATATAAAACTATATATAATCAAGTATTTTTAAATTAGTAGGTTATTAAAATTATACTGTTTAGTGAATAAAGTTACAAAAGGATATTAAAAAATATGAGCCCATTTTCATCAGAAAAAAATTACACACGATACATACACACCTAGGAAAAAATATGAAATGCTGTTTACCCAACAGAATATAAATAAAAATTGTGAGAAGTAGAAATATTTTTCATGTTCTTTTCTGATAGACGTTTTCTAACTTTCTACAATGAACATATATTAAACTATTTTAAAAGCTTATTAATCCATGTATATGAGAACATAAGCTAGAATAAAACTGAAGGTTTCTTTTTTTAGAGACACTGTTTGTACCTACTTATTACTTCTGCAGTCCCAACTTTCTCACTAGAATCTAGGCAAAAAGGTTCAGTGAAACCAAAACAAGCCGGCAGTCCTGGCAGCGTAGAAGGCAGGGAGTACAGGGAGTACACGTTCCTACTCTCAACTAGAGGCAGCCTGCACCGCGCACTGACTCGGGGCAGCAAACACAGAAGGGTCTCCCCTGAGAGGTCTGTCAGCTTTTCTGACAGAAGCCTGGATTAATGGTCTCTTGCAGCTCCTGTTTATTAGCAGAAAGTGTCCCCCTGAATATTGTCCAGGCCACTAAAACTCAAAATCTGAAGGTAAGGGAGGGAGGGCAACTCCCCCCGCTTCAATGGGATGGCTCCATCCCTAGAACAAACAGGTGTGAATACAAACATCCTTGGCCTGAGAACAGAGAAACTAAATGAGAAAAATTCACTGATCACCTTCACTGCAGCTATTATTACCACTATCTCTAGCTCTTGAAAAGAAAGTCACTCTGAGTAGAAATTCAGTTCAATCGGTGTTGCTGATAATATTCAGAAAAGAGATCAAGAAATTAGCTTCTATAAAAACAGTCCAGCAAACTCATATCTACACGTTTATAAAAGCACTCTCAAGCCCACAGCTGAAAAGGAGAGTGATATACATTTGATACTTATAGGCTAACAGAATTATGCTCATTTTCAACGATGAAAACAAGGGGTCTTCTGATAAAAAAAAAAGATTTAACCTTTTCTTATCTTGTATTTTCATAGTAATACGGTATCTTGTACTATAGTAATTGCACTAAGTATTCCACAGTGAATAAAAATTAACAGTATGCCATTGAAAATAATCAACTACAAAGAGCATTCAGAATAAATTTTCATTAAGGTCTGATAGAATTGAAATCTTATGAGTTAAGTTTATTTGTAATTTATTTTATTTTATTGTCTTTGTGCGGACAAAGCACCAAACTATTTATAGTAATAACGCCAGCACCCAATTATACTGGAATCTAAGCACTCAGGGCACATTTTCATCCCCACATAAAACTAAAGGCAATGAAAATGCAAAATAAACCCATATTAAGATAAATATCCTCCAGGTATCTAAAAAAATTTTAATTCTATCATTTGTGATTTATACATATGATGATGCCATAACTGACTTTTTCTAAAGTTCAAAAGCTGGCTGCCATGTTAAAAAATGCTTTATTGAGAATTCTTAAATTATAACAAAAATGTCAAAATAATACGTTAAATCTATTTGAAAATATTAATCTATTTTATAGCACTTTGCAATATTGCTAACTTCTAATAAAAGAATATAGATTTAATATTTATCAAAGACTCAAACTTTATCAAGAATACTTCAACTATCAGAAAAGGAAAAAAAAACATTCCAATAAAACAAACTCCTAATTTCACTAAGAGTATGTACCAAGATCATTCTGTAAAAAGAAAGATTCTTCCGTTCACAGAGTGGTCACCTGATATACAGCAATTTGAGACAATCGCCAATAGTTTGTTTTTCTGTGGAAGAATGAATTGCTGCCAAAGAGGGGAAAGGAGATGGTTTGCCAGTTGGTGCAAAAAAGGAACTGAGCCACTCATCCACACAACAAGCACAGAAATCTCACCATCACCAAGCCAACAAAAGTGGGACCAGCAAAAGCTTAGCAACAAGCCTCTTTTCCTATCTTCTATAAAGACTGTCTCAGACTCCACATTACCCTTTTATAATATCTCCTCTTCTTTTCTCCCTCAAGGCTGCCATGCTTTGATATTCATTTCAGCCACGTTTCACCCATATAACCACGGAGAGGGCCATGTTATCTACCCAGCATTAATGTACTTCCAGAAATGCCCTCCCAAACCAAGGGACAAGGAGAGAGGTAGAAGATGAGAGATACTTAATATCATAAGAAATGCTTAAATGTCCATAGTGAAAATAAAAAATATACTTTCTCTAAAAAGCATCCAAATCAGAAAGAAAGAAGTAAAATTGTCACTAATTGCAGAGGAAATGATATTATGTAGAGAAAACCCTAAAGACTCCACCGTAAAACTATTAGAATAAACAAATTTAGTAAAGTTGCAGGATACAAAATCAATATACAAAAATCTGTTATGTTTCTGTAAACTAACAATGAACTATCAAAAAGAGAAACTAAGAAAATCCTACTTACAATTAAAACAAAAACAATAAAAATTAAAATACCTAGGAATACTTTTTTTTTTTTTTGGCCACACGGTGCAGCATGGTAGTTCCCAGACCAGGGATGGAACACATGCCCCCCTGCAGTAGGAGCATGGAGTCTTAACCACTGGACCACCAGGGAAGTCCCCACCTAGGAATAAATTTAACCAAGGAGGTAAAGGAACTGTATACTGAAAACCATAAGACATTGATTAAAGAAATTGAAGACAAAAGTAAATGGAAAAAAATTCTATGTGCATGAATTAAAAGAATATTGCTAAAATGTCCGTACTTCCCAAAGCAATCTGCAGATTCAATGCAATCCCTATCAAAATTCCAACAACATTTTTCACAGAAATAGAACAATCTTAAAATTTATATGGAACCAAAAAAGACCCTGAATTGCCAAAGCAGTCTTGAGAAAGATGAACAAAGCTGGAGGCATAATTTAAAACTATATTACAGGGACTTCCCTGGCGGTCCAGTGGTTAAGACTCCATTCTCCCAATGCAGGGGAACTAAGATCCCACATGCCGCATGGCATTGCCAAAACAAACAAACTATATTACAAAGTAATATAGTAATCAAAACGGTGAACGTCATTTAAAGAAGACACATGGATCAATGGAACAGAACAGAGAGCACAGAAAGAAACCCATGCGTATATGGTCAATTACTTTATGACAAAGGATGCAAGAATATACAAGGGGAAAATGACAATCTCTTCAATAAGTGGTGTTGAGAAAACTAGACAGCCACATGCAACAGAATGAAACTGGACCCCTATCTTACACCATACACAAAAATTAACTCAAAATGATTAAAGACTTGAAGTAAGAACTGAAACCGTAAAACTCCTAGAAGAAAACATAAGTAGTACATGCCTTGACATCAGTCTTTGCGATGATTTTTTTTTTTTTAACTTGATCCCAAAAGCAAAAATAAACAAGTGGGACTACAGCAAACTAAAAAGTTCTGCACAGCAAAGGAAACCATCAACAAAATTAAAAGGCAACCTAGCAAATGGGAGAAAATACTTGTAAATCATATACCTAATAAGGGGTAATATCCAAAATACATAAAGAACTCATACAAGTCAATAGCAAAAAACAAAAACAAAACACACACACACAAAAAAAAAACCCCAAAAAACACCAATTCATTAAAAAAAAATGGGCAGAGGATCTAAATTGACATTTTTCCAAAGAAGACATACAGATGGCCAACAGGTATATGAAAAGGTGCTCACCATCATTAATCTCAGGGAAATGCAAATCAAAACCAAAATGAAATATCACCTAACACCTGTTAGAATGGTTATTATCGAAATAACAAGTATTGGCAGAATGTGGAGAAAAGGAACCCTTGTACACGTTGGTGGGACTGTAAATTGGTGCAGTCCAGATGTAGAGAACAAACGTATGGACACGAAGGGGGGAAAGCCGCGGGGGGGGGGGGTCGGGGGGTGGTGTGATGAACTGGGCGATTGGGATTGACATGTATACACTGATGTGTATAACACTGATGACTAATAAGAACCTGCTGTATAAAAAAATAAAATTTAATTTAAAAATTAAAAAAAACTGACTTGTATGTATGTTATAAACGGGAGAATTTTATGGTATGTAAATTGTATCTCAATAAAGCTGGTTAAAAGTTTTTTCCTTAAAATAAATAAATAAATTGGTGCAGTCACTATTTAAAACAGTATGAAAGTCTCACAAAAAAATTTAAAATAGAATTACCATATGATACAGCAACTCCACTCCTGGGTATTTATACAAAGAAAATGAAAACACTAATTTGAAAAGATATATGTATCCCCATGTTCACTGCAGCACTGTTTACAACAGCTGAGACAAGGAAGCAACATAAATGTCCATCAATGGATGAACGGATAAAGAAAATGTGGTGTTTATATACAATGGAATATTATTCACCCATAAAAAAGAATGAAATCTTGACATTTGGGACAACATGGGTAGATCTAAAGGGCATAATTTTAGTGAAATATGTCAGAGAGAGAAAGACAAAAATACTGTATGATCTTACTTATATGTGTAATCTAAAACAAAACAAAACAAAACAACCAAACTCATAGATACAGAGAACAAATTAGTGATTGCCAAAGTTGGGGGGAGCAGGGAGATAGGTGAAGGTGCTCAAAGGTACAAACTTCCAGTTATAAAACAAGTTCCTGGGGACGTAATGTACAGTAAGGTGACTAAAGTTAATAATACCGTGTTGTCTATCTGAAAGTTGTTAAGAGTTGATTTTTAAAGTTTTTGTCACAAGGAAAAAAAATATGTAACTACGTATGGTGATGAATGTTAACTAGACTTATTGTGGTGATCATTTTGCAATATAAGAAAATCTTCTCAGACAAAAGAAGTGAGCGGGGCTTCCCTGGTGGCACAGTGGTTGAGAGTCTGCCTGCCAATGAGTGGCCCCCGCTCGCCGCAACTAGAGAAAGCCCTCGCACAGAAACAAAGACCCAACACAGCCATAAATAAATTAATTAAATAAAATTAAAAAAATAAGTGAAATACTGATCCCTTGATTTTTTAAAAACGAAGAGGGGGAAGACGTGTGTGTGTGTGTGTACACTCATCTAAGAGCTTACCATGGGCAAAGCACTATGGGAATTATATAAGTACTCTCATTCCTCATAAAAGCTCCATGAAGTAGACACCATTACTAATGACTCCCATTTTACAGCAAGGAAACTGAGGTCTGAAGAATGTAAGCTAACAAAGCTCGTATTGAAGAAGCTGAGTTACGAAACCAGGTGATGTGATTTTTTAGCCCATACTCTTAAAAGGCATCACACTTACATTATTCAAAATACATACACCCTGAAAGGGGCGTGTACTCCGTAGCTTTTTGTGTGAAAGTAAAAGAAAGGTTAGTGGAAAGATATCACGGAATAAAAGACAAATTGTTTTGGTTGTTACTGTCTTTAAGCCAGGGGAATGTGTAAATGATGGTTAGGAACATAGGACTGGTTTAAATCCCACCTTTGCCTTAGTCACATGATTAACAGTTTGTTACCTAATCTGTAAGCCCGTTTCCTTCTCTGCAAATGGGAATAATTATACCGATCTCACCTCTTCTTTAAAACTGAGTCCTATTTGTATTAAGATTTTTAAAAATACAAAAGAGGCTTATAATTTTTTTAACGTACTTAGTAAAATGCAACTGTTGCTATCACTCAAGTATTAAACATATCTGAAACTACTGATGGACACACCCACTTCTATTCAGAAAAGTTAGGAGTTTCTAAAAATTGTTCTCATTGTAACTGCAATTAGTTACTTGAGAATGTATCTAAAGAACATTGTTATGTAACCACTTGTCCTAAGAATGACAGAAGACTTTTGAGGAAGTTAGTATGTCAATTATCTAACTGGTTAACAATAACTGAGGTTGGATTATGTATCCAGCTCTTTGATAAAAACTATAAAGGATACATGGTCTCTGACTCCAGGAGTTGATAATCTAATTGTTAAAACAAAAGTATAAAACATAAAAGTTAATTAAAAGGAAAGATATTTATGTTTTATGATCCACAAGGGTGACAGAAAAAGATGAGTATAAACTGGAAGATAAACGTTTGGTGAGACCCTGAGCTAGCCTTTAAGAGTAATTAAGATTTAGACTGGTAAAGAGACAGGCATTTCTGTTGAAAGATAAGCATGCAAAGTGACAAAAACAAACATGATGCCCAGGGGACAAGTGAAGAGGTAAATCTAACTATTAGGATGATATGGAATAAATTTCAATTGGCACATAGTTTATAAAAGAAGTGGCTTGAAAGTCTGGTTGAGGAGTTTAGACTTGCAATAATAAGCCACTATAACAAAGTTTTTAATATAAATCTTTAAATAATATTTAAATATAGTCACATTTCCTAAATTAGAAATATTCACAGTCAAAACAAAGTATGCTTTATATTTCATTGAATTTTACTTTTAAAAAACTCCAATGTTAATAGTTTTATATTTAAGAAACTTACAGTTTAGAGGTGAATACTGAAACATCTACAGATAAAGTGAATTTGCTTTGCTTCAAGATAATGAGAAGGGAAAGGTGGGTGACCTTGAGCTGTAACTGCTGAAGCTTGATGATAGAGGGAATGTCTTTATACCATTCTGGCCACCATAATTTTATAGGCTTAATACTTTCCATTACAGTGGGTTTTTTTTCTTAATCTACTAAATTAGAGTAGTACTGGGAAAAGATCAATATTCACATAGTGATTAACTGTATTCTAATAAAACAAAATTTGTTTTTTGCAACCACTTAAACATGATAAAACACTGACTGGATGAAACAGATTATTAGGGTCTACAAATCAAAGCTTTACAAACCAGGGACTTCCCCGGTGGTCCAGTGGGTAAGACTCCGCGTTCCCAGTGCGGCGGGGGGTGCTGGGAAAGATCACTGGTCAGGGAACTAGATCCCACACGCCGCAACGAAGAGCCGGCTCGGCCAAAATAAATAAATAATAAATATATATAAATAAACATTTATTTAAGAAAAGCTTTACAAACTAAAAGTTCAAGAAATTCTGCTTGCTTCAGAGAAGCTTTCATAGCTGTTGTCAATTTTAACTCAAAATAGTTTTACTATAGTACTTATATTTTTCACTTTTTTTTTTTTTTTTTTCTTTTTGCGGTACGCGGGCCTTTCACTGCTGTAGTCTCTCCCGTTGCGGAGCACAGGCTCCGGACGCGCAGGCCCAGCGGCCATGGCTCACGGGCACGTGGGATCTTCCCGGACCGGGGCACGAACCCGTGCCCCCTGCAACGGCAGGCGGACCCCCAACCACTGCGCCACCAGGGAAGCCCTCACTTTTTAATTTTTTAAAGTATCTTGTTAAGATATTGCGAATCAAACACAAACCCAATGCACTATTATTAAGGAGAAGTTAATAATCTTAAACCACTTTGCTTTGTGGTTTCAGAAATGTAAACTTCCGTGCAGTGACAATGTTAACACTACCCTGTAGCACACATCCCAACACAAGTTGCTACCAGCAACACATGGTGTTACCCACCCCCACCCCCTAAAAAGAAGAACGATAGCAGGGACTGATTCA
Organism: Globicephala melas; assembly: GCF_963455315.2. Classification (NCBI taxonomy): domain Eukaryota; kingdom Metazoa; phylum Chordata; class Mammalia; order Artiodactyla; family Delphinidae; genus Globicephala; species Globicephala melas. The sequence goes on from NC_083317.1 coordinate 144,804,749, forward strand.
ATTTTTATTTCTTCCTGTTACCCACAAACAAGTAGTAATATGACATGGTTCAATAAAGCAGGCAAAATTAACCCTCTTCAGAAATAGATGACCTCCGCAACAAACTCCTGAACTCTTGCAAAGGAATAATCTGCTTTCACTCTGGCTCAAAGATATTTTACGTAAAAGCAACTTTCTTCTCAGTGTGTATTTCTTGAATTTCACCGATAAAGACAAACATTTATTAAGCCCAGCAATGTATATTACTCATTTAATTATCAATGCAACCTTATCTTACAGATGAAGAAATAGGCTTAGAAAGATTAGGTCCCTTTGTGCAAAGTCCCAGTGATTACATGTCAGGCAGGATCAGAACCTACATCAATGATACCAAAGTCCATGCTCATAACCACCTCCCTATATTGCCCCCCCGCATAAAATTAAACTATGGTCTATGGTCAATGGTGTATATTATGGACATAAAGATGCTCATATAACCTGACAAATTTAAAGCAAGCAGCAAATCTTAAAGTAGACTTAGGGAGTGATTATCTTTTTAATAAATTTCTAATTCAAGAGGATATAATTTATAAATAAAAGATTAAGTGATTTTTATTTCTTATTTTACTATATTTCCCATATAGGTTTACAGTGAGAAAATACTGAATCAGTAAGTCAATTTTAGTTTCAAATGAATTTTTCTGATATTGAATGACACCCTCTAAGTTTCACGAAATTTCTTCTGTAAATGAAAGGAAAATTTCCTATTGAGATTGAAAGAAAAAGTGGTCATTTCATTATCTACAAAGTTAAGGAACAGTAAACAAAAATATTGCTTTTAAATGTTAAAACTAACCAATTCAATCTTGGAGCAAAATGTTTACCATTACAGAGAATCAGAGGAACACTGATGAGGTCTCAAACACTTCCAAACAGTGAATGAGAACCATCTGGCTAACTCCATTTTCCGAAGTTTGATTTTAGTAACGAGGGTAAAGGCCTTCTTTTGCATTTATGCAAACCTCCCCCTCCTCCCCCCCACTATGTTTACATGAACGGCTAACTTATTTATCTGACGTTTTCTCTCTCCTGGCTCTAGTCTGTTCATACTTACTACATTATTGAAGTAATACACAAAATTCGGACAGTCCAACAATGACAGTCTGGCAAGTTAGTCTGCAAAGCATCTTGGCATGCAAACATAAATGGTCAAAATATTTTCCTGTTAGCGGTACAACTCGCCTAAACCTCACCCAAACAAAGAGAAAATGAACAACTTAATAAAAATGCCCATAGGAAAGTCTCCTTGGGTGTTTTGGAAAAGGGAGTGTGCAGCCAAAGTCCCCTGGGAAAATGTAAGGCTTTTTATTTTTCTCCTGGATGCCTAGTCAGTTGGCTGAGCCGTGTGTGTGTGTGTGTGTGTGTGTGTGTGTGTGTGAGAAGTGACCCTGCTGTGTGTGTGAAATGACCCTGCTGTGTGTGTGTGTGTGTGAAGTGACCCTGCTGTGTGTGTGTGTGTGTGAAGTAACCCTGCTGTGTGTCTGTCTGTGTGTGTGTGTAGGAAGTGACCCTGGTCTGAACTCTCTGCTGAGCCAGTGTGTGTGTGTGTGTGTGTGTGTGAAATGACCCTGCTGTGTGTGTGTGCGTGTGTAGGAAGTGACCCTGGTCTGAACTCTCTGCTGAGCCAGTGAAATGCGGGTGAATTATCGATCTGCCGTGGGAATCGGATCTCTCTAGGTCTTCCCTCCTCTACTACTTGCCAGCAGCAGGAACCGAGCGCCGAAATGCTCTGACTCCAGGACAAATCACTTGGGTCACCTCGGCGACACTGTCCACGCAGCCCCCCGCCCGTTTCGCCTGCGAAGCTGACGCAGGTAAGCGCTTTTAATAATCCCCCTGTGACAGACGTACGAGCTACAGGGTTTCACTGCTGTGAAAGAGCCATCCCGAGCGCGCTTCCAACAGAACGAGACCCTCGGCACTGAAGTGCACGCGGCTGCAGTCACATCCCTCACCAAATCCATTCTTCCCTGAGACGCGACAGCGTCACACATAGTGGCACTTACAGCACACGCACACGGGCCCGCACCTCTCTCCCAGCTTCTCTTAAGACACATTTGGAGCAACCGCTGACCCACACGGTCACACACGCACCCCTGCTATCCCCACCATCTCCTGCCCCACCGCCCTACAAAGCTTGCGCAACAGCAAAGAAAATGAAGCGTGGGGGCCCCCAGTCCTGCTCACGGTCTGCCCCCCAAAGTTTCAAGTGCACGCTGCGCGCCCGCAGCCCAAGCCCCCGCCGAGGCGGAGAAGAAAGAAAAGGGGCGGGCGCGGGGTTCCGCCGGCAGGCGCCCCGACGGGGCGCGCCTCCGGGGGCCCGGATTTCCCCCTGTCCTCCCCCACCCCCAGCAGGATCCACCGGGCGGAGCCCTCCACGGCCGCCCGGGAACAATGCCCCGGCCCAGACCCCCGGCCCGCCGCCCCCACTCACCACCCAAGTCAGCGCCCCGAGGCCGCCAGCTCCCGCGCCGCTGCCGCCGCCGCCGCCCGCCTTGGCCATGGCGCGCTCCTCCGCTCCCGGCCCGAGGCCGCCGCTCCGCCTCCCGCGGGCCGCCCGGCCCCGCCGCTCCGCACCGACCGCGCGCCCGCCGCTCTTCTAGCGGCGCCGCCCCCCGTGCCCCATCGCCGACCCCGGGGCGGACGCCTGGCCGAGCCCGCCGAGGAGGCCTCGCCGCCCGCCGCCCTCAAACTCGAGGCGCGCGGCCGCGGCGCCCGGGCCTGCGCGGCCGCCGAGGAGGCGGCGCCGGAGCAGGAAGCGCGGAGGCCGGCGGTGGGCGGCGGCGCTGCTTCCTCCCCGCCGGGCCGGCCGAGGCCCCGAGCGCGGGCGTCCGAACGCGGCGGGGACGCGGCGGCTCCCTGTCCTTCCTCAGGCTCCGCGGAGGCCGCCCTCGGGGAGCGGAAGCAGGGTCGCCGCCGCCGGCGCCTAAGCCGCTTGTGTCGGCCGCGCCACAGCCCGACTTCTTCACATCCACTCGCCGAGAGGGACAATAAGCGGAGCCGCCGCGGCCTCGGTCGCCTCCCTCCTGTCCGGCATAACACCGCACACACTCGCACCCCGGGGAGGGCTGGGGTGGCCGGGGGAGGGCGGGCGGGAGCAGCGGCCGCCCCGCTGTCACTCACGCCGCGGCGCCCAATCGGCGCCCCGTCGGCCAACCTATCGGCCAATCCCAAATTCCCAAGCCCCCGGAGGGGCGGGACCCGAGCGGGAATCGTCATTGCGGGTAGCAACCGAAGGGAAGACTTGGGGTTTTTTGTTTGCGTGTGTGTCTGAGGGTTTTCCGTTTGAAGGCAGAGCAGGGGCTGCAGTCAAGGGTCATTTGAGGGCGGCAAAGGGAAAAGGTCGACTTGGCCTTGGGTCGATTTTAATCCTCCGACCGCGCTGTTTACTCTAGCCCTGAGGGCGAAGCCCAGGCCCTTCCTTGCCCGGGGCCGGGGGAGGGGGCGGGGAGGGGGCAGGAAGCAGTCAGGAGCCGCCGTCCCAAAGGGAAAGTATTTTTAAAGAGCGGTTGTAAACCGCAGGCGGGACGTTGCAGATCACTGGTGCAAGGAGGGCCCCGTGACCCTGGCCTCCCGAGGCCCCGAGTGGACGCTGCTGTGGAAGAATCCTCTGCTCAGACCTCCCCCTCGTCCATCTCCTCCCGCCCTTTCCTCCCCTCACCGCGAAAGAGACCCGGTGTGTTTCAAGAAAACTGCTTTTAAAAAACTTAAATGATACGGGACGCACAGAGAACGTTCCCGGGAAAGAATGCCGGGTGGGCCGAGGGTTCCGAGTCTACTCTTTGTTGACCTTCTCTCTTTTCTGAACAATGAGGACATGTCACTGTCACGTTCCATTCTCTTCTGTCCAGAACCGTGCCTTCTAAGAGTACGTTTAATTCTTTAATGTCCCAGTGCACGCACCAAGGAATCATGTCATTCACATCAAAGCTTTCTAAGGAAGAAAATCACCCACACAGCCGCAGCACGGTCTGGCAGAGGAAGATGGCTTGGCTTTGTCCTGCTTTTGGATGGAAATCCATGCCACACTCCGCCACCCTTTACCAGGCTCTGCCGTGGGCTCCAAATAAAACCGGGGCCCCTGATTTCAAGTCACTGATAGCCTGACTTGTGAGACAAGCTAAGAGGGAGTTATCACCAACATGCTTACTTGAGGGCATGAAGTGCTATCAAATCGTTGGGACAAGAGAGCTTTTTAAAAAGATGAAAACCTTATTGCTGCCTCTTGAAAAGGTGTTTTTGTGAACTTCCAACTGTGCATTTCCTCTCAAGGGAAAACAAAAATGTCTCGGGTCACAGCTTTCAACTGACTTCTGAATCCTAAGAGGAGGAGAACTCTGAAACATGGAAATAATTTAGACATAGTTTTTCTTAAGTAGCTCTCTAGCGGCCATATAATTTTGGCATATTTGGGACCTTAGTTCAGAACAGTGAAGCCTTTCTTTACCTTGAACTTGAGGTGCCAGCTTGTAAATCAGACAGACCAGGGTCTAATCTGGGCTCTGAACCTGATCAGCTAAGTATTCCTGCCTTGGTATTTAACTTCACGGACCTCTGTTTGCTCCTCCTTAAATTGAGGATTTTTGCTCTTGTACTTACTCTGTCTTTACATCTTCAAAGTACACATATATTCTACAAGTTTGAAAAGGGGTAAATAATTTTAAGGGCTCTGAGGGGTTGTTTTTTAATAAAATAAAAGATATATGTGTTTAATAGAAGCCAAGCTATAAAATATATAGCCATCTCTTTTTTTTAACTTCAGTTTTCAAAGCTCTTCAGTCTCAAATTTTCAAATGAATAAAACCATATAGTCAAAAGTCAGATGGGTTAACTAATGGAAATTCACGTTCATCTTTTCACTTGCCTTGTACATGAGGCACTGAGGTCTTTAGCCTTCGAAGCATGAAGACCCTCTAGTAAACGTAACTTGATTTATTCTTATGAAAATACTGACTTACCTAAAAGAATCACAAATAAAGGAGCTGTTGAATATAAATGCAAATCAACAGTTTAAAGCAGAGGTTCACCATGAAGGGGACAATGTAGTTAGATCACAAGCATCTCCGCTCCTGAAGACACGCTGACCTGTTTCACTTCCTGCAGCATATATTTATGATAAAAGTGATTGTGTTGAACTTCAGTGCAGCTTTCCCTTCTGGGGTTTTGTCAAGTAACTTCCATTTACAGAGTAATTATTGCAATAATTGCCATATTAAAAAGCTTCTATGAGAGACCATAGGCAAAACATTCTCTGACATAAATCGTACCAATGTTTTCTTAGGTCAGTCTCCCAAGGCAATAGAAATACCAATGAAAATAAACAAATGAGGCCTAATCAAACTTACAGACTTTTGCACAGCGAAAACAAACAAACAAAAATGAAAAGACAACCTACAGAATGGAAGAAAATATTTGCAAAACACGTGACCAACAAGGGCTTAATTTCCAAAATACACAAACAGCTCATACAACTCAACGACAAAAATAAACAACGCAATCGAAAAATGGGCAGAAGACCTAAATAGACACTTCTCCAAAGAAGAAATACAAATGGCCAATAAGCACATGAAAAGATGCTCAACATTGCTACTTATTAGAGAAATGCAAATCAGAACTACAATGAGGTACCACCTCACACCGGTTAGAACGGCCATCATTAAAAACTGTACAGATAAATGCTGGAGAGGATGTGGAAAAAAGGGAGCCCTTCTACACTGTTGGTGGGAATGTAAGTTGGTACAGCCACTATGGAAAACAGTATGGCGGTTCCTCAGAAAACTAAAAATAGAATTACCATATGATCCAGCAATCCCACTCCTGAGCATGTAGCCAGACAAAACTGTAATTCAAAAAGATAAATGTACCCCTGTGTTCACAGCAGCACCATTTACAAGAGCCAAGACATGGAAACAACCTAGATGTCCATCAACAGATGAATAGATAAAGAAGATGTGGTACAGGGACTTCCCTGGTGGCGCAGTGGTTGAGAATCCGCCTGCCAATACAGGGGACACAGGTTCGATCCCTGGTCCAGGAAGATCCCACATGCAGCAGAGCAACTAAGCCAGTGTGCCACAACTACTAAGCCTGCGCTCTAGAGCCCACGAGCCACAACTACTGAGCCCACGTGCCACAACTGCTGAAGCCCGCGTGCCTAGAGCCCGTGCTCTGCAACAAGAGAAGTCACTGCAATGAGAAGCCTGCACACCACAACAAAGAGTAGCCTACGCTCGCAGCAACTAGAGAAAGCCCACGTGCAGGAACGAAAGATCCAACGCAGCCAAAAATGAATTAAAAAATAAAAAACTATGTGCTACATATATACAATGGAATATTACTCAGCCATAAAAAAGAATGGAATAATGACATTTGCAGCAACATGGATGCAATTAGAGATTATCATACTAAGTGAAGTCAGAAAAAGACAAATATCATAATATCACTTATATGTGGAAGCTAAAATATGATACAAATGAACCTATCTACAAAACGGAAGCAGACTCATGGACATAGAGAACAGACTGGTGGTTGCCAAGGGGGAGGAGGTTGGGGGAGGGATGGATTAGGAGTTTGGGGTTAGCAGATGTAAGCTTGTATATATAGAATGGATAGACAACAAGGTCCTACTGTATAGCACAGAGAACTGTATTCAGTATCCTGCGATAAACCATAATGGGAAAGAATGAAAAAAACATGTATCTATATGTATAACAATCACTTCACTGCACAGCAGTAATTAACACAACATTGTAAATCAACTATCCTTCAATTAAAAAAAACCTTCTATGTCAAGGTTTGTCTCGTTTGTAATATTACTTTATTCATGCATTTATTACATTTAAAGACTTAATTTCCACCCCATGGCAGGCACCAGCCAAAATGAAAAATTGTAGAAATCAAAGTCAATTCCATTAACTGTCAAAATAAAGGCCTTTATTTAATCAAGCTTTCTGAATAGCTTCCATGGCAATTTATCCTAACTACTTTAGAATTTTTATTCTTAGATCTTATGTCTCCCTATTACAGCAATCAAAAATATATTAAATGTCTGCTATGTGTTAGGTACTCAGGACCTAAGAATTCAAGGTTATAAGGATGTAGTCTCTGCCTTGAGTTTACACCTTGTGCAGTATAGTTTTGAGCTAAGCTTTTCAGTAAAAAAGCAATTTATATGCATCCCTTTGCTATTTAATAAACAGTTTACCTGATGTGTCACACCTTTCATTGTGCTTAAACACAGCAGGTATTTTAATCAATAAATGATTGATTTGGGCTTCCCTGGTGGCGCAGTGGTTGAGAGTCCACCTGCCGATGCAGGGGACATGGGTTCATGCCCCGGTACGGGAAGATCCCACGTGCCGCAGAGCAGCTGGGCCCCCGAGCCATGGCCGCTGAGCCTGTGCGTCCAGAGCCTGTGCTCCACAACGGGAGAGGCCACAACAGTGAGAGGCCCGCGTACCGCAAAAAAAAAAAAAAAAAAAAAAAAAAGATTGATTTAACTAGGATAGAAACTCAAAACTATACTTCTAGATACCTGGCAAAGTTTCAACAGAGTTTCCACTTAAATCATGTCTTGTTCCAACACTGAGGTTCAGTTGGGAGGTGAGGGGAGAGGTGCTAATCTTGAACCCAGTGAGCATTTAAAGAAGTTAATATTTGAATTCAAGATTCAGTGTCTGCAATTTTACCTCTCCCTTCCTCTTATTGTGTTAGCTTTTATGGATCATAAATATATAGAAAGTTGCTAGGCAAAGAATAAGAAGAAAAATTCAGTAAACTCAATAAATGGTTTTCCAGATAATGACTATTAAATGTTTTCAATGTAATTAACTTTGTTATATCAATATTTCTTTAGAAGTATATGCTCAAGTTAGAGAAGAAAGCTACCACCAATGTAGCCTTTTGGGTTTCAGCATTTCTATAGTAAATATCATAATAAGATTATTAACTCTGCTTTTTGAGACTAGTTGCTCCAAATATTTTCTAACTATATTTTTACTTTTAAAAATATACCTAGGGGCTTCCCTGGTGGCTCAGTGGTTGAGAGTCCGCCTGCCGATGCAGGGGACGCGGGTTCGTGCCCCGGTCTGGGAAGATCCCACATGCCGCGGAGCGGCTGGGCCCGTGAGCCATGGCCGCTGAGCCTGCGCGTCTGGAGCCTGTGCTCTGCAGCAGGAGAGGCCACAGCAGTGAGAGGCCTGCGTACCGCAAAAAAAAAAAAAAAAGTATATAAGCACCAAAAGTAAGAGGTGTTTATTGATGGCAGAAGACATTAATGACCACCACATTGCTGAGTATTATCATCACTGAGAAGACAGATAAAGGCTAAAGGTCTTCAAATTTCTACCTATAATAATTATAGCAGGTTCCTCTTGTTTGCCTTTTTGATTTGGAGGAGTTTATTTTGATTGGTTTTGGCGAAGCAAGCTATGCTGATCCTCTGGTGATGTCTCTAATTACTTGTACAGATAGAAGGGAAATTTTCCCTTATTTTAAATGATATGGACCAGGCCTCTCAATTACTCTACTAAATTATGTAATATGGAAAGCATAATTAGCATATGATTGGCATATAGTTAAAAATGCTGTACTTGGGCTTTGAAAGGGTGTACCATTAGGTTTGGGCTTTCAAAGAAGCATTTTGTTCTAAGCAAACCCCATCTTGGGGAAGCATTAGATGCCGTCATTCTCCTGACCTTCACCCACAGAATGTGATGTGATCCTAGCACGCATATGGCTACGTTGTATTAGACGTCTCTTTAGAGTCATTGGATCGAGTGACTCAGTGAGTTTATAAGATTCAGACCTAAAGAAATAAGATAGCAGTGGCTTTCCTAACTCCACTGTTTGCATTTCAGAAGAGCTAGGAACTCGGATGGTACGGGGCTGGAAGTACGAGAAATACCTACACCAGAAAAATCTGAGATGGAAAGCCTTCAAGCTACAGGGGTTTCAAAAAAGATACCTGTAGGTTACCCAAGGTGATAATTAAAAATCAGAACTTTGAAAATATCCCATCTTTTAGTGTGCCAATTAACAAAAAGCAACCATTCCCTACTTAAAAACAGCTAAGCACAGATTAGCCCAGATATCTTACGTAACTGATATCTTTGTCTAATAGCTTTCTTCTTTACTTCGAGAGTGCTGTTTGAATGTGGAAATATCCAGAAGCAGGCCTAAGATGCTGACTCTTTAAGGAACGTATTTCTGATTTAAACGTTGTTTGGGAAAAGTCAAAGAACAAGACCGGTCTGTTCAGTAAATGGTACACTACCTAGTGCTATCCAGTCCTAGAAAGCCTGACACATAGGAGGTATTCAGTAAATAAGTTCTTAAAGAATGACTTTGAGGCATATCAAAAAGTTCCTCGAAGCAAAACATCTCACCCATCACCGTGATGGTGCTGAAACTTGACCAGGATCCTTAAGTCTTATTTTTTCGAGTGTTTTTGGTTGAATACCAAAGAGGGTAAAGTACCTTAAACTTTATCCATTAACAGATTATGAAGAATTAGTTAAAGCATTGTTCTTCTTTAGGAATGAAAAGCAGGATGATATGAGGAGGGAAAGAGGAGAGATTATGGTACCAGGGAAAAGAACTGGGGGTGGGACCAGAGAGGGATAACAAAAGCATCCAACTGACTGAAACTGAGCAGAGAAAGTGAACACGTTCTGTCTATGGAAGTCCATGAGCTGTAGCCCAGCCAATGCTTATGCTTCATTTTATGAAGAAGGAATAACCCCATTTATCGAGAACCCTGCTATCTGTTTAGTACAGTACTGGGCAGGCACTTTCACACATATCAGCTTAATTAACTTTCAACAACCCTAAGAGGGAGGCATTATCATTCCTATTTCACAGCCAAGGAAATTAATTGTCATAGAAAGCCACAGAGCTGAACAAGTGGTGGAACTGAAATTCAAGCCCGAGCCTCTCTTTGTCCAAACCACACCCTTCTGTCAGAGTGCCAGGTTGGCTGCCATACTTGGCAGTGGAGCATCTTCCGCAATGTGCTAGGAAGCTGGCAATACTAGTGAATAAATCTGGCCCTTGGTAAAACCCTTCGGTTGTTACATTTTATCATTGAACTATGGTGACAAGCATCCACAATTTGTAGGACTGACTAGCACTTCTCTTGGACACTAGCCTGAATCTGCTTTATCCTGCCTTGTTACAAAATAAGCTGCTTTTTGGAGTCAGTCCAAAGGATCAAAGACTACCTGAGGTCCAAGACCCTGTGGGTCCAGGGACATCTCTCCATGTGCATGATTTTAAAACATATAATATAAATCCAGTGTTATGATCATAGAAGACACTCAAATAGCTAACTTTCAAAGGTAGCAGGGAGAATGCAGAAGTACCAAGGGATTGGACTCTTGGATTCACATTTTGGAGAGATTCAAATTCATAGTAAAAGATACTTAAAGCAGCATTAAAAATTCTGAGTGTGCAGTCATACAGGGAAGACTTGTTTCTGGACAAGCCACCTATGATAAGAATTATTTGCCTTTTTATAACCTATTTTTATGTATTTCATTTTTTTCATCTCCCATTCCAGCATTTTGCAAATAATGTTTCCCAGTATATTAGCTCCCTGAGGCATTAACAGAGATTTTGGAAATTATAAATCCCTGAAACCATGCACACTATTGTGTAGTACCCAAGCATAAGAGATTCATCAGATAACATTAACATTTTTTGTCTCAGAGCAAGCTGCCATGAACAAGTTAAACTTACTTAGCCTTGAAACTATTTGCAGGAATATCTATTAACATTGTTGAATTTTTGTTTCAATGAAAAGACTCTGGGAAATGCAGCTACTTTTTATATTATTTCTGTTATTATAACATGTTTGTTTTACAAGTATAGAAAGTGTAAATACAAAGCAAACAACAAAATGACCCCATAATTCCATCACTCAGACAAAAATTCTACTCCTAGGTATATACAAAGAGAAATGTATACTTATATGGACCAAAAGACACACACAAAAATGTACATAGCAACACTATTCATAGTAGCCCCAAACCAGAAGCAATCCCGAGTCAATCAGTGGTGGGACGGATGTAACATTTGCATGCCATGGAAAACTGTCCAGCAATGACAGTGAGTGATCACTGCTCCACCTACCAGGAATGAGTTTCACAAATGTAATGTTAAGCTAAAGAAGTCAAACAGCAAAGAATATATACTGTATGACTCCGTTTATATAAAATTTAGCAACAGGCAACACTAATCTATGACGGTAGAAGTCAGGATGTGGTTACCTATGGGAGGATTCTGGGTGCTGGTAATTTCTATTTTTTGAACTAGGTAGTGAATCATTCTGTTCATGTTGAAAGTTCATCCAGCTGTACATATTGAATTACTTTTCTAAATGAACATTATGCTTTAATTAAAAAGTTTACTTTAGGCTTCCCTGGTGGCACAGTGGTTAAGAATCCGCCTGCCAATGCAGGGGACACGGGTTCGAGCCCTGGTCCGGGAAGATCCCACATGCTGCAGAGCAACTAAGCCCATGCACCACAACTACTGAACCTGCACTCTACAGCCCACGAGCCACAACTACTGAAGCCCGCACGCCTAGAGCCCGTGCTCCACAACAAGAGAAGCCACCACAATGAGAAGCCTGCGCACCGCAATGAAGAGTAGCCCCCACTCGCCGCAACTAGAGAAAGCCCGTGTGCAGCAATGAAGACCCAACACAGCCAAAAATAAATTTAAAAAAATTTAAATTACATTAATAGAAACAGTTTACTTTGGGGAATTCCCTGACAGTCCAGTGGTTAGGACTCCGCGTTTTCACTGCCAAGGGTGAGGGTGCCCTGGTCAGGGAACTAAGATCCCACAAGCTGCACCGTGAGGAAAAAAAACAATTTACTTTAAAAATGTTGTATCACCAACACTTGATAGAAATAAGGGTGAGGGTGTGTGGAAAGACAGGCTCACTGATGCCTCTGAGCTGATCACTGATTTAGAAGATTTGTATCCTGAATGTGAAGTGGTAGGAAGACGCTTACCAATTTATTTCATATGTTTCCCTTTTTATGTGTGCCATCCCCCCCCCAAAAAAATGATGTAAGATCGAACAGTTCTTTCAATAAGCACAAAAGGAAACTTATGTGATTAAATAAAGAATGCTGCCACATCTGAAACTCTGCAAATCATTAATGAAATCTTTTAATTACCATATTCACTTGCATACCTTCACTTCCTAAACTCCCTCGATTTTCGAGAAATATAACATTGTCCTAATAACAATAATTATAACTATTATTTATTGGCACTTACTATATATTGGCACTGTACTAACATACTTTAATTCTTACAGGAACAGTATGAGTTAGGAATTTTCAGAATTATAAAGGTAATAGCTTACTGGGCTGTATAAACCCAGTAAAAAGTATGTCCAGTAAGAAATGCAGACACTCCTTAGCATGCCTTTTCCCCATAGATATCAGTGATTAACACGTTGGTATGTGTCCTTCCAGATCTTTCATATGTATGTGGAAACACACACATGCACACAGCAGAGAGGTAGTAATAAATGAGATATTATAAATATATCCCTGTGAGCTGCTTTACTTAGTGTCTCCTGGAAATCCTTCTACGTCTGTGCATAGACCTCTCTCATTCTTTGAACGACAGCAGTGATTATTCAACCATTTCACCATAAGCAGGCACTATGGACTTTTTGGACTGGATGATTCTTTAAAGACCTGTCCCGCCTCTCGCCTTCCAAGATGGCCCATACTCGTCTGTGGAGTGTATATCTCCCTGGGCCCCTCTCACTTTCCCAGATGCCCCCGTGCCCTGGAGCTGCTCTCACTCTCTGAGCTGGACCGCATTCTGTCTATGGAGTGTGTATCGCTCTAAATAAATCCACTTCTGGGGACTTCCCTGGTGGCGCAGTGGTTAAGAATCTGCCTGCCAATGCAGGGGACACGGGTTCAAGCCCTGGGTCAGGAAGATCCCACATGCGGCGGAGCAACTAAGCCCGTGCGCCACAGCTACTGAGCCTGTGCTCTAGAGCCCGTGAGCCACAACTACTGAAGCCCGCGTGCCACAACTACTGAAGGCCACATGCCTAGAGCCCATGCTCTGGAACAAGAGAAGCCACCGCAGTGGGAAGCCCCCGTGCCCGCCACAACGAAAAGCAGCCCCCGCTCGCCACAACTAGAGAAAGCCCGCGTGCACCAACTCAGCCATCAATAAATCAATCAATCCACTTCTTACCTATTAGTCCCTCACTGAATTCTTTCTGTGACGAGACACAAAGAACCTGAGCTTCATTAAGTCCTTGAGACCAGGTGTGTGATTTTAAAAGACAATGGGTTCAACCCCCAGTCTGGGTTTTGGCTGGCTTCAAGTCCCATCTGAGTTGTGCGGCTTCAACTCCACCCTAGAAACGGACGCCTGATGCTGGTTTTAATAATGAGCTCCCTTCCAGCGCTGCCCTCACTTTGGAGTGGGCAGGGGGACACGGATTTCAACAGTACTTCCGTAACCCAGCAGGACCCCCTGGGGCCTTCCCGGGACAGACCCCCTCCCCCGTATCCTCTGCTTTAGTTCCTCTCTGAAGTACCTGGATAACAGCCTCTGATGCACTTTTCCTGAATTGTTTCACAGATGTGAAAATCCCTCACCAAATGGAAGAAGGTACTTGATACTTGATGACCGGGAGCACGTAGCCCCCAGGCCTACGGAAGGCTGAGGATTGATAACGTTAACCCCTGGGACACTGCCCTGAGACCTCAGCATCAGCCAATCAGAACTGCGCACAGGCTGATAACATATCCTGCGATGCCCACTCCCTCACCTAGCCTTTAAAAATGCTTTGCTGAAACTCATCAGAGAGTTTGGGCTTTTTGACCACTAGCTGTCCCGGACTACTTGTATGGCCTTACAATAAATGCTGCACTTTCCTTCACCACACACACACATAATAATAATAATAAAATAATAAAGACCTATCCTATGCATTGTGGGATGTTACCAGCATTCCTGACCTCCGCCCACTGGAGGCCAGTAGCAAACCGCCTCTCCTCCACCAACCCACCCCCAGCGTGACCAACAAAAAACATCTCCAGATATATTGTCTCCCGAGAGACAAAACTCCTTCCCTCCCACCACCAATGAGAATAACTGGTAGAGAAGGATATTTATGTTATTTTCAACAATGTGAAAGGGATTCGCTGAACATCTTGGTATTATTTATCATAAACCACTTTTTTATGGTTGAGAAGACCTAGGCTAGGAAGGTTGATCTGCCCGAGGTCCCACTGCTTTATCTAGTAAAGGGGAGATAGGAACCCAGTTCTATTCTTGTCTCCAGAGTTCATGATTTTAACCTTCAGTTCCACTGTAATTTGACTATCCAGAGGTTGTTTGAGAAGCCACTCTAAAAAGAGACTGTCTGAACAGTGACTATCACTACCTGTTGACAGTAAATAAATATTAAAGCTAACTCAGCTTCTTCTGACAGAACCAGGAGGTAGAATTTTTCAGCTTTCTAAAGGTGTCCATAGCAGAACAAGTCATCTGTAATAAACATTTAAACCGAAGACGTGATGAATTTTTAGAACATGTAGCTAATGTAGTATCATCACCGTTAACATACCCAACTATGATGAAGCGCCCTGAAAGCTAACCTAGTTTATACTGGCGGCAGGTCCAAGGGCAGGGTCCTAGACGTCTCATGAGCAGCAGTAGACATGTATGAAGCTCCTACTGCATACAGCAGCACACTGCTCGGCCCCAGAGCTGGGCAGGGTCTTGTAACCCTGAGCAATCGAAAACAAGGCAAGAGGGAGGGAGAGAGGGAGAGTAAGACAAAGAGGGAGAGTAAAACCAATTCAGAATTAATCTAGCTGTTAATATTGATTGAGTGCTAACTCTGTACCACGTATTCCAATCAGCTGTTATCTCATTCGCTTCCACAAATATTTAAGCACCTCCTATGCGCCAGATGGGCCACCAGGTGCTACAGATATAAGAGTAAACCAGAGGCACAAAGCACACCTCTAGAAAAGTGAAAGACATTCAGTAACCAGTTGCTTAAATAACTGTGATCCGTGGCGGGGGTGGGGTGGGGTGGGGGGGGACGGGGAGTGTATAACAACAAGGTAGGGGATGGAAGAGGCTTTCTTAAAAAGTACATTGAGCTCTGAGGACGGAGTATGAGTTAACATTCAACAGCACAGGTTGAACCCTCAGGCAGAGTGGGTCACGGTGTAGCTGAGGACGTGAGAGAAGACAACCAGGGCCAGGTTAGATCAAGCAGAGCATGTGGGGTCATGTTACGGATTTTTATCTTTGCTCCTAAAAAGTCCAAGGAAAAACCAATGGAGGTTTTGTAAGCAGTGGAGTCTCCTGATTCCATTTGGAGTTTCCTAGTCTTTTTGCTCTAGTATTATTACTGTTATCTTAACAGAAAAGAGAATCAGACACCAGGTCTTAGAGATTAGACTAACTTGCCTACTACAACATATTCTTTCCCCGCTAGAAAAATAAGAGGGGAACAACAACCCTGAGCCACTATTAACAAGTACTGGCTCCTTCCCAGTGTTGGCCTTAAAATTTTCCCCTCACTGGGGATCGTGGGACCTCTGGTTAAACAATGAACCAAGGCTTCGAAAGCTTAACGGAGGATATGTTGCTCTTGATTCTCTGTTTCTATTTTGCTCTTTAGTTTTCATACCTGTAAAATGAGAATATTCCTCCTGATGAGTCATCTGACGGAGAATACTATGATGAATAAAGACTGACTGTTAATATGGTTCTAAGAACAAAAAATTCTCAGGGATTCCAAGTTAAGTCCAGGCAACCACCACTTATGGGCTGTTATTTTAAAATCTGCCTCCCTAAACATCATCTGTAAATTCACTGCTTTATTTTACTGCTGCTGAAGTCGTCTCCACAGCATCTGAGCTGACCCTTTCCGGAGGGTCTGTGACAACAACCGAATGATTGCTTCCCCTGATTGTGGGCACCTGAAGATACACAACAGTAAAAGTCTGAAATGTTCTGCCATTACTTCGCTCATAAATTTCTCTCAGGAACGGATCATACTGCACAATTCCTGCTTTTGAATTAGGCTATCACGCATCTTCACTCGTTCATGTTGCATGTCTTGTTTCTTCAATGGTCTCCAGGAACTAACTGCGAATGATGTTTTTCACAGCTGTTTTTAATTCCCTGGCCTCAACTTTACAAGTTTTGTTGGTTAAATCATTTGTTTCAGAGTATAATTTCTCTGGGTTTCTAGTTTCTTCATCTGTAAAATGTAAAGAATTTGGATTTGATACTCCCTTCTAACCAAATATTTCTATGATTTCTTTTAGTCTTCCCATTATTCAAACGTAAGAGTAATTTGAGAAATATGACCAATGAGTTGCATTTACCCCTTCACAGCTTTAGAGAACACTTTTTTTTTCTGTAAATTGATACCAAACATTACATACTTTGCCTACACTGTTGGCTTTTGAAAGAATGAATGCAGTCAGGCTTCTTTCAGCAGCACTGAAGGAGAACGTCCATTGTTTACCAGTGGGGCTCAAAAATCAAATATTCTAGTTTAACAGGAGAGGGACATGTGACTAAGTCCATTTTGTGCTTGGTTTTGGTAATGTCAAAAATGCATTTTGCCAATAACTGCTGGAGAGAGTGTGGAGGAAAGGGAACCCTCCTGCACTGTTGGGAATGTAAATTGATACAGCCACTATGGAGAACAGTATGGAGGTTCCTTAAAAACTAAAAATAGAACTACCATATGATCCAGAAATCCCACTCCTGGATATATATCCAGAGAAAACCATAATTTGAAAGAGATATGCAACCCGATGTTCATTGCAGCACTATTCACAATAGCCAAGACATGGAAGCAACCTAAATGTCCATCAATGGGTGAATGGATACAGATGTGGTATGTATATACAATGGAATATTACTCAGCCGTAAAAAAGAATGAAATAATGCCATTTGCAGCAACATGGATGGACCTAGAGATGATCATACTAAGTGAAGTAAGACAGAGACAAATATCATGATATCACTTATATGTGGAATCTAATTTTTAAAAATGATACAAATGAACTTATTTACAAAACAGAAACAGACTTACAGATATCAAAAACAAACTTATGGTTACCAAAGGGGAAACGTGGCATGGCAGGGAGGGATAAATCAAGAGCTTGGGATTAACATACACACACTACTATATGTAAGATAGATAACCAACAACGACCTACTGTATAGTACAAGGAACTCTGCTCAATATTCTGGGATAACCCATATGAGAAAAGAATCTGGAAAAGAATGAATATACGTATATGTAAAACTGAATCACTTTGCTGTACACCTAAAACTAACAAAACATTGTAAGTCAACTATCTCCAATAAATTTTTTTTAAAATGAGTTTTGCTGTTAAAATATTATTTTGCTATCTTTTCCTTTTATTAGAATGTCTTCTTCAAAGGCCATAGGGGGAAAAAGTCATGCTTCTGGGAAAACTATAGATTCACCTAATCTCATGATCCAGCCTCTTCCACTGGAAAGAGCTGAACCGTGAGTCCCAACCAGAGAGATACCTGAGCTCAGGGCTGTTGAGGTCCTCAATGAACTCACCATTCATTCCACTTCCACCGAGGAAGAGCCATCTAGACTTTCCCTTATCCCTTAAAGGCCTCTACATGGACTGGGTGAATTTTTATTGAATTGATTTGTTTTCATTTCTGAAGTTCCCCTGTTCTGCCCCTTGAGTGACTTTTTACATTAAATTTTAATGAGCTTAAAACAAGTCACACAATCGTTTGCTAAGAAACTTGAATCATAGCAAAGTCAAGAATTAAAAAAACAAAAACAGAAAACAATGCCATAGTCCCCAGTAACTTGCTTGTCATTCTATTTTCATGCCAACAGTTATGTTTGGAAAGTTGTTATCTCCAGTACAAAAA
Source organism: Globicephala melas (assembly GCF_963455315.2). Lineage (NCBI taxonomy): Eukaryota > Metazoa > Chordata > Mammalia > Artiodactyla > Delphinidae > Globicephala > Globicephala melas. Next base: position 144,822,743 of record NC_083317.1, read on the forward strand.
ATCCTTTCGGAGACTGTAATAACCAAGACTAGCACCCACACTGTTATGCTTTATCGTTGGGCCTGAATCCTGTTGATGTTTTCCATCTGTCTATTCAGTCTCCTTGTAACTAGCTATTCTCTTTCCTCCTCCACACCAACTTCCTAGGACCAGATCTAAAGCCAAAAAGGCATCAGAACCCCAAAGTTGATGCTTTCCTTCCCCAGAAAGCTGGTGATTTATTATAGAACGCAGTAGAAGAGCTGTAAAGGAACTGATCATCAAGCAGGCATAGCAAAACCAGAAGAATGAGGAAAGGATAATCTATTCAAAATAGAATTCCATACCTTCTCACTGCCCTTCATGACAAAGTTTCAAAATTTACCTAGAAACAATGCCTTTCAGTCTATATTTAGAGAAGACAGGAAAATTGCAAAATATCATTGCTACAGGTAACTTGTTGACTCAGTTTTACTTTACATTATACTGTTGTTCGAATGTTTATATCCCCCCCCAAATATGATACTGAAATCCTAATGCCCAATGTGATGGTATTAGGAGGTGGAGCCTTTGGGAGATGTCAAGTCCCGAAGGCCCACCCTCAGGAATGAGATTAATGCCCTTATAAAAATTGGTCTGACAGGGCTTCCCTGGTGGCGCAGTGGTTGGGAGTCCGCCTGCCGATGCAGGGGACACGGGTTCGTGCCCCGGTCCGGCAAGATCCCACATGCTGCGGAGTGGCTGGGCCCGTGAGCCATGGCCACTGAGCCTGCGCCCCCGGAGCCTGTGCTCCACAACGGGAGAGACCACGACAGGGAGAGGCCTGTGTACCGCCAAAAAAAAAAAAAAAAAAAACAAAAGGCCTGACAAACTGAATATGACATGGCCTTGCCCTTGAGGAAATCACAAACCAGGGAGAACAATCTACGAAGCTAATCATAATATTATGTTTATTAATAAAAAGAAAATATACAAATTTCCTTGTACCTTCCATTGGTACAGTATATCAGGCATTTGAAACTATGGAAGACTAAGTACAAACACAATGAGATTGGGTGGTTATTGCAAGGTGTATCGATGCTGCTCAGAAATAAACTAGATGCTAAAGGAAATTAACAATGGGTGGGGGGAGGCCTGACACAGAGCTCCCTGGCCCCTTAGGCCGCGTGAGGACACAGCAACCCAGAAAAGGGCCTTGACTAGACACCAAATCTGGCAGCGCCGTTATCCTGGATTTACCAGCTGCCAGAACTGTAAGAAACAAATGTTTCTCGTTTATAAGTCACCCAGTCTGTGGCATTTTGTTACAGGAGCTCAGACAGCCTAACACATTACTTTTCCAGAAAGTTGGTTTTGTCAGAACAGACTGGTATTCCAGAGAGAAGGAGGGAATGAGTTATAGGGAAAGAAGATGGAAAAAAAGTTTGGGGGGGTGGGGAACGCTGGATATAAATTGCCTGATTCGAAGCTGGCCTGCAGCTTGGAGAGCAGTTATAGGTGGAACGCTTGAGTCCACTCTTGAAGCAAGGCCCTAAACTTGTCCAAGAATTCAATCCCCAGTGTTCCTTCAAATCAGACACAAATCTGAAGGATACAGGTAAAACATATGTAAAATAGAATTTTATATATATTATATATCCCTACTTTAGGGAACAAAGCCATTTTACATGAGTTACGTATGTACCATGCTATGCAATTTATAAAGTGATATAGCTATCAAGACCAGTTTTAAGTGATAAAACTGAGATTCAGGGAGGCCATTACACATGTTCACTATCACTCAAGTAAAACACACAGAGCTAAGATTCAAAGATGAGCATGTCCAACTTCCAAGGCCACATTGTCTTTTTACACCTTACCTAACCTGAAAACTGTGTATGCTTATTCATCTAATAGTTCCCCAAGGCCCCTTTCTCCAGTCTTGAATACACTGCTCTTACCATTATACAGTATTGATATATACATTTAGGATACTTAATCCAAGGAAAATACTCAACAAAAGGCAGTATTTTACAGGCTGAATTTACGTGTCACTTTCAAAAAGAAATATTTTCACTGGCACTTAGAATGCATTTTATAATATTATGACCAACCATTATAATGTCTACTCAAGGCAAAACTATGAAATAACTTAACTTTGTCTTTCAAGACATTGGCCACATAAATTCTGTGCCTTATCACATCTTAAGGATATGAAAATCATTCAAGATTAAGTACTTCAAAATAGATGAAAGGCTTTGCTTTCTGTGGGATTTAAGGTACTGCCTGACTTCTCAGATTCTTCTGTTTGTTTACAAAGATCAGGAAGCTTTAAGACAGGAAACATCTTCCAAAATTATTTGACACAGAATACTTTTTTCCCCACATAGAATCTCAAGGAATCCATTTTAGGAAATTCTGGCTCACAGGAGACCAGCCAAGTTTCCCCTGCAACTGCAAAAGTTGAATTTTCCTCTGTGTGTCCCTAATGAGTAAGAACTATAAATGAATGATTCAAAATGAAATCGACAATTCCATAAAATACTTTGGAATAAATTTAACCAAAGAAGTACCAACTTAAGACTCTGAAAACTACAAATCATTGTTGAAAGAAATCAAATAAGATCTAAATAAACAGAAAGGCATCTCATGTTCATGGATTAGAAGACAATATTGTTAAAACAACAATAATCCACAAATTGATCTATAGAGTCAATGCAATCCTTAGCAGAATCCCAGCTGGCTTCCTTGTAGAAACTGACAAGCTGATCCTAAAATTCATATGAAACTCAAGGGACTTAGAACAGCTAAAATGGTCTTGAAACAGAAGAACAAAATTGGAAGACCCCTGAATCCCAATTTCAAAACTTACTACAAAGCGACACTAATGAAGACAATGAGAAACTGGCATAAGGTTAAACATATTGGTCAGTGGAATAGAGTTGACAGTCCAGAAATAAATCCTTGTATCTATAATTGATTGATTTTCAACAAGGGTACCAAGATCATTTAGTAGGGAAAGAATAGCCTTGTCAACAAATGGTACTGGAACACTGGATAGCCACATGCACAAGACTGAAGTTGGACCCTTACTTTACACCATGTAGAAAAATTAACTTTAAAAAATGGATCAAAGACCTACATGGGGCTTCCCTGGTGGCGCAGTGGTTGAGAGTCCGCCTGCCGATGCAGGGCACACGGGTTCGTGCCCCGGTCCGGGAAGATCCCACATGCTGCGGAGCGGCTGGGCCCGTGAGCCATGGCCACTGAGCCTGCGCGTCCGGAGCCTGTGCTCCGCAACGGGAGAGGCCACAACAGTGAGAGGTCCGCGTACCACAAAAAAAAAAAAAAAAAAAGACCTACATGGAAGGGTCAAAACTATAAAATTATTAGAGAAAAACATAGGGGTAAATCTTCATGACCTTGGATTTGGAATGAATTCTTAAATGTAACACCAAAAGCATGAGCATCAACAAAAAGTAGACAAATTAGCCTTCATCAAAATTAACAACTTTTGTGCTATAAGACAGTGAAAACACAAGCCACAGAATAGGAAAAAATATTTGCAAATCATATCTAATATGGAACTTGTTGTCAGAATATATGAAGAACTTTTATAATTCCCAATAATAAAGATAACCCAATTTTAGAAAGGGCAAAAAAAAATCTGAATTCACATTTTCCCAAAGAACATAAACAAATGGCCAATGAGCGCCATGTAAAGATACTCAACATCATTAGTCATTAGGGAAATGCAAACGAAAATCACAATACCACTTCACACCCAGTAGGATGGCTATAATAGAAAAGTCAAATAATAATAAGTGCTGGCAGAATGTGGAGAAATCAGAATCCTCATACTCAGCTATAGGAACATAAAATAGGGGAGCCACTTTTTGGAAAACAATCTGACAGTTTCTCAACATTTAAACACTGCCATTTGACTCAGCAATTCCACCCCTAATTATATACCCAAGAGAACTGAAAATATATTCACACAAAAGCTTGCATATGAATGTTCACAGCAGCATTATTTATAACATCCAAAAGAGAGAAACTATCCGTATGTCCATCAATTGAGAAATGAAAAAGCAAAAAAGTATCTATACAATGGAATGGTATTCGATCGTGAAAGGAATGAAGTACTAATACGTGCTACAGCATGGATAAACTTTAAAAATATTGTCCTAAGTGAAAGAAGCCAGTCACAAAAGATCACGTATCACGTGATTCCACTTATACGAAATATCCAGAACAGGAAAGTATTGATATATAGTGAGAGACACTCGATTAGTGATCAGCTGGGAGGAGGAGAGATGGAAGGGCTGGTGGGTGATAGCTAAAGGGGTACTGAGTTTCTTTTTGAGGTGATGAAAATGTCCTAAAAATCGATTATGGTAAAGGCTGCAAACTCCAAGTATACTTTCTGTGTACTTAAATGAATTTTATGGTGTATGATTATGTCTCAAAAAAGCTTTTCCCACAACATAATCTATAGCACAGATACTCAAAATGTGGTTAGTGGGATTGTGCCTTCCGTGAACTGTTTGTTGTTAGTCTATGAACAGTTGAGGGGCTTGCACCAAAATATGAAACTATAGCAAGACTTTCCCCAAAAGGAAATTGTGCATTGATTATACAAGCATAAGTTTCTTATCTCATAAATAAGCTCTTTTGAGTAGCACTGATCTACAGCACCTCACACTTGAAACAGAAGATTTCCAGTGTCTTTGGTGACTACATCCCCTGAGACTGAAATGAGGAGGGCTAGTGACTCTGTAAGAGGGGCTACTGCAAAGTTTCCGTACTGGCAGATGGATCATGGGGGCCATGAAGGACAGAAGAGACCCTTGAGGGAGGTGCCAGAGTGGGAGCAGGGGTAGGGCACGGAAGGAATCAGCAGAAAGGGAAGAATAGGAACAGAAATTTAAAGATATTGTGAGAGGGAAAGTTGAACAAGAAAAGCAGAGTTAAGACAACAGCAATAACAATTTATCCAAGTTTAGCTTCTTTACGAAGCATATGGAAACCTTAAAGATGCTGGTGTCAACGTGCTGCCCCCTGCTCTGGTTGGAATACAGAAGGACCGAGATGAAAGTCAGGAATCTATACAACAAGCACCCCAGACATTTCCAACCACAGTGAAACAGCGAACCAGAGGAAGAAGCAGAAAATAAATGCGCATGGCAGTAGAGGAACAATTTCCGGGATTTTATGGAATCTGTAGTAGTTACAAGAACATGGGTTCGTGCCCCAGTCTGGGAGAATCCCACATGCAACGGAGCGGCTGGGCCCCTGAGCCTGCGCGTCCAGAGCCTGTGCTCCGCGGCAGGAGAGGCCACAGCAGTGAGAGGCCCGCGTGCCGCAAAAAAAAAAAAAAAAAAGGTAGGCTGTAGTAGTTACAAGAGTACTCTGAAAATTGAAGCAGAGTCCTTTTTCTTTCCTTACAAGAGAAATATGTGCTTAAACATTCTGCAATATCAGCTTTTGAGTGATTCTTACTCTAATTAAAAATCAGGGCTTTAAACAAGTTCCTATTTTTAATTCAAACATTAAAAATAGCAGGTAGTAATAAAAGATGTTAGGATGTAATAATAAAATTAAGGAAAAGCTATAGCTTAAATGATTTTCAGCTTCTCTCAATTTAAAGTTTTCCAGGTGTACTTCATCAATGTGTTACAATTTAGCTTAATTTCAATACTATTGGGTTAGAGTTTAAAAAGCTACCAGTTAGGGCTCAAGGTTAAAAAGACAGCTACAAACATAGGGGACCCTAGGCCCAAAAAGTCAACCAATCTACAAGCACTGAACACAAACCACGTGACCCTCATTATATGGGCACCATGGAAAAAACGACAAATTTAAACCATTGTCCTTGGCTCCAAGTGTACTGTAAATGTGAAGACAAGGCATTTCATAATAAACGAGAGTCATTTATTCGTTTAGCAAACATTTACTGAGTACCTACTGGGATAACTATTCTTTCATACTCGCGAGAATTTATTTTGTATATTACTCTCTGTGCCTTTCTGTATGCCTGAAATAATTTGTGATACACGATTTTAAAGCAGTAATTAAATTGTTCAGTTTTAGTACTGGTTGGTTGGTAACTAACAACTGCTAATAATATTGATTTCAGGTTTTGAAAAGATCTAGCAATCAAGACAGAATGAGGACTAATGCTAATTGGAAATTATACCTTCAAATTGATCTTAAAGCCAGAAACATCTGGTAACTGCTTTTTGTTTTGAATTACTTGGACTCACCTTTCCTTTCAAGGTGCCTTTAGTACGAATTCATGTTTTTCATTTTGGTACTTAATAAACATGCTGCCTGGTGTTGTAAGACTTTTACACACGTGTATCTTAGTCTCTGAATAGAACCAAGGGGAGGGGACCTACTTCAGGCCTCTTTGTATTCCCATCATGCAGCACCACGTCCTAAAGATTGTTAATAATGATTCCTTCAAATATAAAAGATGCTTGTTAGATAAACATTATAATTGGGAATGTAAGTTGTTGCAGCTGCTACGGAAAACAGTATGGAGGTTCCTCAGAAAACTAAAAATAGAGCTACCATATGACCCAGCAATCCCACTCCTGGGCATATATCCAGACAAAACTATAATTCCAAAAGGTACATGCACTCTTATATTCACAGCAGCACTATTGACAATATCCAAGACATGGAAACAACCTAAATGTCCATCAGCAGATGAATGGATAAAGACAATGTGGTACATATATAAAATGGAATGTTACTCAGCCATAAAAAGAATGAAATAACGCCATTTGTAGCAACATGGATGGACACAGATTATCATATTAAGTGAAGTCAGAAAGAGAAAGACAAATACCATATGATATCACTTATATGTGGAAGCTACAACATGATACAAGTGAATTTATCTACAAAACAGAAGCTGACTCAGACATAGAGAACAGACTGGCGGTTGCCCAGGGGGTGAGGACAGGGAGGGATGGATTGGGAGGCTGGGATTAGCAGATGCAAACTATTATATACAGGATGGATAAACAACAAGGTCCTACTGTATAGCACAGGGAACTATATTCAATCTCCGGGGATAAACCATAATGGAAAAGAATATAAAAAAAAAAAGAATGGGGCTTCCCTGGTGGCGCAGTGGTTGAGAGTCCGCCTGCCGATGCAGGGGACACGGGCTCGTGCCCCGGTCCGGGAGGTTCCCACATACCGCGGAGCGGCTGGGCCCGTGAGCCATGGCCGCTGAGCCTGCGCGTCCGGAGCCTGTGCTCCGCAACGGGAGAGGTCACAACGGTGAGAGGCCCGCGTACCACAAAAAAAATAAAAATAAAAAATAAGAATGTGCATATGTGTATAACTGAATCACTTTGCTGTACAGCAGAAATTAACATTGTAAATCACCTATACTTCAACACATTTTTTAAAAATCCGGTGTGATTGGACAGTGTAATTATTAGAATATGGGCTTGCCACATAATTTAGTCTTTTACTGAACAGGGCTGTGTTTCTAGGAATGTGGGTGATGCCCCAATCCAAGGAAAAATAACAAATAACGGAAGGATGATGGTAACAGGTTTTCCTGATAAACAATGGCTAGAGTCATGGATCACTTAAGTCCATATACTTGCCCACAAGTTTCAATAGTTTTTTTTTTTTTTTAACTTTATGTATTTATTTTTTTGCCCTGCCCAGCGGCTTGCGGGATCTTGGTCCCCCCACCAGGGACTGAACCCGGCCACCACAGTGAAAGCATGGAGTCCTAACTACTGGACCGCCAGGGAATTCCCTCAATATACTGACCAGCCAAGCTCCCTGTGTAATGTACGGCTGTAGACACGTTAACCGCAAAGGAAAAATCTCTGCCCAGTGGAAATTTAAAATCCAGAACACAGATAACAGGAAAACAAAGGAGACGTTTAATTAAAAAGAAAGAGGATAAGAATTTTAAGGCACTTCGCTTAACCTGAGTGTGTTTAGGAAGTACTATACACTGCCGCGGGTAGTATTTTTCCTTCCACATTTCACGTTATGCCAGTGCCGGGGAGCTGCATTTACATCCCAGCCTGCAGAGCCCGCATCCGTGTCTGCCCCGCTGCGCGCGTCTGACCGCGCGCACTTACCTTGCGTTCGAGTCCGCCACTCTGCCCTTCAGACGCCTCCTTCCATCTTGCTCGCGTCCTCCTCCAGCGCCCTCTGACTGAGGCCCCCTGCGTCAGCCAAGCTTTTCAACCTCGTCATCTTCCCTTCCCCCTTTTCCTTCTATTGAGCCCACCTGGCAGCACCCGAGCCCTGACTCCCGCGCTCCCCTGGCTTCGCTCTGCCCGCAGGACCAGCGGGTGCTGCCCGAGAAAATCCCCAAACACCTTCCACACAGAGACCCGCAGCATCGGTGTCACCGGGACTTTGTGGGGCTGCAGACCTCTTCTGCCTGCCTCAGGCCCACTGAGCCCGAATTCATGGCTTAGCAAGATCCCCAGGTGATCCCCATGCACCTGAAAATTGGCGAGCTAAACGCAAAACACCAGGGTTGCTCCAGGAGCCGTGGTCCCCAGTCACAATTGGCCTCGGCCGCCTCTGGGCACCCATGTCATCCCATTCCCAAACTGGATATTGTCTTTGGAGATCCATCCGTTACTTCTCCCCGCTTGTCAGCCAATAGCATTACCTCTTCTCCCTCATTATTTGGTGGGGCGGGGTGGGGGGGGATAGCAGGCCTCAGGCACGAGGTCCTCCACTGCTGCCCCCCGCCCCCTCCCTAAATCCCATCGGTCTTCATTCCGCTCCCCTCTGCACCTAGGCTGTCGCTCTGTTCTCAACCACAGGCGAGGTGGCTTCCCCACAGGCCCTCATCCGTGGCCTCAGGTCCATCCTCTCCCTCACCGTCTGCCTTTACAAAGGCTTCTGGTACTCCTCAACGAACTCTGTTCTTTCCACCGCCAGCTTCTACCCTCACCATCTCATTCTTTTTTTTTTTTTTGCGTTATGCGGGACTCTCACTGTTGTGGCCTCTCCCGTTGCAGAGCACAGGCTCCGGACGCGGAGGCTCAGCAGCCATGGCTCACGGGCCCAGCCGCTCCGCGGCATGTGGAATCCTCCCGGACCGGGGCACAAACCCATGTCCCCTGCATCGGCAGGCGGACTCTCAACCACTGCGCCACCAGGGAAGCCCACCATCTCATTCTTGATGCAGTCCTCAGCTCTTCCCCATCTGGCTTCTCCCTTCACCCTGCCGGGGACCCTGCCCTAAAGGACCTGGGCTCACTCCGCAGCATTTGATGGTAGGTCCTTGTCTCAGGGGCTCCCTGTACTTTGCTCCCGGGATACTCCCCGCTGGTTGCTTTCTACCCTCTCACTACTCCTTCTAAGTCTCCTTCGTAGATATGTTCCCCGCCATCACACCTCAAGGCTCGTGTCCCCAGGATGCAGGCCCGGCTCTCCTGTCTTCTCACCCCTCACTGCCTTACTGCAACCCCACCTGCTGTGCCAGATGCCAGTGACGCCCAGTCTGTCACCCAGGCCTCTCTGGTGAACCTGCAGTACTCAACTGCTTGTGTGTGGCTCCACTTAGATGGAATCGAGACACCTCTAATTCTGCAAGTCTCAAACGCATTTCTTTTGTTCATTCAATAATGGTTTATTGGGGGAAAGGGGGGAGGGATAAATTGGAAGATTGGGATTGATGTATACACACTACTATATATAGAATAGATAACTAATAAGGACCTACTGTAGAGCACAGGGAACTCTACTCAATACTCTGTAATGACCTATATGGGAATAGAATCTAAAAAAGAACGGATGTATATATATAACTGATTCACTTTGCTGTACACCTGAAGCTAACACATTTTAAATCAACTCTACTCCAATAAAAATTAATTTAAAAAATAAATAAAAATAAAATAAAATGTAAAAAAAACCCCAAAACAGTTCATTGAGCATCTACCACCATGGGCCAATTCTAGGTGCTGGTGATACCGTGATAATCTCCCCTGCATCTGAAGTTCACATGAGGAGAGCAGACAGACAATAAACGAACAAATGGACATCGGGTACTGGTAAGAGCATGAGAAAAAGAAAGGCAGGTAAGGGAAAGAAAGGGGGCTGGAGCTCAGGGAGGGGGACAAGGTGTGTTCTTGAATTTGTCTTGGTCAGGAAAGGTCCCTCTTATAAACTGGCAGTTGAGCAGAAACCTGAAGAAAGTCAGGCCATGATCCGGGGTGGGGTGGTGGTGGGGTGGGGCCGGACAATTCCAGGCAGAGGGGAAGCAGGTGCACAGGCCCGGAGGCTGAAGTGTGCTGGTGGGTCCCAGAGCTGGGCAGGTGGAGGCCAGGGTGAGAGAGAGGGAGGGAGGGAGGGAGGAGGTGAGTCTGGAGAAGCAGCAGGGTCAGAAGGTGCAGGGCCCAATAGGCAGTGAAGCGGGAGCCACTTGAGTTTTGAGCAAAAGAGTGGCTTGTTCTGACTTAATTCGCAGCCACCCAGACTCCACCCTCCCTGTTCTCCATCTCAGTGAAAGACCCTTCCCCTACCCTGACTCTTACAAACCCCTTCTCTTCCTAAGGTTCAAAGACCCCCCACGCCCCAATACAACACTCCAGTTTCAGATACACCATCATTCTGTATCACGGGTCCTGGTGACTAAGAGCTCACAGTCTATAATGCTGTGACCATAGTTTTAAAATTAACTTTTCAATAATGGCAAACAAATACCCAGGTGCTTGCTTGCCATCTGTATATCGTCTTCAATAATATGTCTTGGGCTTCCGTGGTGGCGCAGTGGTTGGGGGTCTGCCTGCCGATGCAGGGGACGCGGGTTCGTGCCCTGGTCCGGGAGGATCCCACATGCCGCGGAGCGGCTGGGCCTGTGAGCCATGGCCGCTGAGCCTGCGCATCCGGAGCCTGTGCTCCGCAATGGGAGAGGCCACAGCAGTGAGAGGCCCGCGTGCCGCAAAAAAAAAATAAATAATAATAATAATAATATGTCTTTGCTCATGTTCAAAAAAAAATAAATGAAAATTTAAAAATTAAAAAAATAAAATTAACTTTTCAAATCCAACAAGTAATAAAAGTCCTTCAAATCCGCTCTCTCCTGGCTCTTAGCTCTTTCTACTTGAACATATCCCTGCAGAAAAGCCAAACCTCAACAGCTGCACCTTTATTTTTTGACCATCTTTGTTTGGTTGAAGAAGTAAAAATCAACGCATCATGTTCTTTTGAGAGAGGCCAGATGGCCCCTGGCACCTGCCCCTCAACTCAAACCTTCCCAAACAGCTCAGCCCTGCAGGCAAGGTTTAATCACTCCTAATTCTATAGTCCTTTCCTGGCCGAGGCATCCAATGTTTTCCTATTCAATGTGCCGTTGGCCCCTTTCAAAAGGCATACATTGAGATAATGCTCTAAATGCAAGTTCCTCCCAAGGAAGGATGGGTGGGCAGTGCATAGACATTTAGAAGGAGCGCGCATATCCCAGGGAAACTGGTTATTCAAGAAATGTTTACAATATCGCGGTGCATATAAAGACAACAGCACACCCAGTCATAATTTATCTAAAGAACTCTTCTTATTCTAGGCCCATAGCTGGCATCATTGCTGTTGCCATAAACAAAGCAACATGTCCCATCCTGAAGCCTTGACCTTCTGCAACACAATGCCTTAGATCATCAGTCTCCTGCGGAGCAGGAAACGAGGCGAGCCTGACTTTTGATGCACTAGGCTCCAATTAGCTTTGGATGAAAGGAGGAAACAAAGGACTCCAGGTTCCTGGCTTTTGGTTCCTTCGCTTTCTTTTTCCCCTCCAAGGATCCTAGGGTCTTGACAATCATTGAAGGAGATGCCGATTTGAGAGGGAAGTAGGTGAATTCCACCTGGGACATCTAAGTGAGTGTCTCCACTAAGTGGGAGGAGATGGGCCTGGAACTCGGGATGGAGATCTGGGCTGCAGACAAAAGTTTGCAAAACGCCAGCACAGGTTTGCAAACGCGGCTACAGGTGAAGCCGCGGAGCATGGGCCCAGGAAGAGCGCGCAAAGTGGGAAGAGGCCGTAGAGCAGGATGGTCCACCTGACAAATGGCACACGGGTGATGCTGGGGGAATGAACCCTCGAGGGATGAGGGTTGGTGGCGTGTGTGAGACAGAAGGTGAAATGCGTCGGCCCAGAGGCTAGGCTGGGTGGGAAGAGAAGCAAAGCCATGAGCAGGGTGAGTGGCTCGGAGAACAGGAAGTCAAAGGACTTACTAGCTGTGGAGCCTCGATCCTCTCACTTGACATCCTTCCAAAAAACGTGCCCATTTCCTGTGCAGCAATGCCAACGCTCTAGCCGTTGCTATTTCAGATCCGTATATCCACCAAGCTGCGTGGTTCCTTTTCTATCATGTCCTGCACAAAACCTAGGAGTTGCAAGATAACACTTTCTGGCGGCAGAAGCAAACAGTGAGCCCCTTCCCACACTCCCATAAGCTTGACATTCTTCCTCCAGCTGCATGCCAGACCAACACCAAGCAACTGTACGACTCCCTCAGGACAGGCAGGAATGGGAAAATAGAGCAGGACTGAAATCTATTAAGATTCGTATCCGTAGAAGTTTGATGAAGCCAACAAAGGACATTAGGATAAAACTAACTGTAGCACAACCCCCAGTCTTTAAATGGTGTAGAGGTTGAATCAAAGTGCTTGAGTTAATGAGAATTTCCTTTTTGGGCAAACTTCTTGGTCAACAAAGCTATTAGCTGTTTAGATATTGGGAGAGAAACCCAGTAATATATTACGCTTTGGAGAAAAATAATAAAACCCACTTGTGATCTGAATCTTGAAAACCTCAACACCTCAATTTATTTAATCAGGGATTCTATTCTTGAAATGTTGGGAACACCGCAAAAGGGGGAAAAAAGTAAAGCCATACTTCTGCTCTTGAAATCTAAACATCTATCCTAATATTTGTCTGTGTTTGTTTCATCCTTGTGCTGCAGATCTCCAAAACTGGGATGAGGGTTTTTCCTGTTTGTGTTTTTTTAAGTTTGAAACACTCGTAAATCAACTACACTTCAAAAAAAAATGTAAAAAAGTAAAAAAACAAACAAAAAAAACACTTAAGAAGCCTTTTTATTATTTTTAAAGATTTTTTTTTTATGTGGACCATTTTTAAAGTCTTGATTGAATTTGTTACAATATTGCTTCTGTTTTTTATGTTTTGGGTTTTTTGGCCATGAGGCATGGGGGATCCTAGCTCCCTGACCAGGGATTGAACCCGCAACCCCTGCATTGGAAGGAGAAGTCCTAACCACTGGACTGCCAGGGAAGTCCCCAAAGAAAGCCTTTTTAAAGAGAACAATAATCATAGAATGTTACCGAATTGTAGAAGATAAGACACATTAACTTCTGTTGCTTCAAGAGGTACCAAGCCGACAGTTGGTCAGTTGTCAACTATTATGTAGTTAATAACACCAATGCCCAAATCTGATGCAGACTCTCTGGAATTTACACCACCTCTCTGTCTTGTTGTAACAAGAAATCTCTCTGGTTCTAAGACCTTCCGGGATATGTGAGCACTGGTAGAGGGAGTGCTATGGTCTGTTTGTGCCCCCCTCCCCAATTAATTTGTTGAAATCTTAATGTCTGATGTGATGGTTTTGGTAGGTGGGGCCTTTGGGAAGTGCTTCAATCACGAGGATGGAGCCCTCATGGATGGGCTTAGTGCACTTATACAAGAGGCTCCAGAGAGCTCGCTGGCCCCTCTCCCATGTGAGGACCACCAGACGCCTGCAGCCCAGAGGGCACCTCACCTGGCCCAGCTGCACTGACTTCCAGCCTCCAGGACGGTGAGGAATAATTGTCTGTTGTTTATAAGCCACCCGGTTTATGGTATTTTGTTACAGCAGCAAATGGACGAAGATAGGGAGGGAGCCTTACTTGGTCCAAACAGAGAGAGCAGTTGAAAGCCTGGAGAGGAAGGCTTACATTGTGTGGGGATGTTGGGAGGAGGGGGCAGGGGAAGGTGCATGCATTGCCATCTGCCCACTATTGGCACACACTCGGCAAATGTTTCCATGAACGGAATGAACTAATTCTGGTTCCCATTTTGCTCTTAACCTGTTGTGTGACTTCAGGCAAGTGATTGTGCTTGACCCTCAGTTTCTTCATCTGTCAAGTTGGGCCGACCTCTGAGGTGACCCCCATGATCGCATCTATGAACTCTGAAGCTCTGGGCACGTGAAAAGTTGAAGAGTAAGAGTTGTCTCTGTTCTGGGACTTCCCTGGTGGTCCAGTGGTTGAGATTCCACGCTTCCACTGCAGGCGGAGCGGGTTCCATCCCTGGTCGGGAACTAAGTTCCCACATGCCTTGCGGTGTGGCCAAAAAAAAAAAAAAAAGATTTGTCTCTGTTTTGCTTCTTCTCAAATACTGGCAGATATCAAATTTTCAGGTCAGAAAACACTGCCAGTATTTTCAGTGGCTTTCTTCTAATCAACAAGCTTTTTAGCTTTTTAAAACTATGTGTTAGTCCCCCAAAGGCTGATTTCATTATAAGATTTTTAAACGTTGGTCCGAAATGTCTTTGTGTTTGGGAATTGAACCTTCTTTTAAGAAGAAAATCTTATTCACTTTCTTTTAAAATAAGATGGGATTTCTAGGCTGTACCACAAAATCTCATTTTAATGCCTAAAGTGAGTAGTAACCTATATTCCTGCTATTAATTCTAAGTTCTGACAACAACTGCAGATACATCTACTACTGCTAGTTTATTACTGTAATTAATTGAATACTTACTATGTCTCAAGTACTATGCTTTGCATTTTATATATATTCCCTTTAAGCTTTATAACAACTCAGTAGGGAAGATATTATTCCTTTACCACACATATAAAAAGAGGCTCTGAAAGGTTAAGGGACTTTATCCAGCTAAGAAATAATAGAACCAAGTTTTAACCAGGTCTGGCTTATTTAAAAGTCCTTGGTCTTTCCACTATGACAAGTAACTGTTCAAACAGACTTATGGAACACAAGTCAACAGTAAACTAATATCTGTATTTATGAATATCAGAAACATTGATTCATTTTTTAAAAAAAGAAAAAAAACCTTGTAATATGTATTTTTTCCAAAAGTGTCTTCAAAATATGCCTCAAATTACCACACTTAAGGCTCTTCATTTTTTGGTACAAACTGAATCAAATCAACTATATATACTCTTTTGACATTTTCTAATTCAAATAAGAAAACAGCCTTGATAATACTAAAATGAACGTTAAAAAAGCCCTCTGAAGGAAACAATGCTCCCCATGTTAAAATAACCCTTAAAAGATTTAAAAAATAATGGCCACCATCAGGCATACAAAGGAAGTCCCTGCATTTTTCACGTTTTATGTCATGTATTCTTGCTGATTTCCACTTCAGCAGGGACTAACTTGTTTTGTGGTAGCTGTCAGGTCTTCTGCAGATTCTGCTACAGGTGTCGTCTTGTACTAAAGAATAAGTAACTTCTAGTATTACCACACTGGCTGCAGGCAAGATGTCAAGAAACATGCAGTAGAAGTTGGCTTGAAGCCCTTTGCACATATAATTACTCTCTGAAGTTCCAATCTACACAATAGCAATTTATAGTAGCAACATCATTCCAGCACATTGAGAGAAAAGTTAAATTTAGCTTATTGGTAAGAATAGTCTACCGCAGCTTAAAAGAGTCATACAGGTTTTAAATAACTCTGAAACATGAGAGGACCGCCCACATTCTTCCCAGTCTGCTTGGAACACAGGCAACTTGACACTCAGCCTACAATTAGAAGGTGTACAGTGTGCAGTCCAAGGAGCTGAAAGACCTTCCCACGATGACCAAAAGAAATATGCAGATTACAGTCAATCATTCAGGAGTTAATTATTCAGATTCATCCAGTATCAGCCAGAGTAGACCTAGCTAATCTACCTTGTATCACTCATTTTCATTTCGTTTCATTTCAGTGACTGAAAATGATAACCTGCACTTATCAGCAAGTTGTGCATCTTTCAGGAGGACTTAACAAAATTCAGCTGAGAGAAAAAAGCACACTCTCCTATCAGCTGATATTTTGGACTCTAAAACCCAGCTCTGCTAAAGAACTGGGGTAACTGAGGGGAGAGGATACACCAGAATCACCCTAGGAACTGTTTCAACCAACTCACTGGTTTTGTTCAATCCGTGAACTTGGATTATATGTTATCATTTTGAGGTGGGCTCTATGATTCATCTGAAGTTCTTATTAAACCTTGCTTAAAGTTAAATCGTCACAACGTTTGCAAATCCTAGATGGGGGGGATGGGGAAGACGAGGAAGCACTTCCACTCCAGATGCAAACACTGAGCATTTCATGTAAAACTTCTCTTCCATGTGAAATCATTCAACTCCACATGCTCAGTGAATTCAGCTGATTTACAAACATTTATGCAGAAGCCAAAACCCCTAACCCTACAGTCCTGTTTAGGGATGGTCTTGCTTATGAGCGGCTCACAGATGATTGGCAGTTTGGCCGGGTCTAAAAATAAAAGAATGGGAAGAAGGGTTGAGCATACGCAGCGATGGAGAAAATAATGAGGATGATTTGCAAGTGAGGATTATGAAAATCAGTATCTTCACCTTAAGACACACATTGTGAATGATCCAAGTTTTAGTGACGTGCAAGTTAGATTGTGACTCCAAATTATTTCACAAGGTAGAAGTGTCCTTAAAGCTTTATCGCCTTAGTTTATTTCACTGTCAACAATTGTTTTACAATGCCTCATTTAATATCTGTGAGTGAAAATAACCTAAAAGAAGTATAGTTCCGTAGTTACGAGTTCAAGCTTAGTGAATCACATGTTTAAGCTAAAACAAAACTGAAACCTCACGTTTTGGAAACCAATCACTGAGTTCCTTCAACAGTTCTTTTTTATATATATATATATAATTTTATTTATATTTATTTAGCTTTTAAAATATTATTTATTTATTTCTATTTACTATTTACTATTTCTATTTACTATTATTTGGCTGCATGGGGTCTCAGTTGTGGCATGTGGTGCGCGGGCTCAGTAACTGTAGCGCGTGGGCTTAGTTGCCCCATGGCATGTTGGATCTTATTTGCCTGACCAGGGATTGAAACTGCGCCTCCTGCATTGGAAGGTGGATTCTTAACCACTGGACCACCAGGGAAGTCCCCTTTCAACACTTCTTAAAAACTTACTATGTGTCAGGAATTAAATCTGTGGGGAAAATAGGGCAACTTTGAACTGGGGATTGATCTGATGATATGTTTTAGAAAGATAAAGGGAGAGAAAAGGGAGAAACCAGAGGCACCGAAACCAATTAGGAAGGGATGAGGGCCTGAGTCCTGTGGTGGGATTAGAAACAAATGAGTGGAAGAGAGAAATATTTTAAATATTTTAAACATCTTAAAAATGATCGGGTCTTCCCTGGTGGCGCAGTGGTTGAGAGTCCGCCTGTCGATGCAGGCGACGCGGGTTCGTGCCCTGGTCCGGGCAGATCCCACATGCCGCGGAGCGGCTGGGCCCGTGAGCCACGGCCGCGGAGCCTGCGCGTTCGGAGCCTGTGCTCCGCAACGGGAGAGGCCGCAACAGTGAGGGGCCCGCGTACCGCGGGAAAAAAAAAAAAAAAAAAGAATCCGAAGTATGTGTACTTTCTCCCCAATGGTGCCTACCATAATTTATGCAGTGATTAGTTTTGAAAGAAGTAATATGTGAGTTACATTTTTCCACATTTACCTTCTGTTAATGAATACTGGTCAGAAAGAACAAGAGCTGTATCTTTGAAATCTTACTTTCTTCTACAAAGAACTTGTCTACATCTTATCAATTTACAGTCAATAGGTTCAAACTTGGCCCATGTGGGCAGCTTGTCAGGAGATTGGGGGCCACACCTGAGTTAATCGTAGCCTGCCGTTCTCTTTAAAACAGCTCACAGAGGCCAGTGTATTCAGCTCAGTGTGGACCTCAGAATTCTAAGAACGGGAGTATCCACGTCTATGCTTTTCTGTAGACAGGCCACAGCTCCAGGACCACCAGGCCTGTACTCAGCCATCAGCCTCTATTTTATTTTAATTTTATTTTTTATGGTCTTTAAAGAAAAAAAAATGTTTTAAGTTAATTAACCCATGGCTTGAAGGATCTTAGTTCTCCGACCAGGGATTGAACCCGGGCCGGCAGTGAAAATGTGCCAAGTCCTAAACACTGGACCACCGGGGAATTCCCCAGTTTCTATTTTTAATCTCACTTCCTCTTCAAAATGATTGTCATCCAGCAATGCCAAATATATCTGCCACAGATCACGGAAGTCCTTTATAATTCTTATGATGTTCAGTTCATCTTTATGTTACCCGAGAATCAACAATAAAATTGCATCTTGACTTTTAAGTCCATGGTAAGTAAGTGGGAAACAAGAAGACTAGGGAATGGTATGTTTGATGTTCTATGTTTAGATAGTTAATAAATTTGAGATTCGAATTTAAAGAACATCTCTGTACCAGTGACATATGTGTCACAAAATCTGGCTGATTTAATTTATATAAAGACTAAATTAAAAAATGTCTTTTTAAAACCCATGCTTAAATACTGTGTCCCCAAAACTATTAGTCCTGTGCTGAGGAGCTCAGCAGCTGCTTGAAGGCTGTGCTGGCACCTCAGGTCCTGCTCTAGCACTTGGTATGTAGGGTGGAAGGGAGGGATTCAGTGCATTGTAATGGTCACCATGAATTGGTTACATCACTAAGATGTTACTAAAAGTCTGGGAAATTAGATTGATCTGTATCATCTCGGGACTCGTTATAGGTATTTTGATTTTGGGGGGAAATCTTTGCTACGAGCTGCCTTTTCTTTTCATGTACCTCTTTCTCTTAAAAAAGCTGACAAGAATCAAAACCGAACAACAAACTAATCACACCATTAAAAATCCAACAAGAGATTGATGTGCTTCAGATGACAAAGCATTTGTACAGTTGATTACTACGCAATTATAAAAAATAAAGAAAAGCACATTATGATTCACAAACATTTAAAATATAAAACATGATGTATAGTGAAATTCTGTTTTTGAAAAAAACCAGATACATGAACTTTAAAATATGTATCCTCATTTATATAAAGACAAATACCAAAATCTAAAAAGTGGTTATCTCTGAGCAATGGGGTTACAGGCGAGTTTTGATTTTTGCTTATCTGTATTTTAATTTTTTCCATTTGAACGTATAATAAGAAAATGTTATAGGGAAAAGAATCCCAAATTTTAATTGCTTTCTAGTTAATTAAATATTACTGCATTCTATTAAATTTCTTCAACATCTCTGATTTTCTTGCTACATTTTTGAAAATAACTGCAAGTTTACAAAAGATGATAAACGTGAATCAAAATCATGAATGAGGAGAAAGGTGTCTAAACAGGAGTGGCCGAGGCCAAAATTCTGGAAGAAGACACAGTTTGGCCAGGCCTGGCCCTGTAGGGAGAGGGGAGATCAATTACAACGACCACTAGCATGCATCAAGTCCTATTATACCCAAGTGTCAATGCCATTGCTTTATAGGAAACATCTCCAATTCTCATGTTCTTGAAATGTTGGAATTCTCTCTCTGTATCACACGATAACACAGACTCAGAAGGAACTTAGTTAGAGCTATATGGCTGTGTGATAAAGTGGGTGCACTAGAGCTGACAAGATCTTGCTGAGGCCAAAGCACAGGAGCAAATTTGGTCCCAGGAAAGATGGAGAGGTGCTGATAAGCCCTGTGCTGCTGCCCCGTTTCTCCTAATCAATGTTCGGTCCTGTACCACTCAGCCAATGGCTGGTCCTTCCACACGTGGAGCCGCAGTTAACATCACTCATACGGCAGAGGGGAGAGTGAGGCCTTCTGTACAGAGAAAAGGTGCAACGGGCTTATCCCGAGGACACACAGATGTGGGAGGATGTTTGCAGCCAGCTCAAGGAATTGTGCAGTCTAAGTTATTCAACCCTTACAGTGAGAGATGGTAGCGTGTCCTCTTGGTAACCGCCATCTGTCAGATAGAGGTGCGGGTAGTCAGTAAAGCCCCACCGAATTGCCAGCCATTGTGCTTGGAGGCTGGGCAGTCAGTTAGGTTCATTATAAGCAAGTCACTCTTGGTTCACCAGCCTAATATTGTGAACTGGTAAAATAATATTCTTTGTCTTTGGAATTTATCACTATTTAAATATCTATTTCTCTGCCTATCACTATCTAAATATGTGTGTGTATCTTGCTTAAAAATCATCTCCCTCTCTATAATACAAACGCCATGAAGCCAGAGAGTTTTGTCTGTGTTATTTGTTGCTGTAGTCCCCATACCTAAAATAATTCCTAATTCAGAGTAGGCTGTCAGTAATATTTACCGAAGGCCTGAATCAACTATGTCACGAACATCAACATGGCTCATACGCAGCGGCTGAGAAGGTTCCCACTGTAGAGACGGCTGTGTTTGAAGGTGGCAGTGGGATGGCTGCATGGAAAGGAACTCGGGCATCTCTGAGGTGTCAGCATGAGGTCCAGCTCCGGGAGTCAGCTATGTCTCGGTTGGTCAGGGAAACTATGAGATCTGCTCAATTCTATAAAAGAAATAATGAAATTAGAAAGAAGACTCAAAATGGAGCTTGGATAAAGGATCTCTTTGGTAACAGAGAACTGAAAGATGGGTAAGAATTGACCACAACAAAACAAAACAAAACAAAAAATTGTAGGATATGGTATGTGCCACTAGCGGTCAGACTGTCCCAGTGATGATTTCAACCACAGATTTTAATTTAAATAATAATAATATCCATTTGGATAGATGAGTACTTGTTGGACTGATTAGGGTAACTGGAAGCCAGTTAGGATTATGCTGATAGATCCAATCGGAAAAGGAACGAGAATGTGGCTTGAGAGAGCGAGTCCTGGTGACTAAGGGAGAATGTATGGAGACCACTACCCACAGGGAAAGACAAAGAAAAGGCGAGAAGCACATCTTCCGTGAATCCACAGCACAGGGGGTGCAAAATGTTGACAATGTGTCCTGAGGCAAAACCACCAGGACACACTTATATATCTATAAATTTATATATTTATAGATATAAGTATATCCACAGAGTAGCAGCTCCCTGAAGAGGCACTCGGGGTTCTTCTACTCTGGAGTTAATCTGCTTATCCTTTGCTGCCTCTTACAATATACCCCTTCTGGGTGCTGTGCTATGTACAGTAAGGGTGACAAAATAAAACAGCACATGGTTCCTGGAATGAAGGGGCTTGCCATCTTGTGTTTTCAGCGAAGGTGAGGGGTAAAAGACAAACTGCAGTGGGTGCAAAGTGAAAGAGGATGCCAGAAGTAGGCTCAGTTAATCTAGAACACCATTTTTTTTTTTTCTTTCTCTTTTCTCCCCCTCTCTCCCTTTGGAGGTAACCTTGGTCTGCTCTAAGAATTGAGAGAAGAGAACCAGAAGAAAAAAAATTCCTTTTCTGTTAAATTAAAAAAAAAAAAAAAGCAGCTAGCACATAATGACGCAAGGGAAAGAACAAAATGAAATAACTCCACGTTAGTCAAATCTTGGTAAAAATGAGAATGAGACAGGTTAGCAATAGTTAGAGGCTTCCGAATACTAGGCAGTGGGTAAAGAATTCCTAACTTGCTGTGTGGCCTTGGACCAATGTCTTAAGCTCCCTGACCTTCCATTTCTTCATCATAAAAATGAGAGCATTATGTTAGAACAGCAGATCTCAAATGTTTGTCCATTTAAGAGTCAGGGGCTTGTGAATAAACCAAATTCTCTAGCCTCAACCCCAGGATTTTGACTTAATATCGCCTGCATGAGGCCCAGGAATCTGTATTTAAGTGACATCCCCTACCCAACACACACACCGCCCCCAGATGTGTGATACAACCCTCACTCTGGGGACACTGCCTGAAAGATCCTATGTTCTGTGCGAGGCATCACCCTTACAAAAGGGAAATAGCAGAAACATTAAACACGCAAATTGCCATTTCTTTTCTTCCTGTTTCCATTTATATATTCCCATTGTAATACATCACAAATAGTTTAAAGCAGGAATTATTTCATAAACAGTATAATTTAATCTGTATGCAATTCCTTCTTCAGTGAAATCAAAATTATACTTTTTTTTCCGAAAATGAGGCTTAAACATAACACTGCATTCAAACTAAGAAAAATAATCAACTTGTATTCACAAATCAAAATGAAAAGTTTCCCCAAAATATCGTGATTTAGGAATTATGCTGTGGAGAGTCTGAGAAATCAAATGCAGACTGTTTCCATTCTCCTACTGAAAACATATTTTAAAAGTAGTGATTGTTTAATATGCAGGCCTACTTGTTAGCAAGGCATCCCCGCAGCTCCTGGTGATGTGGGACTGGATATTAGTACCCTACACAGCAGTGGGAGGAGGACAGGAAGGACAGCACCTGACCCTCGCTGGCAAGTCAGGCAGCACTGCAACCTGGCGACACCTCAGTGTAGACGCCTGTTCCCATTCATGTGGACAGGAAAAAGTGGTACTTAGCTTTGCGCTGTGCCTTTTGGACAGCTCCTCTGCCACCCGGCACTTTCAGGATATAGTATCTGATTAATGAAAATACCTTAATTTTCCCTAGTGGCAAAGGTACATGACTTGATTGCACAACCATTCGGTACTGACACTCCTCATCCTGTGAGATGATTTGAATCCAACTGAAATTACAGCACTCATTGCTTCAGCCATGAATTTTTTTTGAAATTCAACTACTTCATGATTCACTTTAACAAAGTTTTCCTGCCATCATTCTGCCTTAGCATTTAATCTGTTTCAAATTTAAGTTTACAAGAAGTACAAGAGCTTTGATGGCTCCATATTTATTCAGTGAAGATCAAAGGCCTTCTTTGCTTTTTTTCGTCTTTTACATCTGCAAGGGATAACAGAACATTTCAGATGACAGGTTTTCTTTCCACCAAAGAATTTAGCATGAGAATGCCTTCATTTTCAAGCATTTATTTTTCTCTAAGCCTCAACGTTCTCCAAATTATAAGCATGCTGCCATCACACATGGAATTTCATTCAGTGTTATGTTTCAAGAACACCAGGGATCTAACACACCATTCTTAATTGCCACCAGATACAGCTTTGTCCCTCTTCTTCCCACAAAGCTCTTTTCCTAGTAAGACTGGCTTTAGGGCTTATAAAATGGTATAAGTCAAAGGTTGTTATCTTCCTAAACAGATCTTAGAGAAGATGGCTCTTTGTTGTGTTGTTTCCGTCTGGCAAAGGATCATTGACATACTTAAAAGATGGAACACATATGGAGAAAAATATAAAACAGGCAAAAGATTACTGTCCCAGTATATAAAGAACTAAAAATCAGTAAGAAAAGGACAAAAGAATCCAATAGAAAAGGAGGCCAGATATCCAAACAGGCAATTGCAGAGCAGGGAACTCAAAAGATCAATGAATGTAAAAGGATACTCCAACTCACCAGTAATCAGAAAAATACCAAGTAAAGCAACAAAATACTATTTCACACAGATCATAATGGCAAAAGTTATAAAGTTTATAACTGAATAATTTTCAGAATGCTTTTTAAGTATTTTTAAAGTTTATAACTTTAAAGTTCATAACTGATGGGAATGTAAGTCACTATGGAGAGTAATATGGAGGTTCCTTAAAAAACTAAAAATGGAGCTACCATATTATCCAGCAATCCCACTCCTGGGCATATATCTGAAAAAGACGAAAACTCTAATTCGAAAAGATACATGCACCCCAGTGTTCATAGCAGCACTATTTACAATAGCCAAGGCATGGAAGCAACCTAACTTTCCATCAACAGATGAAATGGATAAAGAAGATGTGGTACATATACACAATGGAATACTACTCAGCCATAAAAAAGAACGAAATAATGCCATTTGCAGCAACATGGATGGACCCAGAGATTATCATACTAGTGAAGTTAAGTCAGATAGAGAAAGACAAACATGATATGATATTACTTACATGTGGAATCTTAAAAAACGATACAAATGAACTTATTTATAAAATAGAAACAGACTCACAGACAGAGAAAACAAACTCATGGTTACTAAAGGGGAAAAGGGGGGAGGGATAAATTAGGAGTTTGGGATTAACAGATACATAGTACTATATATAATATAAAATAAACAACAACAACCTACTGTATAGCACAAGGAACTATATTCAATATCTTGTAATAACCTATAATGGAAAAGAATCTGAAAAAGAATATATAAATGTATACACACACATATATCTGAATCACTTTGCTGTACACCCGAAACTATCACAACATTGTATATCAACTATACTTCAGAAAAAAGAATATTGTTATAAAGTTTAACAATATTGTGTGTAGGCCAGGATGTAGACAAGCAGGAACTGGGATAAACTGCCAATAGTACTATAAGTTGGTATAAACATCTTGGAGAAAAACTGGCAATAAATGTGAAAATATACATAGACTGTGAGTCAGCAACTCTATATCCAGGAATATATCCTAGAGAAACTGCACTTACCCACAAGGAGAAACAGGTAGCACTGGTTATAAGTACTGCTTGTAATAAACACGGAGGACAAGACAAACACCCATCAGGTTGGTAAGGGAGAAATAAATTGTGATACCATTAAACGATGGAATGGATTCAGCAGTTAAGATAGTTAAGATCTATATGCTTCAACATGGATGTGGAAAATGACTGAAAAAGTGAATTAGTGAACATTATGTACTATTTCTAATACTATTTATATAGATTTAAAACTCTACAATTAATATTATTAAATATATGCATATAGTAAAAGCTTAAAAATCATGCAATAAATAAACTCTAAATTCCTGATTCCAGTTGCCTGTGGGGAAGGGAGAGAGGGAGTAGAGGGGACCCACAAGGCCTTCAACTGATTAAGTGCTGTTCAGATGTTCATTAGAAGATGAAGCAAATAAAACCAAATGCTAATGGCACAGGGAGATCAGCTCGGTGCTTTGTGACCACCTGGAGGGGTGGGATACGGAGGGTGAGAGGGAGACGCAAGAGGGAGGAGATATGGAGACATATGTATATGTATAACTGATTTACTTTGTTATACAGCAGAAACTAACACACCATTGTGAAGCAATTATACTCCAATAAAGATGTTAAAAAAACAAACAAACGAGAAAAACCAAATGCTAATGTATTTCACTTTCAAGTGGAGAGGACACTGGGTTTTGTTATATCATTCTTTCTACTTCCCTGTATTTAAAAATATTTTTAAACTGATGTATTAACAAGTAACAGTGTGGGATACCTGGAAAAAAATCTCTGGATGCCCACAATGATCCTTTTAAACGGCGAGGGTGCTACAGTGGGGCCAGCCACTCTGTGGCGCTAGTTCCTCCAAATGCCGTGATGATACTTATAAAGCATTCTGAAAATTATTCAGTACAAGGGTTCTTGTCAAAGACAGTCATGAGAACTGAGCTTTGTCTCACAGAACACTGACTGAAGTCGGGGATTATAGAAATAAAGATATAAAAATTGGGCTTCCCTGGTAGCACAGTGGTTAAGAATCCGCCTGCCAATGCAGGGGACACGGGTTCGAGCCCTGGTCCGGGAAGATTCCCACATGCTGCGGAGCAACTAAGCCCGCGAGCCACAGCTACTGAGCCTGTGCGCCACAACTACTGAGCCTGCGCGCCACAACTACTGAAGCCCGCGCGCCTGGAGCCCGTGCTCCGCAACGAGAAGCCACTCCAATGAGAAGCTCACGCACCTCGACGAAGAGTAGCCCCGCTCACTGCAAATAGAGAAAGCCCGCGCACTGCAACGAAGACCCAACACAGCCAAAAATAAATAAACAAATAAATTTATTTTAAAAAAAGATATAAAAATTGTCACCTACATTTTGTATCTGACATCAGAAATGAGTCCTACCATCTTAGCTGACTTCCTGATGGATCCTAAGTTCCTGAAAATTCAAAGACAACAACCTCTCCTAAAGCTATTCAACGTGTCAAATTACTTTGCTTTAAGCAACTTGTACTATTAAGCAATTACCTTAAACTTGAGTAAAATATGTACAAATAAAATAGTACATTCCTTTAGGGCCGGCACGAACTGCAACACACACGTGGGCAGATAACTTCTATGAGTAAACTGACCATAGGTACAAGTGAATTAATGAATAAATAAAACCATATGCAATCCATGTAGTCTATCTTTGATTTTACAATCTTGGTAGACGGGAACAGGGGATTTATTTCTCTAAGAAAAAAAGTAGTGCAAGTATTACAGCAAAAGGTGACTGACTGACCCTAGGCTTCAGCATCAGAGCTGGGCAGGGGTGCGGGCTTATGGTCCCTACGGCCCTTATCATGGGGATACAGGTCCTGCCTTAAGGAAAGCGCAGCTGCGCCATTGTGCATGCAGTGTTGTCACAGCACCTAACTTTCCAATGTAAGCTGAAATCCAGATTTTATGGTAAACATAACATAATTTCAAATTGTTGGTTGAATAAGACTGGGGACAGCCCAAAACGTGAGCTATCGTGCACTGAAAGAAATATTATCCACTTGTAGAAAGAATAAGGAAGCTTTTAAAATACTCACAGAGATGGGATTAACATACACATGCTACAACATATAAAACAGATAATCAACAAGGACCTGCCGTGTAGCACAGGGAACTCAATATTCTGTGATAACCTATATGGGAAAGAATCTGAAAAATAGATGTACGTCTATGTCTAACTAAATCACCTTGCTGTACACCTGCAACTAACACAGCGTTGTAAATCAACTATACTCCAATATAAAAAAAATACAGAGCGAGTGCCACAATATATCAAGTGAAAAAGGTGAGGTGCAAAAGAGAATCTGTAGCATAGTATAGTATCTGAAGTGATGGAAAGGGGGGGAAATGTTTTTCCTGCTTATATTTTCAAAAAGAAAAAAATAGAATAAACCATGAGATCATAAAGGGAAAAGAAAATCCCTGAAACAAATGAATACTGAGTAGGGAGGGATGGGGTGAGGCTCGCTAGGGACTGGCCATACCCGCCACTTACACGGTCTGCTGTGCAGTCAGCCTCCCAACCAAGGGAGAGTCCTGCCAATCAACAGCCTCCCTGAGTGAGGAAACCTAGGCCTGCCACCTGGTAGTTATCAGCTTAGTCCTTAGTCATAAATACAGTCCATCAAACATTTACGAAAAACCAACCACATGGAACAGAAAACAAGATGAACAATGTGATAGGATCCACAAGAAAGTGGAGATAATTCTTTAACAAACAGACCTATGGGAAAGTTATAATTAGGCATCTTGATAGAGAGAATGTCCCAGGCATTAAACAAGCACAAACCGATATGGAGGAAAGAGATCAGGAACAGTCAGGGATTAAAGGTGATTATCAAACAAAGAGCCCACCCAACAGGCGAACACTGTCACCCTTCGTACCTCTGGTTCCGCAGCTGTGGACTGAAACAAATGTGAGCCAAAAATATTCAGAAAAATCCTCCTCACCGTCAGTGGGAATGTAAACGGGTGCAGCCACTGTGGAGAAGTGTGGAGGGAGGGTCCTCAGAAAACTAAAAACAGAGGTGCCCTATGAGCCAGCAATCCCACTTCGGGGTATGTATCCGAAGAAAACAACAACACTGACTTGAAAAGAGACATGCACCCCAGTTTTCACTGCAGCTCTATTTACAATAGCCAAGACATGGAAGCAACCTAAGTGTCCATCGACAGATGAATGGATAAAGAAGACGTGGCACATATATACAATGGAATATTACTCAGCCATAAAAAGGAGTGAAATAATGCCATTTGCAGTATCATGGATGGACTTGGAGTGTATTATGTTAAGTGAAATAGACAGAGAAAGACAAATACTGTGTGATATCACTTATATGTGGAAACTAAAAAATACAGCAAACTAGTGTATAAAACAAAGAAGCAGGCTCACAGAGATACAGAGAACAAACTACTGGTTACCAGTGGGGAGAGGGAAGGGGGGAGGGGCAATAAAGGGGTAGGGGGTAAAAAAGGGTTATTATGGGATTATATGAAATCATGTGTGAGACTTTTGAGAACTGTAAAGTACTATAGAATTTAAAGACTCCTTCATTCAATAAAAGCAGTAAATTAAAAAAATAAAAATCATTTCTTTGAAAACAAATATTCAGAAAAAAAAAAATTCCAGGAAGTCCCAAAAAACAAAGCTGGAATTTGCCTCACACTGGCAACTGTTTACATAGCATTTTTACATTGTATTAGGCATTATAAACAGTCTAGAGATGATTTAAAGTACACAGGATATGCACAGGTTATGTACAAATACCATGGCATTTTATAAAAGGGACTTGAGCATCCTTGGATTTTGGTACCTGTGGAGGGTCCTGGAACCAAACCCCTGTGGATACCGAGGGATGACTGTATATATAGAACATTTAGATAAGAAACAAAACTGGCTAATGAACATGATAAATTTTAATCTCACAGTAATCAAGGAAATGGAAGTTAAAACTAGGTATTTTTCATCCATCGGATCGGCAAAAAGAGCAACGCTGTTTTAATTAACTGTACTAGTTTGCGCTGCAGTAACAAATTACATAGACTAGGGGGCTTAAACCACAAACATTTATTTCTCACAGCTGTGTAAGCTCTAAGCCCGCGATCAGGCTGGGCTCCCCGCGAAGGCCCTCCCCTCTTCCTGGCTTAAGGATGGCCTCTTCCTGGGTTCTCACAGCTGGAGAGCAGAGAGGAAGCAAGCTCTCTTCTCTCCTCCCAAAGGCACAAATCCCATTCACGAAGGCTCCACCCTCATGACCTAATTATCTCCCAAAGGCCCCACCTCCTAACACCCTCACCCAGATCACACTGCGGGGGGGTGGGGGTGGGGGTAGAGGGTGGGGAGAGGGTTAGGATTTCAGCATATGAATTGGAGTGGGAGGAGGGTACACCAACATTCAGTCGCAGTCAGTAATCTCATGCTGTATCCACAAACCACTCACTAGCTCTCCTGGTTTCTGTGCACTAGGAATTCAGTAGTGGTTTGGCTGGGCAGGTTCAACTTGCGTGACTCCTCACGAGGCTGCAGTCATCGAAGGCTTGCTCGGGCTGGAGGGAGGAGAGGCTTCTATTGCCGTCGGTTCCTCTCCAGACCTGCTCGAGGCCTCCTGGCGCGGCCACGGGCCTCCTCCGGAACAAGCGGTCCAGGAAAGCAAGGCTTCTCATGACATACCACACACGCGGTCACTTATATTCTACTGGGCACAGACCAGCTCTGATTTAGTGTGGAAGGGACAACACGAAGACGTGGAAGTCAGGAGGTGAGGATCATTGGAGGCTGGCTACCACAACTGCCATATTCAGTATGGGGGAGAATGGGAGGGAACGGGTGCCCTGACAGACCACTGCGGGGTGTGTAACTGGTGTACCTCATTTAGAGGGCAGTTTGACAGTGGGTGGGTGGTAAGATTTAAAATGCAACATACCTTTGCAGGTATTCTATGTGAAGGACATACGTGCAAGGAAGTTCAGTGCAGTATTTGCAATAACAAGAAAAAGGGGGAGGGGCTTCCCTGGTGGCGCAGTGGTTGAGAGTCTGCCTGCCGATGCAGGGGACAAGGGTTCGTGCCCCGGTCCGGGAAGATCCCACGTGCCGCGGAGCGGCTGGGCCCATGAGCCATGGCCGCTGAGCCTGCGCGTCCGGAGCCTGTGCTCTGCAACGGCAGAGGCCACAACAGTGAGAGGCCCCCGTACCGCAAAAAAAAAAAAAAAGAAAGAAAGAAAAAGGGGGAAAACCTACATATCTGTAAATTAGGGAATGCATAAATTAAGGAATACTATAGAGCAGTTAAAAAGAATGTGGCAGATCTATGATTGACCATGGAAAGATTTCTAAGGCACATTGTTAAGGATACAAGAAGAAAATACTCTTCCATTTACGTAAAAAGAAAACCAAATGTCAATACATGAATACTGATTTTGTGTGTGTGCACAGATATCTCTGAATGTCAAAATCTACAGAAAAGCTCTGGAAAGACACATGTAAAAATTTTGGTGGTTACTTCTGAAAATGGTACCAGAGGAGTGGGGCGTGAAGGCAGCACTTTTAATTCATAATACTGTCTTGTTTGAATTTTTAACAAAAATAAATAATCTAAACATTTAAAACTGGAAAATAACGGACTTTGAGTGACAACCCAAAGTGCCCTCTTACAGTAAAGAATTTGGGCTTTTGTGGCTAGACTTTATTTGAGCTCTTCGGAGACCCTTTATGGCTCATTTATGGATTTCTAGCTGCTGCTACAATTTTGTTGATCTCAGATCAAGTCTTTAGAAAATTAAGGAAATAGAGCAAGGTCTCAACTTCTGAGTCTGCTTTCACTTGTCGGGGTGTAATGAATGGGAAACGGCTGTTAGACAGTCTGGTATTAAAGTACCTGACTCTCAGCCTCTTAGTTTCATCAGCTATAAAATGGGGACAAGATATACTACCTACTGTACAGTGCCACTACGATCCAATGAGACACCAAAGCCACTGGTACCTAGTAGACACTCAAACGGTGGCCACTATCAGTGTAGGTCCATTCTAAATCTCTGATCAGAAATAAAGCACTGGTTTGGTCAATATAAAGGATGTACCTGAATACATCCTAAGGGTAATAAAACCAATAAAACCACAATCATGTGTGGTTTACCCTTATTCTTCCCATGAGTACTTTAGGAAGGAGTACCACCTTGATCGCAGCTTATAAGAGTGTATTTGCTTACTTCACTCTGTATGACAGACCATATATACACTCCCAAATGTAAAATAGCTAGCTAGCGGGAAGCAGCCGCGTAGCACAGGGAGATCAGCTCGGTGCTTTGTGACCACCTAGAGGGGTGGGACGGGGAGGGTGGGTCAGGGAGGGTGGGAGGGAGGGAGACGCAAGAGGGAAGAGATATGGGGATATATGTATATGTATAACTGATTCACTTTGTTATACAGCAGAAACTAAAACACCATTGTAATGCAATTATACTCCAATAAAGATGTTAAAAAAAGGGTATTTGCTTTACCATATGATACCACTTATATGTGGAATCTAAAATATGACACAAATGAACCTATCTATGAAACAAATACAGACTCACAGACATAGAGAACAGACTGGTGTTTGCCAAGGGGGAGGGGGGGTGGGAGAGGGATGGATTGGGAGTTTGGGTTTAGCAGATGCAAACTATTCTATATAGTATGGATAAACAACAAGGTCGTACTGTACAGCACAGGGAACTATATTCAATAACCTGTGACAAACCATAATGGAAAAGAATATGAAAAAGAAGGTGTGTGTGTGTGCATATATATATATATATATATATGCACACACACACACACATATATATAAATATATAAAACTGAGTCACTGTTGTACAGCAGTAACTAACACAACATCGCAACTCAACTATACTTCAATAAATTTTAAAAAGTGTATTTGCTTGAACTATAAAATCAAAACACAATTTATTGAGTTGTAGAGAAAAAAATACCAAAGCATATATATCTATAGTTATCTATTATCAAATTATAATACATTTACTCTCCAGGAAAGCTTAACTATAGTTAGAAAAATAACTGGCTCTAACATCAGTTTTAGTATCTCCTCAACTTGAACATTCCTACCAAAGTATCTGTATTCATGAAACATGTAATACAACAGCAGCCCACACACAGGCCTAGAATTCTATAGGATTACAACCCTGTGTTACAACCCTGCAACTCGGTAGAAGGGAACACTGAGTGTACAAGTCAATCTTGCCTGTGTTACTAATCCACTGCATTGTTTAGACAGGCCCTTCTCCGGGCTTGAGCTTCCTCAGGGAAAAGCGAGGAGTCTGGATTAAATGATCTCTAACAACCCTCCCTACCCCCAAATTCATGACACCGTGTTCTCTAGCCCTCCCTTAATCCGAGGCACTTCTTTTCCTTCTAAAGTGATCAAAACATCAGATGTAACTTCTTGTTCATCTTGAGAATGTGATTTCCAGCAAAGGACCTACTTTAAAAAAACAACACTGCAACAGAAAGCAGACGGTCTGTAAAGCTGCTCAGGACGCCGAGGTATAAAGCCTGTTAGATGGTGAGCAATGACAGCAGGGGCTCACCGACCAGCCGTGGTTCTGCAGCCTGGTGCAGGTGTCCCCTGAGCGCTGTGCACTCACCCCGGGGTCACCACAGACTGAGGGCTCTTACAATAAGATCCAAGGGTCACTTGGAGGGTTGTTTCTGATCCAGTAAGTCTGAGGTGGGGACTGAGAATTTAAATTTCTAGCAGTCTGTAGGTGATACTGATGCCACTGGTTCACAGATAAAGAACACTTTTGAAACCACTGCCCTAAGCATTTGTATTTTAGATTTGTATCTTGTAAAGGTTTTAAGAGAGGCTTATTATTAATTTTTTTTTTTTTTTTTTTTCCTGGTACGCGGGCCTCTCACTGTTGCGGCCTCTCCCGTTGCAGAGCACAGGCTCCGGACGCGCAGGCTCAGCGGCCACGGCTCACGGGCATAGCCGCTCCGCGGCATGTGGGATCTTCCCGGACCGGGACACGAACCCGTGTCCCCTGCATCGGCAGGCGGACTCTCAACCACTGCGCCACCAGGGAAGCCCTATTATTAATTTTTACAAAATATAAATGGTCTAGTTTTGGTATCATATATTTGGATTCTGAAATTTGTTTTGATCGAGATAAATGAAAAACCCTGCAAATTAATTACAATTTTTCAGCTGGAAAGAAAATAAAAAAAGATCTCCGATGACTGCTTTATAAAGGGCAGCTAATATGACTGCCAGTTTATTCACGGGGTTTGTACTATCACAGCCCGTCTCTGCCTCAGTTACTTTTGCCTTACTGGTTTACTCACTATGCCGTACACATTACTGAGAATTGCTTTGTCTCATACCTTCTGTACTATTGCCAAACTTGTCTGTATCATAAAATATCTATTAACGTGTGTCAGGTACCCTGAGGTTGAAACTCTCAAGGAACACACTTAAGAAAAGTGTGCAACTGCTTTTCTCTTCAGTAGTTCAACTCTGTAAAAATACAGGACATTTGAACTTTCTGCTTAAAGCCACAGTAAAAATTAGAATGTTTCCTGTTCATAGATAAAGTACATTCAGTTTATCTCTATTGCCATCTTTAACAAGACTGCTTGTCAAGCTCCAGTTTTTCTCATGAAGAGTATTGTTCCACTTATCATCCAAATACTTACCGTGACAAAACCAGACACTTCGAGACAGGTAGGAGACAAGGCTGTCCAACTTCACGTATTTGGCCACTCTACGATGCTATGATTAACTTAACAGTTTCAGAATTCCAGAAAATTTTCTAATATTCGAGACGTATTAATAAATTTAGACGCACAAGCTACCTTTAAGTGTAACTTTTTAGCAAGAAGGTGATCCTCAGCAGAGTTGGACTACAATTAAAAAGAAAACATAAGACCTTTGTTTCAGAATTCCAGTACATATTTCACAACGCACGTAAACATGCTAGTGAGTTGCACAGGGTGAGAATGTCTGAGAACGTACTTTTCTGGCCGGGAGAGCTGAGAACTCGCTCTGCAGAATGTGACAAAAAGCATTTAGGGAGTGGGGCCGTGGTCGTCTTCGTCACCGCATCCCTTGCGGTGCACACAAACACTTCATAAATGTTCACTAAGTTTAACTGGAGAGGTTACATGGAACACACACACACACACACACACTCTCGATACAGTGTATACACACTGAATAATCCCAGTTACATAGTTTCAAAGTCAAGAATAAACATTTTATTCAATGAGGTAGATAAAAATACTCAAAAGTAAACTCAAAAGTAAAGCATTTTCCGAAGTGTCCACATATTATGGATCTATAATGTATCTTTGAATTTACGCAGTGTTAACTGTTTTCATAATTCTTGTCTATTCAAGTGGTTTTCAATGTTTAGCATACTTATGATTTTTATTTAGCCAAAGTAATCACTAAAAAGATATAACGCAAAATAATTCATTTTATTTCTTAAATGTGTACGTATTTACAGTCATAAAAATTTTCATGCTCTATAACTTATGAAATACTACACTTTCACGTTTATTAAAAATTAAAAAATCTTAGGAAATCTATTTCTATTACTTACGGAGAAATTAATGCCAGAATGATCAGAAACTGTCAAGTTACTATTATTAGCTTAAGATGTCATCATAATCACGAATAGCATTTAATCACGAATACCTTCATTTTACTTTTAAAACCATACTCACGACTTTTAGGTTAAAATCTCATAGTGGGGCAGTAAGACTTCACTCCAAATCAGAGTCACATATGGAAGGAAGCTTTTAATTCAAGGTTTCATTAGGGTCCACAGTAAAAAGATACATTTTCATGAGGGTTAACACGATGGATAGCCAACAAGGAGATATGCTAGCAGGGGGCAGAACTGCCATCTAAGCATGCACGGAGCCCACAGACTACTTTAGAACATGCTGTGTCCTTGATTATTGCCAGCTTTTCTATAATGTTCAGGTTCTCAAAGGTCACTGAATTTTATAATTATCTCCAAACAATTTTCTTCAGGGTCATTTAAGCTTTGTCTAAACAGCTGGGTGTGTTGCCAAGCAACAACACCATCTCCTCTGCTTAATTCTGCTTCCAAAATAACTTCAGTGGCACCAGAAAAATCATGATAGGAGCGAAGAATTTTATCTGTTGGAGAAAAAAAAAAATTAACACTTTGCTTTTGGTAAGAACATAAAAGAGGTAGTTTCGGAATGCATTTGACATACCTGCCTTATAGGTAAAAATCAACCCTTAAAAAATAAATACAAATTATTCTTTATGGAGGAAATGTGTCCTCTGAAGAAAGAAATGATGTTTTCTCCTTCCATCTGTGTTTCACAATGAAAAACATCAGCCCTACTATTAATAATGAGGTTAAACTACAGGTTTTAACTTAAATTTTTTTTTTTTGTTTTTTGTTTTACTGCAACAGTATGAATAACTCTAGGCTAAGGAAAACTCTTAACTACATCTCAGATAAGCACAATCACCCTTCAGAGTGCTGAACAGACACTTCACCATTACTTCTCCCGTCAAATGCTTACCGCCCGCCAGCTCTACTTGTGCTGCATCAGATCTCAATTTCCACTGTACTGTTCCTGTCTCAAAGGTCTGGCTACTTGTCCTAATGGAAATGTTATCTACGTTGAGGCCAACTGACCCACATTCAAACTTCCAGGAAATGTAAGCATAAGACGATCCTTCCTTTCGGGTTAAATACACCTATAAAGTAGGTGGGAGAAAAGGAACTGTCAGAGATAATCAAACAGTGTAGAAAAACACATATAGTCAAAGTCTTATTGCCACAGGAACTATGCACAAATGGTGATTTAAAACATAACTTTCCCCACTGAAAAGATTTTTACTGCTAACAATTTTTCATTTTATTAGCAATCTTTGCGATAGCGTCTTTTGCTATGGATGTAAGGTATTATTTGAATACAGGTGCCTCAATAAGTAGAGCCCTAAGGCTGCATGCTAACCAAAATTTTGGTAAATCATATTCTCTTTTAAATTACCAACTCCAGCTATTTATTTTTTATTTATTAATTTTTTACATTTATTTATTTGTTTATTTTTGGCTGCGTTGGGTCTTTGTTGCTGCACATGGGTTTTCTGTGGCTGCGTCCAGTGGGGGCTACTCTGTTGCAGTGTGCAGGCTTCTCATTGTGGTGGCTTCTCGTTGCGGAACACGGGCTTCAGTAGTTGCAGCACGTGGGCTCAGTAGCTGTGGCTCGCAGGCTCTAAAGCACAGGCTCAGTAGTTGTGGCTCACGGGCCTAGTTGCTCCGCGGCATGTGGGATCTTCCTGGACCAGGGCTCGAACCCGTGTCCCCTGCATTGGCAGCCGGATTCTTAACCACTTTACCACCAGGGAAGTCCCCAGTCCAGCTATTTAAAATGAACTTTATGATGAATCCTGCTGAAAATGAAGTCTTTTTAAATGCAATTATTCCTTAATGTATCTTCTTTTCTAAGCCTGGGTTTTCAGATAAGCTTTCCTAGAATGAGATGGGCCATATCCTCTAAATCAAGCAAATACCTCAGTCAGTGCTAAGCAACGGGAAAGGTTTACAAGGCTAAAAGTCCATGCTCCCCGCAAGCCTCTCTAAACAGGATGCTGCCCAGGCCTTCACCGTCAGTGCTGTGACCACCATCAATGTCCTCCCTAAGACGTCCAGACCGACCGCTGCCTCCAATCCAGCTCCCTTCACAGTTTCATCCACACTCTTCAAATGTGCTGACGTGAAAACTGAACGTCCACAGCCCTGGCCCACTCACCCAGGCTTGAACCCCTGAGAACCTGACTCTTTAGTCATTTATCCCTAATGTCCAAACTCCCACAATAATCCATGCATTTCTTTGAAATAAGTCTTGAAAATAAAAAACAACGAAAAACCCTTTCCTTTGGTCTTACTGCACTTAACACTTCGGTCATGACGTTACACTCATCTTTCTGCAACTGCCTAATTAATGTTTTTAACATCCCACTGCCTCCTATGGTTTGCTGGTCTAGAACGTACAGCAAGTACCTGCCTCTTGCATGACATCCAAACTCGCAGTTTTCATGGTCCTCCACAAGTGCATCCCGCCTTGAACTGCCAATACTCCGTGACCCAAATATAACTGTTTTATTTCAGGTGTGCTTGTATTATCTAACTTAACCAAATCATAAATGCTCTGGGGGCACAGGCTCTGGGTTTATGGGGTTTAATAAACAGTATTTAAGTACTAGAAACTTGCGCGCGCACACACATACGTTCTTTCAGAAACAGCTAATCTACTTCTCAGGGGCAAGTAGCTGGCAGTACCGCATGAAACACACCTGCCATGGAAATGTCCAATTCCTTCCTATTCTAGCCCTCAGCCATCAAGTAAAATGTCAGTTGCTGCTAGCATGCTGTTGATACGCTATTCTGCTCGGCAACCCCTACCTAGTTTTCCTCCAGGTTAAATATGCTGGCTAATTTGAGTTTTTAGAATCAGTGAGCTGGAGACAATGAAACCGTTACACAATCACTCTCCAGGGAAGATGACTTAAAACTCCTTAGACCAGAAACACATAAAGCGCCTGCTGCTGTCCTGCACAACCATCCCAGCTGTCTGCACGGTCGCCTGCCCCACTCGGGTCCCGGGTACCTCACTCTAGCACCTCGGATGCGTGTGTACCTCCTGCTCGCTCCCCCGAGAGCTGTGTGCATGGAGAGTCTGGGCTCAGGGCTGCAGCAAAGCTGCCAGGGAGCTGTTAGTCTCACCAACACTAAACTCCTGGGCACCTAGGGATTATCCATAATGTAATTACTCCTCCAGAGGAGAGGCTGGTAAAGGGGGCTACCTGGGAAAGAAGAGCCAGACAGAGGGGTCACTGGAAGAAAGGTGGTGGGAAGAAACTGAAAGACAGGGAGCAAATATATTTATGTCTCAAAACCTGTCTTCTGTGTCTTGTGTGTTTTCAGAGCTCAGTGGCTTCAAATGCCCCCCTAAAAGTGTGGGCATATAAAATACGATAGGCTGAAGTCAAGCTAACTTCAAAGTTCTAGTTTACCCCCAAGAACTGCCTTAATTATATCATGTGAGTCTGGGCCAAAATTTTTTTCTTCTTCTTTCTTAAAGCTTCTAATTTTGAGATATGACAGAAAAGTCTTACAGGTACACATGGAAAAGCAATACCTGATCACAGTAGAAAGTGAAGACGATCTAATTAGAACTGTTTTTAACTGTCACAGAAGGCTTATAATGGCTGTTGAACATGTCTGAAAATTGCTTTTTCTAAGACTTACATTTTTCAGTCCTGAAGGCATCAGTTTTTACAACTCTAAAACGTTAAAGGATAGGGTGAAATTCCTCATTGAATTCTTAGATGCTTAAACAAACCTTTAAGCATACGGTGAGAAAATAAAAGTTCTCTTAGACTAAAGAAACAGCGTATGGAGATAAAGTAGACCCTATTTATACTGAAAATTCATGTCATCTTTTGGACGCAACATATTCTGTCTGTAGCACTTTAACCAACTTATTTAATTCAGCATTTTTAGAGACTGTAGGATGTTACTATGGTAACCGAGTACACTATGTATACTCAGTTCCATAGTATACTATGTATATACTCAGTTTGGCACTTTGAAATGTACCAAAACATCAGGATTTACATAAACCTCCAACTGTGGTCCTGTCTAGGTGTAAAACCAACAGAACCGGTAATTATAATTTATTTAGGAGAAAAAAATACTTTATAACCTCTCCAACAGGCAACTGTTCGCTCTAAAGGGGAAAAAAAGCATTTTTGTAACTGTTGATCGTTCCGAACTTCTTGATTTACCTTCAACAAATGTTTTGCCTGTTGGCTTTTTAAATTTGTACGTGATCCACCCTGGCCCCTCTCTGGCATCTGTAGACAACGAAAGCACATCACACACAACCTGTGGGGAGGAGTGAGACCAGTGCATCTGTGGCTTCAGATCTAAGTTATACTGCTTGCCATGCACCCTGCTGAAGCGGGTCCTGCGGGTTGTGGCTGCGACCACTACTCTCAAGACTGTGAACCATCTGCACATCAGCTTCTTTCCGTATTTCACATTCTTGGGAAGATCTGCACTTGAAGATTTTCTCATCACATGCCAGGCTGGTTAGCCGGCTGTTACGGTTTCCTGGAGGCTCAGTTTGCACCGCACTGTTTGAAGCTGCTCTTTAGTACACACTTAAAATTCTCATTCTGCCGCGGCTGCTGAGATGAACTCTGAGCTCACGGTGCAGTCAGTCATTCCTACAGATATCCAGCAGAGCAGCTGTATTTCAAGAAACCCTAATCGAATGCTAGTAAGCTGCTCTGGCTCATGAATCTTATTTTTGGTTATTCCAATTTTTCAACTGAGGTCCAACGTGAACACTGTCAGTTCCCACTGTATTTACTTCTTTCCAGACTATGCTTTCTACTTATTCCATCTGTAGCCTCTGGATGGCCAGTGTGATGATGGCCCTCCTTTGCCTGAACTCCTGCAAGGTTTCCTATTGCATAAGTGCAAGGTCATCAAAGTCCCTGGGGCCTGACAACCGTTCACCCCTCCGGCCTTATTCCCCGCTGCTCTCCCCGCGTTCCCGACTGCTTCCTCTTCTCTGAAGGTGCGGGTGTTTCCCGCTTCTGTGCGTGTGCACACTGTTTCTCATGCCCCTCTCGGAGAAACTCCCCTCTGCCGCCCCCTCGGATATCATTTCTTCTGCAAGGCGCCGGCGTGAGGTGCAGCGGCTCTTCCTCGTGTGTCACACACGGGCCCATGTCCTTCCAGCGCCCACCTTGCTGACCGAAACAGCTGGTCCACGTGTCTTCCTCCTACACAGGCCTAGCTCACCTTGGGTGCGCCTCGTAACTCACCACTAGGCCCTAAGTGCCGAGCACAGAGTATGACAAGGTGCACGGCTGCCGAATGGCTGAGGGGGTCAATTCCTGACATCACGCCGTGCGCCCGAAAGGGCTAACGTGACTCTAGTGGCATCGAGAATGACAAAACTGCTCAAAACTGCAAAGTACTGAGGAACATCCACGGGGCACAGTCTGAATGAACAGAGCTCCTGCGGTGCTCAACGTGGCCCTCGGGTGCCGCAGAATTTATGCCGTACACACTCAAGCGCTCGTTCTCACATCCACCCGTCTTTATTATTAAACATTTGCTACGTATCAGGCACTATGCTAGACATGTGAATACTGAGAGCACAGAAGTGAGTAGGAAAAGACAAGGTCTCTGCCCGGGCAATGTTTACAGTCCGGTAGGAGAGAGACAATCTGTTCTCACACACGTGCATAGAATAAACTTCAGGAAGGGGAGGGGCATGATGCCACGAGTCAATACGGGGTAAAAGGAACCAGCCGGCTGGGACTGGACGGAATGAGGCTTACACAGGTCCTAAGGGTAAGAATAAGTTAGTCTCACAGAAAGGAAAGAAACGAGGTTCCGCGGGGAGGGGGGCAAGGCAGGGCAGCGCATGCAGAGAGCCAGGGGGCAGCCTGGTGGTGCAAGGCGAGGGCCAGACTCAGGAGACCGGAGCTGCTTCTCACCCTGAGAGCACTCAGTAACGAACGGGGTTCTGACAATGTTCTCCATGCTGTAGCCAGAAAAACATCTTTGAAGGGACCAGGGCAATGCAGGGAGACTAGTCAGGAAGCCACTAACATCACTTTATCAGGGTGTTACTACTTGCCTCCTAAAAAGGAGACTCTTGATTGAGCTTTTTATGTTCCCTTCAAATCCAGACACCACTGAACAGTGTCTTTGCTAAGGAGTAAAATTCAGAGTCTCTGTGCTCCCGGGAGGCTGCCACTGTGAGAGCGTAAGGTTCTGTTCTAATCACCCACAGACGGGCTGCACGGGACCTGCCGTGACTCCAGCGTGGCGATTACTGAGTGGAATGCGCCTCTAGTTTTAGCCGAGTTAGAGAATCTCTAGCAGGGGGCGCCCTCGAACAGAACGACCAGAGATTGATTTAGGCGAAAAATTCATGTTTTAAATGGCGACATATGACTTTGGAGTGATTAGTCTCTACAAGCGCAGTTACAATTCCAGCATTCTTCTTAATTTACTAATTAAGTATTTTAACCGGGAATGGATTCATTTAGCTTTTTGAAAAATGGCGCCCCTCGTAAAAGCATACGAAGGCACAAACTTTGCTTCAGTAGGCTCTTGTTTCATACTTAATGGCCCTCACACCTCACTTGCCTTACGTAAAGCCTTCTCACACAACACCCCGTCTCCGTCCACGACCGTCTACTCAGAGGTCTGGAAGCGAGCCCTGCCCTGCACGCTCCGGCCCTGCCTCGCGAGCACCTACTCCGCTCTCCGCGCGCAGCCCCAGCGGCGCCCGCGCTGTGGCGCTCTGCCAGCCTCCCGCAGTCCCCATGGCAACGCGCTGGCGTCCTTGCTACAGCGCCCTGCGTCGTGGCTGCTCACGCTTCCTGGACTGTGAGGGCCGGCACCGGTGGCACCTTCACCAGCGCGTCCTCGCGGTGAGAGCTGTGCCGGGTACAGCAGGCGCTCGGTGCGCGTGTGCCGATGAGCAAACGCGGGAGCAGGACGCGAGCATGCCACACACGAGCCCTGCTCCTCGGCACAGTGCTGTCTTCTCCACCAGGCCGGTGGTCAGGGCGCGAGGCATGCCTTGTCTCCAGTTCAGCACATGCTAGTCCTTGGGTAAACGCCATGTCTGTCCTCTCCTGCTTTCTGTTCAGAGCAATTCTTCAGGTAAGGATGGTTTTCCAGAAGAAGCTCATCCTCTCTCATCAGCGAGAAGAGTCAAATACAGATATACATATCTGGAAGTTTTAAATTTTATCTTGTATTACATTTTATGCCCTTCCTTAACTAAGGGAGAGAATTCCTCCATCTACAATCTCAATGAGCCTACAAACCATTCTTGGCTTAATACAAAAAGATGGTCAAAATAAGCACCAAGGTAAGTTTAGAACAAAAACCTATGGGGGGGTGGGGGTGGTGGTGGTGGAAGCAAGCAGGGACCTTATCTTTGGATGTCCTCTGTACTCTGATTAATGGCTGGTACAGCGATAAGCATGTAGTAGATGCTCATGAACACCAGCAGCTGTTCATCTGTGACTCACCTGCTAAATCTACTCACTATGTCTTACAAGTGAACAGCTTCTCACTCTTCAGGGGGCAAGTTAAAGCTGCCCATGAGCTCATTCACTCCAGTGAAACCCATCAATAATACGGTCAGACCTACCGAGGTCATGTGAGTTGCTCTGAGCTTGTTTTTGGTGTGTGCCTAAGGGGGAGGGCAGTCTAAAAGCAAAGCCTCTTATTCCAGACAACAAGTGACAACAATGTACAAGTTGGTATAATGAACTACTACAGTCACACCATCCATTTCTCCCTTTATCTTTAGGAAACAGAGAAGAAATAACCAATATCGCCGCTCAATCATCGACATTCTTATGAAACAGAAGCGTGTTAGATGGTTAGCTCTTGGGACTTTGGACTAAATGGGTTACAGTCCCTAAGAGCCTGCCCGTAGCAGGCAATCAGTACACATCTATGAAGGAAGTGGATAACAGTATACTCTACATATTCATGCAAAAACTAGTCACATGAGTTGGTCATACACTTGATTATTTTTCCCCATGAAAGAATTAAATTCGGCCTCTTTGATGAAAATGGATACTTTCTTGATATAAACACAGAGATTTCGAATGGACATTTCATTAAACAGAGAGCAGGATCTTCTTTTACAACTTTAAGCATTACTAAAAGTAATTTTGATATCCATTTTCACATTATGCACAGCTGAAAAATGAAGCCAATCTATATTTGTTTAAACAACGACTGAAGTTTTAAACAGCTTCATGCATTACGTTACCATGTTCCAGTCTGTTTCAACTTTTCTGAATATGGATTCCATTCTCCACACACCATTCTCCCATCCAGAAATGGTTTGGTTATTACTTGAAATGCGGACATAATGATTTTTTACTATATTATAGCAAAGGTGGAGCTGTTTAGAAATCTTCTCGTTTTCAGAGGGGATGAACAGGGTTTCTTTACTCTTAAAAAGAAAGCAGAATTAGCTTTTCAACATAATAGAAAACAGATACATAGAGAGGTACTGCTATGGATAGTGGTTAAGAGTTCCTTCAACTTGAAAATGAAAAACTGGTGCCATTGGAAAATCTGGAAAATATTTTACAGATTAAATATGAACAGGATGATGCTGACGTAGCACCAAACATTACTAGCCAGAAAACAAGAAATATAAACTGTAGCTGACTTACACTTTTCGGATTTTGTGTCAACATGACTTCATTTCCACCACCATGTCTTAATTGGATGCTGCAATCCTCTCCTACAGCTGATTTCCCAGCTTTCAACTCTTCACCTCTCCACACAGTCATCAACGTGATTGTTAAAAATGTAAATTGGGACACATCACTTTCTTTTTTTTTTTGGCTGCACCACGTGGCATGGGGGACCTTAGTTCCCCAACCAGGAATTGAACCCACGGCCCCTGCAGTGGAAGTGCGGAGTCTCAACCACTGGACCCCCCAGGGAAGTCCCTCACCTTCCTGCTTAACTGGCTCCACTGACCTCTCACTGCACAGGAACGCCACACCTCTACCAGGGCTACCAGGGCCCACGTGGCTTGTCCTGTGCTCCTTCTCCAACCAGGTCCCACGGCACCCTTCTCTGCGGTCTCTTCACCCGCACTGTGTTACTTCTTCTTTAGTTCCTCACAAAGGCCCAGCTGCTTCCTGCCATGGGGCCGTGACACATGCTGTTCCCTCCGTCTGGAATGCTGTTCCTTCTACTCTCCAGCTACGTGATTCTTTCTCACCCTTCAGGCCTCAGCCTAAAGCCGTTTCACCAGGGTCCTTTCTTGATGCCCGAAGAGAGGACAGTGCCTGGGAGGTATAGCTGGAAACAATCTTCCGCACATGTGAAATTGCTACAAAAACTCCTGTTTCACCTTAAAATTCCAGGCAAATTTTGCATTCTATTACAAAATAAATGTTTATTTTAATGTAAAACAGGCGCCTGAAATCACCGGTTGAATCTCAGGTTTGAGGAAGAGGATGTATTTGTCCCACGCCTGTCTGTGGCACCGACACAACATCTCCTCCCTCTCAGATGTGAGCATAGCAGCGTGTGGTGTGCGGGGCTGGGCTGCCCTGTGCACTGCAGGCTGCTCGGCAGCATCCCTGGCCCCTCACCCACCAGATGCCAGTGGTACTGCCCCTCACAGCTGGAACCCCCAAAACGTCCCTGGACATTACAGATGGCTCCTGGAAGGCAGTCATCCACTGTTGAGAACCACTGCTCTAGTCTGTATCAACCTCTTGCTTCTAACTAATCAATTTACTAATCAATCAAGATAGTAGGTGATGCTTTCCTGTTAAACATTGGGAACTAGGTAGTACACAATGTAAAAACTTCAAATGTACAAGGATCAATAAGTAGAATATAAAACATCTTAGAGATGGAAAGAGAAAAATATTTATAAATGTATAAACAAGATAATTCCCTAGCAGAACCTGGACATGGTTAAAAAAAAAAAAGGGCAGTTTATTATTTTTAGGAGGTGATTTTCTAACTATGAATTAGTACACTACACTTTAAAACGAGCACGTAACAATACTTCTCAATTCTTCTCTTCTCTATCAAAGATATTTCAGAGTGCTGACATAACCCAGGTGGAATTAAAATATTAAAGTAGCATTGTCTACCATTTTACCAAGGATAACTAATTACCAAAGGGAAAAGAAAAATATACGTTACTGAATATATCATATTTCATAATTTCTTTAAAATATAAGATTAAGACAAAACTTCTCTTTATGAAAATATCACCAATGTTTCCTTCTTTTTCCAACCGATTTCAAGATACAGTTCCCTAATTTTTTAGGACTGACTTTTAAAACAAACATCTATTTGTAAAGAGGAAAATGATTTTTTAAATCCACGGCCCTAATATGGTCTCCAATAATTGAGAAATTTAAAAAATGTTCATCAGGGAAAACAATCCGGGCATAGGACCCAATTCATATTTTTAAAGTTTAATCAATGTATATGCCATGCAAGAGGAAGCGCACTCATCCAC
This sequence comes from Globicephala melas, assembly GCF_963455315.2. NCBI lineage: Eukaryota > Metazoa > Chordata > Mammalia > Artiodactyla > Delphinidae > Globicephala > Globicephala melas. The sequence continues at coordinate 144,867,364 of NC_083317.1, forward strand.
AAAAAGAAAAAGAAGCGAAGACCTAAATACCCCCATTTTAAACTGAACACAGCTGTGAATTACATTAGCTCTTTTCAATTGGCTTCATTTAGATTTAGACTTGTAACTTGCACTGCATCAGCAGTGATCTGATTTGTTGAAATTAGATCTTGTAATTCTATAGCTGAACCAACACTTCTAACTGCCAGCTAAAGATGATGGGATAAATTTAAGAGTAAACAAAGTTTACTAGAGATAATTCTCCCCTTCGGGACATATTCCTTTATTAGAGAAATGAGGTGTAACTGGCAAATTTAGAAAAAGTAGATATAAAACTTTGTGTGGAGCTGTTTGATACTTCTACCGTGATGGATTATTTTCCTTTCAAGCATTTTTCATTGCTTATCTTCTTAGACGTTTATATTAAATACTTTCTAGTGAGTCAACTTTAAGCTCCCTAAGAGCAAAGGACAGTCTATTGTACTTAATGTCCATTACAGAGCACACTGCTTTAATGCTAGTCCCTAACTCTAGAAATTACATTTCCATTGTTCATTATTTAATTTTGGGAGACTAGTCAAGTGATAATATCTTCAAATAAGTTTGACTATATAATAGTACTCAGAGCAACAACACTTTCTAGCCCAAACCAGATGCAGGCAAGTATGTAATAAGAAATACACACTTTCATCTGCTGAATTACCCAGGTTCTATTATTTTTCCCACTTTATAAAGTTTTCCTAGCACTGAACGGGACTTCACAAAAGAGGATATCCAAAAGTTTAAAGAATGGGACTTCCCTGGTGGCCCAGTGGTTAAGAATCCACCTTCCAACGCAGGGGACGTGGATTTGGTCCCTGGTCGGGGAACTAAGATCCCACATGCCGCGGGGCAACTAAGCCCGTGCACCGCGCTACTGAGCCTGCGCACTTCAACGAGAGCCTGCGCGCCCCGAACTACAGGAGCCCACGCGCCGCAACTAGAGAGAAAACCCACGCGCCACAACTAGAGAAGCCCACGCGCTGCAACGAAGAGCCTGTGCACCGCAACAGTAAGATCCCACATGCGGCAACCGAAGACCTGACACAGCCAGAAATAAAAATAAATAAATAAACGAAAGTTTAAAGAACAGACATTCAACTTCATCATTCAGCACCAAAGTGCAAATTTAAAATCGGAAAAAAAAAATAGATATATATGTACGTATAACTGAATCACTTTGCTGTATACCTGAAACACAACATTGTAAGTCAATTATATTTCAATAAAAAATAAATAAATTTAAAAAAACCCTATGTTTTCCAGGAAAAAAAAGTAATTTCTTACTAAAAAAAATTCATATACAATATATTATAAATAATAATATACAATATACAATAAATATATACAATGATATACAATATTGCGTTAATTTTAACTGTACAGCAAAGTGGTTCAGTTATTTCTATATATATATTTTTCAGGTTATTTTCCATTACAGGTATTACAAGATACTGGATATAGTTTTCTGTGCTATACAGTGAACCCTTGTTGTTTATCTCTTTTATACATGGTAGTGTGCATCTCTTAATCCCATACTCCTAATTTATAACCCATTCCTCTCCCCTTTGGGCAACCATAAGTCTGTTTTCTATGTCTGTGGAGTCTGCTTCTGTTTTGTAAATAGATTCATTTGTATTATGTTTTAGATTCCACATACAAGTGATATCATGTAATATTTGTCTTTGTCGACTTACTTCACTTAGTATGATAATCTCTAGGTCCATCCATGTTGCTGCAAATGGCATTACTTCATTCTTTCTTATGGCTGAATAGTATTCCATTGTATGTATGTACCACATCTTCTTTATACATTCATCTGTTGATGGACATTTAGGTTGTTTCCATGTCTTGGCTATTGTAAATAGCACAGCAGCACAATTTTAAGCCAAAATCGAGAAACAACCCGAATACCCAATAGTGATGTGGATAAATTATACTATGTTCACACAGTGGAATATTATACCACAATGAGAAAATAAATGTACTATAAACAAGCAGCAACAAGTGTGAATCTCACTAAATAATGTTGAGACAGAAATCGTCCACAAAAGAGTACATCCTGTATGATTCCATTTACATAAAGCACAATAACAGGCAAAACTAGTCCATGATATTAGAAACCAGGAAAAAGGTCACTCTTAGGGGTGAAGGGCAGTGGCTGGAAGGGAACTCAGGTCATTCAGACACCTGCTTGTCTGACTTCTTATTCTGGTTAGTGGTCACATGAGGAACCACAATTCGTGAAAATCTGTTAAGCTGTACACTTACAATTAATGCGTTTTTATGTACTTTAGTCATAACTGCCCTAGAAATTTACGTAAGGTAACAACAGAAAAATCCCATTTTAATTGCTTTGCTAACTCTTGTATGTAATTATACTACATCAATCTATTATTGGTTCTCTTCAAATGTTTACATTTTTTAATAATTACCCTGCAAAGTTCATTGAAAGGTCGTGGCCAACCGTGTTTTTCTGTACATAAAGGGCACAGGACAGGAAGTGGTAAAGTGAGAAGGTTATCAGGCTGTAATGAAGTAAATACCTCTGGATCCGTTTCACCTCGGGCTACTCTCCACGCCAAGGACCCAGATATCCTTCCTCCAAGTTCTCCAGGCTTAGGGCTTTTGGGAGAGATAAATTCAACAAGCTCCACAATGATCCTCTGGAGAAGTTCTTTTCTTCTGTTTTCTGACAAAGATATCTGCCTCTGTAATGCACGTTTAAAAAACCATCATTAACGATTAGGGGAATGCAGAGGTCCATCTCTAAGTATGAATATAATTAAGACATTTGTATTTTAACAGGGTCTTGGAAAGAAGTAACCAACTTTGTTTTCATACATGTAATTTTGGAAAATAGAATGGACACTGTGGAAACAAAATACTTTTACAAATTTTATGTTAAGAAATCACTGAACACCCATATCCAACTTCCCATGCCCTTTACTGGCTTACGTTTAAACAACTGTCCTGCTGAGAAAGGCGAGGACAGCAGGGAACCACACACACACACACACACACACCAGCTGTCTGAATGCAACACAAAACTACAAAGGTATACACACACACACACAACAGCTGTCTGAATGCAACACAAAACTACAAAGGTATCCCGACCTGAAGAAGCTAAGATCCCAAGGGAAGAAACAAACTGAGGTGAACTGAACTGCACCTCTTCTCCCTTCCAGGCATTTGCCAATCATCAAATGGCCCAAGGAGCCAAGCTCAAAACAGGTGAACGTGCTGAAACACTGAATCTCAACCACTGTAAGGTGATCTGCCCTATTCTAATTGCAAAATAATATGCATATATATATATATATATTAAAAAATTTTTTCAGTACTACCAAAGGGGTATAAAATCAAAGCTGAAACTTCCCTCTTGGACCCCCCAGTCCTCTTCCCAGAAATACTCATTGTTATCAACTTCCCGTGCCTTGTTCCAGAAATTTCCCTACGTGGACAAGTGTGTCGGTAATTATATTCAAGACACAATTACTTTGAAAAATAAGGCAACATATTTTTTATGTCAACTAGTATATATATGGAAATTTTGTTTCACTGAACTTTGAGATGTGACAATTTAAGCCAAAAAAAACCCCACCTCACAATACTTAAAACAAGTCCTCAAAAATTTTAATTTAAATATTTAAACATTTTTCATTGTAAAATAATGCTACTACTTGAAGAACTTCACTGGGTTAAAAATTGGCTATTCTTGATTATATAATATTTCAAATGTCCTCTGAAAAATGCCAAATGCCCATCACATACCTGCTTATTAAGTGTATTAATAGTTTCTCGAAGTAACTCTTCCTTAATTTCAGTTCTTCTGGAGATCACTTCTTCATGTTTACAAGAATATCGCCAAGTGACGTCAACCACCTCGAATTACAGGACAGAAATATTTAATAAGATTACAACCATCAACACTAATTGGCTAAATACCTAGAATGCATGTAATTCTTAAACAGAATTTTTTAAATGCTGTCCTTTGTTTAACATTTTAAAACCTGTGGGAAAAAAAATCGAAGAGAATATGCTTTTTATTCATTTTCTAACCAGTATACACTTCCAAGAAAGACTGTGATTAGGAGATAAAAGTTTCAGAACATTTAGCTGTTTATAACTTACCTACAAAGCCGATTTCACAAAATTCAACAAATAAACACACTCCATTTTTATTGTACTGAATATATAAATTATATATAAATATATTATAGAACTGATTTTTGACAAAGGTACAAGGCCAATTCAGTGGAAAGGGATAACTTTTTCAACAAACGGTGCTAGAACAATTCATTATCCATATGCAAAATAATGAATTTCAATTCACACCTTGGACTATCTACAAAAATTAGCCCAAAATGGATCACAGACACAAGTGTAAAACTAAAAGTATAAAACTTAAAAGAAAACGTAGGAGAAAATCCTTGTGGCTCGGGCTAGGCAAACATCTCTTAGACATAACATCAAAAAGCAAGATCCACAAAAGAACAAATTGATAAACTGGACTTCATCAATTTCTTCTCTTCAAAAGTCACTGAGAGAATAAAAAGACAAGCCAGATAGGGAGAAAATCCTTGCAAAGCACATACCTGAAAAAGGACTTGTATTCAGAATGTATGAAGAACTCTCAAAACTCAAGAATAAGAAAATGAACAACCCAATTAAAAAAAGAAAGGGCAAAGAAGAGAAATGGATGACAAACAATCCCATAAAAAAGATGCTCAGTGTTGGTCCTCAGGAAAATGCAAATGAAACCACAATGCGACACCACCGCACGTCTCCTAAAAAGGGCTAAAATGAAAAAGTCAGACCATACTGTTAGCAAGAATATGGAGAAACTGGGAATTCGCACATATTGCTGATGAGAATGCAAAACAGCATCATCACTTTGGAAAACAGTTGAGCCAGTTTTTTAAAAAGTTAAACAATCACCTACCATACGATTCGGTCATTCCACTAGCAGGCATTTACCAAAGAGAAAAGAAAGCATATGCCCATATAAAGACTTGTGCAGCTGTATTTGAAATAGTAAAAAACTGCAAAGTACCCAAATGTCCATCAACAGGCAAATGGATAAACAAACCATGGTACATTCATACGATGGAATACTGCTCAGCAATAAAAAGAATAAATTATTGATACTTGCAAACACATGGAGGAACCTCAAAATAATTATGATGAGTAAAATAAACCCCCCCCCCCCCGTCAAAAAGAGTATATATGATTCCGTTTACATACAACTCTGGAAATGCACATTAGTGTACAGTCTCAGAGAGTAGATCTGTGGTTGCCTGGAGAGGGGCAAGAAGGAGCGAGAACGAACACAAGGAAACTCCCGGGATAATGGATGTGTTCACCACCTTGACTGCAAAGGTCATCTCTCGGGCATATACAAATGACAACACTTACTAAATTGTACACTTTAAACAAGTGCTGCTTATTTTATGTCAATTATACCTTCAAAGGCTGTCAAAAAAGAAAAAAAAATTTTATTCTTAGAACACATTTTTTCTCTTCCATCCTACCTCATCTTTAGAAAATGCGATGATGTAGGACAGCTTCTTGCCCCAGCCTATCTCATAGAGGAGGGGCTTGTCACAGACGTCTTCACACGCGTCACAGTGCAGCCACCGCTGCTGAGAAGGGGAGTACACTTCTGTCCAGACGTGGTCTATGCAAGTGACAGACAAAGACGCGACAGAAAGAGAAAAACAAAAGCTAAGTTTATAAAACCAAGACTTCCAATAACTATATACAAACGCCTAAGATGAGAACCACGTGATAATATGCAAGAGTCTAAATTTTAATTAACAAGTGAGCATTTTGTGGCACACAAGACTCTAGAACACCTGCTTTAATTTCTCTCTTTTTTTTTTTAATAGGGGCAATTCTTGATGACTGTTTTTTTTACTTTTTATTTTTATTTTCTGGCCGTGCCCTGCGGCATTTGAGATCCTAGCTCCCCAACCAGGGACCGAACCCGTGCCCCCTGCAGTGGAAGCATGGAGTCTTAACCACCGGACCGCCAAGGAAGTCCCTCTCTCTCTCTTTGAAATCCTTGCAATTGTTTTGGAAAATCTCCTTTAATACAGTCAGTTTTAGGCTTAATTAAAAATAATGTGAGCTATAACTCTGAAAAGGGCAAACACATTGAACAACAGCACGTAAACCATAGGACTAATGCACACAGTTTGCTTATGTGAAGGAGTTAATTCCACTTCGGAACTGTAGGCCAGCAGAGGTCTAACAGAGGATGTCTGGTTACTGATGGTCTCTATCTGACTGTTAAGAGAACAATAACTATTAAGTGAAGGTTTCATTTTATCCTAAGAAAATAACAGAAACACAAGTAAAAAGATCTAAGAAGAAAAACTTTTTAACATGTGACACAAGTTATAACTAAATAAGGACAATATAAATCTCACATGGCTATTATTATATTTTATTGTATATTAAGATTACTAAATCTTTTACACTAATCTCTACAAAAATGAAGATTTCTACAGAACATTATTACACACGTTCTTATCCACAGAGAAACAGCACTACTAAAATGTCACGATAAATTGTTAATAAAAAATGTTTATAGTGTAAAGTACCAGGCAAAATGCTAGGGGTACTAAAAACAATCCTGTGATCCCCATTAAAAAAAAAAAAAAACCCCACGAGGCTGGGATTACTGCTATTTACAGAGGGCAAATGGAAACACAGACTGACAAGGCGGGACTGTACACCCCATCCTGAAGTCAGCAAGACCACCCTGGCCTCTGCCCACATGGCGTCCGCACCTGTGTAATCCCAGACGTAGCGGGCTTCGAAGCCCAGGGCTCTGCAGCAGAGTGTGAAACAATTGGCCCACTCCCCGCACCGTCCACATCTTGTTTCCAGAAGTTTCTCGGGATTATTATACCTGGTTTAAAATAACAACAACAAAAAGCTTCGATTCATTATAGAAATCAAGCATTCTGAAGAATTTACATTACCTCCGTGCTAAACAGTAATATTTCTTAACTTCGTATTCTTAAATAACAATTAAAGAGCCTAGATTATGTGAGGCATTGTGCTAGAATCCTGGGTGGAAAATGATTCAACAGTGGTACAGCCTTCAAGGAGCTTACAGTCCTGAGAGAGGGAAGGAGAGAACACAAATCATTTAAATACACGGCAGACTGTGATACCTACCCTACAACAGGTCAGAATTAGTGTCATGGGGGAGGGGTCGGGGAGGAGGGCTTGATCCTGAACTGGGCCTTGAAGGACAGGCAGGATCTGGACAGGCAGGTTCTCTAGGAAATCTGCATTAAGCATTAGTGTTACTCTAACAAGTGGTATAATTAGCTCCTTGTACTTCAAAGGTAAACAACTTTAACAAATAACTCAAGGAAGATTTTAAAGCTTAGTTGAACTCAGTTTTACTTAAAATACTATTCTTCTTTCTAACAACCATTTGGATTGAAATTTTATTCTGCTGAATTACTTACAGGTGTTTGCTAATTTGCAAGTTGTGTTTTGAAATGTGTTGGCAACATTCTTTAAAAAAGTTACTCCAGTTATAAAATTGTCATAAAGCTGAAGCACATCAAAATTTGCATATTGTGTTGAGAAGGATTTTGAGCTAACAAAGCTACTCAGGAAAAGTGAGCAGCGATGTCAGCTGTGAATGAACCGTATCTGCAATGACAAGCTATCTGTCTTCAATCAAGTAGATGCTCTTGCTTGAGCTAAGTTAAATGAATTTATGGTTTAGGTAAGGTAGTTACTGGAAGAAGTTGCGTATTAACCTGAAGAAGTAACGGCAGCAGGATTAGAGCATCCTACGCCTCCATCTTCTAAACACACTCGTGCCAACTTGAAAGGCTGCTTGGTCTCTGATTAATAGTGTTCATCCTCCCAGCCCTACCCAGAGAACAGCTAACAGTAAGACAAGCACACGGTTAGGAGGGAAAAGGACAATGCTCGGTACAGACACCTTTGTTAGCCTCTGTCTCCCCGCACTATCAGTCTACACCCAACTGCTTAGACCTTATGAAGACAGGATTTAATCACAGACATCTTTTATCTTCACATCTTTGCCAAGTACCTGTGCACACATATGCTGAATGAAAAAATAACCTGCGCTTATTTTAGATAATTATTGGACAGTGGATTCTGTTTATCTTAGACTCTGTATATCACAGGACTGATTCCTCATTAGGACTGAACTGAGTCCCTAAGCCCCCAAAATCAGGTATTTCAAAAACTTGGTATCTTTTCTTGCCTGATGATACAACCAAACTTTACAAGTATTGTCAATTAAGAACATCTGATAAGAGACTTATAAAGTAAAGGATGGAAAAAGTGAACAGAAAAGTTCCAGTTCCCTTAGTTTGAATTTAGAGATATGAGGGTAGGTTAGGTTGGTAGCAGAGGCCCCTAATTAAACTTCTGTCATTCAAGATAAAATATGATGAGGGGACTTCCCTGGCGGTCCAGTGGTTAGGACTCGGCGCTTCCACTGCAGGGGGCGCGGGTTCGATCCCTGGTCGCGGAACTAAGATCCCGTGTACCACACAGAACAGCCAAAAAAAAAAAAAAAAAAAGATGGTCCTATACTATACTTTCACCTTCCATATTTCCATCTGATGATTTTGAGTACAGCACTGTATTTACTATCACAATGATCACTATTATTCTAGTGTTTCAGCATCATTTTATGTGTTATCAGTATTATTATTAATCGGAAAGTTAAAACTTATGTATTAAAAGAATAAAAATACAAGATTTACAGCATTAAGTTGCTAGAACTACACTCAATTTATATTCAAGAGTCAACAAACATTTCCTATATAAAGCCAGACAGTAGATGTTTTAGACTGTGCAGACCATATGGTCTCTGTTGCCAGTATTCAACTCTTGACATTGTAATGTGAAAACAGTTACAGACCATAAGCTATTGAAGCAGCATGGATGTGTCCCAATAAAACTTTATTTGCAAAAATAGGATGTGGGCTGGATTGAGCCAGTCAGCCATAGCTTGCTGACCCCTGTCCTAGAGGAATATACTTCTAATAACTAAAACGAAGATTACAAGTTGATTTAATAAAATTCTCTTCTAGCCATCCCAATAAGAGATTATTCTGACTTCAGTGTCCAGGGGATGCTCACCTTGGAAATCGATTGCTGAACTGGCAGGCGTCACAGTAATGATCTTCCACTCTGTTTGCACCCCACTTCCGCTCATCATCACTGGGGAACAATGATTCGCCTCTAGACTTAGTCTGGCCACCACATTTGCTGCACAAAATGTCATCCACCCAGTGAAAAAATTCTTCCTTAAACCAGTGTAAAAGCTCCAGCAAAAGAAAGTCCTCTTCACTTACATTAGTACCTGAGAAGTTACAACAGAACCAAGTAAGATTTAGAGCATAAAAAACTAAAAACATCCATGTGCATTTTATCCTCAAATATGAGGCTGAAATATATGAAAACAGAAGATGATCTAAAAGGTCTTCACAAATAGGATGCGGACAGAATTGTCAGTGTATTGTGAAGCAGGCTGAAATACAAGGACGTAATCCACTGCACACTCAAAGCAGTGGGACTTTACTGCATCCTCTGACCGACACCATGCTGAATACAACCACCTCTCAGGGAACTACTGACAGTTTGGAGTTGATCCTGAAGCACCTGGAAGGTAACAAAGTCTGATTTTGGCAAACATTTTTAAATGACTGCATTATATTTGTTATCAGGTATATTCACAAGTAAATATGAAACAATCACAGTTATTACAGGCAGAAATCACAGAATTCTGGATACCTTAAAAATCATCCTGTTAGCTTTTCTATTAGTGCTTCAACTGTACAATATAATTCACCATCATTCAATATAATTCACAAAACACATAAAAGCACAACCATGTGTACTATCTATCTAAAACAACCCTAGCAAGTGAGCATGACATATATTATTATATCCACTTTATCAAATAAAAAGATCTCTCTCTCGACCATATTCAAGACAGTGGTATCTCTGGGAAAAAGGAGAGGGGAAAACAATCTCGGGACATATGGGGATTCTCATTCCTATCTTTAATATTTTATTATTAAAAATAAAAAAAATATATGAAGGAGATATATGGCATAATGTTAAGATCTAATAAAGTCTGATGCTGGGCACAGGTGTTTGATCTGTTATACGCTATTCTTGTATTTATGTTTGATACGTTTCAAAATAAAAAAACTATAGAAGAAAAAAAAACTACAGAGAATATTAAAAGGCCAAAATACATTATGTTCTTGAATGGGAAAACTCAAAGTTGTTAACTCTCCGCAAAATAACCTGTACTTTAATGCAATCAACTGAAATTACAAAATAATTTTTCATAAACTTTGATAAGCTAACTGCAAAATTCATGTGAAAGAGGAAAGGCACAAAATGATCAACACAACTTTGACTAAGAATGAGATAAATCTGTCTACAGTACATCAAAACACATTACAAAATTCTAATAATTAAAATATTGTGATACTGATAAAGAATAGACAGAGATGAATGAAACAAAGCAAAGAGTCCTGAAAGATAGATTTCTAAGTGATACACAGTATTTAATAAAGTTAGCCTTTAAAGTAGTTCTAAGAGGATGGATTGTTCAACAAATGGTATTGGGACGAGTAGCTATCCAAATATCAGATCCCTACTACATTCATTCTAATACATATATATAAACACTATACACAGAGAGGGAATATTATAAAAGTAACAGTGGAAGTTTACGTTTATGACTTTGGTGTAGAAAACAAAACACAACTGTAAAAACAAAAACGGAAAAAATAATTTTCTCATTAAAATTTGTAACTTTTGAATTTCAAGATACACTGAATGAAATTAAAGAATACTGAGAGAAAAATGTAATGAGTCTAACAAAGAAAAGTATACAGAATATATTAAGAACGTCTATAAATCAGTAAGAATATTAACAGAACCCATTAGAAAAATTAGTACAGTCCATAAAAGAAGTTCAATAATTTCACTAAGTTGAAACAAACACTCCCAGACACTTCTGGTATAAATTGGAAGGCAATTTGTTTGGCAGGGATCCACTGTAGTATAAAAGTATCACACAACCCTTGATACTTTTATATCTAACCCAGTGAAACATTCCTTCATGTAGGCAGGCATGCTTTACAAGGATCTTCACTGCAGCAGCCTTCAGAACAGGGAAATCTTGGTGTCCATCAGTGGGGAACTGTATAAATAACAGTGCATGCACACTACAGAGCACTAGGGGGAGGGAAAATGACTTCCAAGACATGTCAGTAAATGAAAATCACCACGGAGCTGAATATATGAGAGATGATACACTTTATTAAACCCATGCAACTTTATTTATTTTTACAGATAACTATTTATGGGTAGAAATACACAGGAAAAGATATGAAAAGGAACACGTCACGTGGTAATAGCTGTTACCTGCAGAAGAGGAGGCAGAGGACTGACTGGCAGGGAGAGTTCAGCTTTTCCTGTACAACATGAAAGTTTCTCAACAAGGAGATATTCGTGAATGCTGGACTAAAAATGAACTTTAAGAAAAACAGCACTCTCATCCTGTTTTCTCCAACAAGTCCCTACAGCAGAGTGATCTTTTTAAGAATGCAAGGTAGCCTGAGTCGACTGAAACCCTCCCAAGGGTTTCCATCTCATTCAGAATACAAGCCAAAGTCGCCACTCTCGTTCTTTCAGCTGGCGCCTGTGGTAGGCCGAAAAGTAGCTCCCCCAAAAGATATCCACACTCTAACCCCTGGAGCCCGTGAATCCTACCAAAGAAGGCAAAAAAAAAAAAAAAAAAAAAGCCTCTGCAGATATGATGCAGTAAGGTTTCTGAGCCAGGGAGATTATCCTACGTACTAAACGGGGGCCCTAAATGCAATCACACGTGTCCTTTCAAGAGGGAAGCAGTGGGACACTTTACAGAGGGGAAGGTGACGCAGCGGCAGAGGAGCCGGGTGTGAAGATGCTGGTCTTCTGGACTGCAGTGGTGCAGCCACAAGCCAGACTGCAGGCAGCCCCCAGAAGCGGACAGGGGCAGGGAGAGCTTCTCCCCTCCAGCCCTGCCCACACCTTGACTTCGGCCCAGGGATACTGATTACGGACTTCCGGCTTCCGGAGCTGTGAGACAGCACTCTCCTGCTGTTTCGAGGAGCCACGTTTGTGGTAATTTGCTACAGCAGCACAGGAAACTAATGTTTGCCTTTGCCTCTCTCAGCTTTCTGTCTTGCTCCTTCTGCTACGCCAGGTGCCCTCCTTCCATCCCCTAAACATGCCAAGCTCACTCCCACCCACGGAGCCTTTGCAGTTGCCAATGCCTCTACCAGAAAAGAAGTGTTCCTTCTTTCCTACTTACATTAAAACGCCATTATCCTGCCCTTATATTTTCAAGTGTGAAAGGATATACAGTTGACCCTTGATCAATGCAGGGGTTATGGGTGCTGATCTCCCCCACGCAGTGGAAAATCCATGTATAACTTTACAGTCAACCCTCTGTGGTCCCACATCCACGGATTCAACCAACCTTGGACCATGTAGTACTGTAGCATGTCTTTAGAGAAAAAAAATCTGCGTGTAAGCAGGCCCACACAGTTCAAACTGTGTTGTTCAAGGGTCAACTGCATACACAATCTTAGAAGTTGCATTCTGATGTGATGAAATTATGGATGGCTTATCTTCCCCCTATTTCCTGAATTTTCTACATAAAACAGGTATTACTTTTATAATTAGAGGGAAAAAATGCCAGGGCAAACGGCAGCAGGGACATTGCTAACTATGTCTCCTCTGCAGGGCTCAGCACACACACAACATGACAGTAAGTACCTGAGAAATAGGCATGTATGTCAGGCATCACGTACAGGACCACAGTACTTTGAAATGGACAGAGCCTCCGTGACCACATGCTGATAAGCATCCTTGTTTTATAAATAGAAAAAAACCAAAACACCCTGTTAATTCAAGAAGAGGAAGAACTGTTTCAAGGTCTCACAACAAACCTGTAGCTTAAGTAAGTTTGGGGAAAGGGCACTTCTCTGACTCTAGGCCCCTCTGGTCTTCCTGTCTCACCTATGGAGGGTGGGTCACAGGCCCGAGCATAAGGCCCCCTAAGACCCTGAGATTTAACCCTAAGATTACAGAATGCTCCTCTCCCACACCTCACCACCACACCAACAGGACTCCGGTACAACAATAGGGGATGATTACAACTAAACCATCTGCAGGATGCAGACTCGAGCTAAGGAGGGGTCCTTAGGGAAGCCCACAGACAACAGAGGGACCCCAAGAACACCAGAGGAACCCAAAGCCCCTGACACTTACGGCAAACATTAAACACAATGTCGTTAACGGTGTCCAATTCCTAGTAAAATGGACATTTACACCTTTCACAAAAGGCCTGTTCACCTCAGTTCCTATTACCCAATACATCGTATCCAACATTTAACAAAAAAATTAGGAGGCATGCTAAAAGGCAAGGAAAAACCTGAAGGAAAGAAAAAAGTCTGAAGAGGTAAAGCAAAGCATTAGAACCACTCATATACGGCACAAATTTTGGAATTAGGGAAGTTAAAATTACTATGATTAATATGTTTGGCGCGCTAATGAGAAAGGTAGACAACATGTGAGAACAATGTAAGCAGAAGGATGGAAACTGTAAAAAAATGCTAGAAACCAAAAATGCTCTAACAGAGATAAAGAATGCCTTTCACGGGCTCATCAGCAGACTGGACACAGCCAAGGAAACAATCACTGAGCCTGAAGACAGGTCAACAGAAACATCCCAAACTGAAAATCAAAGAGGAAAAAAGAGAATAAAAACAAAGGAACAAAACACCTAGAACATCCAATTATGGTGGGAGAATTTAAAAAATGGACCAGAACATCTAACGATGGTGGGAAACGGTTGATAAATAAAGGTGGAATAGGATACCCTATTTTGGAATATCAGAAGGAAAAGAAAGAGAGAAAGGAGCAGAAGAGATACCTGAAGCAATAATGGCCAAGAATGTTCCAAAATTAATGAGGCACCAAACCACAGATCTGGGACGCTCAGAAAACACCAACCAGGATAAGTACCAAGAAACCACACATATGCACATCATATGCACATCATACGCAAACTGAAGAAAACTAAAAACAAAGAGAAAATCCTGAGTGAAGCTGGGGATGGAGGGGGAGGTGAGGGGCACAGGTGGGAGAAACCTAAAGAAGAATAAAGATAGAAATTACGGTAGACTTCTCCTCATAAACAAGCAGGCAGCAGAGTGAATAGAAATTTAAAGTGTCATTGACAGAAAAAATCCCCACCAACCTATCCCAGGGATATTATCCTTCAACAGTGAAGGAGAAATAAAGACTTTCTGAGGCAGAGAAAAACTGAGAGACTTCACCTCTAGTATACCTGCCCTGAAAGAAACAGTAAAAGAAGTTCTTCGGGAAGAAGAAAAGTGATGGTCATAAACTCCGGCCTGCATACAGGAAGAGCATCAGGGGAAGAATGCATGAAGGTAACATAAAATCTGTTATTTTCCTCATTCTTACTTAGTCTAAAGAGTAACGGCTTAAATAATAACAATAGCAATGTACTGAGTGTTTACAGTGTCTGGGTAAGTGAAATGAATGACAGCAGAGTCTCAAGGGATGGGAAGGAAGAATTGAGACATTCTGTTGAAACGTATCTGCACTACACACGAAGCAGCATAATGCTTTTGAAGGAGGGGGAGGGATAAATTGGGAGTCTGGGATTGACATACACACACCACTATATATAAAATGGATAAACAAGGACCTACTGTATAGCACAGGGAACTCTACTCAGTACTCTACAATAAGCTGCACGGGAAAAGAATCTGAAAAAGAATAGATACATGTATCTGTATAACTAAATCAATTTGCTGTACACCTGAAACTAACACAACATTATCAATCAAGTATACCAATATAAGATAATTCTTTTTTTAAATTGGAAAAAAAATGTTTACTGTAAACTAGGGCAACCACCAAAAAAATACTACAGAACCCCCTAGAAAGGACAGTATTAAGAAATGACTTAACAGATAAAAACCAATTACATAAAACTCGAAGTAAAAATGCTGAAGTTGGAAACATTTAACAACTAAAATCCTAAGACCATTAATGAAAATAACAAATAATTATTGCTTGATGAATGTGGCAGGCACTGTTCTGAGCCATTTACATGTACTATCTCAGTTACCTCTTAAAATTATCATTCCTATTTTCAAATGAAGAAACTGAGGTAAGGAGATTAAACTACTTGCTCAGTAAGAGTCAGAGCTGAATTTATACCCAGGTATCTGGCTTCTATATCCACACTCTTTATCAGTAACTGTCTATTAAAGGGAGTCAGTGGTCTAATCACATGAATTAATTTTGAGTAAGGTTTTTCTCCGATTCACATTAGAATCTTCTAATAATGCCATCATATATTCCATGGACTAAAGATCTACTATATCTGAAAAAAAATCATATATCAATGATTAAACTGCAAATACACATTCCAGTGTGCATGAGGTGTATGCAATAAAAAATTATACTACTGTACTTCTTAAAAATCCAAATAGAACTGGGTTACGTATTTACAATGTCAACAGCAAAAGGCACCATTTCAGCATTCCCATTTATTTAGCAATGATGCATATTTAGCAATGAATGGTTATGTAAAGCCACTACCTTTATCCAATTTTCTAGCTCTAGATAACTTTTCTTGTGATCTCCTTTTTAGTTCTTGGACTGGAATACAAGCCAGCACTTTCTCCTGGACAGCAAGGTTCTCATAGACCAGTACATGCTGAATGTTGGACTGAAGAGCTTTTAGAATGACTGAATCACCAGTAGTAACCTAACAGAAAGAAAATAATGAAATTAGCTTTTCTCCATATGCTATAAAAATAATAACACCGGTTCTATGTTAAACATCATAAAAACACACGGATTCTATGATTTCACAGATAATGCATGGATTCATTGAAATATAATAGTTATACCCAAAACCTTTACAAAATTAGTATTAGGAGACAGCCATATCTGTATCACAGTCTAAGACATGTCTATATTTTCATCTGAAAGTATGTTACTGAGGATATAAATATTTAGGCAGGGATATGCTGAACTCTTGACCACACAACTGGAACAAGACAGCACTCTAAGCAATGCATCTGACAGCTGTTTCCACTTCAAATCCCTGTAAACGACAATTTTTTTAGAACTTTATAGCGCATTAGCTACCGAGGACTACTCTCAAGGGATCAGGAATTTGGAGGAATTCCTGAGAGGAAAGGCAGATGCCAATGGACTAAAGGAAGAAACAATGGCGATAGGCCCTCTAGAGAGAGTGGTTACAAAAACTAAGAAAAAGTTCTCAAAATAATCCCAAGGAGAGAGGAGCCTGAGGACCCGCAGAGCAGGAAGGGGCCTTGGAGTGAGCGTGAGGAAGGCTGCTGGGCTCCACGGGAGGAACAGCTAGACATTCTGGTCACCACTGTCAACAAAAAAGTGTGTCTCTGGGCAGTGAGGGCGGACGCTTAGACTTCTAAAAGGAAAGACGAGCGCCCCGGCTCAGAAGAGGCGCTGCTCAGGCAAAGCCCACCTGGCGGCATGTCCTGTCCCTCCCCACAGTGGCTGAAACCACATGCGGTATTCACAGATAGGCTAGCAGGGACTCTCAGACCCCTGTGAATCTACAACAACCCGTATTGTTGAGAAGATGCACTAGAATCAACAGCAGAAGGAGGAACCTGTGGCAATGGCAGCAAATACAGAAAAAGACTAAAAAAAAGTCTATCTTCAGAAGTGCAAGAGTACACTGGAGTCAGAGAAAGAAACCTATGGATCTAGGAAATTAAAAATGTAAACACTGAAATGAAGCACAGATGGTGTGTCAAACAGCAGAACAAACACAGCTAAGTGATCAATCAATTAGAAGATTGAGACATTTTCTGAGGATGCAGTACAAAAGAACAAATAGACACTGACACTGAGGATAAACCCCCAAACTTCCCAAATCCAGCCAACAGGAAGTCTAGAAAGTAGCGTAGAAAAAAATGGAAGAAAAAACTTCTCAAAGAAATAATGGAAAATCTCTGAGAGTTGAAGAGCGAGCCAGTGTGAATGGGAAAACAAAAACAAAAACTATATCAGGTATGTAATAGTGACATTTCATGACAGTAAAAAGGATTAAAAACAAAATACTAAAAGCCTTCAATATCAGACATCTCACTGGAAACAACGGAGTAAAATCTCTGAAATACTGAGAGAAAATGAGAACATACGACGCATACCCAGGCAAACTAATTACATAGAAGGGCAAAATAAACACATTTTCTGATATGTAACAATGCAGAAAATATATCACTCCCAAATCCTATTTTAAAAAATTATTAGAAAAGTTATTGTCCCCCCCAAATATAATATAGCCAAAGTAAATAAACAGAACACCAAGGAGTAGAGCCTGGGATAAAAGAGCAGGAGCAAGTTAAATAAAAACCAAACAAACTAGTTAAACTTAAGTTCCGATTGTTATAAATAAATAATGATAATTGAAAAGCAAAATCTAAGAAAGGTGGCAGGGAAGGGAGAAGAGTAAATCCTTTCTGAGGTTCCTGTCTTGTTGTAAGATGTTGGCAGAAAAATATAAAGTAAATACCTGCATTAGAAATTTAAAGAGAATAATGAGAAGACTAAAAGGAGAATACTTAGCTTCCTAATTTTTAGAGGGAAAATAATGGAAGAAAACTTGGTCAATCTAAACAAAAATAGAAAAAGAAAAAAAAAAACAAGAAGGACACAGACAACACAAAATAAGATGTCAGAAGTAAGTTCAAACATATTAGAATTACAGTAAATAGGAATGGATTAACCTGTTTATTAAAAGGCAGAGATAGATTAATTTAAAAAATAAAAACCATTACCAAATACTTACTGTAATGTCAGGCACTGTATCAAGCACTGGGCATGGGTGCACAAAACAGACATCATCACTTTACAGTCTGAAGGGGAAGGCATTAAACAAGAAACAAGAGAATCTTCACATGAAGTCGACAAATGTTTGTGTGTAAATGTGTGTGCATATGTGTTAGATGATGGAAAAATAATGGAGACCAAACCAGACAAGGACATTATCCTCACAGAGTAGGGAGTCTGTGGATACAGAAACAAATATTGCTACAATGATGCTAATTTACTCAAATATTTAAGGAGCCTTTATTACCTGTTAGGTACGGGGGATATAATGGTTAGACAGTTTATTCATATGTACGGTAAGAGTTATAAAGCAAACACAGAGGACAGTGTAACTGTACAACTAGAATTCCCTGGAGAAATGATATTTGCAGTAAAATATGAAGGATGAGAAGCAGCTGGTAACCAGGGAAGGGAGAAGACCATTCCTGTCACAGGGAGCAACGTGTAGGTAGCCGGGGAGTCTGCGCAGGGGGATACACTTAACATGCTGTGAAGGATCAGAGAGAAAGTCAGTGTGTCTGGAGCACAGAGCACCCAGGGGAAATGATGGTGCGAGACAGCTGAGCAAGAAGTTGGGCTGGGGAAGCATCTAGATTTTCCCTGTCTCTTTCCACTGTAATGGGAAGCTATTAAAGAAACCTAAGCAAGGGAGTAAAATGATCAGATTTGTGTTTTCTGAGTCTGACACCAGCTGTAGGGGGGAGAAAGCAGGCCTCAGAAGACTCACTGGGGGACCACTGCCGAACTCTGAGGGAGCGGAGGCTTAAACCAGCGTGGGGACAGAGGTGGTAGAATAGCGAATGGATACGAAAAACATGTAGGAAGTAGAATCAACAAATCCTAGTGACTGAACCGTGGGGTCAGGGGGCAGTTAGGAAAGTAGAAAAATATTTGGGAATGATTCACATATGAGCAACTGGGTCAATGGTTGAACCACTTATAATAGGAGAAACACCAGGAAATGGTCAACTGAGCTAAAAACTACGAACGGTCAAATAAAAATGAACTGAAAAAAGTCCATTAAATTTAGCAGCGTGGAGATCACTGATGATCTTAGTAATAAGTTTTGTAACAGTGTTAATAAGGAAAACAAGTTTTAAGAGACTCAGTGGTATAAGTGGTGTCCTGAAGTGGGCCAGGTGCCCCAAAGGAGCTGTACAAAGTGGTCCACTGGGATAGGGACAGAAAATATTACAACTTCTATTTATATTATTTTTTTGTCCAAAAAGTAAAGCAATTTATTATAATATTTAATATTTGGATCAATGGTGGCTTCCTCCCAGGCTACAGAAGCCATCCTGAGGGAAGAAAGTCCCACAAAGTGGAGGGGTTCACAGTGGCACGGCTCATTCCTACTTCTGCTCCCATGATGCTACAAACTTCTGCAGTTCAAATGTGCCTGGTTCAGCGGATTTACAGATTATACTATGCGGTTTTAACTAATTTAACCCTCAACCTGGCTTAAAAAAGATTTCAAAGACCTCTAGGCACTGAGGCTAATACTTACAATGTAAGCACATGTGGAGTGTTACAAGAAGAAAATGGCAGGGCTAACCCATCTATTATTTTAGTATGAGCCCCTTCAACAGCAATATTTTAATGCCAAAAAAAAAAAATCACAATCTACTGAGATCTGACAAACAAAATGATCAAGAGTATTTAAAATAAGTCATGTCTACGTTCTTGAAATGATATAGTGTTAATACATTTTTTAAATTAAAAATGTTACTTATTTTCTAGCTCCTCTTTACATTGTTCTATAATGTATCGAGTACACTGACATACTAGTATATGTATATAATTTATAAACAAATAAATACACATTGAGAGGACATGCTCAGAAATGTTTTACTGACGGGGCACATGTTAGAATGAGGAGACCTGCAAGACAAGTACATGAGGAGTACAGATGCAGGGATGCGTACTGGGGATTCTCCCTGAAAGTTGCTGTGAAGAGGAAGTGAGAAATACAGGAATGCACGATCCAGGGATACTTGTGTGACGGCTTGTTTCTAAGAGCTACATGAGAGGTTCATAAACGTTAATCTGCTTGGGAAGAATGCAGGTTTCCAAGCTCCCCCCTCTCTTTCTGGCTCAGCCTGTCTGGGGTTTGTCCGGGAATCTGCGTGTCCAGGTTATTCTGATGCCAATGGTCCAAGCTTAGATGAAAACTGGCCTAAAGCAAGGTTTCAATGCCACTGAGAAGAATCTCCAAGAAAAGGGGCAGGTCAAGACTGCGCAGTCCACCTGCCATCCCACGGTGAACAGAGGAGAGGAACACAGGTACAGAGGACGGGCTGGCCTTTAGTAGGTGCAGACACATTTACTCTACTAACAGATGACAGAAGAGATGGGGCAGACCTGAAGGTGGGAAACCCAGGGCATCCACAGCAGGAAGGAGTGTGCTTTTTACCAGAATTGACACAGAAACAAACAAACAAGCAAACAGGGATGTCTCCATTTTTACCTGAAAGAATTCCTATAAAGAGGAGACCCTTACGGTTGTTATTTATTTATTTATTTATTTATTTTTACACACAGATTTTCATTTACTGAGAGGGTAAGAACTCATCCAAAGAATTTTTATTTTCATTTTTCACTCTGGAAATTACCACCTTCACTGTGGTTTTTTTTTTTTTTTTTTTGCGGTACACGGGCCTCTCCCATTGCAGAGCACAGGCTCCGGACGCGCAGGCTCAGCAGCCATGGCTCACGGGCCCAGCCGCTCCGCGGCATGTGGAATCCTCCTGGACCGGGGCGCGAACCCGTGTCCCCTGTGTCGGCAGGCGGACTCCCAACCACTGCGCCACCAGGGAAGCCCCCACTGTGGTTTTTAATGGCACTCAAACAATCTTGAAGAATAAAGTTTATTTTCTTTGCCTTATTTCTTTAAATACTCATTAGCACAGTGCCAAAAAAACTAATTCATAAAAACAGAAGTTTGCTGATTGCATGGCCATTATAGCAGCTGGGTAACCATGTAGATGAGGCAACAGTTCATTGCTTAAGAGTTAAAAGTTATTTGGAATACAA
The DNA here is from genome assembly GCF_963455315.2 of Globicephala melas. Taxonomy (NCBI): domain Eukaryota; kingdom Metazoa; phylum Chordata; class Mammalia; order Artiodactyla; family Delphinidae; genus Globicephala; species Globicephala melas. The sequence goes on from NC_083317.1 coordinate 144,888,430, forward strand.
ATGGGAGTTTAAAACGTGAAATCTGTTTTAGAGCAAAAAAGATTTTTTTCTTCACTAATCATACCTGGATTCCAATTATTTGGTTTCTAATGTGAGATATTTAAGACTCTTTATAAGAAAATAAGTACAATGTGTATTTTTGTCAAATCACACAAAACAGAAGCAGTGATAGAAGCAGTGGAATTTGGATCAGCAAATTTACTTCTTTAGTAAAGGACAAGGCTTCTCAAGCCCACCAGCCCTCTTTCTACCTTTTTACAACCCTTTGCTTCAATGGCTTTTAAATTTAGAACCTGTTTTCTTAACATAAAAGTTATGTTTAATAAATTTTTAACGACAGTTTTAATCAACTTGTGACTTCAATAAACATTTCTTACAAAAACCGCTTTATTCTATTTGTAACAGTAATAAATGTTGCAGCAAGTTTTCAGGAAATACTGAATGGTATAAATAATGTGAAATCACTATAATTTCACCACTCAGAGAAAATTATAGCTAAGATATCAGTGTACAGCTTTCCAGACCTTTTAAAAATGAACATATTTATGTATGTGTGTTTTTAATAAGAAAAATGGAAATACACACAAACACACAACATATGTTGTTTAATTTTGGAATTCTTAGTTTACCTTTTTTTCACCACATAATAGTTGTCTTCATGTCAAAATATACCACATCATCATTTCTAAAGGATATTAAGAATGCCAATGTAAATATGTGTCATAATTGCCTGTTGAAAGTATGTAAATATATGTTACTTTTAAGAATGGTTCACGAACAAGAAATTGAACATTTAAATCTTGTGTCCAAGGGAGACGAGGAGGAGATTTCTCCTCTTACAAAGTTTGCATATAGATCCAGACTAAGAAGTTGTCTTATGAGATTTAAATAGTTTAAAAATCGACTAACTCAGAGGTGCACAGCCAGGGGAAGAAGACACCAGGGCGGCCAGGAGGCTGAACCCGAGTGCTCTTCATGCTGGGCTCCTACCGTTTTAAGTCTGCATTTGAAGGTTCTGCAATTCTGACTTAACTCTTTAACATCTTCAAGATGGAACAAATTTGACTTTGATGTGGAGACTAGAGAAGGGCTTTGCATACAATAAGCAGAATTGGTGTCAATTTAAAATTATAAACAGAACAGAGAGGAGACAAGATGGTGGAGCAGAGGGACCTGAGCTCATCTCCTCTCAGGAAAACAGCAAAATAACAACTAAGTGCTGAACAACCATGGATGAAAAAGACTGGAACCTACCAAAAAAGATATTCTACACCCAAAGACAAAGAAGAAGTCACAGTGAGACGGTAGGAGGGGCGCTTTCGCTGTGTAATCGAATCCCAAACCCACCAGGTGGGCAACCCACAAACTGGAAAATAATTATTTTGCAGATGTTCTCCCACAGGAGTGAGACTTCTGAGCTCCATGTCAGGCTCCCCAGCCTGGGGGTCTCACATCAGAAGGAGGAGCCCCCAGAGCCTTTGGCTTTGAAGGCCAGCAGGGCTTGAGCGCAGGAGCTCCACAGGACTGGGGGAAACAGAGAATCTGCTCTTGGAGGGCGCACACAAGGCTTCACATGTGCTGGGACCCAGGGCAAAGCAGTGACATCATATCAGCCTGGGCCAGACCTACCTGTGGGTCTAGGAGGGTCTCCTGGGGAGGCGGGGGTCGGCTGTGGCTCATGTAGGCTCCAGTGCTGGGACACCTAAGTCAAAGCAACCAACAGGGTGGGAACACAGCCCTACCCATGAGCAGACAGGCTGCCTAAAGACGTCCTGAGCACACAGACACCTCTAAACACACCCCTTGACATGGCCCTGCCCATCAGAGGGACAAGACCCAGCTCCACCCACCAGTGGCCAGGCACCAGTCCCTCCCACCAGAAAGCCTGCACAAGCCCCTGGACCAACCTGGACCACCAGGGGGCAGACACCACAACCAAGAATTACAGTCCTGCAGCCTGAGAAACAGAGACCACAAACACAGCAAGTTAGACAAAATGAAACGGCAGAGAAATATGTTTCAGATGAATGAACAAGATAAAACACCAGGAGAACAACTAAGTGAGGTGGAAATACGCAATCTGCCTGAAAAAGAATTCAGAGTAATGGTAAAGATGACCCAAGATCTTGGAAAAAGAATGGAGGCACAGACTGAGACGATACAAGAAATATTTAACAAAGAGCTAGAAGATTTAAAGAACAGAGATGAATAATACAATAACTGAAGTGAAAAATACACTAAAAGGAATCAATAGCAGAATAAATGAGGCAAAAGAACGAACAAGTTAGATGGAAGACAAATTGGTGGAAATCACTGCTGTGGAACAGAATAAAGAAAAGAGAATGGAAAGAAATGAAGACAGTCTTGGAGACCTCTGGGACAACATTAAACACAGCAACATTCGCATTATAGTGGTCCCAGAAGAAGAGAGAGAGAAAGACCCCGAGAAAATATTTGAAGAGATTATAGTGGAAAACTTCCCTAACGTGAGAAAGGAAACACTCACTCAAGTCCAGGAAGTGCAGAGAGTCCCATACAGGATAAACTCAAGGAGGAACACACCGAAACACATATTAATCAAACTTACAAAAATTAAAGACAAAGAAAAAATATTATAAGCAACAAGGAAAAAGCAACAAATAACATACAAGGGAATCCCCTTAAAGTTATCAGCTGATTTTTTTCAGCAGAAACTCTGCAGGCCAGAAGGGAGTGGCATGATATATTTAAAGTGAGGAAAGGGAAAAACCTACAACCAAGAATGCTCTACCCATCAAGCCTCTCATTTAGATTCGATGAAGAAAGCAAAAGCTAAGAGAATTCAGCACCACCAAAAGAGCTTCACAAAAAATCTTTAAAAAACTACTCTAGGCAGAAAAGACAAGACCACAACTAGAATCAAGAAAATTACATATGGAAAAGCTCACCATTAAAGGCAAACATAGAGTAAAGGTAGGAAATCATCCACACACAAATATGATATCAAACCCAGCAATTGTGAGAAGAGGAGAGTACACATGCAGGATATTGGAAGTGCATTGGAAATTAAAAGACCAGCGACTTAAAACAATCGTGTTTGTATACAGATTGCTATATCAAAACCTCATGGTAACAGCAAACTAAAAACCTACAACAGATACACACACAAAAAAGAAAAAGCAATCCAAACAACACTAATGACAGGCATCAAATCACAAGAGAGGAAGGGAAGGAAAAAAACCTACAAAAACAAATCCAAAACAATTAACAAGATGGCAATAAGAACATACATACTGATAATTACCTTAAATGTAAATGCATTAAATGCTCCAACCAAAAAACAGACTGGCTGAATGGATACAAAAACAAAACCCATATATATGCTGTCTACAAGAGACCCAACTTCAGATCTAAGGACACATACAGACAAAGTGAGGGGATGGAAAAAGATATTCCATGCAAATGGAAATCAAAAGAAAGCTGGAGTAGCAATACTCATATAAGACAAAATAGACTTTAAAATAAAGAGTGTTACAAGAGATAAGGAAGGACACTACATAATGATCAAGTAAATATATATGCACCCAACACAGGAGCACCTCAATACATAAGGCAAATCCTAACAGCCATAAAAGGAGAAATCAACAGTAACACAATAATAGTGGGGGTTTTAACACCCCTCTTACAGCAATGGACAGACCATCCAGACAGAAAATAAGGAAACACAGGCCTTAAATGTCACATTAGACCAAGGGACTTAATTGATACTTATAGAGCATTCCATTCAAAAGCAGCAGAATACACATTCTTCTCAAATGCACATGGAACATTCTCCAGGACAGATCACATGCTGGGTCACAAAGCACACCTCGGCAAATTTAAGAAAACTGAAATCGTATCAAGCATCTTTTCCGACCACAACACTATGAGATTAGAAATCAACTACGAGAAAAAAACTAAAAAAACACATACACATGGAAGCTAAACAATATGTTACTAAACAACCAATGGATCAATGAAGAAATCAAAGAAGAAATCGAAAAATAACTAGAGACAAATGAAAATGAAACACAACAATTCAAAACCTATGGGACCTGGCAAAAGCAGTTCTAAGAGGGAAGTTTACAGTAATACAATCTTACCTCAGGAAACAAGAAAAATCTCAAAGAAACAACCTAACCTTACACCTAAAGCAACTAGAGAAAGAAGAACAAACAAAACCCAAAGTTAGTAGAAGAAAAGAAATCATAAAGTTCAGAGAAGAAATTAATGAAATAGAGATGAAGAAAACAACATAAAATGTCAATGAAAGTAACAGCTGGTTCTTTGAAAAGATAAACAGAATCGATAAACCTTTAGCCAGACTCGTGAAAGAAAAAAAGGGAAAGGGCTCAATCAACAAAATTAGAAATGAAAAAGAAGTTACAACTGACACCACAGAAATACAAAGGATCATAAGAGACTACTACAAGCAACTCTATGCCAATAAAATGAACAACCTAGAAGAAATGGACAAATTCTTAGACAGGAACAATCTTCCAAGAGTGAACCAGGAAGAAATAGAAAATATGAACAGACCAATCACAAGCACTGAAATTGAAACTGTGATTAAAAATCTTCCAACAAACAAAAGTCCAGTACCAGATGGCTTCACAGGCGAACTCTATCAAACATTTAGAGAAGAGTTAACACCTGTCCTTCTGAAACTATTCCAAAACATTGCAGAGGAAGGAACACTCCCAAACTCATTCTATGAGGCCACCATCACCCTGATACCCAAACCAGACAAAGACACCACCAGAAAAATTAAATTACAGGCCAGCATCTCTAATGAACATAGGTGCAAAAATTCTTAACAAAATGCTAGCAAACCAAATCCAACAACACATTGAAAGAAGCATACACCATGATCAAGTGTGATTTATCCCAGGAGTGCAAGGATTCTTCAATAGCTGCAAACCAATCAGTGTGATACACCATATCAACAAATTGAAGAATAAAATCCATATGATCATCTCAATAGATGCAGAAAAAGCTTTTGACAAAATTCAACACCTATTTATGATAAAAACTCTCCACAAAGTGGGCACAGAGGGAAACTACCTCAACATAATAAAGGCCATATATGACAAACCTACAGCTAACATCATACTCAACGGTGAAAGGCTGAAAGCATTTACTCTAAGATCAGGAACGAGACAAGGATGTCCACTCTTGCCACTGTTATTTAACATAGTTTTGGAAGTCCTAGCCACAGCAATCAGAGAAAAAAAAGAAATAAAAGGAATCCAAATTGGAAAAGAAGAAGTAAAACTGTCACTGTTTGAAGATGACAAGATTGTATACATAGAAAATCCTAAAGATGCCACCAGAAAACTACTAGAGCTCATCAATTAATTCAGTAAAGTTGCACGATACAAAGTTAATACACAGAAATCTGTTGTTTCTATACACTAACAGTGAAAGATCAGAAAGAGCAATTAAACAAACAATCCCATATACCATCACATCAAAAAAAAAATAAAATAACCTAGGAATAAACTTACCTAAGGAGGCAAAAGACCTGTACTCAGAAAACTATAAGATACTGATGAAAGAAGTTGAAGATGACACAAACAGATGGAAAGATATACTATGTTCTTGGATTGGAAAAGTCAATATTGTCAAAGTGACTATACTAACCAAGGCAATCTATAGATTCAATGTAATCCCTATCATACTATCAATGGCAGTTTTCATAGAACTAGAACAAAAAAAATCTGAAAATTTGTATGGAGACACAAAGACCCCGAATAGCCAAAACAATCCTGAGAAAGAAAAACAGAGCTGGAGGAATCAGGCTCCCTAACTTCAGACTATACTACAAAGCTCCAGTCATCAAAACAGTATAGTACTGGCACAAAAACAGAAATATAGATCAACGGAACAGGATAGAAAGCCCAGAAATAAACCCATGCAACTATGGTCAATTAATCTATGACAATGGAGGCAAGAATATACAATGGAGAAAAGACAGCCTCTTCAACAAGCTGTGCTGGGAAAACTGGACAGCTACATGTAAAAGAATGAAATTACAACATTCTTTAACATCATACACAAAAGTAATGTTAAAATGGATTGAAGGCCTAAATGTAAGACCGGATACTATAAAACTCGTGAGGAAAACATAGGCAGAACGTTGTCTGATATAAATTGCAGAAATATCTTTTTGGATCTGTCTCCTAGAGTAACGAAAATAAAAAGAAAATAAACAAATGGGACCTAATTAAACTTAAAAGCTTTTGCACAGCAAAGGAAACCATAAACAAAATTAAAAGACAACCCACAGAATGGGAGAAAATATTTGCAAATGAAGCAGCTGACAAAGGATTAGTCTCCACAATACACAAATAGCTCATGCAGCTCAATGTCAAAAAGAAAAAACCCACCACAATCAAAAAATGTGCAGAAGCCCTAAATAGACAGTTCTCTAAAGAAGACATACAGATGGCCAAAAAGCACATGGAAAGATCCTCAACATCACTAATTATTAGAGGAATGCAAATCAAAACTACAACGAGGTATCATCTCACACCGGTCAGAATGGCCATCATCAAAAAGTCTACAAACAATAAATGCTGGAGAGGGTGTGGAGAAAAGATAACCCTCCTACACTGTTGGTGGGAATGTAAATTGGTACAGTTACTATGGAGAACAGTATGGAGTGTTCCTTAAAAAACTAAAAATAGAACTAACATATGACCCAGCAATCCCACATCCTAGGCATATATCCAGAGAGAACCATAACTCGAAAAGATACATGCACCCCAATGTTTATTGCAGCACTGTTTACAATTCCCAGGACATGGAAACAACCAATATATCTATCAACAGATGAATGAATAAAGATGTGATGTGTATACACACACACACACACACACACACACTGGAATACCACTCAGACACAATAAAGAATGAAATAATGCCATTTGCAGCAACATGGATGGACCTAGAGAGGATCAAGTAAGTCAGACAGAGAAAGACAAATATCATATGATATCACTTCTATGTGGAATCTAAAAAGATGATACAAATGAACTTATTTACAAAACAGAAACAGACTCACAGACTTCAAAAACAAACATGGTTACCAAAGGGGAAAGGTCTAGGAGAGGGATAAATTAGGAGTTTGGGATTAACATATGCACACTACTATATATAAAACAGGTAATCAACAAGGACCTACTATATAGTACAGGGAACTCTACTCAATGTTCTATAATAACCTATATGGGAAAAGAACCTAAAAAAGAATTGATACATGTATACGTATAACCGAACCACTTCACTACACACCCGAAGCTAACACAACACTGTAAATCAACTATACTCCAATATAAAATAAAAGTTAAATTTAAAACAATAAAAAAAAAATCTTCATTTAAAAAAATCAACTAATTTTGTTATTTATCATTATCTAATATTATTTTTATAATTTCACTAATATAATCTCAAATGATAATTCTTTTAAACAGATACATATATAGTCATATACACAATGGGCAATAATTTCTAGAGTCATAAAAGTGTTGATGCAAAGTCCTCAACAACTTCATACACATTCTAAAAGCAGTCACATATCAAATAAAAGCATACGTTAGACTGTGCAATAACTGCCAACGACTTATTTTAAGCAAATCATACTTCAAGAGTCACATGCTTTCAACCTAGAAAAAGTTGCAAAATTGGAAACAATGCTTCTAACACTCTGAGGCTCAGTCTCTGAAAAACTGTCTTTGCTGTTTTGAACCTGCTTTTGGAAGGCAAAGGGCATAAAAATATATAAAGGGTTATCAGGAAGTTATTTCATATAAGAACACTAAATGCTCAGCATGTATAACCAGCAAGTTTAAGAAATCAGTTTGGTCATTAGGAAAATACAAATTAAAGCCACAATGAGATACTACTTAACATCGACTAAAATGGCTATAATAAAAAAGACATTAACAATTATCAATGAGAATACTGAGAAATCGGAACCTTCACACTCTGCTGGTTAGAATGTAAAAAGGTGCAACAGCTCTGGAAAACAGTTTGCAATTTCTTAAAGCAATAAACATAAACTTGTCATACAACCCAGTGGTTCCACTTCTAGGAATCTACCCAAGAGAAATGAAAACATCTGCCCACACAAAGCCTGGTACGTGGACATTCATAGCAGCATTGTCCATAACAAGCAAACATGGCAAACCCAAATGTCCGCCATGTAATGCTATTCAGCAATAAAAAGGAAAAAAATACTAATACATCCTGCAATATGGATAAACCTCAAAAACATACAAAGTAAAAGAAGCCAGAAGCAAAAGACTATGTAGTGTATCATTCATTTACATAAAATATCCAGAAAAAGCAGCAAAGTAAATTTCTAACTACATCACCGTTTATTGAGCACGGGTATATTCCAGTACTTTATATCTTAAGGGAAAAACTTACTGGCAACTTCAACATCAATGACTATCACCTTGTCTTATATTTCCAAATTTTACTTGATACAGTTTCAACCAAAGAAATATATTAGGTGTGACACTCAACAGTGCTCAGGATTTGTCTAGTTTATATGCAGTTACATGCATTGTTAATCTCTCTCCTGCTGCTTTACTTGGTCCATTTTAATTCTCAATATCCCCATTCAAAATGAGAAAGGGAGGAGAAGATAATTGTCAAACCCTGTAATACAGCAATTAATGGTGATAAAAGCTTAAATAACAAAATACTTTTTAAAAATGTGTACTTCAGTGATCCATGGAACCAGGAGTTGGCTATAAAAAACAAGATTCATTCTAATTTCTCCCAACTCCCTTAAGAAAAAGATACTTTGTCCCAGGGACTCAAGAAGTTAAGAGTTAATATACAGTAGGCTTCTAAGAGCATATGTGTTTGCAAAAGTTTGTTTTCTTCTAAACTCTAAATTCGTTTTGACAGTAGGATGACAATTTGTTTTTAGTGTAGTATCCAGGCCCTTTCTGGTAAGTGATTAAAGACCTCAAACTATAACCGAGGGGCTTCCCTGGTGGTGTAGTGGTTAAGAATCCGCCTGCCAATGCAGGGGACACGGGTTCATTGTGGTGGCTTCTCTTGTTGCGGAGCACGGGCTCTAGGCGCATGGGCTTCAGTAGCTGTGACATGCGGGCTTCTGTAGTTGTGGATCGCAGGCTCAGTAGTTGTGGCTCGTGGGCTCCAGAGCGCAGGCTCAGTAGTTGTGGCGCGCGGGCTTAGGTGCTCCATGGCATGTGGGATCTTCCCGGACCAGGGCTCGAATCCGTGTCCCCTGCATTGGCAGGCGATTCTTAACCACTGCGCCACCAGGGAAGCCCCTGTACCAGCCTTAACTGCAAAACTGATGAAGACCTGTTACCCAGAGGTGTAATGGCATGCTTTAATCCTGTACATGAGTCCTGTATAAGGTACGTTAACACATACCCATAGAAGTATGTAACTCATAAGTAAATAGACACTTATTGGGTTATGCATTCAACATTTTATCACTGGTAAGATGTACAATCAAAAAAGAGTGGAAATCAGTGTCCTAAGGACTGGACTGGCTAGGGTTACTATTCTGTCCCAATAGAGTTAAGTAGTCCCACTTTTCTGTTACTCTGTGGTAACTTTGTTCTGAATGAAGCAGCTGAGATACTTTACAGAAAGAATTACTGTTACCAAGAGCAAACCTTTAAGTCCTTTACAGTTTATTAAGCTTTCACATATGCTCTTATCTGATGCCCACGGCCACTTAATATCATTACTAGTTGATCCAATAGTATCCAGTAACGGTTTCTTGGAAGCATTCATAAACAATAGCTGTGTTTATTAGTATAAACAAACATTAGCTCTGAAGCTAATGAGAGGAGAAATATTTTAAAGACTTAAACATTAACCTAAGTCAACTGAGGCACAAAAGAATATGTTTTAGAAGAGTTAACCCTCCACAAAAATCTGGGAAACCACTCATCAGGAATTATTATTCAGGGGCTTCCCTGGTAGCACAGTGGTTAAGAATCCGCCTGCCAATGCAGGGGACACGGGTTCGAGCCCTGGTCTGGGAAGATCCCACATGCCTCAGAGCAACTAAGCCCGTGCGCCACAACTACTGAGCCTGCGCTCTAGAGCCCGTGAGCCACAACTACTGAAGCCCACGTGCCACAACTACTTAAGCCCACGTGCCACAACTACTGAAGCCCGTGCACCTACAGCCCGTGCTCCACAACGAGAAGCCTCTGCATTGCAAGGAAGAGTAGCCCCCGTTCTCCACAACTAGAGAAAGCCCACATGCAGCAATGAAGACCCAACGCAGCCAATAAATAAATGAATGAATGAATAAATAAATAAATAAATAAGAATTATTATTCAAAAGGACAGACACTCTCTCTTCCCCTGCCAGCCCCTAGCACCTTCAATTCTTTATTTTTTAAAGACAAGCTTAGGGTATTCCCAGCCTACACTAAGGAATGACTGCCCATCATCTGACTACCAGGGAGGTTAGGTTAAAGGCTCTCCAATTATTCAGCTGGAGAAAATTAAGGGTAGATTTAACAACTGACTCTAGATGTAGAGTTCCAGTGTATGGAGGAGAGCGACCAGGTGTTTCACCAAAATTAAAAGAGGACATGAGTCTAAGCTGCCTACTGATAAAATTACTATAGAAAAGCCATGAAAATTTTTCTGACAGTGAAAATTTAGAAGTAAAATGCTTAAGGACCTTTATTAAAAGGGATTTTTTAGTAAACAGGATAATTTCCTATTAAATAAGGTCATTTAAGTATACCGAGAATGCCTGTTAGACATCAGTAATTTGACTTCAGTTCTTCAGAAGTATATATGTATATGCTAGCACCACTATCAGTAAATTAATGATTATTTACCTTAAGCCTAAAGCAGCCCATTTTTTATGGAATTGAGGTGCTGATAATGGTACGTTGTTGGAATGAATAATTCCATGGTAGACAGCAGCAGGTATTACATCAGAAGTGTCAAAGCAATAGAGGAAATCTAACTTGATGGCCACACATCTGTCTAGCAAGTCCTTTACTTTTTCTAGGTTAAAGACATACGCTAATCTGTGCAACTGGTTTAAGTGCCACAGCAACAGGTACATTTACAAACGATAAATTAAATAAAACCCTGGCTGCCTCAGAAACAGTAAGTCACAAGTTAACATTTAAAAGTCCAAATAAAAGACAGCCATTTCCCCACTTTTGTTACAGATCTGACAATTGTTTAAAAGAGCTCAGGAAATCTGAATGTATTAGAACTATAAGAACCAAGAATGACTGAGACATAAATTCTGGAATAAGTCCTATTTTAAAGCTTTTGCTATATCAACACTTTGAAAGGAGCAGTCAAGGAAGGTTTAATTCTAACATTACCATTGGAGCGGACGGTGGATTTGATGACTGCCCTTCACTGTTCCCTGGATGCTGGGTTAACCCATTAGGACTGGAAGGCTGTGTTGTAGGAAGCTGGGTGCTGGCTGCAAGTTGCTGAGATAATTCTGCTTTGTGGCTCTTATCTGATCCATCCAATCTGCTACTTCTCTCTATGGCAATCAGGTCACGAATTTTTTGCAGCTGCTCCACTGAAGCTTTTTTAGGAAAGATAAGATGGGTTTCTCCCTGGAATTTACAAAATTAGGGAAAATTTGAACCTTTGCTTTATACTGACAGTCATTCGTACACAGTATATATAAAATGGAGCCAATACTACAGAACACATCATATTTTAACAATCTTTCTCTTTTCTTACCATTTTGGCACTTTTTAAAAAAATACAGGCAAAGGTATACTAGAAAATTAAGAAAATATGTCTCCTTGTTAGCATAAAATGTTTAGCCTGTTTTATTCGTTCAAAAGACCTTCAGAAAAATACTTTACCTTTTAGAAACACTGTAATGAGTCAGAAAGCCTCCTAAGAGATGCAAAAATGAACATTCCTATCTCCTCTGCAATAGTATATGATACAACTATTCTCCATGAAATTCCCTATGAAATAATGATACTATAGATACAGCCATTCAAAATGATCACTGGTCACATAAAACCAGTAAGAAGTTATAATAACAACCTTTGAATCTTCTAAACTCAAGTCTTTAAGAATAGCTACATGACTAGAAGTCTGTGTATGGAGTTCACTAATTCTTCCAAGATAACAAAAATTACATCCTGAGGGTCAATTCAAAACTATGGAAAAACTATTGCTATTTAGTAATACAAAGGTGGTCCAAACAAAAACAGACCATCAAACAATAAAAATCTGATTCTTTAAGAAGTGATTCATTTAATGAATCCACATAATATAATCAGAGCGCTCTGAGGTACAGTAAACATTACAACAAAGCTCACAATGTAAAATAGTAAATTACAAAACAAAAAAGTGAAATGAAAATATATTCCATCAAGGTTTAAGGGTTGAGAAGCAACAATGCTAAAACAGTAATTCCACCAACTGCAAATGAGATAACACAGTTGTTACAATATGCAGTGGGCCAACCTGTAGATTGTGAGCATTTAAATTCAACTCCACAACTGAGAATGACCTTATTTCCCTGGTGATGGCAGATCTACAGGAATCAACGGACCAAGACATTACTCCATCACGACATGAAAATCAATTCCACGTGAATCCTTTTGAAAAAGCTGGAAGAGGCCAGCAATCTCCATGTATTACCCAAAACAGCTGTAAAAAAGACTACTACCATTTACTGCATTTATGTGTTTCTAGGTACTGTGCTAAAAAGCACTTTACCCACATTATCTGAAGAATTCTTAACAACCACCTTGAAAGGTAGGTATTGGGTTTATCCCCGCTTTTCATATGGAAATATGAAGGCTCAGAGAAGTTAAATAACCTATCTGCCTGACGCTACCAACCGTCAGAGCAAGGATTCAAACTGCATGATCTTAATCGCTATGCTATAACTGATTCCACCTGAGACTGAACAGAGATCAAAACCCACAAGCCTGTACAAATAGCTTGAAGAGTTGAGCAAAAAGCATTTCTACAGTTGTGATGATTACATACACGATGATTGGCACAAATTGGAACAGTGAATTTTCCAACAGGAGAAAGGAACCACTTCCTATCTACGATGAGCTCTGGGAAGAGAAACCAGACTCCTGGGTTAAAACCAAGCATGGAGGCCTCTGATCTCACACTCTGAATGGAGTGGCACTGAGGAAGGTACACGACACCGTGGCCGGAGGCAGGAGAGCCTGACAGCCACGTGGGTCTGTCTGGTCCACACCCCAGAGAGGGCCCCGGTGAGACAGAGGCTGCTCCCTTCCCTTCCATCTTTTCAGGACCAGTCCTAAAAGAATGTATGATTATGACTGAAGTGTCTGTACGAAAAAGTTTAATCGACAGCACTGTATTTTCATAAAAGGACAAAACTACAGGCTTAATGCACTAGAGCCAATAACACTTTAAGAAACCAACGAGGATTCTAGTATTTAACAAAATCTATGTTTCTCAACGCATTCTTGGTGAGACAGTTCTCACTGCCAGATGTGAGTCAACCCCGTCCCTGCTCGCTAAATGCTGGTGACATCTTCCAGTCACCAAGACAACCAAAACTATGGTCCTCGATGCCCCATCCTCCCCGAGGGTGGGGGCAGCTCCCAGCAAGAACTACTCCACTAAGCCAGCCTGACGGGTCACACGACCATTTGAATCCCAATCTTTCTCAACCTCCTCCTCAGAATTTTCATAAACAAGAATGCAGCCTCAGGGACAAGTGGGCACAAAGGTGTCCAGGATTTTAATGTGTAACTGAAAATTTCAGGATAGGTCTTGGATTCCTACTTCATCTCAAAGCCCACCAAGTTTCTTTCTGGTGGTAGAGTTCAGTTTCAACTCCGTTGGCTAACACTGATAAAACATTTACTTCCTACCGTGTGAAGTCCAAAGCCAGCCAGAAACTCTAAGTATAAATTAGTCTTAAAGCATGATCATCGTTTCTGAAATTGTGACTCTACTTGCATCAAATACTACTGCAAGTCTCAATCTGGCTTGTTACCTGGCACTGGCGTGACCAACTTACAAGTTTGCCTGGGACTGAGGGGTTTTCTGCGGGGCTGGACTTTCACTGCTAAAACCAGGACAGTCCCTGGCAAACTAGAGCGGTTGGTCATCCCTCCTGGCACTCAAGTATTTGCTGAATGAAAGATAAATATGATTCCACCGAATCTGTGACACTTCAACAATGAGAAACAATGAGAAACTGAAACACTTCAACAGTCTCCAGTTGTCATTTACTTAATTTTCCTGTCATTTGACTCTCAAAAATCTGCATTTCCTTGAACAAATTCATCAATGTTCTCAACTTTCCCCATCTATAGTTTTAAATTCTTTAGGTTCAGATGTCTGTGCGCAACTACAAGCAGATGACACCATAATTTATACCTCCACCCTGGCCTCTCCTTTTGAATCATCAAAGACTCATATATCCAACTCTCTCCTTGACACCTCTACTTGAATATTTAACAGTATATCAGTTATAATTATCCAAAAGACGGGTCGTTTTTTCTCCCCTGATACCTGCTACTCTCCAAGATTTTTCAACCTCGATGAATAGTACTCCCATCCACTCAGTTGCTCAAACCAAAACCCAGACGTCACCCTGATTCCTTCCTTTCCCTTACATTCCACATCTAGTTCATCAGCAAGTCCCACAGACTGCTTCAAAAAGAAATCCTGGATCCCACTACTCCCCCATCTCCACTGCCGTCGGTCTTTACTTCCACAAATATTTACTGGGTGCCCACCTGCTCTGCTCCTTTCCCAGCAGCCAGCACACGGGGAGCAACACAGACACAAAGCCTGCCCTCATGGAATCTAGACAAACCACTACCATTTCTCATTGAGACTAACGTGACAAGCTTTACAACTGGCCTCCCTGCTTTACCCCTTGCCCCCATCCAGAACATCCAGGATATTCTCTTTCCAACAGCCAGAGCAATCTTCAAAAATACTCTTCCCTGCTTAAAACCTTTCAATGGCTTCCCATCCCACTGGTCATGAAGTCCAATCTTTACCGCAGTTCCCCAAACCCCAGGCCTGCCTCTGTGGCCACTTTCTGTGCCAAGGCTACTCCTGCTAGAGATCCTCCACACGTGTGGCTCTTTGTGCCTGAAAAACGCTCACCTGAGGGCGTCAGGTATTTGAATCACTTCTCATCACTCAGGTCCCAGCTCAAACATGATCTCCTCAGGGGCCTCCCCTGAGCGCTCGTCCTTACACAGCTGCCCATCACTACAGTTGCTTATGATGTTCTTTCCATGCCTTATTTTCTTCTTTGTGCTCATCTTTGCTTTCACACCTACTGTCTGTCTAACCTACAGGAATGCAAGCCCCATGTGAGATGGGAGCTCTTATCTAACTAGTTCACCACTATATTCCCAAGGCCTGAAACAGAATCGGGGAGGGAAGCAGAGAGGCGGGGAGGAAAGTACATCCCAGAGCAACTCAGCGTATCTCCTTAACAGCTGCTACAGTCTTGCCAGTTGACTGCTACTGACTGCTTGGCCTCTAGAACCTGGCTGGACTTCTCTCAGTATTCCATAAACTAGAAATGGTTAAGCATATATGCATAAAGAAAACTTATCATCTTGAAAGCTACTTTCATTGTGTCATAAAATTAAACTATGCCACAAGATTCCACAACATGGAAACACCAAGCTTTTCTTTTGACCTAAAAACAAAAAAACCCCACTGAGATTCTTTTCTCCTGTCACAGAAGGGAACCCTTATGCGTGGCAACTAAACTCAACTTTTCTGTTTTTACTCTTCTCATTTCTTACTGGAGACAGGTGGTTGGACCCCCATCAGCAATTCATGTTTGCTCACATAGCAGGTTTTTGCTAAAAGTCTAAAGAGAACCACAATTTAGTCCTTGGGTTGCATGCCTGACCTCCCTATTCTAAAGGACTGAGATTGTAAGAATTCTCCCTGTGGGAGAGTTGTTATATTTTACTGTGAATTTAAAGCATATGGACTGTGACTTTTCAATGTAGAGTAAGTGAAGAAATGACTAGTTCCACAGTTTTCCAAAATGAATCAATCAATAAAAATATTCTTATTAGAAATTATCTATCAACATTATAATGAATGCTCTGTACATGAACTGTGGAGAAGAAACCGTGAACATACTTACCTCTTCAAAGCCCATTTCAAATAAACATTCAACAGCTCCTCTGACAGGCAAGAGTCTAGTAGAAAAAGTTGTGTTTCCAATCCGGATAGATCTATATTTTTCATCATTAGGGTTTCTGATTAAAAAAAAAAAAGTCTGATTATATATAACAATTTACATTTTTCACCATGTTTTTGCATTCTTTTTCACATTTTATACTGGCTATACGCCTACGAGGTAGTAGAGATCCCAGCTTTAAAGAAAGAGGATGCACAGTCTAGAAAGACAGACTGATTTTGTGATTCTTACCTTGTACACACTTACTGCAACATTACTGTTTAACTTCACAGCTGATAATATCAATGCTGACGTAAGGGAAACCCATGCGACATTCTATTTCTGTGCTGTTAAAACTAGAGACCTTTATGAGTGTTTAAGTTGCTAAGAAAAAATTCCATGCAAGTTCCAGACAGGGGCAGAAAGTTTTGCCTGTTTTCTTCTGATGGATCTCAGTCATCGAGAATAGCGCCTGATGGACATGTAGATGGTGGTTAATAAATATTTGTGAAACGAATGAATAAAAGAAACTAAGAAGCTATAGACAAATGAATCACAGCTCCTCAAAGACTTTACTTCTGACAAACATGAACCTAGGTATACCTTTACGGTCGCTTGATTTTTCTGTCTTCCCTAGACCAATGGTTGTTTTTACTATAATTTCTGTTTCAGCTAAAGATATATTTTTGTCACAGCAACTATGGTAATAAAATACAGTGAACATATGAATTTCTTTTACCATGATTAAGATTTTGAATAGTACACATGAGATGAGACCAGCACATGAAAAATCTTTGATTTGAGATTTGTAATAACGTTGATAAATCAGAAAGGCTGTAAAAAAAAAATCAGAAAGAAAATAAAAGGTTAAAGACAATCAAGGTATTATACTCAAAAGGCCTTCTGAACTTAATTCAGGATGATAAGTAGGTTTCATATCTGATACTGACGCCCTTAAAATGGTAGTGGCTTCCATCAGTATGGCATTAAGAAAGACTGAGGCTGTCTCAGGGGTCCACAGAAGCAGTGCTGAGGCTATCAGCCTGGGGTCTGGGATGATGGGGTGGCCAAGCGCTGGCAAATGACCAAACACCTTTGCCCTAAACTTACACATGTTCTCTAGATATGGTGATATAAAAACCAAAACAGAGATTGTTAACTGTAGAAGTTTCAACAAATTTCACATTTGTTTTCCATCAAGCAGTTCCTGTTGCCAAACTGTCATAAATACTACACAAAACTTTTTTAAACCTCTTTTAATTTCAAAAATTACACCAGTTTATTACAGAATATTCAGAGACAAAAGCTCCAAAGTAGTGTTACTTAAAATGTCCAGATTGGTGCTGATCTGTAAACACTTTGCTTTTCATCCATGAGGAGTACAGAAATTGAAAGTATTCAGTAATTATTACAGCAATTTGACACTGCCATGAAATTTTCATTGCATTTTACAAAAGTTATAGGTCCACAAAGGATTGGAAATTAAAAATACTGTTCTTTACTGCAGGTCATTTGAAAATCACAGATAACTGAGAAACACAAAGAGATACAGATGCCTTACTCTTTTATTCTGTGTATCAGATCAGGGTTTCTAAACCTTGGCAATACTGACCTTTGGCCTTTGCTGTGAGGGCTGCCCTGGGCACAGTAAAATGTTTACATCCCTGGCTTCTATACCACACTACATCATAAGCATGCCGCTCTTTCTTACCACTTAAACATTAAACAGTGAACAATCCTACCTTTACCAAAGCTAGTTACAGGTAAATGAGGCATCTTTTCACGACACTCAACACATTCCACAGGGTGATAAACAATCAGTACCACCAGGATGGTATATCCCACTGGTGCAGAACTGCTTGAGCTATCTTAGTCTATTTTTTCCCAAGAGTTTCCAGATTTCTACATAATCAAAATCTTTCACTGGGCTTAATTTTCTAATTTTTCTTCCCTTTTTCACACTAAAAAATTCTTATAAAACTTACATGAGCTGTTCTGATATAGCTTATTATTTTGAGACATGTTTCAAAGGGTCGAAGCAGCTTCTCTGCTACAGGCTTTGTATAGCTTAGATTTTCCTCTCTAGTTTCTAACGAACAATGTTCTATCTTTGTACAACATCTGTGGACCTCACATATCATTTATGTGTTTTTCTCACTCAACGCATATTGCAAATAAAAATTTGAAAAATGGCAATAACATCCAGGTACCCAAATCCCAGCTTCCTCTTTTTAAAGGTGCTGAGCAAAACTTCCCTGGTGGCGCAGTGGTTAAGAATCCACCTGCCAAAGCAGGGGACATGGGTTCGAGCCCTGGTCCGGGAGGATCCCACATGCCGCGGAGCAACTGGGCCCGTGAGCCACAACTACTAAGCCTGCACGTCTGGAGCCTGTGCTCCGCAACAAGAGGCCACGACAGTGAGAGGCCTGCGCACCACGATGAAGAGTGGCCCCCGCTTACCACAACTAGAGAAAGCCCTCGCACAGAAACGAAGACCCAACACAGACAAAAATAAATAAATTTATTAAAAAAATTTTTTGAAAAATGGCAATAACATCCAGGTACCCAAATCCTAGCTTCCTCTTTTTAAATGTGCTGAGCAGGACTTCCCTGGGGGCGCAGTGGTTAAGAATCCCCCTGCCAATGCAGGGGACACGGGTTCGAGCCCTGGTCCGGGAAGATCCCACATGCCGCGGAGCAACTAAGCCCGTGTGCCACAACTACTGAGCC
This sequence comes from Globicephala melas, assembly GCF_963455315.2. Classification (NCBI taxonomy): domain Eukaryota; kingdom Metazoa; phylum Chordata; class Mammalia; order Artiodactyla; family Delphinidae; genus Globicephala; species Globicephala melas. The sequence continues at coordinate 144,907,358 of NC_083317.1, forward strand.
TGCGCTCCAGAGCCCACGAGCCACAACTACTGAGTCCATGTGCCACAACTACTGAAGCCCGCGTGCCTAGAGCCCGTGCTCCGCAACAAGAGAAGCCACTGCAATGAGAAGCCCGCACACCACAATGAAGAGTAGCCCCCGCCCGCCGCAGCTTTGAGCAAGCCCGCGCGCAGCAACAAAGACCCAACGTAGCCATAAATGAATGAATGAATGAATGAATGAATGTGTTGAGCAGACCAACTATAGTCTTGAGCACAGACTGATGTGAAAGTCAGCCCTGAAGCCCTCAAAGGCTTACAGAAGTTGGCCCCAGGGCCATCAGACCTCGGATCCATCAGCTCCCATTTCCTGCCCTTGGAGAAGTGCCATACAAACATTCCTGAACCTCTCGCTTCACAGCATCAGCCTGGAGTGGCCACTCTCCTCGAGCCCATTACTACGCTCAGTATCCTGCGGCATCTGAAGTACCCCTACGGACCTTTAGTTTTGATCTTCTTCTTCCACTAATTTAATTTTCTGTGCAGACTTTTCTCAATATTTTTTGCTATAACTCTTCGATTTTTTTTCCCTATCTCTGGTGACAATTAACTATTTCTACGACTTTATTATTTATCTTGCTTGTTAGCAATTATCTTGCACCTTAGCTTGAGATTTCTTTTTCTGGTTGTTGGATGATGATGTTGAATGAATGAGGTTTGAAAGGGCAGCAAAACTTCCTAAACCTCACGCAACCATCACTTTGAACACACTTTGGTGCCTTCCTAGCTGTCTTATCCACAGATAGACAAACTGTTTCATTTACAGAAAATTAGCCTGTGTATTTACAACTGAATAGTAGGAAAAACACCCGCTTTGCACCTCGAAAGTCATAATCTACCATATTTCTAAGATTTTACAACATGTTAATAATAAGCCTCCCACTGACTCACAGCATTCCTTCTCTCAGAAAAGGAAAGCTTAAATGTTTCTCTTTCAGAAATGCTAGGAATTAAATATATCTGAGCATTCTCTAGCTCTCTTCCTCTTTAGAACGCATAATCCCAGGAAGAGTTCTCACAAATGGAAATTTAGTACGTGAGTGCATCCTATAATCTTGCATTTTTATTACTGATGACAAAAGTTGGTTTGTAGGCCATCTGCAAAACTATTTCTAGTCCTTCTGAAAATCTGCTAGTGCGACTTACATGTAAAATTTTCAGAAACATCTCTCTGCCTTTAGAACATCTGGGAAGCATCCCTGGCTCTAACTCCACCATTCTCTGCAGCTGACAACAAGGGAAACATGTGCACGTAAACTAGCTTAACATGAAAAACTGAATGAGACTAACAAACAACACATGTGCCATATTCTCTATTTCTTTCTATCTTTTGCAACAATCTTATAATGTAGGTATTGTTTGTTCCTTTTAAAAATGAGGAAACTGAAGCCCAGTTTACATACATTCTTAGGAAATGGTTGACTGGGACTTAAACCCACTGGTTCAATTACAAACACTCTCCACCATACAAGCTGCCAACAAACTCAGCCATCCTAGCTCAGTTTCTCCAGGTGTCAGTACTAACCCAGATGAGAAATCTCAAGTTATTTCAGGTACAGTATTTTGTCTCCTCCTGTTACCAGCTCTACCCCTGGCACTCACTCATCAAGGACTGCCAGTCCCTGACTACAATTCTTCTGTTACATCCACAGTTATGCTTATGCTCTGCAGTAGCTTCAGAAGTGAAATCCATGCCTTGTGTCTTCTCACATCATTATTCCACGTGAATTTCTCGTTATGCTTCTTTTTTGAGTCTAGAAACTACAATTACTTTCTGTTGCCTATCATGTCAAATACATGTTCTCTTACCAAACCTTTGTTCTCAGAACTGTTCCACACTAGGTCATCCAGCTATCTCCTCACATAAACACGTAAGTGCTTAAACATTGTCTTGGAATTAATTGTTCTCTAGATTTTATGCTGTGGCTATTTTCCACACCTGTGTCTTTCTCCCAGACGTATTTATTTTCTTTGAAGGAAGAAACCACTTTCCATTCTTGGCCCTTCCCAATCACACCCAATACAGTTCATAACCAGTAACTGTGTGCAGTTTGCAAAGGAAACTAGTGGGAAATCAAATATTGTTTTTTCTTACATCTTTATTGGAGTATAATTGCTTTACAATGGTGTGACAGTTTCTGCTTTATGACAAAGTGAATCAGTTATACATATATATATGTTCCCATATCTCTTCCCTCTTGCGTCTCCCTCCCACCCTCCCTATCCCACCCCTCTAGGTGGTCACAAAGCACCAAGCTGATCTCCCTGTGCTATGTGGCTGCTTCCCACTAGCTATCTACCTTACGTTTGGTACTGTACATATGTCCATGCCACTCTCTCGCTTTCTCACAGCTTACCCTTCCCCCTCCCCATATCCTCAAGTCCATTCTCTAGGAGGTCTTTGTCTTTATTCCTGTCTTACCCCTAGATTCTTCATGACATTTTTTTCCCCTTAAATTCCATATATATGTGTTAGCATATGGTATTTGTCTTTCTCATTCTGACTTACTTCACTCTGTATGACAGACTCTAGGTCCATCCACCTCATTACAAATAGCTCAATTTTGTTTCCTTTTATGACTGAGTAATATTCCATTGTATATATGTGCCACATCTTCTTTATCCATTCATCCGATGATGGACACTTAGGTTGTTTCCATCTCCGGGCTATTGTAAATAGAGCTGCAATGAACATTTTGGTACATGACTCTTTTTGAATTATGGTTTTCTCAGGGTATATGCCCAGTAGTGGGATTGCTGGGTCATATGGTAGTTCTATTTGTAGTTTTTTAAGGAACCTCCATACTGTTCTCCATAGTGGCTGTACCAATTCACATTCCCACCAGCAGTCTAAGAGGGTTCCCTTTTCTCCACACCCTCTCCAGCATTTATTGTTTCTAGATTTTTTGATGATGGCCACTGTGACTGGTGTCAGATGATATCTCATTGTAGTTTTGATTTGCATTTCTCTAATGATTAGTGATGTTGAGCATTCTTTCATGTGTTTGTTGGCAGTCTGTATATCTTCTTTGGAGAAATGTCTATTTAGGTCTTCTGCCCATTTCTGGATTGGGTTGTTTGTTTTTTTGTTATTGAGCTGCATGAGCTACTTATAAATTTTGGAGATTAATTCTTTGTCAGTTGCTTCATTTGCAAATATTTTCTCCCATTCTGAAGGTTGTCTTTTGGTCTTGTTTATGGTTTCCTTTGCTGTGCAAAAGCTTTGACGTTTCATTAGGTCCCATTTATTTTTGTTTTTATTTCCATTTCTCTAGGAGGTGGGTCAAAAAAGATCTTGCTGTGATTTATGTCAGAGTGTTCTACCTATGTTTTCCTCTAAGAGTTTGATAGTTTCTGGCCTTACATTTAGGTCTTTAATCCATTTTGAGCTTATTTTTGTGTATGGTGTTAGGGAGTGATCTAATCTCATACCTGTCCAGTTTTCCCAGCACCACTTATTGAAGAGGCTGTCCTTTCTCCACTGTACATTCCTGCCTCCTTTATCAAAGATAAGCTGACCATACGTGCCTGGGTTTATCTCTGGGCTTTGTATCCTTTTCCATTGATCAATCTTTCTGTTTTTGTGCCAGTACCATACTGTCTTGATTACTGTAGCTTTGTAGTATAGTCTGAAGTCAGGGAGCCTGATTCCTCCAGCTCCATTTTTCGTTCTCAAGATTGCTTTGGCTATTCGGGGTCTTTTGTGTTTCCATACAGATGGTGAAATTTTTTGTCCTAGCTCTGTGAAAAATGCCAGTGGTAGTCTGATAGGGATTGCATTGAATCTGTAGATTGCTTTGGGTAGTAGAGTCATTTTGACAATGTTGATTCTTTCAATCCAAGAACATGGCATATCTCTCCATCTATTTGTATCATCTTTCATTTCTTTCATCAGGGTCTTATAATTTTCTGCATACAGGTCTCTTGTCTCCTTAAGTAGGTTTATTCCTAGATATTTTATTCTTTTTGTTGCAATGGTAAATGGGAGTGTTTTCTTGATTTCACTTTCAGATTTTTCATCATTAGTGTATAGGAATGCCAGAAATTTCTGTGCATTAATTTTGTATCCTGCTACTTTACCAAATTCATTGATTAGCTCTAGTAGTTTTCTGGTAGCATCTTTAGGATTCTCTATGTATAGTATCATGTCATCTGCAAACAGTGACAGCTTTACTTCTTCTTTTCCGATTTGGATTCCTTTTCGTCTCTGATTGCTGTGGCAAAAACTTCCAAAACTATTTTGAATAAGAGTGGTGAGAGTGGGCAACCTTGTCTTCTTCCTGATATTAGTGGAAATGCTTTCAGTTTTGTACCATTGAGGATGATGTTGGCTGTGGGTTTGTCATATATGGCCTTTATTATGTTGAGGAAAGTTCCCTCTATGCCTACTTTCTGCAGGGTTTTTATCATAAATGGGTGTTGAATTTTGTGGAAACCTTTCTCTGCATCTATTGAGATGATCATATGGTTTTCTCCTTCAATTTGTTAATATGGTGAATCACGTTGATTGATTTGCGTATATTGAAGAATCCTTGCATTCCTGGAATAAACCCCACTTGATCATGGTGTATGATCCTTTTAATGTGCTGTTGGATTCTGTTTGCTAGTATTTTGTTGAGGATTTTTGCATCTATGTTCATCATTGATATTAGCCTGTAGCTTTCTTTCTTTGTGACATCCTTGTCTGGTTTTGGCATCATGGTGATGGTGGCCTCATAGAATGAGTTTGGGAGTGTTCCTCCCTCTGCTATATTTTGGAAGAGTTTGAGAAGGATAGGTGTTAGCTCTTCTCTAAATGTTTGATAGAATTTGCCTGTGAAGCCATCTGGTCCTGGGCTTTTGTTTGTTGGAAGATTTTTAATCACAGTTTCAATTTCAGTGCTTCTGACTGGTCTGTTCATATTTTCTATTTCTTCCTGATTCAGTCTTGGCAGGTTGTGCCTTTCTAAGAATTTGTCCATTTCTTCCAGGTTGTCCATTTTATTGGCATAAAGTTGCTTGTAGTAATCTCTCATGATCTTTTGCATTTCTGCAGTGTCAGTTGTTACTTTTCCTTTTTCATTTCTAATTCTATTGATTTGAGTCTTCTCCCTTTTTTTCTTGATGAGTCTGGCTAATGGTTTATCAATTTTGTTTATCTTCTCAAAGAACCAGCTTTTAGTTTTACTGATCTTTGCTATCGTTTCCTTCATTTCTTTTTCTATTATTTCTGATCTGATTTTTATGATTTCTTTCCGTCTGCTAACTTTGGGGTTTTTTTGTTCTTCTTTCTCTAATTGCTTTAGGTGCAAGGTTAGGTTGTTTATTCGAGATGTTTCCTGTTTCTTGAGGTAGGCTTGTATTGCTATAAACTTCCCTCTTAGAACTGCTTTTGCTGCATCCCATAGGTTTTGGGTCGTCGTGTCTCCATTGTCATTTGTTTCTAGGTATTTTTTTATTTCCTCTTTGATTTCTTCAGTGATCACTTCGTTATTAAGTAGTGTATTGTTTAGCCTCCATGTGTTTGTATTTTTTACAGACCTTTTCCTGTAATTGATATCTAGTCTCATAGCATTGTGGTCAGAACACATACTTGATACAATTTCAATTTTCTTAAATTTACCAAGGCTTGATTTGTGACCCAAGATATGATCTATCCTGGAGAATGTTCCATGAGCACTTGAGAAAAATGTGTATTCTGTTGTTTTTGGATGGAATGTCCTATAAATATCAATTAAGTAAATCTTGTTTAATGTATCATTTAAAGCTTGTGTTTCCTTATTTATTTTCATTTTGGATGATCTGTCCATTAGTGAAAGTGGGGTGTTAAAGTCCCCTACTATGAATGTGTTACTATCGATTTCCCCTTTTATGGCTGTTAGTATTTGCCTTATGTATTGAGGTGCTCCTATGTTGGGTGCATAGATATTTACAATTGTTATATCTTCTTCTTGGATCGATCCCTTGATGATTATGTCGTGTCCTTCTTTGTCTCTTCTAATAGTCTTTATTTTAAAGTCTATTTTGTCTGATATGAGAATTGCTACTCCAGCTTTCTTTTGGTTTCCATTTGCATGGAATATCTTTTTCCATCCCCTCACTTTCAGTCTGTATGTGTCTCTAGATCTGAAGTGGGTCTCTTGTAGACAGCAAATATATGGGTCTTGTTTTTGTATCCATTCAGCCAATCTGTGTCTTTTGGTGGGAGCATTTAGTCCGTTTACATTTAATGTAATTATCAATATGTATGTACCTATTCCCATTTTAATTGTTTTGGGTTCGTTATTGTAGGTCTTTTCCTTCTCTTGTGTTTCTTGCCTAGAGAAGTTCCTTTAGCATTTGTTGTAAAGCTGGTTTGGTGGTGCTGAACTCTCTCAGCTTTTGCTTGTCTGTAAAGGTTTTAATTTCTCCATCAAATCTGAATGAGATCCTTGCTGGGTAGAGTAATCCTGGTTGCAGGTTTTTCTCCTTCATCACTTTAAATATGTCCTGCCAGTCCCTTCTGGCTTGCAGTGTTTCTGCTGAGAGATCAGCTATTAACCTTATGGGGATTCCCTTGTGTGTTATTTGTTGTTTTTCCCTTGCTGCTTTTAATATGTTTTCTTTGTATTTAATTTTTGACAGTTTGATTAATATGTGTCTTGGCGTATTTCTCCTTGGATTTATCCTGTATGGGACTCTCTGTGCTTCCTGGACTTGATTAACTATTTCCTTTCCCATATTAGGGAAGCTTTCAACTATAATCTCTTCAAATATTTTCTCAGTCCCTTTCTTTTTCTCTTCTTCTTCTGGGACCCCTATAATTCGAATGTTGGTGCATTTAATGTTGTCCCAGAGGTCTCTGAGACTGTCCTCAGTTCTTTTCATTCTTTTTTCTTTATTCTGCTCTGCAGTAGTTATTTCCACTATTTTATCTTCCAGGTCACTTATCCGTTCTTTTGCCTCAGTTATTCTGCTATTGATCCCATCTAGAGTATTTTTCATTTCATTTATTGTGTTGTTCATCATTGCTTGTTTCATCTTTAGTTCTTCTAGGTCCTTGTTAAATGTTTCTTGCATTTTGTCTATTCTATCTCCAAGATTTTGGATCATCTTTACTATCATTATTCTGAATTCTTTTTCAGGTAGACTGCCTATTTCCTCTTCATTTGTTAGGTCTGGTGGGTTTTTATCTTGCTCCTTCATCTGCTGTGTGTTTTTCTGTCTTCTCATTTTGCTTATCTTACTGTGTTTGGGGTCTCCTTTTTGCAGGCTGCAGGTTCGTAGTTTCTGTTGTTTTTGGTGTCTGTCCCCAGAGGCTAAGGTTGGTTCAGTGGGTTGTGTAGGCTTCCTGGTGGAGGGCACTAGTGCCTGTGTTCTGGTGGATGAGGCTGGATCTTGTCTTTCTGGTGGGCAGGTCCACGTCTGGTGGTGTGTTTTGGGGTGTCTGTAGACTTATTATGATTTTGGGCAGCCTCTCTGCTAATGGGTGGGGTTGTGTTCCTGTCTTGCTAGTTGTTTGGCATAGGGTGTCCAGCACTGTAGCTTGCTGGTCGTTGAGTGAAGCTGGGTGCTGGTGTTGAGATGGAGAGCTCTGGGAGATTTTCGCCGTTTGATATTATGTGGAGTTGGGAGGTCTCTTGTGGACCAGTGTCCTAAAGTTGGCTCTCCTACCTCAGAGGCACAGCACTGACTCCTGGCTGCAGCACCAAGAGCCTTTCATCCACACGGCTCAGAACAAAAGGGAAAAAATTAGAAAGAAAGAAAGAAGAAAAGAAAGAAAGAAAGGAAGGAAGGTCGGAAGGAAGGAAGATGAAAGAAAGGAGGGAGGGAGGGAGGGAGGGAAGGAAGGACGGAAGGACGGAAGGAAGGAAGGAAGGAAGGAAGATGAAAGAAAGAAAGAAAGAAAGGAGGGAAGGAAGGAAGGAAGAGAGAAGGGAGGGGGAGAGGGAGGAAGGGGGAGGGAGGGAGGGAGAGAGGAAGGAAGGAAGGGAGGGAGGAGGAAGGAAGGAAGGAAGGAGGGCAGGAAAGAAGGAAAGAAAGAAAGAAAGAAGATAAAATAAAATAAAAGATAAAATAAAATGAAGTTAATAAAATAAAAAGTAATTATTAAGAAAAAAAAAATTTTTTTAAGAAAAACAAAACCAGACAGATAGAACCCTAGGACAAATGGTGGAAGCAAAGCTATACAGACAAAATCTCGCACAGAAGCATACACATACACACTCACAAAAAGAGGAAAAAGGGGAAAAATCATAAATCTTGCTCTTAAAGTCCACCTCCTTAATTTGGGATGATTCGTTGTGTATACATGTATTCCACAGATGCAGGGTACATCAAGTTGATTGTGGAGCTTTAATCCGCTGCTTCTGAGACTGCTGGGAGGAATTTCCCTTTCTCTTCTTTTTTCGCACAGCTCCCGGGGTTCAGCTTTGGATTTGGACCCGCCTCTGCATGTAGGTCGCCTGAGGGCGTCTGTTCTTCGCTCAGCAGACAGGACGGGGTTAAAGGAGCCGCTGATTCGGGGGCTCTGGCTCACTCAGGCCGGAGGCGGGGGGAGGGGCATGGCGTGAGGGGCGGGCCTGCGGCGGCAGAGGCCAGCGTGACGTTGCACCAGCCTGAGGCGCGCCGTGCGTTCTCCTGAGGAAGTTGTCCCTGGATCCCGGGACCCTGGCAGTGGCGGGCTGCACAGGCTCCCCGGAAGGGCGTGTGGATAGTGACCTGTGCTTGCACACAGGCTTCTTGGTGGCAGCAGCAGCAGCCTTACCCTCTCATGCCTGTCTCTGGGGTCCGCGGTTTTAGCCACGGCTCGCGCCCGTCTCTGGAGCTCCTTTAAGCGGCGCTCTTAATCCCCTCTCCTCGCGCACCAGGAAACAAAGAGGGAAAAAAAAATCTCTTGCCTCTTCGGCAGGTCCAGACTTTTCCCCAGACTCCTTCCCGGCTAGCTGTGGCGCACTAGCCCCCTGCAGGCTGTGTTCACGCCGCCATCCCGAGTCCTCTCCCGGCGCTCCGACCGAAGACTGAGCCTTGGCTCCCAGCCCTGCCTGCCCCGGTGGGTGAGCAGACAAGCCTCTCGGGCTGGTGAGTGCTGGTCGGCACCAATCCTCTGTGCGGGAATCTCTCCGCTTCGTCCTCCGCACCCCTGTTGCTGTGCTCTCCTCCGCGGCTCCGAAGCATTCCCCCTCCACCACCCGCAGTCTCCACCCGCGAAGGGGCTTCCTAGTGTGTGGAAACCTTTCCTCCTTCACAGCTCCCTCCCACTGGTGCAGGTCCCGTCCCTATTCTTTTGTCTCTGTTTTTTCTTTTGCCCTACCCAAGTTCGTGGGGACTTTCTTGCCTTTTGGGAGGTCTGAGGTCTTCTGCCAGCGTTCAGTAGGTGTTCTGTAGGTGTTGTTCCACGTGTATATGTATTTCTGGTGTATCTGTGGGGAGGAAGGTGATCTCCGCCTCTTACTCTTCCGCCATCTTCCCCTCGTCCCCCCGAATTTTGTCAAATATTGTTTTTTAAAGAATGAATGAAGCAAGTTTCCTAGGGAACCCACATGGAATGCCAGTAAAACTACTGAAGATTTTTGAAAGGCAGATACTGAGGAAAGCTGATTTTTATCGATAAGTCAGTGAACTGAAAAAACGGTTCAAACCCATGGTACACTGTGCATGCAAATTAGTATATACTTCATTGTATAATTTCATTAGCTTTACGAGCCTTAGTTGGGGAATAGGATAAACATCATCTGAAGCAGAAATTTCAAACTTAACCCAAAGTATTATTTTCACCAGTGTATAGTGACAAATATCACTGTTAACACCAACAATTAAAAAACTGCAAATGAAATTCTCAGTTCAGCACTCACCCTATAAAATACTATGTCAGATCCTGAGTTAGGAGCAAAGGATATCAAGACAACACCCCTTATCGCTCATGCTAAAGGTGTTCCTAAAACAGCAAAAGAAACGATGGTTTCCTCTATTCTCAAATAAGTTAGATTAGCCTGTCTGTAATGCAGTGTAGCTAAGGGATCAAGAAGAGGCCTGGGGCTTTTCTGTTAAGAGGCAAGCAAATCACTGGACTTGGAAGCAGAAGAAAAGGTGAGGTTTTTTCCCCCCCTCTGAAGACCAAACGAGTTTGAACTGTAAGAATGAGGGCAGGGGGCTTCCCTGGTGGCGCAGTGGTTGAGAGTCTGCCTGCTGATGCAGGGGACACGGGTTCGTGCCCGGGTCCGGGAGGATCCCACATGCCGCAGAGCGGCTGGGCCCGTGAGCCATGGCCGCTGAGTCTGCGCGTCCGGAGCCTGTGCTTCGCAGTGGGAGAGGCCACAACAGTCAGAGGCCCGCGTACCGCAAAAAAAAAAAAAAAAAAAAAAAAGAATGAGGGCAGGAACTAACACTATTACTTAAGACAAACTAAAAAGGGTAGTTTTTCATACCATCTCCACTTATATGAGTTCCAGACTCCTAATTCCCTTTCTGGATAAAAAACCTTTTTAAGGTAAGAAACATAAGCCATCGTAGAGACTATAACATACACTGACAGCATGCCACGTTTCTTCTATGAGTTTGGTAAACACTCATAATGACGATAATGATGGAAAAGACTTCCTTCCTCAAAACACCTTGATCTCAGCATTTGTGGTTTCCCTGGATTGAAAGCAGAAGTGAATCCTCATTACAAGGGCAACTCCCTTTTCTGAAGAATGGGGTTTAAATAGTTTGGTGGCTTTCCAGATGGGAGGTGCTAGCTGACGGCCTCTGGAGAACTCTGCCTCGGAGTTCACTGTGCAGAATCCTCTGGCATCCTTGCGCTCTGAAGAGCTGTCAGATCTCCCAGGGCTGAGAAAGTGAGCTGAGAGGGTGTCACAGAGGAGGAAGGCGGCCCCCATATAGGTCTTAACTGTGCAGCTGTGCACAGTGCACATGCTGCATCCCTCTCTGCATCTGTCACACAACAAGGGCTCAATATGTTCTTCTTTCAATTCACTTTTTAAATCATTAATGTTGCCTATATGAGCCATATTAAAACTGCATGGGTTAAGACACTGCACTTGTAACTAAGGTCTCCAAAACTGGGTCACGTGAAATCTATAACCTTGACACTGCGAAGGATCTCCTTTTAGACTTCAGGCCAATACATCCACCCCTTAGAAAAGCAAGCGCACCAGGGGCTGGGGGGCGGGGGGCAGAGCCTATATGATCACGGCGCCCTGATAAACGAGCTAACAGCACTAAGGCGGAGGCACGTGGGGCTCCTTTTCCCTCCCCCACACATCCCGTCCCTCAGGACACCACATCATTTGATCTAAGAGTGGAGGGACGTAATGCTTCAAAATGACTAATAAAACTTACTTCCCAATTCCCCAAATCTGTAAGGTTCCTTAGAGGTCTAGAAGTGTGCTCAGAGTAAAAGGAAACAAACTACTCTTAGCCAAGGTTATCCTCACAAACACCACGGTAGTGTTAGGCTCTAGTATTAGGATATTCACAAAACGCTGGGAAGAAAACATCTTGTCCATGGCAAACTTCTGAGAAGCCCAATGGCAACTGAAGGCTGCTGGTGGGTAAAACGCACGCAGTGGGGATGAAACGCTGTCGCCGCTCCTGTCCTGACACGTAAGACTGTTCAAGCGCCAGACCGAGGCCAGAGCCCGGGGCGCGCCTTCCCCTCCTCCGCCCCGCGCGTCCCGGGACCCGGCTCGCCCTGGGCTCCGCGACAGCAGGTGTCCGGTCACAGGTGCAGAGACTCCCTCCGCTCCGGCGGGGCTGGGCCGGGCGGGTCTCCAGGCCCCTGGCGGGCGGCCCCAGCTCCCCCCCCCCCGCCGCCCCCCTGAGCGGGAGCCAGGCCCGGGGCCCTCCCGGCCTCCGCGCCCCCGGGGCCGGCCGGGCGCCCACAAACCCGGCCGCGCGTGCGCCGCGCCCCGCCCGCTGGCACGCGTCCCTCCCGCGGCCCCGCACCTGAGGATGTTGTCCGCGTAGGTGAGCAGCAGCTTGGAGGCCTCCAGGAAGGTCTCCGGGGTGTTCTGACAGAGCTCGGCCACCGCTGGGGACGCTGACCCACAGGAACTGCCCAGCGCCGCCGCCGCCATACTCGAGCGCGCGGCCGTGACCCCCCCTCCCCCCGCCCGCACCGCGTGCGCTCTGAGCAGGCGCCTCAGCTCGCCGCGCTCTGCGGCCGGCCGGGGGGAGGGGGCTGGTCTCCAGGGGCGGGGGCCCGGCCGAGAGGGAGGGGGCTGGTCTCCAGGGGCGGGGCCCGGCCGAGAGGGAGGGGGCTGGTCTCCAGGGGCGGGGCTCGGCCGAGAGGGAGGGGGCTGGTCTCCAGGGGCCGGCCCGGCCGAGAGGGAGGGGGCTGGTCTCCAGGGGCGGGGCCCGGCCGAGAGGGAAGGGGCTGGTCTCCAGGGGCGGGGCCCGGCCGAGAGGGAAGGGGCTAGTCTCCAGGACGCGGGGGGGCGGGGGCGTGCAAGGCTCGTGGCGGGGGGCAGGGCTCGTGTGTGTGGGGGTGGTCTCCAGGGGACGGGGGGTTTTCCAGGGGGGTGGCGTCTGATATCCTGGGCTGGGGACTCGGCGGGAGGTGAGGGGGACGGCTGGTCTCCAGGGGGCGGGGACTAGTATCCGGGACCGGTGGGGTTCGTCTGGGAGGAGCTGGGGGCTGTTTGGGGCCGTTGGGGGCTTGGGCCGACAGGGGCCTGGTTGTCAGGGCCTGGGGGCTTCGACCAGGCTGGGGTGTGGGTCTTGGTCGTCCGGACCGCGGGGCTTTGCCCATGTGTGTCTGGTGGTCTGGACCGCGGGGTGGGGTGGAGGGGCGGGGGTTTCGCGCAGGGGTAGGGGCTGCTGGCTGGTGCAGCGCAGGAACCCAGGTTCCTCGGCGCCTCGGGGCCGGCCTCAATAGATCCAGCCAGACGGTGGAGAAACCCCCTATATTCCAACCACCCCTTTGCCCCCAGATGAAACTACTCTACAGCTTCCTCCTCGCAGATGGTCAGGCCTTCCTAAGTCAATGTGGATGAAAGACCCCAGAGGGAAGCAGAAAACCACGTTCAAAACCAAACACATAAACTCTGCTGGGTTTCTCCTATATGGATTTTTTTTGGAATTAGATAAATGATTGAAAATCTCTTGCATAAGTCCCAGCTCAGAGAATATGATGCCTCTGTAAAGAAGTTTTTTTCAAAACTGCAGTTTGCAACATAGTGGGTTGTGGACTCCACTGACCAAAGTAAAACACATATCCAATAACGACAAAGTAGAATGGAATGGAGGAGAAAGGAAAGACAGCAAAATTATGCATCCCATGCAGTAAGTGTACGTATTAATTTGTGACCTTGTTTCGCAGGTAGATCCTGTGATCAGCGTCCTTTATTCCTCTTAAAAGAAGAATCCTAACATCTTTAATCCATCATCTACTTCTCCATGACCTTGAAAGTGTACTTTACCAATGCCTTCTTTCTTTTCCAAACCTCAACAAATGTTTTTCTTGACACTATATATTTTTAAAAGTTGTTTGTCTAAGTAGCTTCTTTGAATAATCTTGATACTTTATCGTCAGTTCGCTTTTTAAATTTGAAATTTTCTTCCAGTGTCTCTGAGCAAGACCCTGAGCAATAACCACCCACTTCAGTTACCATTCACTTGCCAGATATATGTGAGAAGTTTTTAATAAATATGTAGGTTTTTGGACCAGCTTCCAAGAATAGTGTTTAACTGATAGTGTGTTGCTAGCTGCCGTAACTGAAACTTTCAGTGACGTAACATGAGAAATTTCTTTCTTGTTCATACAAGAGGTATCATTTGTCAGTGAGCAGCTTTCCTCCAGATAATGATGCAGGGCCCCAGGCTCCTTTCCTCCCATAGAAGTCAACAAACATTTTCTATAAAGGACTAAATATTAAATGTTTAAGGGTTTGTGGCCATAGGGGCTCTGGTTCAACTATTTAACTCTGCCTTTGCAGTTGTTCCATAGGCAATACAGTTTGCCCTTGAACAACGTGGGCACCAACCCTCCAAGCATTCAAATTCTGTGTATAACTTCCTCTGTATCTGAGGTTCCACTGTATCTGTGGTTCTGAATCTGAGGTTGCAACTCACAGTGGGCCATGTAGCACTGTAGCATTTACTGTTGAAAAAAAATCCTCATATAAGTGGACCCATGCAGTTCAAACCCGTGTTGTTCAAGGGTCAACTGTACTTAAAATGAATGTGTATGGGTATGTCCAATGAAACTATTTACAAAAACAAGCAGCCTTCTGGATTTAGCGTGTGGTTTGCTAACTACTGCTATATGGCCACAGAGACTTTTGCATTTAGTTAGTGATTGGGCAGAAAGACCGCATACCTGCTTCTTAACCACATGGGCCCAGAAATGACAAACAGCGTTTTCTCTACTGTATCTATTAGTGAAAATGAAGTCCCACCTAGATGAAAAGGGAGGGAGACTGGGAAATGTAGTCCTTAGCTGGACAGGCACCACCCACAACTCTGGGAATTGTGGGATGGGAGGTGGGAGGCCTGGGATGTAGCTAGCTGTCTCTATCACAAACAGTATTCCCCTTGAGTTTCTTCTTTCCATCAGCACACTCATTTATTCTTATAATAATTGTATAAGGTTATCATATACTATCTAGTATTTATGACTTTTTTTAAGGCTACAGAACACTTTTTTTTTTCAAATAAACCCTTAGGAGGAAACCTAGTATATACAAAACACCAAAGTGGAGGCGCTCTAGAACTGAAGCAGGAATGCTCTTGTGGTGGGGGAGGAATAGAATGTTATCAACTTAGCTTTCCCCTTGAGTAGATAATGGCTTTAAGGTACTTTTGTGAGGGACATGCAACCACAGTGTGAGAACCAATGCCATAAAATTAATGCTGTTAAAATAACGTACAGTCCATAAAATCATAGAAATCCTCATTTCAATGGTAATTCACTAAATTATTGTTTATTTTAATTCACCTGAAATTTAAATCCTTCCCAATTACTTTTTTTTAAAAAATTTATTTCTTTTGGCTGCGTTGGATCTTCATTGCTGCGCGCGGGTTTTCTTTTTAGTTGCAGCAAGAGGGGGCTACTCTTCGTTGCGGTGCACGGGCTTCTCATTGCAGTGGCTTCTCTTGTTCCAGAGCACGGGCTCTAGGTGCGCGGGCTTCAGTAGCTGAGGGGCACGGGCTCAGTAGTCATGGCTCGCGGGCTCTAGAGCGCAGGCTCAGTAGTTGTGGCGCACGGGCTTAGTTGCTCCGTGGCATGTGGGATCTTCCCTGACCAGGGCTCAAACCCGTGTGCCCTGCATCGGCAGGTGCATTCTTAAGCACTGCACCACCAGGGAAGCCCCCCAATTACTCTTTACTTTGAGTAACTACTCTCTCTCTTGGATACCACCATCTATGAAGCTATTAAGGGAACTTATTATAACAAGGGACTTGGCCCATTCTTTTCCCTGTCTGCTTCTTCCACTTAAGTCAAGTTGAAAGTATTTTGATTCTTCAGTTTCCTTTAGAAAAGTTAAAGGTTTTAAGCTAGTCAATCTCTTTATACCCACCATTGCTCCAAACACATAAAAGGATGTTCTAGTATTAAATCAGCTTTGAACTTCCTGTTCATTCACTTGATTTTTTTTTTTTTTTTGCTTCAAGATAATGAATTTCTTTTTAGGATTCCAGCTTTGTTAAGAACATCATCTTTAGAGTTGACATATGGTGGCACTATTCTTAAAATGAAATAAAGATATAACTCACTGAAATTTCCCCAGGATAGGTTTTGTCATAAAAAAGAAAATGTTGGGACTTCCCTGGTGGCTCAGTGGTTAAGAATCTGCCTGCCAACGCAGGGCACACGGGTTCAAGCCCTGGCCGGGAAGATCCCACATGCCGCGGAGCAACTAAGCCCGTGTGCCACGACAACTGAGCCTGCGCTCTAGAGCCCGCAAGCCACAACTGCTGAGCCCGTGAGCCACAACTACTGAAGCCAGCATGCCTAGAGCCCGTGCTCCGCAACAAGAGAAGCCACCACAATGAGAAGCCTGCACACCTCAAAGAAGAGTAGCCCCTGCTCGCCGCAACTAGAGAAAGCCTGCGGGCAGCAACAAAGACCCAACTCAGCCAAAAATAAATAAATATATTTTTTAAAAAAGAGAAAATGTTGACCTCAGTAAAGGTTATTGGCAAGGAGAAGGGTTAAAGCCTCTCAGGAATTGATGTGGTAGCTCACTACTGTGTGACTGTATTAAGTAATTAAGCAACTATTATTTATTGAGCACATGCTGTATCCAAAGCAGTCTGAGATGGATGACATAAGAAACTTTTAATCTAGTAGGAAGGACAAAATGAATAAGAATACCTTACATACAGATAGCCCTTCAGTTGATGAAACAGAGTTACTGTGAAAAAATCATTTGGTAAGAAATGCACAAAGTGGTATATGCATAAGGGTATGTGTTTATTAATTCATTCTGTAATTCATTCATTCACCAAATAGTTATGAAGCCAATGGCCGTGCGCCACACACTGTGAAGCAGGGGAGGAGATGAGCACAGGCCCCGCCTTCATAAGAGTCATCGAGTTCGAGCACTGGTGAGACCAGCAGTATCAGCATCACCAGGGAACTATCAGGATATTCTCAAGCCCCACCATTAAAGATGAGGCCCAGGGCTTCCCTGGTGGCGCAGTGGTTGAGAGTCCGCCTGCCGATGCAGGGGACACGGGTTCGTGCCCCGGTCCGGGAAGATCCCACATGCCGCGGAGCGGCTGGGCCCATGAGCCATGGCCGCTGAGGATGCGCGTCCGGAGCCTGTGCTCTGCAACGGGAGAGGCCACAGCAGTGAGAGGCCCGCGTACCGCAAAAAAAAAAAAAAGATGAGGCCCAGCAATGTGTGTGGTAAGCCCTTCAGGTGATTTTGGTGCACGGTAAATTTGGAGAACTATTAGTTTAGAAGAAGGAAAATTCCTCTGTGGTTGCAGTTTCATGGAAGAAGAATTTGAAAAGAACCCTTAAATTGGGAGGTTAATGAGATGAGGAAGGGCAGGACTTTCCAGCTGTGGGAGGAAATGCCCCCAACACACATTTAATTAAGGACAGCATCCTAGCACTCTCTCCTCCGTGCCACTGCCTTAGTTTAGGGCTTCACCAGTCTTTTTTAAATTTTTTTTTAATATTTATTGGAGCATAGTTGCTTTACAATGTTGTGTTAGTTTCTGCTGTTCAGCAAAGTGAATCAGCCATATGTATACATATATCCTCTTTTTTGGATTTCCTTCCCGTTTAGGTCACCACAGAGCATTGAGTCCCCTGTGCTATACAGTAGGTTCTTATTATTATCTATCTTATACATAGTAGTGTACATATGTCAATCCCAAGCCCCCAATTCATCCCCTCCGTAGAGCCTCACCAGTCTTAACTCTCTTCCCCCATGTCCACTCCCACATGCCCCAATCCCCCTGCACATGCTGCAACGATGATCTTTCTAAACCACCCATCTGATCATGTTATTCTTCTGCTGAAACGTTTTCTATGGCTACCCCTTGCCCACATGTAACTGAGCAGGACCCTATGAGGCCTTCCCAGAATAGACCTCCACCCACATCCTACACCTGCCTTTTGTTTGTAGAAAAACTTTAGTTGAAGAATAACCAGAGACGTGAGAAAATGCAGAAAGAAAGGAAGACAATCAAGTAAGACCAAATAACAATACTTTAGCCATTAAACAGTCAAGGACCTTTAGTTCTTCCTCCAGGACTATAGAGAATATTCTGAGCCACATCCTTTGAGCTGTTTTGCAGATACTGAAAACCCCACAAGGTGGAGGAAGTTACCTGTCTGCTGCCCACAGGCATGTAGACCTCAGACCGGTTGGAACCAGAAGGCTGACGAAGCCGACTCCCCATTACCTCACCACCAACCAATCAGAATGTCCACGAGCTGACCACGCCCTGCTCCTTGAACACTGTAAGACTTCTCTCGACCCCCTCCAGGGCGGGGCGCACAGTCTTGAGGACAGGAGCCCACTGTGGCCTCCTTCGCCTGGCAAAGCAATTAATCCATTTCTTTCTACTTCACCCAAAACTCTGTCTCCGAGATTTCATCTGGCACCAGCGTAGAGGCCAGATTTCAGCAACACACACTCTACCGCCAAATGATGTCACGAGTCAGGCAAGAAACTTGAATGTACTAAGTGGCTTTGTTCAAGACAAAAGAACTAGCAGAG
Source organism: Globicephala melas (assembly GCF_963455315.2). Classification (NCBI taxonomy): domain Eukaryota; kingdom Metazoa; phylum Chordata; class Mammalia; order Artiodactyla; family Delphinidae; genus Globicephala; species Globicephala melas. The sequence continues at coordinate 144,925,539 of NC_083317.1, forward strand.
TCCGGTGAAGGGAATGAGAGAGTTTACCATTTCCTTCCTAGAGGAATTTAGATTCAGTAAAAGAATGTTGCAGTCCATGTTAGACCAGGGCTGCCTGCATATCATTTCTGACCTACAGGATCAAATCCAAAGTCTTCTGCACAACATCCAAGACTTTTTCAGATCAGCCCCTGCTTCACTCTCATGCTTTCACTGTTGCTTTGTCCCACACCTCACATCCAGCATTGGCCACACTGAACTACTACTAGCAGTTTGTGGAAGATATCAGGTATCCAGGCCTTTGTTCTACTCTGTCAGGATGCCCTTTCCCACCAAATTTACTAGACAAACATGTACTCATTTTCAAGATGCAGTTCAAAGGTCAACTTTTTTGAAGGCTTTCCTGACTTTGGAAGGTAGTATTGACCCAGTTGTCTCCTTTGTATTATTATAATTCTGTCATATTCTTCTATTCCAGCACCTGTTTCAGTGGTTTGCACATATTTGCCTCCATGGCTGTTTCCTTAGACTATGAACTTCCTGAAAGCAAGAACCATACCCTATTTATTTTCATATGCCAGCTTCTAGCACAGCGTAGGAAGAAAATGAATGTTGAACAAAAGAAAGTACAAGCAAAGATACAGAGATGAAAAAAGACAAGCTGAAGTCAACCTAGAGATGATAAGATCACTTTTGCTGGGTGTTGGGCTGCACCCTGCAGGCCTGCAAGCCCTGGGCTTACCCAGCTTCAAGACAAAAGAGCGAGCCCAGAGTCAGTGACAGAGACACCAGTGGTTTAGTGGATGGGGGGATCTTACATGTCTGAAGCAAGGTCGTGGAGTGACACCCCACCGTCTGCAGCAGACGGTGGGCAGGACATGGCAGCAGTCTTTGCTCCTGGGGGAGGGGGAGGTTACCAGTTATAGGGCAATTGATGTCAGGTTGGCTCATCGGTTACCAACAGTGAGGCACGCCCCTCACTGCTTCTTTGATGAACTCTCACATTACAGAGGTTCTGATCTAAAGATTAGTCACCAGCTGGGGCTGGGGGCAAGTCTGTAGGAAGGTCAGTCGCGTGAGTAGGGTGTAGGTGAAGCAGGCACTCGTCAGGCAGAGGATGTACAGAGTGCAAGAGAACAGCCATCTTGGGTGGAAATCTATTTTAATAGAGAATGGGAACTATATCTGGAAAGATAGTTTTGAATCAAATTACAAAAAATTTAAGTAAACATATGTCTGAACAAAAGGCTATGGCAAGTGGAGCCTTTTTGAAGATTTTGGTACTTTAGCTAAAACACCATGGTATTGTAACAAGGAATATGGTACTAAATCATACAGTATAGCTATTAGAATACCATAAAATCTCTCACCCCTTTCCAGACCAAAGGAAAGATCAGAGGTAGAAATAAAAATGAAAAGACTTTTGGTGGCTTTACTTTCCTACAATTTTTTTTTTCCGTTTTTTGGCCACACTGCACAGCTTGCAGGATCTTAGTTCCCCAACCAGCGGAAGCGGGGCGTCCTAACCACTGGTCCGCCAGAGAATTCCCTCTACAATATTTTAATTGACTTGTCACTTCTTATCCAAGATAATTTTGTGATGTTACAAAAGAAAAAAGAACAGCATGTTAAAACTGTGTTTCATATGAGTTTGGCTTCAAAAAATATTTTAGGACTTTTTGCACTATGATTTTAAAATATTATATAGCCATGAAGAGAGGAGAGAGCAAGTTTGGGTACCTCTCACTCCTTAACTTTTAGTTGTATTTTATAACCACGTTTGTTTTAATTTCTCTTAAAGTAACTCTATCGTCACTGAAAGAAGGTCAACCTAAGAAGTGACTGAATAGGCCTTGGATCAAAGATGACTCAAGGTCATACTAGGGAACTACTTTAGAAAAAGTCTATTTCCAGACACATTTAAATCCAGTACTAACTAGGAAAAACTAAGCTCCCAAATTCTTCCCTAGAGCTGGGAAAGAAGACAAAGCACTCTACTTGGAAGCCATCAAGAGGCACACTGTCCAGAAAGAAACAAATACGCTGAGAGGTTCAGATGCAGGTTATATGGTCAATCCTTTATCTACAGAAGAAAGAAGGACACAAAACGCACCTGGGTCAGCACGTGAGCAACAGATGGTCATCTAAACAAATACTACCTTGCTGATTTCTTGCTTTTTTATATTTTCATGTTATTTTTCCCTTGATAGATTCACAGTGAGCTCTGAGCAAATAAAAGTTATTGAATTTTTCGAACACTTAGAAATACATGTCTACGTTCTTCTCTATTCTGGTCTTGTCTCCATTCTCAGACACTGGCTGTGATATTTTGAGCACCGCCCAAGAGCTGAAAATAAGTTTCAAAAAGTAAAAGTAACTTTATTATTACAAAAGCATTGTTGGTATACTATAGAGAAGATGATAAATAAAGCTAAGCAAAAATAAGGGGGAATGGGAATCCCCTGGCGGTCCAGTGTTTAGGACTCCAGGCTTCCACTGCATGGGGCCTGGGTTCCATCCCTCGTCGGGGAACTAAGATCCTGCACACCACAAGGAGTGGGCAAAAAAATTTAAAAATTAAAAAATAAAATAAGGGAAAAACACCGCAATCATTATACTTGCTTGCAGACCAGACCCCGCCCCCAAGAAAACCCTTTAAAAAAAAAGGAAAAATACAAGTTACTACTTGGATCTTCTAAGAAATTATCAACATCTTTCCACATTAATAAATATTCACTTATAAAATTATTTTAAATGTTTGCACATTACTTAGATGTACCACAAAATAGACAACTGCGGTGAGTCCTACTTTGCTATGATAAACAACTCTGGGCGATACAGAGATCACTGTAACGATACGGTAACTTCTTTAATTCTTCCCTAGCATTCCGGGCGAATATGACGGAGTCCCTCTTCCCACAACAGGCGAATATCTGGGATTATTAGCAAAAGAAAAAAAAAAGAGATCCCTTTTTGATACGCAAAAATGCTATCTCCCCTCGTTACGTGCTCGTTCCCAAGTTATGCTGGAGTCGGTGAGGTGGCGCCCGGACCCTCCCCTCCCCGTCTGACCTCCGCCAAGGTGACGCGGGGGAAGGGCGCCCGGCCCAGAGGGCGCGCACGCCGGGCGTGCGCGTGCGCGCCTATGCGGACGTGTGTGTGCGCGGACGTGTGTGTGCGCGGACGTGCGCGGACGTGTGTGTGCGCGGACGTACGTGGACGTGCTGTGCGCGTGCGCACGCCCGCATCGCGCGTGGGACTGCGGCTGCGCTGGCCGCCGGAGGCCGGGTGCAGGTAGTGGCTTCTCGCTCTTCTTCTCCTTCCGCCCTCCAGCTCCGAGTCGGATCGGCGCTGCGTGGGGAGAGGGGTGTGGAGGAGCCGGGTCAGGTGTCTTTTCCTCTCGCCACGCTTTCCTCGGGTTTCTGGGTTGGTGCGGGGAGTTGGCCACACCCCCTTCCCTTCCCCCCCACCCCACCCTTGACCTTCGCGGTCCCCGAAACCCTGATCAAAAAAGTTCTCTCACCGCCACCCCAAATAATAGGCCCTGAAGTGTGTTTTGTGCCTTTTGTAATAAGGCCTCGGTAATCCTGAAAAAGGATGCTCTTCGCAGCCTATATCAGGCCAGGAGTGCGTGTATATTTTTCATTGTGAAGTTCTGTTGTGAATCGAATGAGTCGTCTTTTCAGCTCTTTATCTTGGAATGTCCGAGGGTACTGAGAGTCTAAAAAGGGTTGAGTCCAGACAGGTGGTTTGATAAGTAAAAGTGATGTAACATTATTTTCCCTGCGCTCCTTAACAGCTCATACCAAGCACCCGAGAAAAACCACCTTGGATGTTGTTTCTTTGGCCTTTAAGGTATTTCAACAACAGTCAGTACCTGCTGGGCGTGTCGTGGTCTGCTACAGAACGTCTCTGACCCTCCGAGTCTCAACCATGCTGTCAAACGGCTTGCAAAGTTTCCTAAAAGTTACAAGCCCTCATCTAATACACACAGGGTTGTGCCAGCGATTGATAAGTGAAAGGAGGTTTTTCGGAACTGTGCCAACACCCAGATTGCGTAGGCGGGTTGTCGTTACAGGCATTGGCTTAGTGACTCCTCTGGGTGTTGGCACTCAGCTGGTGTGGGATCGTCTTATCCAGGGAGAGAGTGGAATCGTTTCACTGGTCGGTGAAGAGTATAAGAGTGTCCCTTGCAGTGTTGCAGCTTATGTGCCAAGAGGTTGTGATGAAGGTCAATTCAATGCACAAAACTTTGTGCCCAAATCAGATATCAAGTCTATGTCTTCTCCCACCGTTATGGCCATTGGGGCTGCTGAGTTAGCCTTGAAAGATTCTGGCTGGCATCCTCAGTCAGAAGCTGACCAAGAGGCTACTGGTGTTGCAATTGGCATGGGAATGGTTCCCCTTGAAGAGATTTCTGAAACCGCGTTGATGTTTCAGACGAAAGGTTACAGTAAAGTCAGCCCATTCTTTGTCCCTAAGATTCTGATCAGTATGGCCGCAGGCCAGGTCAGCATTCGCTATAAACTCAAGGGCCCCAATCATGCAGTGTCCACAGCCTGTACCACGGGAGCTCATGCTGTGGGAGACTCTCTGAGGTTCATAGCCCACGGCGATGCTGATGTGATGGTGACTGGAGGTGCCGACTCTTGCATCAGCCCTTTGTCGCTGGCTGCGTTTTCCAGAGCCCGGGCTTTGAGCACAAACTCTGATCCGAAGTCGGCATGTCGGCCATTCCATCCCAAGAGAGATGGTTTTGTGATGGGAGAAGGTGCAGCTGTGCTGGTGCTAGAAGAACACGAGCATGCTGTTCAAAGAGGGGCTCGGATCTATGCAGAGATTTTGGGCTACGGACTCTCAGGTGATGCCAGTCACATAACCGCCCCTGATCCTGGAGGAGAAGGTGCCTTAAGGTAAAGAGTGGTTGTTTGTTCACATTTCTTCAGGTAAGACTCTTTATTGGAGTCTCAGCTTAGGGGAAACTGTAGTATCTGGCCTTGGTGTACTGTATCTCTGTTGTGTTCCCATTTTAGACTAACTAGTGTTTTTGAATTCTTTGCTTTACCACGTTTGAAATATTTGAAAACATGTGAATATCCTTACAAAATCTGGAGTTTTAGCGAAGGCCAGTAACGTTGTGAAGAAGGCCGCGTGTGACTTTGCCACATTTTCATCCCTTCAGTTGTGCTTAACAGCCGTCAGGGTCAGGAGGCTCCCTTCTGCAGCCCTCCATCAGACCTGCACAGTACAGTTAGCGCTTTGTCCTACGTGTACCTGGTCTCTGCTCCATTTCAGCAGGGTTCTGCTGCGACTTCTCATCACCCAGGGATCTTATTAAAATGCAGATTCTGACTCCGTAGGTCTAGGGTGGTGCTCGAGATGCTGCGTTTCTAACCAGCTCCTAGGTGGTGCTGATGCTGCTGGTCTGAGGACCGCACTTGGAAAAGCAAGGTGCTTTTATTGTGAAAGAGGTAGCGAGTTAAGTTAAAAAACCCACAAAACAAAAGACCCCTCTGACACTAACATTATGTGTCAGTATGTTTGTTCATAGGTTAGCCTGCTTAGATCATATTACATTTTAACCAGTTAAATTAGCCGGGGGTTGGCAAGCCTTTTCTGTAAAGGAACAAATAATATTTTTGGCTTTGTGGGCCAAAAATATTATCCCAGCTACGAGGGTCTCTATCACAGCTACTCAGACTCTGCTTTGTAACTGAGAGTAGCCATGGACAGTACGAAAATGAATGGGTGTGTTCCGATGAAAGTACAGTTGACCCTTGAACAACACGGGTTTGAACTACGCGGTTCCACTTACACGCGGGTCTTTTTCGCTAAGTACATACTACAGTGCTACAGGATCCGCGGTCGGTTGAATCTGCGGATGTGGAATTGGGGGAATGGATGGCCAACGGTAAAGTTATAGGGGCATTTTCCACTGTGTGACGGGTCAGCACCCCTAACCCCCAGTTTGTTCAGGGGCCAACTGTGTTTGCAAAAGCAGCATCGGGCCAGGGTCATAGTTCACCGACCCCTGAATTATATTTCTGAGTTTTAGTGAGTAGTTGCTAGTGCTGGAAATGTCCAGCCTAGTAGTCAGCTAGATGAGGAAATAGTTATGTTTAGGTGAAACCTTCCAGCACGCTTCAGATGATACTCTGAGCTGCCTCTTAAGGAAATGTATGCAGCCCAGAGATCAACAACTAAAAAAAAGGGTGTTAACATCCATGAGATTTTCAGAGGTTTTCCCAGAGAAGTGTTTTATTTTTGGATTTGTTTCTCTTGGGGTTTGGCTTTGTATTTCTTCATTTATTTAGAATTCTCATATCCTGAATAGACAATTTTTGAAAGGGTGTTTGAGCCCTAAAGTAATAGGACAGACATTTTTTAGATTATTGGGACATATTCCAAGTTTTACATTAAACTGTGAAAGAAAACATTAAAGCATAGTTATAAATTTTTTTCTCCACGTTTTAACTCTACAACACACCCCACTGAAAAGCAATTCCTAGAAGAGAAATTATTCTAGGCCTGAGTCTATGTGGCTTTTTCCTCAAGGAAGAAAGGACGATTCAAATAAAATGGAAATACGTTTTATTAGAGATTGTAAAATCCATAGGTTTGTATGTTTATGTCATGGTGATGAATCAGTCCAGGGTCCTGGGGGTGCCTTGTTATTCCCATGCAGACAGCATTCCAACTCACACGGTAATCCAAGATGCTGTTCTGTCATTAGAGCATAAAGGGTTCTTTTCATCCAGTGTACTTGGATATTTCTTTTTCGTAAGCCATACAGACAGTGAATACCTTGCTAGAATTAGATGTCGTTCCGATAAGTTCAGTTGCTTTTCTCATTTTACTAGATGTATGGCTGCTGCTCTAAAAGATGCAGGTGTACAGCCTGAAGAGATATCCTACATCAACGCACATGCTACTTCCACACCGTTGGGAGACGCTGCTGAAAACAAAGCCATCAAACATCTTTTCAGAGAGCACGCCCACACCCTTGCCGTTTCCTCCACCAAGGCAGCCACGGGACACCTGCTGGGGGCTGCCGGGGCCGCTGAGGCAGCTTTTACCTCCCTGGCTTGTTATCATCGAAAACTGCCACCTACTTTAAACCTGGACTGTACAGAACCAGAATTTGATCTCAATTATGTTGCACTCAAGGCACAGGAATGGAAAACTGAGAAGAGATGTATTGGACTCACCAATTCCTTTGGTTTTGGTGGTACAAATGCAACACTTTGTATTGCTGGCATGTAGGACAAATCATCTGTCATTAAATATTGATTTTTTTACCTGTTATAAACTGCATTAAGTTGAGAAATAATATGTTTATGTAAATGCGTGTTTTTATATATCAGTATCCAGATACGCGTTATCTTTGTCAGGGTTTCTCAACCTTGGCACTGCTGACGCTTTGTGCAAGGTAATTCTTCGTTGGGGAGAGGGGAGCTGTCGTACACATCGTGGAATGCTTTACAGCATCCTAGTCTCTACCTGCTAGATTCTAGTAGCACCTACTTCCCCAGTGGTGACAACTAAAAATGTCTCTAGACATTTCCCCCTGTTTCTTGGGGAGGGGGCACAAAAGTGAGAAGGGAACAGCCTTCCCCATGTGTTAATGGGCTGCTCGTATTACCTTTGCTGCAGCACTTTATCCCCTATATACGTAAGTCTCCAGTCATGTTCATTCAGTGGTAATCAGTCTTAATTCTCGTGGGCGTATGGTTGGTTCCGTTGAAATTTATTGGGTGCCAGCTGTGGACCTGGTTTTGTACTGGCCACCAGCAATAAAGTGATATGTCAGGACAGGCTTCCTAAGGGTGAAAAGGTCTCAGTCAGGTTACAGGGGAAGGAAGGAAGAGTATTCCAGCCAGGAGGCATAGTGTGGAACGGCTAGGAAATTTAGAGAAAACCTCAGGACCGAATGTAAATATTTCAATACTTACAGCCTGAGATGGGAGTAGGAGATAAAGCCAGAAGACCTGGAGGAAATCAGGTCACAAAGAACCTTCTAAGTTCTGTTAAGGCAGTGAGAGTAATGGAAGCCATCTAAGGTTTGGTGTGTTAACGATGGTTTTGTAACGTGTCAAGTTGGCTAGGCTGAGCCGCATTTCCCAGAATTCGCTCTACCGTATGTTTTTTGGTTAGGGCTGGCCACGAGAGAGTCTTGTAGGAGATATGCAGGGTGGCGTGAAGCAGCAACCATTTTGTAGCTCACGTGTGTTGTGGCTTTGCTGGCTGACTTCTTGCGGTGAGGCAGTGGCTGAGCCTGTAACTGCTCCACCCGCCCCTGGATCCTCCCTCAATTTCCCTGACTCCTGGGCCACATGCGTTTAGCTTCACGAATGGCCCAGCTTCCACCCCATGACGCCAAGGTCAGAGGAAGCAAGAACTGACAGGGTGAGGTTCATTCTTGTGGCTGTGTGTTCCAGCTGGTTGTTGGAACTTTACATCCATCTTCCCTTCCCAGTCGCCTGCCCGGTGGACTTGAGTTTCCAGCAGCGGAAGAGAATATAGGTGGACCTAACAGCCCTACAGAGACTGTTTAGCCAGTTCTTGTAACTGTGTAGGTCAGATCCCTGTAATAAGTATCTACATCTGTATCTCTTTTAGCGGTTCTCTCTCTGATTGAACCCTGACCGATACATGTGAAGAATGGGAGTTGTTGGGAGTAACATAATCACATTTCCTTTTAGAAACATGACTCCGGCTGCAGAGCAAAGAACAGATTGGAGGGAAGCTGGATTCCTATAAGGGAATCCAATCAGAAGGGGAGAGCAAAATCCAGTTAAGAAAAGATGGTGGCCTGGATGGATGGAGCAGGATATTTTGACCCAAGGTTATTTTAAAGTTGAAAATCATGTTCATTTTTTTTAGTCAGTTTTACTAAGGCATAATTTACATGCAGTAAATTGCGCCCATTTCAAGTGTATGGTTAAACGAGTTTTAATAAAGGTGTGACACACACTCGAGGAACTACTACCTCAATCAGAATATAGAGCATTTCCATCTCTGCAGAAATTTCCTTGTGCCCCTTTGCAGCCAATCTCCCCAGCTGCAGAAGAACTTCCTGTCACTATAGATAAGATTTGCCTTTTCTAGAGTTTTATATAAGTGGAGTCATACCCCTTGGTTCCTGTCTTCTTTCTCTCAATTTTTTTGAGATTTATCCATATTATTGAGTGTATCAGTAACTCTTTCCTCTTTTATTACTGCTTTTTAAAAATTCTGTAATAGATACAGATACTTTTGGCTTTTAATCTTTCCCTAATCCCTACTCAGCTTATTTTATAGCATTTTACTTAATCTCACTGTTATTTTTTAGACGGATAGGTATTGCCTTTTGCACGGAAGGCAAGGATTTAAAATGTTTTCTAAAACTGATAGCTTCTGAAGTGAAGAATCCTTCCTTTGAAAATCACAAATCTACAAGGATACAGTTGTATAAAGGGTATACGGTTGACCCTTGAACAACATGGGTTTGAACTGATCCCTGGATTACTTGTGCAAGGATTTTTTTCAATAGTACATACTACAGTACTACACAGTCCACAGGTTGGTGGAATCCACAGATGCAGAGCGAGCGGTACGGAGGGCCAACTGTAAAGTTATACACAGACTTTTGACTGCACACTAGGGAAGGGGGGTCAGCAACCCCATACCCACGTTGTTCTAGGCTCAACTGTGTATATATGTGTATGTGGTGTATATAGATAGACGTGTGTACATCTATATATACACACATTACTGAGAATATTGAACTGGTAGAAATTTGACAGTTTTTTTCTGTGGTCTAGTGCCAAGAGGATATGACTATTTTTGGACCCAAAGACCCTCCTCTCCCCCTGGGTCTTTATGTTTAAGGAAAAAAGTAGACAACTTAGGGTAATAAAAGTAATAACAGTTAGCTTTAGTTTTAATTCAGGTCCCCTGAGAAGCAGACACCAGGAGAGGATTTCCTGTGCAAGTCTTCGGGGGGAAAGGCCTGTGAAGGATGAGGGGAGAGGGAACAAGAGAAGGCAGGGAGCCCCTCCGACCGTGATGAGAGTCTGACACCTGTCAGGAGCGGGGGCAGGGATGAAAGGGGGTGGACTAGAAAGGTTTCAGATGGAAGTCCCATTCTAAGAGAGTTTTGGCCAGGCCGACGGGCCAAATCGACCGAGAATCTCATGTTGAAGGAGTTCCAGGACCCTCAGGGGTGGACCTGCATTAGTGCCCCCACTGTGGTCGGCGGCAGTGCTACCAGGGCACGGCCGGAGACCTGAGCTGTGCGTTTTTCGTGGCCAGTGTGCTGCACCCCTTGTACCACAGTGATCTACTTCTGCAAGCAAGTTCAGGGGGCAGGTCCTCTGTGAGTTCTGTGGGCCTCTCTTTCTGAGGGAGAATTTAGAAGAGGGAAGTTAGTGGGACAAGCAGTAGCCCCTGATCCTGCATTGGTTTCAGGTGCATACTGGTTGGTACCCATCCTCTCCCTAAGCCACTGTTCTTTCCAAATTCCCCTCACCTTCAGGGATTATCTTGGCAGGCTTTGGCAGCTTCCCTGGTGGTGTGGCTCAAAACCTTTAGTCCTGAAAGGCTGAGCCCTTGGCAATCATACCACGCTCTTTTCGGACAGCAGTTGGAGCTGTGTCCTAGGCACTGGGATCAGGAAGCCAGCGGATACCAGGAGGCACCCAAGCAGACCACCGGGATTCCATACACATGCTACCTTCCCTGGCTGGTCAGGGTCAGATTCCACAGCCAGCATGCTGACTTTCTGGTCCCTGGGCACAGGGAGGCCAAAGTGTCCTGGCTGTAATGAGACACTTGCTGTGGCCCCTGGCAAGAGTGTGCATACCCTCTGGAGATCAGAACTTTTAACGCTGCAGAGCTCAGAGTGGCAAGGATGGAAAGCATGAAATTCCTCGCTGTGATTGGATCACTGGGAGTGATGGTAAGTGGGGCCACCCCTGTTCCCCACCCCGCTTTGTTTCTGGACCTGTGTGTTGTTCTTACTGGGGACTTAGCCCCGTACAGAAGTCTTTGATTTAAGCACATACTGCATCCCCAGGATGGCATTGCACCCATTCAGGAGGTTGCCTCTCAGCTGGTCATTCAGGGGTGCCTTTGGAAGGCAGTTCATCCTTCTAGGAGGCCGGCTGCTTCTGCATGGTATGATGTGTCATACAACCCGGGGACCCCGTGTCATTGGCCTATGCCCACGGCCCATCTTTGCTGTGAAGTAGGTCCCCTGCTTGGTGTCAGAGGAGGTCATCAGGAGGATGTATATCACAGCAATAACCAAATTTCCTTGCCAATTGCATTATAATGAGCTCTCATCAGATCTTTAACCTTGGCCATTTTAAAGTCTTCTGTCATTTACAGACTTTTGTCATGCTCTGATGCTTTTGCAAAAGTGTTCCTGTAAGAGTGCTTCATCTTCAAGATTTGTGGAAGAATATAGCTTTCTGATAACTAAGATCACGCTACTAAACTGAGTAAGAATTTGCAGAACTCTAATGGAAAAACTGATGAGGATGACTATCATTTTTATGATTTTTTAAATTGGAAACATTGTTGATCCTTTTATGTTTTGTTTTCCCGGGTTTAAGAAAAACAATTTTCTTTTCTCTTAAGCTATCAGCAATTTGCTAACATATACCATTGTGAACAAAGAGGAAACATTCACCTTTTCCTCCCTACCTGACCCCTGCAGAATTCAGAAAGTCTTAGAATGAGCATTCTTAGTTTCATGGCAATATAGTTATTTGCGTAAGTTCAACAAGAATCTGTTCATCTTGTAACAGGAATGAATTGCAGCAGCCAGGGGTTTGAACTCAGCATTTGGCTGGTGACCACTCATGAGCCTTGGCCGTTAACCCTTTGCCATGACAGTTGGGCTGATCTAAAGGGATTAACCCTGTGGTTTGAACAGCGGGGAGTCGGGAGGTGGATGTTCATGAATAAACCCTCGCTGGGGCAGGATGTGTGGAGAGACGTTTCGGTTCACCTGCAAGAGGCTGAGGCCGTCCTCACTGGCTTCCACCTCCCGGCTCATGAGGCGCTGACACCCCCTGGCCATCAGGAGGCTGATGCCCTAGCTTGGGTACCAGCCCTGGTAACTGACCCTTCAGTAGATTCATCAGTAGATGAGGTGCATAGGAAGGGCAGCCACCGTAGCACCAGGGTGGGATGGCGTATTGCCACGACCCTGGATTGCCCTTGAAATACAGTGAGTTGGTTCATGCAGCAACAGCGTGTCCTGTGTGTTCTCAACGGTGCCCAGGGCAACTACCAGAGGAGTCTGGGACCACCCCCTGGAGTTCCCTGCCAGCGAGGGGTTGGCAAATTGATCGTATTGGCCCTTTCCCTCAGAGTGAGGGTTCTAAATCTGCCTTGGTTCCTGTGGACACTGCATCTGGCCTAACCCAAGCTTTCCCCTGTGGCTGCACAAGCCAGGGGCTGCCACCCTTAGGTGATTAGAGAAGCTGAGTGCCCTGTACTGATACCCTCGTCAAATAGTGATCGGAGATCCCATTTCAAGGGCCATGCTGTGCAAGACTAGGCAGAGGAACATGACGTTGCACAGAGGGTTCATCTCCCCTGTAACCTGCAAGCAGCAGATTAAATCACTAACAGGTCAAACCACCTTGGCTGGGTGGACTAAGCCACCGTCCCAGACTTTATACATTTGAGTGATCAACCAGTAGGGACTGTGGCCCCATGTGCCAGTCCGGGGCCCCCTGCCGAGACCCGCAACACCATAAAGTATGGAAGGGTCAGGGGGTAGCAGCGCCCTGACACCACGGATCAACGTGGTGTGCTGCTGAGAACACCCGGCCCCCTCAAGCCCGGGACGGGCGTCGTGTGCTGGAATTTGCAGTGGGACGTCCCACCAGGAGAGGAGAGTTGCTCCCTGCCCCTGCGGGAGGGCGTCTCCACCGGGACCCCGTTGTCCTGCTGCCAGCTGTGCCCGGATTGGAGCGTGCACCATTGAGAGAGGGGAGCAGGGGGGGTCTGGGTCCTGCTTTGACATAGCCCACCTCCAGTCCATCCCTCACTCCTGACACTGCTGCCTTCCCAGTCAACATGTATGGCCAGCACAACTGGGTCAAGGTCCTAAAGCTGCCCACCTCCCTCTCCTGGAGGCCAGGCGGGCCCGTTCTCTTTTCCACTGGTACCAACATGTGGCCGCCATCTTCGTTCCTCCATTGGCCTGGAGGTTATTCTAGCTCACACACAAGCCCTCACCACATTCACCCAGCAAGCCTTAAATGATAGCTGGCAAAGCCTGCCCCTACCGGACCCTGAACTGTCTCTAGTGAGAAAAGCCGTCCTCCAGAATAAAATGGCCTCGGTCGGACATTACCACTGCCTCACAAGGAGGCCCCTGTGTGTTATCCAGACAGAATGCTGTGTGTTCACACCTGATGGTCTGTTAACGTGTCTTCTTTATTAAAGCAAATGGGGACTCAAGCGAGCACCCTGAGTGATCCACTGTCCCCAGCCTGGGACATTTAGTGAATCAGTGGTTTGGATCATGGGGCTCTTGGTGGGAAAGGTTGCTACTTATTTTGGGAGTCATTATGTTGATCTGTGTTTTCTCTTGCCTGTGCCTGTGTTGCTACAGTGTAGCCAGACAGCTACCAAACAGGCCGTCTCGATGCTAGTGAAACTGCTCGCGGACCTCTCAGAGCCATTGTGGAGGAGCTGGGGGGGCGTGAGAGACTGTAGGAGTCAAGGAACCAGGAGGGCTGGAGTGTGCGGGGAGGTCATTGAGAGGATGCGACCGCTGGTTGACCCTGGAGCTGGCCCCGGGCAGTGGGAGGCTTCACAACCCCTCCCCTGTCCTTGAAACGTACCTTCCGCCCACCATTCCCACAGTGGGAGTTGTTTGCAAGGACGCAGCCTTGAGAGAGCGGTGTGGTGTTGAGACCATCTGGACTGAACACATGACTGAACCCAGTGAAGTTCTCTGTATAAACTTTAAGATTTGGTGGGTGGAGAGGTCTCCTCCTCTTCTGGCGCCCAAGACAAGCCTCCTGTGTAAGTTCCCTTGCTTATTACACCTGCCACCTACCTGCCTCTTTCTTTGGTCCCTCCTTGTCTTCCGTTTGTGGGGGCCAGGTTCAGATTTCTCCCGGGAAGCTCCTGAATTTTTGAGCCAACACTCAGAAGTTGTGTTGAAGGGAATCCACGCCTGTGGACCTGCAGACAGTGGTGCCGGCTGAGGCTCGATGGCAGAAAGGGCAAACCCACACCTGAAATTGGAACCTACGCCTGCGAGGGTGAACCTCAGGTCCTCCTTTTGGAGCGTGGTTGGACGTGCAGAGGCAGCAGTACCTGGACTGTATTAAGTAAGCAGAGGCAGCGGTAGCTAGATCCATCTTGCTAAGTAGGGGTCCGCAGTGTTGGGCCCACATGTGGCCTTCATCTCTGCTGCTGTGGCTTCTTTCACAAGCCTTCTGTGTAAGTTCTGGGTGGCCAGTGACAAAGGCTGATAGTGTCAACGGACAGATTCGTTTTGTCTACGTGGTCGTTCAGTGCCTCTACCCTGTGAGTGTTTTCTGGTGGGTGTGAATGTGTGATAGGAAAATCTGTACTCTCCATGGAGGGTCTGGGTGTCCGTCTGCGTGCCTCTGCTCCAGACCGTCTCATCTCTGGTCTTCCAGAGATGTTTTCTTTCCAGACCCCTGCCTGAAGGCCAGACCTTTGGCCACTGTCCAGAAATATTGATGTATTCTCACTTCTTGGGCAGTTTCTCCTGTACAAAGTGGATGACCAGATGCCTTGCTTGCAGCTCCGCCCATCGGGAAGATTTCCCCTCACCAGTGTCTTTCAAGTGAACTTGTTGAAAGGTAAACTGAGGCACAGTAAACATTTTTAAGAGTTGATCTGAACGTTTTTTGATTCGAATGGGCCAAACCGTGAGTGTTTAGGTGACTTCACCAGCAGGAGCTCAGGGCCCGACTTGTAGAGAAAAGGAAGCAAAGCGAAGCGAGGACATATTGATTGGCTACAGCTTAAAGCCTAGTTGGCTGTTGGTGATTTGTTGTCCTTAGTTTCAGTTTAATAACCTTGAGGCATTTCGGGCTTAGGTGTTGGTTCGGTGACTTAGGCTGCCAGGACATGGGGGCCACCTCAGTCTAACAGCCTCCTGTTTGATTAATTTAACACCCTGAATATGACTTTCATGCAGCTGCCACCTGTTTTCAACTTGAACTACTGCAAGGGGTATTTAGGAGACAGAATCAGAGGATTTGGTAAATGATTCCCCTTGTCTTCCTTCCCAGATTCTTTGCTTCTCTCATAATCCTCTGTATTTTCTATCCCCTGCTAGAATATAAATTCCACCAGAGTAGGGATTTTTTCTTTTTGGCCATGTGGCATGGCTTGTGGGATCTTAGTTCCCCAACCAGGTGTTGAACCCAGGCCCCAGCTGTGAAAGCACTGAGTCCTAACCACTGGACCACCAGAAAGTCCCCAGAGTAGAGATTTCTGCTGCTTATTTCTCTGCTACAATTCCTGGCACCTAGAACAGTACCTGCACAAAGTGTGTCCCCAATAAATGTTTGTTGGATGAACAGATGAGTGGATCTCAGAAAATTGCTCCACCGACCACAAGGCTAGTGGGAGGCAACTTGATTCCTGCCCTCCCCACTTTCCCCCATCTCCTTCTTCCAAAACTCCACCAGATTGTATCCCCAAAATAGCCCCCGCACAGCGCTGCCCTCCACCTCCACTGCTGCTGTCCATCTCCCCGAGTTCCCGCAAGAGCCAACTCTTTGCTCTTCCTCTGCCCACTTTCCATGGCCTCCCGAGCACCATTCATTTTGTCAGGGAACCGCTGACTGAAACCACCCGCCTGGGCTGGGCATGATGTGACCGCTTGTATGAGTTGTGTCACAACAGGAGGTCCCGATAAGGAACGTGGTGCTGCCACTGAAAACTAACTGGGAGAATTCAGGAGGGACTGAAAGCAGGAGGGAGGAGGTGCCAGCCCATAATATGTCTGGCCAACCTCCCAGAAACCCTCACGTTGGAATCCATCTTGGCTGAGAGACGCGTGCACCACCCGGGAGGACGCTGAGTGATACCAAATATGGGCCAAGCAAGATGACTGGCCACAGGCGCCCCGGAAACTAACCCATCACCGTAAAACCCGAGACTGTGAGCCACGTGGAAGCACAGTTCTCCTGGGTTCCGTTACCCCGCTGCTCTCCGCCCAGGTGCTGCTTCCCGATAAAGTCTCTTGCTTTGTCAGCACGTGTGTCTCCTCGGACAATTCATTTCCGAGGGTCAGACAAGAGCCCGCTCTCGAGCCCTGGAAGGGGTCCCCCTTCCTGCAACAGTTTTAGTCATAGCTGTCAAGTTGATCTTTTTATGATGTAAATGAGATCGTGCCCCTTCTCTGCTGGAAAGCTTCCAATGGCTGCCCGTTTCACAGTAGATGAAAGGCAAACTCCTTACCAGGGCATGTGATGTGGCCCTGACCCCCCTGCAATCCCACCTCATACTGCTTGCATTTAAGCCAAACTGTGCTCTTTTTCTTCCTCACACATACCAAGCTCCCTTCTGCCTCTGTCTTTGCTCTTCTCTTGTCCTTTTTCATTTATGTGCAAATTGGCTTGCTCCTGTTATTCAGGTCTCAGCACAACTGCCTCTTCTGGGGGGAGCCTCCAACCTAAAGGAGCCCCCTCTCTCCTTCCTAATCTCTCTCCATCCCAGAGCCCTGTTTTGTTTCTTTACATCTATCAGGATCAGAAATGATGTCCTTTTTAAAATTATTTATTTATTTTGGCTGCGCTGGGTCTTCACTGTGGCTCTCAGGTTCTTTGTTGTGGCACGTGGGCTTCTCTAGTTGCGGTATGGGGGGGTCTTAGCTCCCCGACCAGGGATCGAACCCCGGGCCCCCTGCATTGAGAATGCAGAGTCTTAACCACTGGACCACCAGGGAAGACCCAATGATGTCATTTTAAAAATATTTTTTTCCGGGCTTTTTATTCCTCTGTTAGAATGTACACTTTATGAGAAGAGAAATCTTATTGATCTTGGGAACAAAAATCGTATTCCCAGAATCCAGCAAAGCGTGTGGCACGCACACGTGTGCACACACACACCGACACAAAGAGAAGAATATTAGTCCTAACAGTGACTGACAATATCTCTGTTTCAGGAAGACGGTGAGGAAGACCAGTTTGTTCATGGTCATAGAAAACCGAGAGGGTTGTCATTACCGCCTCGAGGAAGTTCTGGGGATGGCCCTCACGGCTGTGATGAGTGAGGGCTGCAGTGCTTTTCTCTGCCTAGTTACTAGAGGCTCAGCTTTGGTCTTTGAAACCAAGGAGGAAGGGTCATGGTTATCTTGGTAGTTTCTTTAGAATTGGCTTAAAAGCAGTGTACCTTGAATTATAAAAACCTACTTATGTTGTTTTGAACAAAAATGCCTTTAGCTCAGGGTTCAGCCATTTTTTTTTTTCTGTAAAGGGCTGGAGAGTTAATATTTTTGGCTTTACGGGCCACATGGTCTCAGTTGCTGCTTCTCAGTCGTGCAGCTAGTAGTGCAAGGCAGCCACGAGCAATACTTAGACAAGTGACAAGCGTGCAGGATTCCACCTGGAGGGGGCGCTGGAGGTGGGAAACAGATTTGGCCAATGGGCTGTAGTTTCGCGACTCCTGCTTTAAGTCTTCAAGGAAGCTCCTTCTCTGAAGTGTTTAGCCAGCTAGCCTTTCTGTGCCTGTGGGGTGTCTAGAAATTTTGCAGCGTAAAATTAGAAAGCTGGACTTCCGTCCTGGAGTAATAACAGTAATTATCATAGCAATAGCTAATGCTTATGTAGTATGTCAGGCAATATTTCAACTACCTTTCTTAACGTTTTTGCATTTAATCCTCACGATGTTACTGAACCAAACTTGGGTCCACTAGCCCGTGCACAGTAAAGCCAATCTACTGACACCTAGTTGTGGTGAAAGAAAGTGCAGTTTTTATTGCAGGGCACCAAGCAAGGGGTCCAGGGCAGCTAGTGCTCAAAACACCTGAACTCCCCGATGGGTTTCAGCAAAGTATTTTTAAAGACCAGGTGAGGGGGGTGCGGGTTGCAGGGTATGTGATCAGCTCGTGCACAATTCTCTGATTGGCTGATGGTGAGGTCACAGGGCAGGATCACATGGGTTAATATTATCAGTCCTTAGGCTCCAGTAGGCCTGGGGACTGGGGGCTCAAGGTCATCAAGTAGGTAGCATCTTCCATTTGGTGGGGGATTTTGACATCTGTGAAACAACTCAGGAAGTGTGCGTCACATACTGTTATCCAGATACTTCAGAGAGGGGCTAAAGCAGAGGATACGGGGGAGGGGTCTGTCCCAGGAAGGCCCCAGGGGGTCCTGCTCGGTTACAGCTGTGTAATTTAGGTAACATCATTGTCCCCATTTTATGGATAAGGAATTTGAAATTTAGTGAAGTTAAAAAGCTGGTCCAAAGTCACACAGTCAAAAAATGGCACAGCGGGGACTCAAGAGTGTCTTCTGACCCTAAAGAGCAGACTTTTACCCTCATGAATATACCCACCTGCCCAAAGAGCAAGGATTGAGGCTCTACCAAGGGAAATCTTATAGGCAGGGCCAGAGCCAGCTCTTTTGGACCTTGTTCTGAATTGGGAGGAGGAGTAATGCAGTTTCCTGAACATCTCCTTTTGTTTCTTTGGAAAGATGGGACCTGTTTTGTTTTTGCAGGTACTGACACATTAAATTAGAATATATAAAGACGGATAACCAAACCCCAACTTGAAAATCAATATGATCCTTCCCTAAGTATATATATTCTACTCTTTCCAGGTTTAATATTAGTGTATCTTTATAATTAAATTCATCATAGTATCTTAAGGGAAGGACCTATTAATTTATAGGTTAAAAACACTGATGGTATATTTTTCATATACCATCAGATGGTATGTGATATATGCTCATTTAAAAAAAATTAAAGCAGAGCAGAAGAATATGTGTCAGCCCATTGCCACACCCCCTCACCACTGGCTAATAACATTTTATAACCTCAAAGTAACTGACACAGGTATTGCCATTTTGATCTGGCCTAACTTTAGCAGACAGCACATGAGGATTTCCTTTATCCTTCTGTTACCAAGCAAGGGCTCTTACGCCCTGGTGCAGAAAGCCAAACTCGGACAGCGGGTGTTTGCAGTAAAGTAGTGGTTTATTTGCAGGCAACACGCAGGGAGACCGGGTAGCTAATGCTCAAAAGACCCCTAACTCCCTGATGGCTTTCAGGCAAGGGTTTTTAAAGACAGTGTGAGGGGAGAGGGTCCTAGGTTGCACGATCAGCTCGTGAACCTTCTTCTGATCGGTTGGTGGTGAGGTAACAGGTGAAATTTCTGGAATCTCAACCTTCTGGTTCCAACCAGTCTGGGGTCTGTGTGCTTGTGGTCAGCCTGTAGTCACCATCCTCCCCTTGGGTGGCTGAGGGGGGTCATAGTTCTGCAGAACAGCTCACAGATATGTACCAGATTGTTATCTATGTCCCTTCAGGAGGAGCTAGGAGTCCTGTGACTCTACTGTCCTGATTATTAACTGCTTGAGTCTGCTCTTTGGAACTCAGGGAAGGCCCAGGAGACGGAAGCCTTTTTCCTACAAATGAGAAACGGGGGGTATGGGAAGGCTTCTGTGTCTGGGAGGGCCCTGCAGGGGCCTCAGTTTCAATCCTCTCTTTTCTTTGATCTCCCTCAGTCTTGAGGGGACCAGGGTGGGACAAGAAAGGGAATAAAGTTTTGCAAAGAGAGGTTACTCATAAAGTCAGCAGGGGCACTCGGCTTTAGGAGGACTTGGTTTCACTTTCACTGCTTAATTCCACCCTAGCCAAGCTCTGTTAAAGATGGGCTGGTGGTGAATAAGCCACCTGAGATTTCCTTGCTTTCCAGAGTGATGTTGGGGGAAGAGTGGGAGCTTTAGACTCAGTAACCTAGGTTTAAATCACTGTCACTGGGCCTCCTTTTTCTCATCTGTAAATGGAGTTGTTACTGGACCAAACCTGGGTCCACTTGCCCACCTTGCAGCAAAGCCAATTTACTGACACCAGGTTGTGGTGAAGGAAAGTACAACATTTATTGCAGGGCACCCAACAAGGAGAACGGGTGACTCCTGTGCTCAGAAGAGCCAAGCTCCCCGAGGGTCTTCAGGGAAGAGTTTTCAATGGCAACATTTAGGGGGGAGGCTGCAGGGTGCATGGCTTTCTTCTGATTGGTTGGAGGTGAGGTAATAGGGTGGCGTTTCAGGAATCTCAGTCATCAGCCTCTGATTCCAAGCAGCCTGGGGTCTAGTGCTCATGCTCAGCCTGTAGTTACCATCCTCCACCTGGGTAGCAGGAGGGTCTTAGTTTCTGCAGAACAACTGAACAACCTGTGCATCAGGTTGTTAGGTATATTCCTTGAGGAGGAACTAGGACTGTTTTATCACTGTACTCTTGTCATTACTTTTCTTGTTCAACTGCTTTTCCTTTGTATCTGCATTCCCTCTCTTCCCTAATTAGTAAGGGCATGTGCCTTCTCTTTGGAACTCAGGGAAGCCCTAGGAGAATAAAGCCTTTTTCCACAAACAAGAAATGGGGATACAGAGGGGCTTTTGTCCTCGGGTGGACCCCACAGTGTACTGCTCGGTTTCAGAGTCAATAATGTTATCCATGCATCAATGGTTTTGAGCCTCAAATGAGGTTATCAGTACTGTACAGAGAATACTAAGTGTATCCTCTGTACAGAGAGCGGCTATTTTGTTAAGAGCTGAGTGTGGGCTTTTCCGTATGTATGGATTCTCTAGGACCTTCGTTGCTAAGTCCAGAAAATTCAATTGGTTTGGATTTTATTATTATTTTCATATTTCTATATCTATGTAGATTTATTATTATTATAGCATCATCCATGTGACCTATTATTACATAGGAGAAAAGCTTTGTCAAGGTAAAAAGCACCATATCCAGACTTTAGGATTTTCCCCCAAAATAAGCAGTGTGAAGCATAGAAACGTTAACAAAGAAGCGTATGACATTCCTTCTGAAGAGATGAAAGATGAGAAAGCTGCTGCTCTTGGCTGGCTCAGGCCCACCCCTTCCTAGCAGCAGCGGGGGATCAGATGACCTCTCAAGGTTCCTTGTCGCTGGTGGTTTTGTTTTTTGATGTCTGTTTAAAGATTACGCTAATACTGCTGATGTAAAATCCTTTGTACACAGTGATGGTTAAAAATACTGGCTCCTGACCTGAATCTATGCCTGCCTGGTTAAAATCATATACTTGAGATTAACAGGATTCAAATGCTCGTGTCTTATATAAGCCATTGGGTCTTTTTTTTCTCCTCAAAAAGATTTCTTGTTATTGTATTTTGGACTAAAGCAAGAGGGGGAAGGTTGATAAAAAAAATGCATTTAAATACAGAAGGATTTAGATTATTTTAATAACTAAGCTTAGTTTTTATATTGTGGGTGAGAAAGAGGAATGAATAATAATGTAGAATGCAAAGACCCAGGAGGTGACTCCCCCAGAAAGCTATCACTGGAGCAGCATATTAACTAGGAAAGAGTCTTTGTAGCAGAGAACACAGAGAGTTCCCATGTATCTAATAAGTAACTTGTGTAGTGCTGTGGGAGAATGGGCTCTGGAGCCAGCCTTTGGGGGTTTGGATACTGGTTCTGAGCTTTTATGGGCTCTGTGATCATAGCAATGCATTTAACGTACTTGTGCCTCATGGTTCTCATCTGTAAAATGGGGATAATAATAGTTACCTACTTCTTAGGGTTGCTGGGAAGATTAAACGAGTTAATAAGTGTAAAGTGGTTAGCATGGTGCCTGGAATACAATGTGTTCAATAATAGCAATTAATTCAAAATCTTAAGTATTACTGTGTTTTATTTTGTTTCCTTTTTGTTTTCACTTCTTTACTGTTTTTTTTTTTATTATTATTATTTTTGCGGTACGTGGGACTCTCACTGTTGCGGCCTCTCCACCTGCGGAGCACAGACTCCGGACGTGCAGGCTCAGCGGCCATGGCTCACGGGCCTAGCCGCTCCGCGGCATGTGGGATCTTCCCAGACCGGGGCACGAACCCGTGTCCCCTGCATCGGCAGGCGGACCCTCAACCACTGCGCCACCAGGGAAGCCCTCTTTACTTTTTATGATGGAAAAATTTTTAATTTTTAATAATAGAGGTATAATAACCCCCACGTATTCGTTAGCAGTTATCCATTTATGGGCAATCTTGTTTTACCTAAATGCCCATTCACTTCCCCTACTTCTACTTGATTATTTTGAAACAGATCTCATCCATACTCTATTTCATTTTTAAATCTTCCAGTATGTATCTCAAAAATAAAGGTAGCAAATTATGGCCCAAACTCTGTTTTATGAATAAAGTTTTATTGGAACACAGTGAAGGGGTCCACAATATGCCACTGATGGATAAAAATTATTTTGAACTGAAGTCATCTGAGGATAGGCTTTTTTTTCTGAACTCTTTTATCTGCCTAAGAGCAGATCCTCCTAGAAGAACTCAGTTGTGATGAAACTCCCCAGGAATGCTCAACCAGGCAAGATTAACTCTTATCACAGATATGAGAAGTTGGAACCACATCTAACCAGACATTGTCACAAAACTATACCTGTCATCTATTCTCCTGAGGGCCCATTTATCTTTCCTAAAAGGCATTTGGTTTTCCATAAGTGTCCTTTCTTCCCCTCCACTTCCCCTATTAAGATAATTTGTAGGTCCCAAATTATAAAAATAAGACACCTTTTGAGTCATATTTTTCTGTGAACTCTTGTGTATGTGCATGAATAAAAATCTGTCTTTTCTCTTCCTAATCTGTTTTTTTTATTTCTAAATTTTAATTTTATTGGAGTATAGTTGATTTACAATTTTGTGTTAGTTTCAGGTGTACAGCAAAGTGAATCAGTTATACATATACATATATTCATTCTTTTTCAGTTTCTTTTCTCATATAGGTTATCACAGAATACAGAGTAGAGTTGATTTACAATGTTGTGTTAGTTTCAGGTGTACAGCAAAGTGAATCAGTTATACATATACATATATTCATTCTTTTTCAGTTTCTTTTCTCGTATAGGTTATCACAGAATACTGAGTAGAGTTCCCTGTGCTCTACAGTGGGTCATTGTTGGTTATCTATCTTATATACAGTAGTGTGTGTATGTTCATCCCAAGGTCCTGATTTATCCCTCCCCCTTTCCCCTTTGATAACCATAAGTTTGTTTTCAATATCTGTAAGTCTGTTTCTGTTTTGGAAATAATTTCATTTGTTTCATTTTTTAAAACATTAAATTCCACATATGAGTGCTATCATATGATATTTGTCTTTCTCAGTCTGACTTACTTCACTTAGTATGATCATCTCTCAGTCCATCCATGTTGCTGCAAATGGCATTATTTCATTCTTTTTTATGGCTGAGTAGTATTCCATTGTGTATATGTACCACATCTTCTTGATCCATTCATCTGTCAATGGACATTTAGGTTGTTTCCATGTCTTGGCTATTGTGAATAGTGCTGCTGTGAACATTGGGGTGCATGTATTCCTAATCTGTTTTTTAATCAGTTTAATTCACAGACCCCAATATCTGAACCTAAGAGGGTAAAGTTTTCTTTCCCAACACCAGTGATGCCCATTCATGTACTTATTGTGTGTGACCGCTTTTGTGCTACGATGGTGGAGTTGAGTAGTTGTGACAGACTTATGGTCCACAAGCTTAAAGTATTTACTATCTGGTCCTTTACAGAAAATGTTCACCAACTCCTGCTCTCAAAGACAAGCAGACTCTCTTTCTTTTTAAAAAAACATAACCAGAATTCATTTTCGCACCTAATAATTTTCACACCTAATTTCACACCTAATGCATTAACAATAATGCATTAATATTATCAAATATCCAATTGGTATTCAGATTTCCCCAGATACCTCATAAATTTTAAAAAATATGGATATATTAAAAACAAGGACCCAAATGAGGTCAACACATTGTCATTTTTAATCTAAAGGAGGCAGTCGTCTTTTCTCTTTTTTCCCCTTGCAATTTAGCTGTTAAAGAAACAGATCGTTTGTCCTATAGCGTTTCCCACATCTATATTTTGCTGGTTGAAGTCTATGGTATCATTTTACATATTGCTCTGTCCTCTGTATTGCCTAGCAATTGGTGGTTAGAACTGGAGACTTAACCTAAGTTTACAAGAACATGCACTGTTCAAGGGTAGTATGTGCCTTCGTGACACAGTACACAATGACTATCATTTTGTGATGTTAGCAGATAGGCTGCATCTTTTTTTTTTAACATCTTTATTGGAGTATAATTGCTTTACAATGTTGTGTTAGTTTCTGCTGTATAACAAAGTGAATCAGGTATACATATACATATGTTCCCATATCTCCTCCCTCTTGCATCTCCCTCCCTCCCACCCTCCCTATCCCACCCCTCTAGGTGGTCACAAAGCACCGAGCTCCCTGTGCTATGTGGCTCCTTCCCACTAGCTATCTGTTTTACGTTTGGTAGCTTATATATATCCATGCCACTCTCTCACTTCGTCCCAGTTTACCCTTCCCCCTCTCCATGTCCTCAAGTCCATTCTCTACGTCTGCGTCTTTATTCCTGTCCTGCCTGTAGGTTCTTCATTACCTTTTTTTTTTTTTAGATTCCATATATATGTGTTAGCATACGGTATTTGTTTTTCTCTTTCTGACTTACTTCACTCTGTATGACAGTCTCCAGGTCCATCCACCTCACTACAAATAACTCAATTTCGTTTCTTTGTATGGCGAGTAATATTCCATTGTATATATGAGATAAGCTGAATTTTAAAAATTGCTAATTCTGAATAAAAATCAGCACTGGAGGAGATGCCTCTTTGAATACGGGAAGGTCCACCACGACAATACTGTGAAATTATTCAAATGTATCCTTATTGACTGGACATCACGACAGCTATAAAAAGGGGGAGATGAGCAGACCTTCCCTGGGGGCACATCTCTGACTTCTACCCATTCTGATAACCGTAAGTAGAGGTAAGTCCTCTACATACGAATGAGTTCCATTCTGTGAGCACATTAAGTCCAATTTGTTCATAAGTCCAACAAAGTTAGCCTAGGTACCCAACTAACACAATCGGCTATACGGTACTGTACTGTAACAGGTTTACAATACTTTTCACACAAGTAATACATAAAAAACAAGCACAAAAAATAAAACATTTTAAATCTTACAGTGCAGTCCCTTGAAAAGAACAGTAGTGCAGTACAACAGCTGGCATCCAGGGGCTGGCATCGAGGGAACAGCAGGAAGAGTTACTGACTGGAGGAGGGAGGGGGGGTGGGAGATGGTAGAGCTGAAGGATGGTCAGCAATAGGGCAATAGGGGACGGAGGGCCAGCTGCAGTGTCACTCACACCTGACGCTGATGGCGCAGGATCTGGTTCCTTGCTGGATTCAATTCTATCCACCCTCTTGAAAAAACGATCCAGTGATGTCTGGGTAGTAGCTCTTTTTTTCTCGTCACAGATGACACGGTGGCACTGGGTTGCATTCTGAGCGGCTGCTGCAGCCTTTGTGTACTGTTCTAGGTTCAGGTCCTGTACCTCAAAAACTAACAGCGCCGCCTCAGATAAAGAAAATCCCCTGCCATTTCCTGCGTCGTGAATCCCTTCGGTTCTTCAGTTACTTCTTCTTCCTCTTGTCTCTCTTCATCCTTTCGCTGGATGAAGATCCAGTTCCATCAGATCTTCATTAGTAAGCCCCTCGTGTTGCACGACAAGGAGTTCAATGTTATAAGAATGAGCGGCGTCTAACATCTTTTTGCTCGCTCCACTCTCCAATTATTTTCACTTTTGTTTCCATTGTTATTTCTTGGCACTTCCTAGCAGTACCAGCTACATCACCGCTGTTTTTACGCTTGCTTCCGGACATCCTGGGCTTGAAATAAAGATACTGTATTGTATACAGTGCTAAACAGTAAAAATACACAAAAGCACAACCACTTGTAGAGGATGCACGCACGTGACAATGTACGCCAGACACGTGAACTAACTTACGTGATTGGACATGCGAACCCACGTTCGCGTCTTTGAAAGTTTGCAACTTGAAGGTTTGTATGTAGGGGACTTACTGTATCTGGAACCTACCCCCTTCCTGTCATCTCCCAGGCTCCTGCTACCCTGGTCCACATCACCACCCTGTCCCATCTATATCACTGTAGTAGCCTTTTAGTCAGTCTCCCTGACTCTGTACTTGCTTCCCTACCACCTGTTCTCAACCCAACAGCCAGAATAATCCCTTTCAAACCAAATCCATGGCACAACTGCTTTGCTCAAAACCTTTCAGAATAGGTATTGAAGTCCTTGCAATGGTTCACAAGCCTCTAAAGGATCTACACCACTTCTGCTAACTCTGCTCCAGCCTTGCTTATCTCTTTGCAGTTCTTTAAGTGTACCTGTCACATCCCTTCATAGGACCTCTGCACTGGCTGTTCTTTTTACCGTTAGTGCTCTTCTCCCAGATGCGCGACCAATTCTCTCACCTTCTTCGAGCCTTTGCTCAAATGTCACCTTCTCAAGAATCCCCAGCCTAATCACTCTTTTTAAATATTGCATTCTGAGTATTGAGCCGCGTTCCCTGTGCTATACCATAGGTCCTTGTTGCTTATCCATTTTAAATATAGCGGTGTATACATGTCGATCCCAATCTCCCAGTGTATCCCCCGTCCCCCCGCTCCCCCCCGGAAACCCTAGTTCGTTCTCCAAGTCTGTGAGTCTGCTTCTGTGTTGTAGATCAGTTCATCTGTATCACTGCTTTAGATTCCACACGTAAGCGATGTCATGTGATCTTTGTCTGTCTGACTTGCCTCGCTCAGTATTCATCGACTATACTCCAGTAGAACATAAAAATTTAAAAAAAACAGCATTCTGCCTCCTACTTCCACACTACTGATCCACACTGCTACTAACCCTGCTCAACTTCTTAATTTTCCAAGGTATTAGTCACCACCTAACACACCTTATAATTTACTTAGTTGTCTGGTACTTGCATATTGTTTCCTGCCAGAAGGGAAGTTTCCTGATGGTAGGGTGCTTTGGTTTTTTTTTCTTATAGATTTTATTTATTTATTTATATTTATTTATTTTTGGCTGTATTGGGTCTTTGTTGCTGTGTGCGGGCTTTCTCTAGTTGCGATGAGCGGGGGCTTCTCTTCATTGCGGTGCAGGGGCTTCTCATTGCGGTGGTTTCTCTTGTTGCGGAGCACGGGCTCTAGGCGCGTGGGCTTCAGTAGTTGTGGCACACAGGCTCAGTAGTTGTGGCTCGTGGGATCTAGAGCACAGGCTCAGTAGTTGTGGCACACAGGCTCAGTAGTTGTGGCTCGTGGGATCTAGAGCACAGGCTCAGTAGTTGTGGCACGCAGGCTCAGTAGTTGTGGCTCGTGGGCTCTAGAGCACAGGCTCAGTAGTTGTGGCACACAGGCTCAGTAGTTGTGGCTCGTGGGCTCTAGAGCACAGGCTCAGTAGTTGTGGCATACAGGCTTAGTAGTTGTGGCGCATGGGCTTAGTTGCTCTGCAGCATGTGGGATCTTCCTGGACCAGGGCTCAAACCCATTTCCCCTGCATTGGCAGGTGGATTCTTAACCACTGCACCACCAGGGAAGCCCTAGGGTGCTTTGTTTTGTTCACTGAAGCATCCCGTGTGCCTGCATCAGTGTCTGGCTCAGAGAAAGTGCCTAAAACATATTGATACTTGCTGAATGAATGACTGAATTTCTGTCACTTATCCCTGTAAACAGAACACAAATGCATCCCATGAGCCAAAAGGCCTCTGGCTCACGTGACTACCCCCTCACCCAATCTTTTGTTTTTATTCCTCTTGGCAATTAGTCTGTGTGCCAGACACTGTGTTAAATGTTTTCCAGTATTATCTCATTTAATCCTTCAAACGACCTTTAAGAAAATAGGTGTTATTATTATATCCATTTTCAGATAATGAAACTCAGGCCTGAGAAAACTTAACTCCTGGCCAAGCTCACATAATAAGATGCAGATCGAGAACTGGAACTCAGATCCATCAGATACCTAAATCACTGCTTGAAACCACTAAGTCGACTACTTCCTCAGTGGGTGGAATTGCTCTAAGTTTAGTCATTTATGGTAATTTCTCCATTCATTCATTCAACAGATATTTATTGAACACTGACTATGTGCCAGGTCCTTGGGACATACCAGTGAACCAAACAAGAATCCTTGCCCTCTGACCTTTCATTATGTCTACCTCTTTTCAGAGCTGTGATTCAAGGCTAATGTTGAAGGGGGATCAGGCAGGGCCCTAGGGGCTATGGTCTTTGGTCATAGAGAACATCCCTCACATAAAATCAGTCTTCTTATGTGGTGCATATATACAATGGAGTACTACTCAGCCATCAAAAAGAACGAAATAATGCCATTTGCAGCAACATGGATGGACCTGGAGATTATCATACTAAGCAAAGTAAGTCAGAAAGAGAAAGACAAATATCATATGATATCACTTATATGTGGAATCTGAAATATGATACAAATCAACATACCTACAAAACAAATACAGACTCACAGATACAGATAGGGAACAGACTTGTGGTTGCCAAAGGGGAAGCGGTGGGGGAGGGAAGGATTGGGAGTTTGGGGTTAGTAGATGCAAACTGTTATATAGAGAATGGATAAACAACAAGGTCCTACTGTACAGCACAGGGAACTGTATTCAACATCCTGTGACAAACCATAATGGAAAAGAATATGAAAAAGAATATATGTATGTATAACTGAATCACTTTGCTGTACAGAGGAAATTAACACATTGTAAATCAACTATACCTCAATAAAATTTTAAAAATTCACTCTCCTTCACCCCAACTTGTTATGATACTCTATCTGAAGTACCTGGATTAATGATAATTTTGGTGAGCTGTAAAAGGCCTGCTCTAAAGTCCTTTTTTTTTTCTGTTTAGATTTGTCCCCACTTTATAAATGAAAAAACGAAGGCTTAGATGGTCTTGAGACATTCTCAAAGTCAGTGAGTAAATGGCAGAGCTGGGATTTCTGGCTTCAAATTTTATGCTCAGGATACCCTAGTAAACACCAGAGAGGCACGTGGTGATCTGAGTGGGACCTGGTGGGAGTCAGGGGTGGTGGTGTTCTGTCCGGTAAATAAGAGGAAAATTGAACAAGAAAATTAAGGGATCCTGGAAGCCCAGACTTACCCGTGTGTTTTCCTGCAGCAAGGAACAGGGCATCTTTGTAGAACAGGGGGTACAAGGGCAGGTCATTACTTTCGCGGGGCGGTAGAGCAATGAGAAGAACTAGGGCAGGGGTGAAGTTGGGAGCCCTACTGGGCGGACTCTTTGCTTGGAAGCACCAGGATACCTTTCTCTGATATTCGAAGAGCACAGCCTCAGAGACATGGGAGAGAGGGGTAGAGAAAGTCACGTGATCTAAGCCACACCTCTCCACCTCACCTTGCAGGACGGTCAGCCCAACTCAGGATGCAGCAGGTAACATCTCTACTGGGTTGAGACCAGAAATGTCTAAAGAGCAGGGATTCTGTTTGTTTCCATTCTGTTCTTCGTGTCTACACTGGAGATGTAATAGAAAGAGACTAGGCTTTGGGTTCAGAAAAGGTTTTTTTTTTTTAACATTGTGGCTCTATCATTTACCACCTGAGTTATTTAAGTTTCCTATCTGTAAGAAAGAGTTAAGGAGCTAACAGTACTTATAAACATTCATTCATCTATTAAACACATGTGTGTTGGCATCTATTATATATAAAGAACTGGACATGATCGATGTCAGGATAAGCTAATTTATATAAAGTTCCTGACACATACTTGTTGCTCAATGAGTAGTGGCTGTTATTATTGTTATTATTATTACTGGTGTGCAGGCGTAAACCAGCAATAAGTCTTCTGGAATGGTGGTAGTACAAATAGCACATCAGTTAGCCATCCAGCTAACTAACTAGAGGCTCTAGTGCCCTTGTGCAGCTTTATCTGCTGGGGGTGATTGTTTTCCTCCCTATCTGGAAGCGCCATGTCTTTCTGCCATGGCTAGGTGACTTCTGACAACCCTAGTCAGCCGTGTCCCGAAAGGAAATTATGCTGCTTGCCTTGAATAGCTTTCTGCTTCCCAGTGCTTGATAGGGATTTGCTAATAATTTCGACCTGGTAAAGAATCAGTCGGTAGAAAACGAGAAATTTTAATGAGGATTCTCATTAGCTGTTCCTCGCAAATAATGGAGCTATAATCTAACTCAAGATTCTTGGCAAAGCAATTCTCACAAGTAATTATTATTTACTGTTTATACCGCTTTGTATTTCCGTACATTTTTTCCGTTATCTTTTCCATTATTCTTCAGGGAAAAAATATCCCAGAAAACAAAACCCTTTGAGGCATCTTAACATGTTAATCTCCGTTTCACAGATGGGGGAATATGGGACATTTCTTTAGCAAACACCAATGTATCCTGTTATGCTTACAAAAATAATACAAAGTTTTCTCTTAATGATTAACCACAACCAGTGCCTACCATTAAACAAGAAGTACACACACACACACACACACGCAGAGGTAGAAAAGATGCTCTTGGATTAATGCTTGTAACATGCAGTGAGTAAAAATGACTCTGCATGATTTCTCTCAGAAAATTCATGTGTTGAATAAACCTGTATTAAAGATGATGATTCCATCACCTCTTTGCTGCTTTCCTGCCTTCAGAATTCCTGTTCTCCTCCTTGCCTCTTCATCCACTCCTTTTTTTTTAATCAAAAAAGGCAAATTTAATAATGGTGAGTCTTGGGACTTCCCTGGTGGCTCAGTGTTTAAGAATCCACCTGCCAATGCAGGGGACACGGGTTCAAGCCCTGGTCTGGGAAGATCCCACATGTGGCGGAGCAACTAAGCCTGTGCGCCACAGCTACTGAGCCTGCACTCTGGAGCCCGCCAGCCACAACTACTGAAGCCTACGTGCCACAACTACTGAAGCCTGTGCGCCCAGAGCTCGTGCTTCGCAACAAGAGAAGCCACTGCAATAAGCCCACACGCCGCAATGAAGAGTAGCCCCTGCACGCAGCAACGAAGACCCAACGCAGCCATAAATAAATAAACAAATAAATAAATAATGGCGAGTCTTTTCATGAAGGTGGTAGATGCAAACTATTACATTTAGAAATGGATAAACAACAAGGTCCTACTGTAGAGCACAGGGAACTATATCCAGTCTCCTCGGATAAACCATAATGGAAAAGAATATAAAAAAAAGAATGTGTATATGTGGATAAATGAGTCGCTTTGCTGTACAGTAGAGACTGGCACAACATTGTAAATCAACTTCATCTACTCTTAATTCAGTTTATCAAGAATTCAGTCAATTTCAGTTGCATACAACTACAAGCATTTATTTTTGGCTCATGTACTCTGGGGTGTCCGGGCTGGTTTGCTCTGTGCTGAAGGGGCAGTGTCTTCCCAGGGTATGTATTTCTCATGGCAATGGCCCAAGTGCAATAGCGTAAGCTTAATGCATAAGCACATTTTAAATCTTTGCTGGTGGCACGTCTCATCAGCCAAAGCAAGGCACGTGGCTGTCCCACAGGTGAGGGGCAGGGAAGCTTACTTCTCCCACTGAGAGGCCAGAGCAAGGGTTTGGGTGTATTATTGGTGGGAGTCGAGAGACAGTAAAGCCCTGTGGACACAGGTAGTGTCTTCCTCTCCCCCTTTGGCCCTGTCTCCTCTGACTTGCCCTTTAGAGAGTAATGGCGACTGTAAGACAGGGTCACAGTAAGATAAAGTCTCAGGAAGAACAGTTCCTCAGGGATGTGCCAGGTAGAACTATAACACCTAAGGAGACTAGCCGGGGGTTTCCTAGGGATGTTAGACTTACGACCAAGACACTTGACTAATTCTCTGTCCTTGTATTTTAGCCCTTTGCCACGTGACGTTGAAGACCTTCTCGTCAAGAGGTTGAGTCCATTTCCCTGTCCCTTGAATCTGGGCTGGCTGGTGACTTGCTTTGGCCAATCCCAGTCATCAAGGGCTTTGCACGCTTCTGTTCTCTCCTTGCCACCAGCATGGGAACAAGCCCAGGCTAGCTGGCTGAAAGATAAGACCATGTGGAGGAGCGTCTCTGCTGGAGCCACTGCTGATAGCCCAGTGCACAGCTACAGACTGGAGTGTGCTCACATCAGCAAACTGCCTGGCTGACCTGTACATGTGTGGGCAATAATACATGGATGCTGTTTTGTTTTTTTTTTAATTGAAGTATAGTTGATTTACAATGTTGTGTTACTTTCTGCTGTACAGCAAAGTGATTCAGTTATATATATATATATATATTCTTTGTTTAATATTCTTTTCCATTATGGTTTATCATAGGATACTGAATATAGTTCCCTGTTCTCCACGGTAGGACCTTGCTGTTATGGCTGCTGTTTTGAGGCATCAAGTTTTGGGTGGCTTGTTAGGCAGAAGTACTAATTTAACACCCTGAAACTTGCCATCTTGGGCTGCCTGGTACCATAGCATCACTTTCCCAGATCCTACGTATTCTTGGGGCAAGCAAGAGGTGATAAAACATTCCCTGATACCTTCTCTCACTGCCCAAACCTGCATCCCTCCAGTTCAGGAGATTTTTGTGACTGACTTTTGCACAGTAAGTGTGTATCATGGGTAGGTATTTCTTTAGGAAGATTATACTATACAAATTGGTTTTGGAGAATGTTATTACTGATATGATAAAAAAGGAAAGCAAAGCACTCTGTGTTTTCTGTTCCAGCTGTCAGATGCATTCTGATTTCTGTTACAATGATAATTAATTTTAGCTGTGTAGAAAACCCATTTTCTTTGAGGAATCAGTGAACTGTAGAGAAATTTGTCAGTAACTGTTGTCTGGAATTTTAGTCTCCATGTAGGAGTGCAATAATTTTACAATGACTGCTAATATACAGAAAAACCAACCCAAGATAAAGAAAGCTATTTGGCACTATTGTGTATTTCTAGAAATATGAGATTGAAATCAAATGAAAAGGTAAGAGGCCTGATATCAAAGCTCTACTTTTTTCTCCCCTATTATATTTTATTGGCACTAAAATACAATATAAAAAGAGAAATGTGAACATACATGTGGTGACTTACAGTTCAACTTTTACAATTATCTTTGGAATTTGAGGAAAATATCACTTTATGAAAGTGTCAAAGAAACACTCCATTTTTGCAGTTAATTGATAATTCCACTATCTATTTTCTGTGGTTTAGTGTTTTGTTATCGGTATTTTTCTGCTCATAACTGAACTCTACTAGACTAACCTTCACTTTTGTGGGCGTGTGTCACTAGTAAATTTTTTTGGTCTTTGGGCTCTAATGCTGGTTTTAATCAGTCTATCCTAGCAATGGGGAATGTATCACAAGTGAAATCTATACAAAATAAGAGATACAACAGGATGTTTCACACTGTTTTTATTTACACTGATAAACCTAGTAATCTACTTGGGAAAATTTTCTCAGATGTGGTGGTGGATTTGCACTGTTCCATTCACACTTCACCTCCTCTCCCTACTGGAGGACAGAGATGTTATTCCTCTTTGTGATATCAGGGTCTAGCATATATAAGCACTGAATAGCTGCATAAGTCATTTTGGGTTGCCAGGGGGTCATCCCAGCAAGCCTCTTGGTAGGGCCAGTGGGAACATAAAGGATCCAGGCCTTCTTTGCCTATTGACACTTACTCATAAGTTTCACCAACAGAAGGCCTTTGCCTTAAAGTATTTCATGTGATGTCTTGGGATTCTTCCTGAGCCCTGGAGCTTCATCACTAAAGGACTCGATTTGCATGATAGTCTCTTTTTAAATGACTCATTAAGAGGAGAAAATAAATATTTCTACCAAGGAGCTTCCCTGGTGGTGCAGTGGTTAAGAATCCTCCTGCCAATGCAGGGGACACGGGTTCAAGCCCTGGTCCGGGAAGATCCCACATGCCGTAGAGCAACCAAGCCCGTGTGCCACAACTACTGAGCCTACACTCTAGAGCCTGCGAGCCGCAACTACTGAGCCCGCATGCCACAACTACTGAAGCCTGCGCACCTAGAGCCCGTGCTCTGCAACAAGAGAAGCCACCGTGATGAGAAGCACGCGAAGAGAAGCCCACACTCGCTGCAACTAGAGAAAGCCCGCGTGCAGAAACGAAGACCCTAATGCAGCCAAAAAAATAAATAAAAAGTGAATTTAAAAAAAGATTTCTACCAAGAATGTGAGTGCAGCAATTTTTGCATTTTCTTCATTACTTTATCTCCAGCATGTAGAACAGTACCTGACACATAGCAGGATCTCAGTAAACATCTGTTCAATTAATGAAAAGAAATTTGAAGAGGATAGAGACTAAGAGATCTAGGGGAATTCTCACACCAGCTGAAGAAACACCGAACCACTACTTCTTCCTTAGATTTCCTGGCAGGAGACGGCTGCCTTGGGAGAAAGCCTTACATATCAATTATAAAGATACATATCGTATATTAACTCATATATGTGGAATCTGAAAAAATTGGTATAGATGATCTTATTTGCAAAGCAGAAATAGAGACACAGACGTAGAGAACAAATGTATGGATACCATGGGGGAAAGGGGTGGGGTGGGATGAATTGGAAGATTGGGATTGACATATATACACTATTGATATTATGTATAAAATAGGTAACTAATGAGAACCTACTGTATCGCATAGGGAACTCTACTCAATGCTCTGTGGTGACCTAAATGGAAAGGAAATCCAAAAAAGAGGGGATGTATGTATATGTATAGCTGATTCACTTTGCTGTACAGTAGAAACTAACACAACGTTGTAAAGCAGCTATACTCCAATAAAATTTTTTAAAAAAATTAAAAAAAAAGATAAATGTGCTTTACACATCCTTTCCCTTTACCTTTATCTGAATCCCTGCCCTCCGCATTTTCATAGGCCCAGGTCAAGTTCAACCCCAGCTCCAAGGTGAGGTCTTTTATGATTACTCCTCTCTCATGATCTCTCCCTTATCTGAACACGTGGGATCAGATTTGTCTGTGGGATCATACTAAATTTTTTAAAAAAATATTTATTTATTTGGTTGCACCGGGTCTAAGTTGCGGCAGGTGGGCTCCTTTAGTTGCAGCTCGAGGGCTCCTTAGTTGCGGCTCTCCAGCTACTTAGTTGTGGCAGGCAAGCTCTTTTAGTTGCAGCTCTAGGGCTCCTTAGTTGCGGCTCACCGGCTCCTTAGTTGCAGCACGCAGGCTCCTTAGTTGCGGCAGGTGGGCTCCTTAGTTGTGGCATGTGAACTCCTACTTGGCGGCATGCATGTGGGATCTAGTTCCCTGGCCAGGGATCGAACCTGGGCCCCCTGCATTGGGAGCACGGAGTCTTAACCACTGCACCACCAGGGAAGTCTCCTGTCGGCAATTTTATAGATATGCAAGGAGCTCAGACAAGAGAGCCGGGCTGGAGATGCACGTTTGAGTCATTGGTATATGGGTAGTGATGAAAGTCATGAGAGCGGATGAGATCACTCATGGAGAAATGTGCAGAATAAGAAGAGACCAGGGGAAAGCAGCACTTCTCAAACTTGAATGTGCACATACATCACCTGGGGATCTTGTTAAAATGCAGATTCTGATTCAGAAGCCCTGGGGCAAGGCCCAAGATTCTGAATTGTCATCAAGCTCCAGATGGAGACGATGCTACTGCTTCACAGACCACACTTGGAAAGCCAAGGAGGTAGACGATTGGAACTTAAGGAGCAACAATATTTAAATAATAGGCAGGGGGGGAACAAAGCGGCAAAGGGATTGTGAAGAGTAGCCAGAAATGGAAGAAATCAGGAGAGTGATTGTGTCGTGGAGTGAATGGTGGAAAGAATTTCAAGACAGAGAGCGTGTTCCACTCGGTCAAATGCTGCTGAGAAACAATAGCAAAGACAGAACAGACTCTTCTGGGTTTTCCAGGAAGAGGCATCTGATGACCTTAGGGCAGTTTTCGTGGAGAAAGGAGGATAGATTGCTTTGAAAGGATACAGAGAGAGCAAGCAATAGGAATAATTGGATGTATATAATTTCAATACAATAGAAATTTGAACAGGTTTATATGCTGAAGAGAGGAGAAAGTAGAGAAGAAAGGCTGAATGTTCAAGAAGTGGTATAGTAGATGGAGCGAGCCCGGAAGACGGGAGGTGACAGGAGTTAGACAAGAGGCAGAAAAGGGTGGATAAAGGCTGAAGTCTGAAGTTTGAAGGAGGAAACAAGTGTAGGGAAATGGAATTCTTACATGAGGCTTCCATTTCTCTATGAAGGAAGGTTAGGGTTGTGCACGGAAAATTGCCAGAAGAAGGGGCTATGCTGAGGTAAGGGGCTTAAGGAACATGGTGAAGGTGTGAAATAGCTGTGGAGGACAGTGGGGAAGGGGATTGACCAGGGACAGAATTTCTCGGTAGAACTGAGTTTCTATCTGAGGTTTAAAGCTTTGAATTTGTAATGGTACCAATGCTCCGAGTTATGTCATTTTTCTCCAAGAGAGTTGCTCAACAACCTGGGTGCAAGGACAGGATAGATGATCCATGGTCATCTTTTCACTGAGCAGGTGTCGTAATCCACATGAGGTGTTTCAGATTCTCGGCTCACATACTTGGGTGTATCCACACCCACGTGGAATCTTGAATTTGCCATTGAAAATACCCAGGATGGGGACTTCCGTGGTGGTCCAGTGGTTAAGAATCTGCACTTCCACTGCAGGGGGCACGGGTTTGACCCCTGGGTGGGGAACTAAGATCCTGCATGCTGTACAGTGCAGCCAAAAACAAACAAACAAAACCAACCAACCAACCAACCAACAAAAAATCCACAAAAAACCAAAAAATTTACCCAGGATGGAATTTCTACATATTGTGCTGGTAAATGAAGCTTTGGATCTAGGGGAATCACTGATTCTCAGCTCAAAGAGATATTAGGGAGCTGCCAGCAAAAGTTAAAAACTAGGTTATCTTATTCTCTAGAGCTTCACTATCCAATATGGTAGCCACCAGCCACATGTGTTTATTGAGCACATAGAATACTGCTAGTCTGAATTGAGATGAGCTGTAAGTATAAAATACACACAGGATTTCAAGACTTACTACTAAAAAAAGAAAGCAAAATGTCTCACTAATAATTTAAAAATATCGATTGCAAGTCGAAATAATAAGATTTGGCTATATAAAATAAAAGAAATTGTTTAAATTATTTTCACCTTTTACTTTCGGAAACATAGCTACTAGAGGATTTAAAATTATATGCGTGGCTTACATGAAGTTTCTGTTGGATAATGCTGCTCTAGATTCTTCTCTTCTCTGGATCAATTAATCTTTACTCTTAGTTACTCTCTATTTCTGCTTCTCATGTTAATCACTGTGTCCAGTGGTATAGCTAAGTCAAGTCTTTTCTGAGTTCACATGGCGGCTGACTTTGCCACCCACTTTTTGCTGACGACTATTTGGAGGAGCAATTAAGTCACATGACTGAATTAACCAGAGAATTTTCATCAGAAGTCATTTCGATTGGCAACCTGCCCATATGCAGAAGCTAAAAGCCTCACCCAAACGATGAAACTAGTTCTTCCTATGTGCCAGCTGACTCTCTCTTATTGGAGATGGACTTTTACTAACATTCATACAGTAAACCCAGGGAAGGATTCTGATTGGCCGTATGTGCACATCCCTGAACCAATCACTGGGTTCAGGAGGGTGTTGCCCTTGACTGATCCTGTTTGGGTCACATGCCCAAGCCTGTGACCGGTGGGGAGAGTTTGTTACTAGAAGAGAGGAGAGAGGAAAGTGTGTATGTGGAGCAGACAAAATAGTAGTTCCTACAGGCGACTATCATTAGCAAGACATCTTCAAGCTCAAGCCTGTTACGTGAAGGGCAGGTTGAGCAGTGCTTCTGCTTGATAGAGCTTAAGCAGGCTGGAGTTTTCCCACACAAGTGTGTGCAACTAAAAGCAAAAATCATTCTGAATCAGACACTAAGTGACCCGTACATACAACACTTATGCTTTCTCTGAATCATTTGCTTGCCTTACAGTCTTATAGTATTTTCATGGTTTTATTTGGCAAAAGCGTAGAAAAGACTTAGCTGTAAATGCTGAGTAATTTTTTTTTTAAAGATTTATTATTTATTTATTTATTTTTGGCTGTGTTGGGTCTTCGTTGTGGCACTCGGGATCTTTGTTGAAGCATGTGGGATCTTTTACTGTGGTGTGCGGGCTCTTCATTGTGGTGCGTGGGCTTCTCTCTAGTTGTGTTGTGTGGGTTTCCTCTTCTCTAGTTGTGGTGTGCAGGCTCCAGGGCACGTAGGCTCTGTAGTTGTGGCGCGCGGGTTCCAGAGCGTGTGGACTCTGTAGTTTGCAGCACGTGGGCTCTAGTTGAGGCGCACGAGCTCAGTAGTTGTGGCAAGTGGGCTTAGTTGCCCTGCGGCATGTAGGATCTTAGTTCCCTGACCAGGGATCGAACCCGTGTCCCCTGAATTGGAAGGTGGATTCTTTACCACTGGACCACCAGGGAAGTCCTAACTGCTGAGTAATTATGTGCTGCTCTAAGTGACTGGGCCATTACCCACAGTGAGTTAGTGTGCAACCTGCACAGAAAAACAGCCCTTGGGTTTGTCCTGTAATTAGTCCATATTTGCAATAACTACATTCCAGAAAAATGTTCCTTGGCCCACTTTCAACATATTTTAAGAAAACTAAAATCCGTATTATTTAAAATCATGGTATCGTGTTGCATGAAAAAAACTAATTCTTGGTAGTTGGTAAGTTGGTAAAGTGAGTCTTTGGGAATTCTCTTTGGAAGGAATATAACCTGGAGATATGAGAAATTTAATTGCTGCTGTTAATCAGCAGATTGTGATTTTGTTTCTATGGTATGCTTTTCTTTACCTGTTGAGTTTGGGATTTGAGGACATGATCTGACAACAATCATTGACAAAGTGTGAGGATATCTATAGCTTCAACCTGTAATTAAATCAATTTTCATAGCCACTCATTATACCATTCCTGTGAGGAAGGCAGTGATAGAGAAATGGAGAATCAGAGATATTAAGAAGTTTTTCTAAGGTCATACGGATAGTAAGTGGCAGAGCTGGGGCTTAAACCTATCAGATAGGATGCTTTCAGCTACATATGGCAGGGTATCTGGCTAATATAGGCTTAAACACAAAAGATCATTAACAATCTCACATGAACAGAAGACTGGAAGCAAGTGGTTCCAGGTTAGTTCAAGGAGCTAGGCTTGTGTCTCTTTGATTCTCTTGACCTTCCCCTCAAGGCCACAAGATGATTGCAACAGCTCCAGCCATCACATCTTCCCATTACAGAATCAACCCAAAGCAGGAAGGGAGAGATAGGATAGCTCTCTCTCCTTCTCCCTCTCCTCCTCCCTCTTCCTTTTTCCCTTCGTCGTTTCCTGCCCACCTCTTCCACTCTGTTTCTCTATTTCCCCCTCCCTCTTTCTTCCTTGACTTTGTCTACTTCTCTCTCCCTCCCTCCCTCCCTCTCCATCTCTTATCTCTTTTTTCTCTCACTTTCACATTCTTTCCTTCTCCCCCTCTTCAATTAGGGGGTACATCTTTCCAAGAATTAATTCTCCAAAGATTTCTCCAGGTATCAGTGTGGCTAGAAGTTGGTTACATTTTTATTCCTAATTGCAAGGAGGTCAGGAAAAGTGAGTATCTGGCATTTTTAGTCTCTGTCACTGGAGGCAGGTTTTGCTGTAACGTAGGACAGTATTGCAAAGTGAATGTGGAGTTGATAGCCAACGGTGTCTACTATATCTCTGTACTGAAAGTTCAGTGCTCTTATCTCATCAGATTTATTTTTATAGCTCAGAATTAGAAACAGAATTAGAATTTATTCATTTTTTTAAAAATCCGTTTATTGAGAGTCTGCTCTTTACCAGACAGTGTAGTAGGTGTTCTGGGTCTTCAATGATGAATAGGTGCTGTTCTTGCCTTAAGGGATAAACAGTCAGTGAAGGAAGGCAGGACCTAGATGAAAATGCTTTAAATGTAAATCAACACATAAGTGCAATTGTACTGGAAAAATAAACTACAGGAGTTTAAAGAAACAAATATTACCTCTAGCAGGTAGTTGGTATTGAAGAACTAAAATGAATGTATCCCCATTTCAGTCCTCTACTGGGAAGTCTGGCTGCAGTATGTCGCTTGGCAATGATGCAAAGCTCTTGCAGTGTATGTTAACATAGAGATAGCTGAATCCCCATTTTTGGTAGAAAGTGGAGGACGGTGATTTGACAATGTCATAGCTGAATCTGTGTGCACAGTCATACTAAACCAAGACCGAGGTGTGTACATTAGACTCTTTTGACAGCAAACCATTCTCTTTTGACAACAAACTACTTTAAGTAGCCTTGGAGAACAGTCACCTTGGGACACTGGCCAACTTTGGATTGCTGTGCTAAGCAATATCACCATTTAATATCACTGTGTTTGTTCTTTTTCTCGAATACATATTCCATTTGGTACCCTGTGGGCAAGATGCTTGTAATTGGGTCTTAAAGTTGGCTATTGACTGTCTATAGTTTTTGGAGCAAAGTTTCAAGCCAATAGAAGCATGGGCGTAGAACACCTATACTAATATGAGAGTCTCATAGATGAGATGAATCTTCTCCATGAAATCTAGCTTTGACATTTAGATTATTTTATTTATTTTTATTTATTTATTTTGGCTGTGCCACGTGGCTTGTGGGATCTTAGTTCCCTGACTAGGAACTGAACCCGTGCCCTCTGCAGTGGAAGCAAAGTGTTAACCTCTGGACCGCCAGGAAAGTCCTCCCTAGATCATTTTAGAGGCAGAAATTCTTTGTATCATATCCTACTTAGGGACTGTTCTTCAAAATATGAAGCGTTTTCCTCTT
The DNA here is from genome assembly GCF_963455315.2 of Globicephala melas. NCBI lineage: Eukaryota > Metazoa > Chordata > Mammalia > Artiodactyla > Delphinidae > Globicephala > Globicephala melas. The sequence goes on from NC_083317.1 coordinate 144,966,485, forward strand.
TAAAAGTAGACTCTTTGTCATGTACTTAAAAACAAACCCTGAGTGGCCCTTGATATAGTCTGTTGTATATAGTAGGAGTTCCATAAATGATAGCTTTATTAAATGATGATTACTTCTTAGAGGCTTTGAGCAAATTATTAAAAATAGTCTCAAATTTGAAAATTTTCCATATAGGACATTAAGAGTCTCAGAACTAATAAAAATTGCATTTGTAGATGCAAGAGGGAGGGGATATGAGGATATATGTATACATATAGCTGATTCACTTTGTTATAAAGCAGAAACTAACAACATTGTAAAGCAATTATACTCCAATAAAAATGTTAAAAAATTGCATTTGTAATAAAGTACACTGAGTAGTGAAACAGGTTTTGTTTTAAAAAATTTCAAAAATATTTATTATGAAATAAATAAGACACACAAAAAGTATAAAGCATAACATAACAAACACCTTTGTACTTCCCACCCAAGTTTAATAAAAAAATGAAACGTTTTTAAATGAGTAGTTACTCTTTTCTTGTGCAGAAAAACTGGGACTTCCAGTATAAATCTTGACAATGAGTCAGGAATTAAATTAAGAGCAAAGGTCTATTTTCTCCTGTGTTTAATTTTTAATAAAATCAAGGTATAGTTGATGTACAATATTATGTAAGTTTTCGGCATACAACATAGTAAGTCACAATTTTTAAAGGTTATACTACATTTATAGTTACTATAAATTATTGGCTACATTCCCTGTGTTGTACAATATATCCTTGTAGCTTATTTTATACATACTAGTTTGTGCCTCTTACTGTTCTATCCCTGTGTTGCCCCTCCCCCCCCCACTGGTAACCACTAGTTTGTTCTCTATACCTGTGAGTCGGCTTTTTTTGTTATATTCACTAGTTTGCTGTATTTTTTAGATTCCACATGTAAGTGATATCATACAGTATTTGTCTTTCTCAGTCTGATTTATTTCACTTAACATAATACCCTCCAGGTCCATCCATGTTGTTCCAAATGGCAAACATTCATTCTTTCTATGGCTGAGTAGTATTCCATTGTATATATGTACCACATCTTCTTTATCCATTCCTCTTTCTACTATATTTAATTTTAAAGATGAGTAATTTACTTATCTTTTGAGCATGTTACTGCTTCTGTAAATATAATACTTGTACACTTTTTTTTTTTTTTGCGGTACGCGGGCCTGTCACTGTTGTGGCCTCTCCCGTTGTGGGGCACAGGCTCCGGACGTGCAGGCTCAGCGGCCATGGCTCACGGGCCCAGCCGCTCCGCGGCACGTGGAATCCTCCCGGACCGGGGCACGAACCCGTGTCCCCTGCATCGGCGGGCGGACTCTCAACCACTGCGCCACCAGGGAAGCCCCAATGCTTGTACACTTTTAAAGTCAAATGATACAGAGAAAAACAAGCACCTAGAACTCGACAATTGCAAGAAAACCTCAGATGACATTGTTTCAGATATTTCTCATGTGTGTAACATGTGGAAATACATACACATTTTACATGAATGGGTTCATATCAGTCATTCTATTCTCTAAGTTGTTTTTATCCTTCCTGCTCTATAATATGTAGTGGGCATCTTCCCATTTAAAGAAGAAAAGAGTCTACTTCAATTTTTATAGCTGATAAGTTTTCATTTTCTTGTATCATGATGTGCTTCAAAAGGCCCCTATTCACGGGTATTTAAGTTTCTAGTTTTTCCATATAGTAATCAGTATGTTGCTGAACATTCTTGTACATCATTTTGTTTTTATCTGTTTAAAACATTTCCTTTTACAAATTCTTAGAAGTGGGTATGGTGGATTGTGCCACAGGCTGCATTTCCCCCCCTCGTATTCGTGCCCTTTGCCGTGTAACCTTTCAGCTCTCTCCCACTGTGGGCAGGGTGTAATATCTCCCCTGGGCTCAGATGGCTGGCTTTGGCCAATGAGGTGTTAGAAATGGGATGCAAGGAGAGTCTTGAGAAGTGATTTTGCAATTGAACTTGGGCCATTGCCATAGGACATTCCTAGCTAGCCTGCTGCTTCCAGAAGGACAGTGAAAGCAGAACAGGCCCAGTTAGTCTGACTCAATAAAGTTCTGAGTAAATCAGAGCCACCCACCCAACCCACAGAAACTTGAGTGAACCCAGCACGATGAGCAGAACCACACAGCAAGCCCACAGATATGTGAACACTAAATGCCGGGGTTTGCATGCCCGTGAGGATCTGTGGTTGTTTGGTACTCAGCATGAATGTGGCAACAGACAACTGATACAGTGGCATTTGGCTGTTTATTTTTTATTAGTACATATATTAATTGGTAGTTTTTTAAGCCTTAACATATTTTCCTGGAATTTTTTTCAAGGTAATAAATGCAGTTCAGCTGAAGTGATAATGTCCATCCATTATAATTAGATACAAGTAAAAGAACAAAACAAAGACACAAGCAAAAACCTCCTTGGTAGTTTCTAGACTGCATTCCTATCTTGGCCTTTTGCATTTATCTAATTTCATATATATGAAAATATTTTCAATAGTAAAAAGAATAATGACTAATTGGTTGTTCAATTACAGAAAGAAAATGGGAACGTTAACTTACTAAGAACAAGGAAAAATGGCCATATTGGTGAATCGACTTTACTTTTAAAGTTGGCTTAAAAGATTGCTAATTTACTTATATTTTTAAGAGTCTTGTCAGCCCTTACAATGCTGTGTGATTAGTTTCTGACCACAGTGAGCATTATCCTAAGTAAATTTAGGGCCATGAATCTGGCCTTCTTTCTCTAGCCCTGTGCAATATTTATGCTGAACTAATAGTTTTCGTCCTGTCTCGCTTTAGACTTTGAAATGCGACCATTAGTTCCTGTAAGTTAAGCAGGATTGAATTTCATTGCCTATTACCTTTAAAATCCACAGATAATCTCCAAACCTTATTTGAATGTTTAGCATCCATGGATTCTGTAACAAGCCTTCCACTCAGAAATGTAATGAAGGAGCGAGATGGACATTTTATTTTATTTTTTCATTTTTGGCTGCACTGTGTGACACCTGGGATCTTAGTTCCTCCACCAGGGATCAAGCCTGTGCCCCCTGCAGTGGAAGCACAGAGTCCTTACCACTGGACCACCAGGGAAGTCCCAAGATGGACATTTTAGGGTTCCACCTCCTTGTTCCTTCTCACAAGCATCTCTTTTTGACTGTCTTTTTTTTTGGCTGCGTTGGGTCTTCGTTGCTGTACGCGGGCTTTCTCTAGTTGTGGCGAGCAGGGACTACTCTTTGTTGTGGTGCACGGGCTTCTCACTGCAGTGGCTTCTCTTGCTGCAGAGCACGGGCTCTAGGCACGCGGGCTTCAGTAGTTGTGGTGCGTGGGGTCAGTAGTTGTGGCTCGTGGGCTCTAGAGTGCAGGCTCAGTAGTTGTGGCGCACGGACTTAGTTGCTCCGCGGCATGTGGGATCTTCCTGGACCAGGGCTCGAACCCGTGTCCCCTGCATTGGCAGGTGGATTCTTAACCACTGCGCCACCAGGGAAGTCCCTTTTTGACTGTCGTGATTCTTTCAGAGTGTGGGTCATGCCTCTTGATTTCTTTACCTTCCCATCCAGTATGAGTCCCATGATGCATCCCTTCCACCACAACCCTCACATCACCAGGGCCCCCATCTGTTTATGTTCCCACTGCACCTACCATGCCAACCCCACTCAGAGCAACCCAGCCCTGAGCACCTCAAGGAAGCACATCCACCATTCCCCGTGGGCCCTGGCTCCACTGCTATGCCCAGCATTGTTGGCATACGACCAGTTTTGGGGAGAGAATGGCCATAATCAGAGTGGGTATTCCTCCACTTTCTTTGTTCCTAATCGCCATGGCTCTAGACTTTTTTCTTCTCATCTACCTTCTATACTCTTCCCTTAGTTGTTTTTCTCAAATATGATCACATTGTTCCCCTGATTAAAAACACCCAGTGGATCTCTTCTGCCTATAACTTCTGGCATGGCATCCAAGGACTTTCACAATCTGTTGGCCCCCTATTTTCCAGATTCATTTTCTGCCTCTAGCTCTGGGGAACAGAGGAGATGAAGAAGGAGGGGAAGGTGACTGGGAGCTAAAAGGGCCTGAGGGGCAGCCAGGGTAGAACTGGCTGTCAGTCAAGACCAGGTGAGTGTGACAATTTGCGAGATTCCAGGCAGGCACCACGTTCTAAGAGGCTCCACGCTGGAGGAGTAAGATTTGAAAGTGGAGGGAGGGGTCTTAGGCTGGATTTCTCCTAAAGTGGAACTTGAGATATCAGTTTGTGCAGAGTCAGTTTATTAAAAAATATGATCCCAGGGAGCAAGGGTGCAGGATGCAGGAATGAAGCCGGAAAGGAGGGAAGGCAGTACAAGGATGCATTGTTGAGCTGGACCAGTGCTGGAGGCATCTGGTGTTGGATCCAGTGAGACTTCATGAGGAACCTTAGGAAATGCATCCAGGAATTGTTTTCTTGGGCAGGGGGTGGAGAATGCAAGGGGGGAGCATTTACTAATCAACATCTGTCCCTCATGGTCAAGGGTGGTCTCACTGACCTTAGCTTCCTTGTAATCTGGATCGAGAATGCATGAATTCCGGGTGATTTGGAAGACATCTTGGGTTCGCCTCAAAGGAATCCCTGGGCACAAAGCAAGAGGTTCTCAGTGCAGCTAAAGGCAAGGTACAACCCAGTCTCCCAGGGACAAAGGAGGTCAAAGCCTGCATAGAACTAGTAACTGCAGCAATGGCTAAAGGAAGACGTGGGGTTAAGAGGTTTCTGCAATGTGCACTAAAAGCATCTGATTCAGGTGACATGCTGAGCCAGGGTCACTGAGGGAAACCCACCTGAGACAGTGAGAAATCAGGCTGGGCACAGCCAGGACTTCTGTTCAGAGCCTCGCCACGGCCCCTGTCACACTCATGTGTCTGTTTTGTAAATAAGTTCATTTGTATCAGTTTTTTAGATTCCACATGTAAGTGATATCATGTGATATTTGTCTTTCTCTGTCTGGGTTACTTCGCTTAGTATGATCATCTCTAGTATACATTCATCATTTGACGGACATCTGACTTGTTTCCTCCTTTTGCCTCTTGTGAATAGGGCTGTATGAACATTTGTATACAAGTTTCTATTTGAAGACCTGGGTTCAATCCTTCTGGGTATATACCTGAGTGAAATGTGCATTTATTTTTATCCACTTTATTTCTATTTCATGTAAGACACAAACATTTTTTGAGGTGGTATTTGATATATTAGCTCAGTTGGATATTAGATAACATTAAGAAGTTTAGAATGATGACATGAGAAAGCAAAAATTTCAAATGAAAATATGTGAACCACAGGCTGCACCTGGTTGCTACAATTAAACTGAGAATTTGACTCCAAGGACATGGCAGGTGTCAAATGCTTTTCTAAGTAAGAAATGAAACCAGAAGTAAAACATTCACATAAGCCATGAAACTTAAAAGACTGGTTTGACTACATAGAAATGAAGAACTTTCATGTAATAAAAGGGAAACAAAGTTAAAAGATAACTAGGAATTTGAAGGGAACTATTTCCAATATTGGTAACAAAAGGTCAATATCTGTAATATGTAAACAGTATTGACAAATCATTAAAACAAATGACAGGCACTTCCCTGGTGGTCCAGTGGTAAAGAATCTGCCTTCCAATGCAGGGGACGTGTGTTCAATCCCTGGTCAGGGAACTAAGATCCCACATGCTGTGGGACAACTAAGCCCATGTGCCACAACTACTGAGCTCTTGCGCCTCAACTAGAGAGCCCATGTGCTGCAAATTACAGAGCCCACATGCCCTGGAGCCTGTGCACCACAACTAGAGAGAGAAAACCTGCACGCCACAACTAGAGAGAAGCGCGCGTGCCGCAACGAAGATCCTGCACGCTGCAGTGAAATATCCTGCAAGCCTCAATGAAGATCCCACGTGCTGCAGCTAAGGCCCGACACAGCCAAAAATAAATAAAATAAAATAAATTAAAAAAAATAAAACAAATGACACAATATACTAGGCGTTTTGAAAAAGTAAAGATTTGGGATGGGGAGAAGAGTCTGGTAGATTGGAAAAACATTTTAAAGACATAACATTCATTATTGATGGCGATACAGAGAAAAGGTAAAACAGTGTTATTGGGAAACCTTTCTTGCAGGACATGCTGATAGCATGGTACTGGTGACAGATACGTAGATTGATTTAGATCAGTGACACAGATTAAGGAGCTCAGAAATAGACCCTCACAGGTTTTTGAGAAAGGATCAAAGGCAATTCAATAGAGAAAGGATAATCTTTTCAACAAACGGTGCTGGAGCAATTGGAAAGCCAGAAGCAAAAAATGAACCTATTGTACAAACCAATCACTTACATGTGGAATCTAAAAAAGTCAAACTAGTAAAAAACAGAGTGTAAAATGGTGGTTGTCAGGAGATGAGGGCTGGGGGGATAAGACTGATGGTGTTTAAGGGTATGAACTTGTAAAGAGTAGTAAATAAGCCATAAAGGTCTAATATAAAACATAATGAAAGTAGACAATAATATTGTACTATAACTATATAATACTGATAAACATTGCTACAACAGTCATATTACAATATTTAAATGTATCGAAGTAATACACTGTACACCTTAAATTTATACAATATTACATGTCAAATTTATTCAATTAAAATCTTTTTCTTTTAAAATTAAAAAAAAGAATGAACCTGGACACAGACTTTACACCTGTCACAAAAATTAACACCTTGGAGTGAAACTTTGAAACACTCGACATGAAAAGAAAATCCTGAAGGATAAAAACCAAATTACCTACAGAGGAAAGAAAATCAGAATGATATCAGACTTTTCATCAGCAATACTTGATGCATAAAACCAACATGCAGTAGGTTCAGAATCAATGGGAGAGCTCTGTGGACAGAAAGAAATGGACACCAACAGAACTTACATGCACCATTTGGCTATTAGGAGAGGTAACGCCTCCTGAAGCTTATACGTCTAGACTTTAACTGAGACAGAAAACTAAGCATTCAACCTAAGCCTGGAGATGGGAGCACAGTAAACTTGTAAGAAGTGGAAGTGGAAATAGTGAATTCAGTCTTGGCTAAGCTAATTAAATACTATGAATCTGGACACCTATGATTTTCCTCAACTGTGTATTTATTCTCTTTATATCACCTATGCAGAGTAGTTATCAAAGCTATTCATTTAATCCCTGTGCCACACTGTACTTTCTATAGAGCCTCTAGCAGCCAACAGCGTTTTCTTTGGGGAGAGCCTTCTGGTCAGTGTGATGGCTCAGCTCATGACAGCTCCTCCTACCATAAGACATGATTTCAGTGGAAAGGCTTTTGCTCAAAAACAATGTAGTTTAGCCTCATAGGTTCATCAAAAAGTAAAATGCCAGGAGGTGCAGTTCCATCATGTGGAGAACTTTTGATGCATTCTCTCAGCTACTTGCCAAATTCAGTCTTGTAATTAAAATCACGCTTATAGCACCAGATGGAATTTTATGCAAGCACACGCGGATGCGTTCCAGGATGGTGAGAGGAGCTTCAAAGCACAGCTGCCAGCTCTGTGGAACAGGGGACTGGAAGAACCAAATCCCCCAGTGGGTGCTTGTGAGTACTTGCCAGACAGCAGACCTCTCAGTTTGCCAATCAGGTAAATGGAACGTGAAGAATGATTTGCGTCAGGCACAGTGTTGGGTGAAAGCCCTGCTGTTTAAAGCCCTATCCTGGGTCTAGAATGTTTTAAAAGTTTTTTGCTTCCTTTCCAGTTTTGTTTTGATTTGATTTTTCTGATTTGTGGAGAAGTTCTCTCAAGCAGCTGTGGGCATGCAGAACTTTGTTAAATTGATAACCGTCATAAGGACAGAAAATCAACAGAAACACTGGAATTTTAATCACTCACTTGCTATGTTTTTAAGGGCAACAGGCTGGAATTCTCAAGAATCGGTTAAATGGGTTTTAAAGCAAAGAGTCATCATACACAGTTTTTTGTTTTCTGGTTCCTTGAAGTCAAGTCAAATCCCAGAATGTTCCAGGTGATCGTGGAACATTTCATTGGCACTGTGAGAAAATGCCCTATATTTGTGTCCAGAAGTTATCTTGGGGCCCCCATACGTTGAAAAAGAGTAATTTTCTATGGCAGAAAAGGCATATAAATTTGAGACAAGGGGACAAGTGAAGAAAAGAATTTTGAGTGCAGTCGTCAGGGATGAAGGGGAAGTGAGAGTAGTAGGGGCTCTCAGTGCTTAGTGTATTATTCTGGGAAGTTGCCGGAGTTCAGAGGAGGCTTCCTCTCTTACCCAGGATGCTGCACCCCCTCCCCGCCTCTGCCCCCCCTCTCCCCCGGCAGTGTCAATCACACAAGCTCTGTTTTAGATACTGGGCTTTTTCCTGCTCAAGGTTTCATTTGGAGAAAGAGCTGCTTGCCTAAAGCGTGTGTGATCACCACTGCCCAGACTGAGAAAGACTCAGGAACCATCGTTCAGGGACCACATACTGACTTACTTGATTTTGCAAAACTGTTTTGTTTTCAAATATGAGTAATTTTATGGTTCCCTATTCTCTTTTCCCAGCTGTTTAGCAGTAAAATTCCCCTGAACTGCAGTCATGTTTAACAGCTCCTCTTGGGGGTATAGAGGAGGAAACATAAGGAATAGAATGGGTAAGCACAGTTATTAAACTACTAGAAACAATAAGATAATTCTCTGAGTCCAATTATAGATTAATATCTGAAAATCAGCAGATTTCTTATGTAAAAACATGAACAAGTTTTATATGAGCTGTATAGAAATTTATATAGGAAATATAATGGAAGAATATATTCCATTCATATTGGCATCATGAAACAGAAAATATCCAGAAATAAATCTAATGAAAAATGTAAAGGATCTTTTGGAAGAAAACTGTAAAACTCCATCGTGGAGCCATAAGGAAATCTTTTTTTTCTTTTTCCTCTCTCTTTTGAAGTTTTTTTTAAATTAATTTTTATTGGAGTATAGTTGCTTTACAATGTTGTGTTAGTTTCTACTGTACAGCAAAGTGAATCCCCTCTTTTTTGGATTTCCTTCCCATTTAGGTCACCACAGTGCATTGAGTACAGTTCCCTGTGCTATACAGTAGGTTCTCACTAGTTATCTATTTTATACATAGTATCAATAGTGTATATATGTCAATCCCAATCTCCCAATTCCTCCCACCTCTCCCCCTTTCCCCCTTGGTATCCATACATTTGTTCTCTACATCTGTGTCTCTATTTCTACTTTGCAAATAAGATCATCTCTACCATTTTTATAGATTCCACATATACGTGTTAATATATGATATTTGTTTTTCTCTTTCTGACTTACTTCACTCTGCATGACACTCTCTAGGTCCATCCACATCTCTACAAGTGACCCAATTTCATTCTTTTTTATGGCTGAGTACTATTCCATTGTATATATGTACCACATCTTCTTTATCCATTCCTCTGTTGATGGACATTTCATTTGCTTCCATGTCTTAGCTATTGTAAATACTGCTGCTGTGAACATTGGGGTGCATGTGTCTTTTTGAATTATGTTTTTCTCTGAGCATAAAGAAGTCTTGAAGAGATAAATTACATACTTTGTCTTGAGATGAGACTTTCAATATTTATCATGCTATTGTCATTTAAATACAAATCATGGAACTTTTTCTAAGACAGAAGATGAGTTACAATAGTCCTTTATTATCAGTTGCATAGAACCTTATGGAATGGCTATACCCTGCCTATGGTGAAGGTAGTCCAGTTTTTCTGTATTGGAAACAATGTTTCAAGAACTTGCTCATACTTAAAAAATGATTTGTAGGTGCTGTTTATATATTATGGACTTTGACCTTTTGTTACCTATGCTGCAAATAACTCCCTCCAGTTTCCTAGTTATTTTTAAACTTTTCTTCTCTTTCATTGTACAGAAGTTCTTCATTTTTATGTGCATAATCAAAACCTGTTTTTAGGTTTCATGGCTTGGGTAAATGTCTTACTTTTGGTTTCCATTTCTTACTCAGAAAAGCCTTTGACACCTGCCAGGTGCCTAGGAGTCAAATTCTCAATCTAATTGTAGCCACCATGTGGAAATGTGGCTGCCAATTTATGACTCCAGTGGCTTCTGCTGACCTTGGCTGACCCTCTGGATGCCGCTGTCTCTCAAGATCTCAGGGTGCTATGTGTCCTGCCACCTCAGTTCTCTGACAGGTCCAAGAAAAGTCTCTGATTTTCAGTTTGTTCAGCTTTTTCTTTTTGTAAGAAGGGAGTGATGCCTTCCAAGCTTTTTACATGTTGGGGCTAACACCAGAAGACTTTTACTGTCAATTCCTTTTATTTAGGTGCTACATAGGTGTATGTAGATGTAATTTAGTAAGATGAGGACTCCTGGGTGAGGAGCTGGTCTTGGGGGCCACATGTCAGGAATCAGTCACTTCTGAAAGAGCTTTTAGACAACGAAGGGAAGGTGTGCAGTGGTTGGATGCATAGGCTTGAGTCAGGGAAAGCACTGGGGCTGGTCCGTTGTTTAGGGTCTCTGGTAATTTCCTGTCTTCCTCAGCTGAAGTCCTTCCTACCTTCTGTAAGACTCTCAGTGATGTCTTGTTATTTCCCTGACCTTCACTTCCCCTGTCTCTTCTTGCTGACTGAGGCTAAGCCACTTTGACCTTTGGAGACTTCTTAAATAAGTGAGAGCTGCTCCTGTCTTACAGCCTTTGCCCTTGCTATTTCCTCGGCCTCAAATGGTTTTTCTGGGTGGCTTCCCTCACTTCCTTTAGGACTCAAAAATCACCTACTCAATGAGGCCTTGCCTAGAATTGCTTATCTCCAATTCACCCACCTGTCCCGGCTCTTCTTCTCCGCCCCCCCTCCTCAGCACGTGTCACCCCCTTACCTGCTCTGTCTCATATTCTGTGTTGTCTACCTCCCACTTCTCCTATAAGATTGGGAGAAACGCCACAGGAAAAGGCGCTTTTCTTGCTTGCTTCACTATATCCCCAGATTCTGGGTCCACCTTATAAAAGTAAAAAGAAACAGGTGAAAGTAAGTTTAATAATATACTGTATTATAACATAAGAAGACTCACAGATATAGAGAACAAACTAGTAGTTACAAGTGGGGTTAGGGGGAGGTACAAACTGTTGGGTGTAAGGTAAGCTCAAGGATGTATTATACAACACGGGGAACATAGCCAGTATTTTGTCATAACTGTAAAGGGAAAGTAACCTTTAAAAACTGTATAAAATAGGGACTTCCCTGGTGGTGCAGTGGTTAGGAATCCGCCTGCCAATGCAGGGGACACGGGTTCGAGCCCTGGGCTGGTAAGATCCCATGTGCTGCAGAGCAACTAAGCCCGTGCACCACAACTACTGAGCCTGCGCTCTAGAGCCCGCGAGCCACAAGTATTGAGCTGGTGCGCCACAACTACTGAAGCCCGTGCACCTAGAGCCCATGCTCCGCAACAAGAGAAGCCACCGCAATGAGAAGCCCACGCGCTGCAGTGAGGAGTAGCCCCCGCTTGCTGCAACTAGAGAAAGCCCGCACGCAGCAATGAAGACGCAACGCAGCCAAAAATAAATAAATTAATTAATTTAAAAAAATTGTATAAAGTAATAAAAAAAATTAAAAATCCTGCATTTAACCCATTATATCCAAAGCATTATCATTTTACTCTGAAATTATTAATGAGATAATTTACATACTTTTTTATGTTTGAAGTCTTCAAATTCTGGGGTGTATTTTACACTCACAGCACATTTCATCTCCACAAGCCTCCTTTCAAGTGGCTGGAGGCTCCTCTGTTGGACAGAGCTGGGTGGCCTGCAAGGCTGAGTTAGAATTGGGACATTTTTCCTGGGAGAAGTGGGACATTATTGAAGAGTTTTAGGTAGAGTTTAGGAGTGACAGGATTGGTCTTGTTTTCACTGTGGCAACAGAGTGGAGAACGGAGGAAGGGACTCGAGCGGGAAATTGCTTCAGAAGTCTAGGAGACAGATCTGCTGAGGACAGATGCAAGGGCCTGGACTCGGGTGGTGGCAGTGGGAAAAGACAGGAGAGAGAAGATGCAGCGGATATCTAGCCAGCAAATTCCACAAGGCTTGACAACAATTGGATTCAAAATAGGCAAGCTACCATTATACGTCAGATAATAATTTGATTATAATAATCTTTTGTCCCCTGTCAGAGAACCAGAGAACAGGTTGGACTGAAACACCGTTTTGAAGAGTTTCTTCTCCATTTCCAGATATCGGTTATGATCTGCGTGGAGTTGCCATATTGGTTATGGCAGCACTCACTTTAGTTTTTAGTGGATAAATCTAAACGGCCACATGATGGTGCCAAAGCATTGGTAGTTAATATGGCTTTTCAGACCAGCTTGCAAATTCCTTCTTGTATAGAAACGTGGCCACGTTGGCTTCAGTTATTTTATTTTAAGAAACAAAGTCATGGAACATAAATAATATTTTTGTAGCTTCAAAGTAATGTTTTATTTCTTATCAGTTTCTTAAGTCAACAGGTAGACCTGACTTAGTTCTCATGATGTTTTATTTGTAAAACTGGAGTTTTCTAACCCAGAGGAGCACATTCTCAGAGTTGTGCTGAAGAGGGAAACAATTATATACTTTTTACATTTAAGAATGAGACCAGTAGGATCTGTATCTAATAGTATTCCCATTTCTTAGGGAATGCAGAAATTTCTCCATAGTACTTTGGGAGATATACTAACTTTCAGTAAAAGGTATTTATAAAGCTGATGAACCCAGATACCCGAATGCAACATTCAGAATGATTAGTTAGGGCTTCCCTGGTGGCGCAGTGGTTGAGAGTCCGCCTGCCGATGCAGGGGACACGGGTTCGTGGCCCGGTCCGGGAAGATCCCACATGCTGCGGAGCGGCTGAGCCCGTGAGCCATGGTTGCTGAGCCTGCGCGTCCGGAGCCTGTGCTCCGCAACGGGAGAGGCCACAACAGTGAGAGGCCCGCATACCACAAAAAAAAAAAAAAAAGGTTAGTTAGAGGAGGTTCTGTGCCCTATACATGGTAGATTCTAAATTAATATTTGCTGACACAATGACTGCAAATATGAATTAATGAAAACCAGAACCACCTGTTGGCCAAAGTCTGTCAGTTTTTCCAAATTTAATAGCCAGTTTTTATTGAATAAAAAGCATAGAGTGCAGAAATTTGTAAATATTAGGGACATAATTTTTATTTTATTTTATTTTATTTTGCCATTATGGTTCTTAACATTTTTTTAAATTTAATTTTTATTTTATATTGGAGTATAGTTGATTTACAATGTTGTGTTAGTTTCAGGTGTACAGCAAAGTGATTCAGTTATACATATACATGTATCCATTTTTTTCAGATTCTTTTCCAATATAGGTTATTACAGAATATTGAGTAGAGTTCCCTGTCCTTTGCTGATTATCTGTTCTCTATATAGTAACGTGTATATCTTAACCCTAAACTCCTAATTTATCCCCCCCCACCTTTCCCCTTTGGTAACCACAAGTTTGTTTTCTATGTCTGTGAGTCTATTCTGTTTTGTAAATAAGTTCATTCGTATTATTGTTTTAGATTCCACATGTAAATGATATCATACGGTCTTTGTCTTTCTCTGTCTGACTTACTTCACTTAGCATGATAATAGAGATATAATTTTTGGCACACCTTGGAGACCCAGGAAGGAGTCACGTATTCACTAAACATTCTCTGCGAGTTTACTATCAGGGCTATGAGTTTGGGATTGGCAAATGACCATTGATGCCATTAAATAACCACCTTCTAGAAATGTAAATGCCAGCAATATTCACAGCCACAAGAATTGCCAAGCATGAAACCTCAAGTGCTATCAAGATCTAGAATCATAAGTTCCACGAAGTCCCAAGAGGCCTTCACCAAGTGCTGGCTCCACAAAGTGCAAGAAAACGCCAAAACCTAGAATAGTATGTGCCATTAAAAGTGTGAAAAAGTGCCACAAAGTGCCAAGATACTACTAGTGTCACTGATACCTAGAAGTGCAAGTTCTCTCAACTTCTAGACCAGAAGTCAGAGAACTATGGCCTGCAGGCTTGCTACCTGGTTTGGTAAATAAAGTTTTGTTAGAACATAACCACACCTATTCATTTACACACTGTATATGGCTGCTTGTGTGCTATCACAGCGGAGTTGACTAGTTATGACAGAGACCTACAAAACCTAAAATCTTTCCCATCTGATTATTTAAAGAAAACGTTTGCTGACATCTGTTCTAAAACTCCCAATTTCCCCCAACCTATAACTACAAGTGTCGTTAATTCCTAGAACCAGATTTGCCTCAAATACTTTATTTTATTTATTTATTATTTTGGCTGTACTGGGTCTTAGTTGCAGCACGTGGGAGCTTTGTTGCAGCACGTGGGCTTCTTAGTTGTGGCATGCTAACTCTTAGTTGCAGCACGCATGCGGGATCTAGTTCCGCAACCAGGGATTGAACGCAGTCCCCCTGCATTGAGAGCACAGAGTCTTACCCACTGGACCATCAAGGAAGTCCTCAATACTTTATTTTTTAAAAAAATGTTTATTTATTTTTTAATTTGGTGGCTCTGGGTCTTAGTTGCAGCAGGCGGGCTCCTTAGTTGCGGCTTGAAGGCTCCTTAGTTGCAGCACGTGGGCTCCTTAGTTGTGGCATGTGAACTCTTAGTTGTGGCATGCATGTGGGATCTAGTTTCCTGACCAGGGATCGAACCCAGGCCGTCTGGATTGGGAGCACGGAGTCTTAACCACTGTGCCATGAGGGAAGTCCCTCAAATACTTTATTATTTATTTATTTTTGGTTGTGTTGGGTCTTTGTTGCTGCGTGCGGGCTTTCTCTAGTTGCGGCGAGCGGAGGCTACTCTTTGTTGCAGTGTATGGGCTTCCCATTGCGGTGGCTTCTCTTGTTGCAGAGCAAGGGCTCTACGTGCGCAGGCTTCAGTAGTTGTGGCTCACGGGCTCTAGAGCAGAGGCTCAGTAGCTGTGGTGCACGGGCTTAGTTGCCCCGCGGCATGTGGGATCTTCCGGGACCAGGGCTCGAACCCGTGTCCCCTGCATTGGCAGGAGGATTCTTAATCACTGCGCCACCAGGGAAGTCCACCTCAAATACTTTAAATCAAAGTTGTTACCAAGTGCAACCAACAGTGAGAAACACAACTGCGTCAATGAGTAAACTTACAGAAAACATCCTGGGAGGAGTGATTAAGCACTGACAGAAGCGGCCAAGGAAGTTCCTAGACTCCAGCTTTGCATCTCATTCAGAATATTATATAGACAAAGATTACAGTTTTTGTCACCATTCTCATGTTGTTATTAACTCTATAATTTTGAAGTTTCTTAGGGATCTTTTCGTAAAAGAAGAAATAAAGAAGGGGAAGTAATAAATGTTTTTCATATATGAACTCTTCTTGGATATTAATTCTCAGTTTCAGGAGTACAAATGTCATTAACCTTGAAATATCAGAGTGTCGATAAAGCATTAAGAATATAAATGAACTCACAGTTAGGACTTGCTGACATCTACTTTAAATAGCAAGTAAATACTGTCAGAAGGGAAGGGACTGTTGCAGCAAGTTTGGTGACTAGGCTGATGTAAAGGCACAAATGTTATGCCACATAATGCTCATTTGTTACTTGTTTAATTTAAAAAATAAAAAGGAAAAAAAGCCTCACCTCTGGATTTGTGTAGCAGATTAGAGATGGACCAGTAGGGTCCTCAGTCTGGAAGGAACAGATTGGCTGATATCTGGGACTTAGAAGTCAGTCTGCAAATGAAACGCCCCTGAGAGGGAACAAGAAATCAAAACTACGTATATATTCAAAATCGTGGGAGGTCCTTGGGTGCCGTCCAAAAGAAACAGCAAAAGGCATGAGCTAGAGTCTGAAGTGCTATTCCCCAACTGTGTGGCATTGGGTGAGACACTTAAGTCTGAACTTCAGTTCTTCATAAATAAACTGAAGCTCATCACCATCACCTTCACCATCATCATTATCACCATCATCATCACCATTATCACCATCATCATCACCATTATCATCATCATCATCATCACCTTCATTATCACCATTATCATCACCGTCACCATCATTACACCATCTTCACTAGTATTGGGAAGTTACTTATTATGAGTCACCTTTACATAGATTATCTCTTTTAAGCCTCACTGAGAGCATAGATTATTTCCCTCTTTTGACAGATGGGGAAATTGAAGCTTAAAGTATAAGAGACTTTCCCCAAGGTCACACAGGAGTCAGTGACAGAACTGGGCTTCTCCAGGGCCCATTGTTTTAACCCTATGCTAATAAAAATTCTGCTTCGGTAAAAATTTTTTTAAAGGAATTTCCAAAGCTTACGAACAATTAAAGAGTGTTACTATCCTTTTATCTGGTAATCTCACTTCTGGGGATATCATAAGAAAATACTCCTATAAAAGTAAAGTGGAAAAAGACATTCATTACAGCATTATTTATCATCGTAAATCATTGGAAACTTCCTAAATGTCCAACAAGTGAGAAAAGATTAAGTAAATAATGATAAAGTACAAAAGAATCTTAAACATTCACCATGAGGTCTATTTAGTAATGCAGTATAATGCATAGACTCATTATGTGAAAAACTGGAATTTACCATTTTATCAATATTATGGTGCCAATTCAGTAAAATTTGGCATGTGAAAAGAGAGTAGAGCAATATAAAGAAAAACATCAAATATTTTTTCCTGAGTTTCTGATTTTTTGGGTGAATTTTTCATCTGTTATTGTGATTATAATCTGTATGAAAATGAACAAATTTGAAATGCCATATATATGTGTATATACCTGCCCTGTGTAACTCATAGAACATGGTAACGATCAAACAAGAGAATATGAGTAAACTAGATAAACTGTAGGACAATTCAAATACTGCCATTAAAAAGTCAGGCTGGGAAGAGATATGGGAACATATGTATATGTATAACTGATTCACTTCGTAAAAGTCAGGCTGGGGAATTCCCTGGTGGTCCAGTGGTCAGGACTCTGTTCACTGCTGGGGCCTGGGTTCAAACCCTGATCAGGGAACTGAGATCCCACAAGCCGTGCAGTGTGGCAGAAGAAAAAATAAAATAAAATAAAGAAAGAAAAACATTGGGCTGGAAAAAGCACATGATAAGATGCTCAACATTGCAACTTATTAGCGAAATGCAAATCAAAAGTACAATGACATAGCACCTCACACTAGTCAGAATGGTCATCATCAAAAAGTCTACAAATAATAAATGTGGAGAAAAGGGAACCCTCCTACACTGTTGGTGGGAATGTAAATTGATGCAGCTACTATGGAGAACAGTATGGAGGTTCCTTAAAAAACTAAAAAGAGAACTACCATATGATCCAACAATCCCACTCCTGGGCATATATCCAGGCAAAACTAATTCAAAAAGATACATGCACCCCTATGTTCATAGCAGCACTATTTACAATAGCCAAGACATGGAAGCAACCTAAATGTCCATCGACAGAGGAAGGGATAAAGAAGATGTGGTACATATATACAGTGGAATAGTACTCAGCCATAAAAAAGAATGAAGTAATAACACTTGCAGCAATATGGATGGACCTAGAAATTATCATACTAAATGAAGTAAGTCAGGCAGAGAAAGACAAATACCATCTAATATCATATATATGTGGAATCTAAAAAAATGATGCAAAAGAACTTATTTACAAAACAGAAACAGACTCACAGACTTCGAAAACATGCTTATGGTTATCGAAAGGGAAAGGTGGGGGGGAGGGAGGGATTAATTAGGAGTTTGGGATTAGCACACACACACTACTATATATAAAATAGATAATCAACAGGGACCTACTGTATAACACAGGGAACTCAGTATTCTGTAATAACCTACAGGGGGAAAGAATCTAAAAAAAAATGGATATAAGTATATGTATAACTGAATCACTTTGCTGTACACATGAAACTCACACAACATTGTAAATCAACTATACTCCAATATAAAATAAAAGAGAAATTAAAAACAAAAAAGCCAGGCTGGTCTAGTGAGGGACAGAGATCTTGTATTCAAACTGAAAGCAACCTTGGGATACCAGGACAGGCAGGTTGGTTGCTCTTTTTATCCCCCCTCACCATCAAGACCAGAGATCTGCAAACCATGGCCCAAGGGCCAAATCCTATCTATCATTTTCATAAATTAATTAAACATTAAAATTAAAAAATTTTATTGGCGCAGTTGATTTACGATGTTGCGTCTGCCTGTCATTTTTATGGCCTGTGTGCTAAGAATGCGTTTTACAATTTTAAGTGGTTCCAAAAGAAAAAAAATCAAAGAAGGTTATTATTTCATGACACATGAAAGTGTTATGAAATTCGGCTTTCGGTGTCCATAGTAACGCCTGTATTATTGGCACAGAGTAATACTCATTTATTTACATATCCCCTAGGGCTGCTTTCCTGAGACAGTAGCAGAGGTGAGTTGCTGCCGTAGAGACCCGATGGCTCACAAAGCTTAAAATATTTACTCTTTGGTCTTTTACCAAAAGAATTTCCTCACCTTTGATTTAGGCCAACTCAGTTCTCCGAATCTTGTCCTGGCCTCGTGAGAATATTATTTAATAGATATTTCTCAATTGCCCTTAAATGGTTAGAAAGGCTGCCTTTTCTTAATATTTAGATTTTAAAAATGTTTTCAAAACATTAGGGATGGGGGCCACTGAATGGCCATGACATTGACCAACAGCAGTGTTTGTTAATCTGCGAACACACGTTCTGATGGCCACTCCGTAGATGGCATATAAGACCCGTATTGGGTATTGGGAGATGCAATCTTTGATCTGTTCAAAGTGTGACCACCTGCCCCTCACCTGTAATAAGGAAGCCACTGTTTGATTCCTGAGGCCCCTTCCAGCTCTACATTTCTACAGTGACGCTTCATTTAAAAAGTTGGTGGTTCTTCATGGCATTATCAGTGTTTCTGTTCCTTTTATGGTCTTTCTGACTCTAGGGAAAGTAACCCATCAGGTTTAAGGCCAGGAATCAGAACTTAAATGGCTACGTGGACCAGACAGGTCAACTAAATGAGAGAACCCACCTGAGTTCATACATGGGTCATGGGAAGCGGGGCGGCAGTCTGAGTGCTTCCCGATCTGGAGGGAGCAGCTGTCACTAGCCTCACACTGACTATTAGGTATTGCTAGATCTTTCACATTTTCAACAGGTCATAGAAAGTATGGATTCTAATGTTTGCATGCAGGAAACTATTTAAAAACTGTAAAAATAAAATGTAACCCATCCCCGGCCCCAACCCCTAAATACAGGATGGGCCTCTGGGTTGTCATTTTAAGAGGTGCCAGGTCTTCTCCCTACGAGGATGTACAGCAGTTTCTCCAGGAACATCTGTCTATTGGAAAAATCCTTTCTTTAGCGTATGGCATCACGCCGAGGTGGCTGAACATGTGTCTCCAAGTGGACTTGGGCCTTACGGTCACTTAGAACTTGAAGGATTTAAAAAGGCTTTTGGTATCATGGCTCTGATTCTCAACAATACTACTTCCAAAGCTTTTCAGACAAGGAATCCTGCCCACCCTTTGTACTCCCTTTGGAACTGATCTTTTCTTTGTTTGGTTTTATGATGTTACTAGAACAGCCTCTTTAGCTCGATTAGAAGGGGAGTGAAGAGCCAGGGCCTGCCATGTAAACAACTTCTGCACACACTAAGCTTTTATTTCTTCTTTCTTCTGGGTCCTGGGGACATGGCATGGATTTATTTATGGAACAGATGTCTACTGAGTGCCTGTTATTTGTAGGAATTGCTGCAGGTGCTGGAGACACAGCAGTGACTTAAATAAAATTTCACTCTCATAGGACTTAGGTTCTAGGGCGGGAGCTAGAAAGTGGATAAATACATGTAATGTCAGATAGTGACAAGTGCTAGGGGAAGAAATCGAAGCCAAATGAGGGGAGAGCACTATTTTCAGTGGTATTGTTGTGGAGAGCCTCTAGGAAGAGGTGACATTTGAGCAGAGACCCAAATGAAGTGAGTAGCCGTTAGAACACTTCTAGGCAGAGAGAACAGCAAGTACAAAGGCCCTGTGGTAGATTTCTTGTTGTGTTTGAGGAATGTCAAGGGTGCAAGTCTAGATGCAGAGCAGTCAGCCAGGGGAAGAGTAGAAGAAGAAATGAAATCCAGCAGGACCCAGATACCAGATCATATGGGTTCTTACAGATGTAATGAAGACTTTTATTTTAAAAATGTAGGACAGCCATGAGAGGGGTGACAACTTTTTGTTTTTATCCATTTTAAAAAATTAATTAACTAATTAATTAATTATTGTCTGTGTTGGGTCTTCGTTGCTGCACATGGGCTTTCTCTAGTTGCAGCGAGCGGGGGCTACTCTTCATTGCGGTGCGTGGGCTCCTCATTGTGGTGGCTTCTCTTGTTGCACAGCATGGGCTTTAGGTGCGTGGGCTTCAGTAATTGTGGCACATGGGCACAGTAGTTGTGGCTTGCGGGCTCTAGAGCGCAGGCTCAGTAGTTGTGGCACACGGGCTTAGTTGCTCCGTGGCAAGTGGAATCTTCCTGGACCAGAGATTGAACCCGTGTCCCCTGCATTGGCAGGCGAATTCTTAAACACTGCATCACCAGGGAAGTCCCGGGTGACATCTTTTCATTTATCTTTTAAGAGGCTTACTCTGGTTGCTATAAGAGCAGGAGTTTGCAGCAGGGAGACTGTTGGGAGGCTATTGTCATGATCCAGGTACATGAATGATGGCCTGGGCTGGTAGAAATGGGTGTGCGGAGAAGAAGTTGTGATAGGAACAGAGTAAAGGGACAAAGTAGGTGATTAAATAGTTAATCCCACTAGGGGATCGTAAGTAAAGGAAAAAGTATGGGAGACCCTGTAAATTAATGATCACTCAAGAAAGCAGGTTTGCTTAACCACAAAACCAAGCAGGCTTGCTTAGCAACAAAACCATGCAACAGAAGCACAAGACATGCCCCCAAACAATAAAACGATGGTGTCATGAGACCCACATCTTGCCCAGTGAGCTCAGTAATTTAATGATTCCTAGGACATGCTCCTCTGCACACGCTAAAAACACAAATATAAGGAAAAGGTGACTTTATACTGAAACCTGAGATGATTTACCATTTTTAGCATGTGTTACCGCAGTTTGCTCATTTCCATTGTGCCATGACAGTCCCAGCTTGATCGTGTAGGGACAAGAAAACTTCCACCTGACGTGGAGAAGGAGCTCACGATGGAAGCCTGACATCTGCTCCAGAATGAGGAAGCAGGGGGCTTCCCTGGTGGCGCAGTGGTGGAGAGTCCGCCTGCTGATGCAGGGGACGCGGGTTCGTGCCCCGGTCCGGGAAGATCCCACATGCCATGGAGCAACTAGGCCCATGTGCCACTTGTAGGATATGCATGCACATGACAATGAACGCCAGACAGTGAACTAACTTACGTGGTTGGACATGCGAACCCATGTTCGCATCTTTGAAAGCTCGCAACTTGAAGGTTCGCATGTAGGGGACTTACTGCATTTCTTTCTAGTGCCTGACACAATGCTTGTACATAATTGATGTTTAATGACTGTCTGTTGAATACACACACACACACACACACACACACATATATGAACTAAGAGGAAATACTGTTGGGAAGAAGGAAATTGATGGGAAATAAGCTGAATTGAGTGTCTTACCATCAGTGGTTTGTGATTGTGGTGGAACGCATTTGTGGACCTCTAAGGCATTCCATTTGCTTGGTGGTCAGGCTTTTCTTGGTGGCCTCCTTATATCCCAATCAAATAGGTTGATTGAAAACCTCCCTGCCGTTAAACAGAATCTCAAGACACATTCTGTGTGTATGACTCCATGAAATAGCAAATTACTGAATAGGCAACTTCTGACATTTCATAAAAAATACTTAATATTTTTCTCTACCTTTGAGAACAGACAGTCATTTGAAGCTTACTGACGGTGGAGGGATAATTATAGACATACCATCGTCTCAGATCCTCTGAAACTGAAGCATTTAAAAAATATGCTGTATGTTTATACAGCCCCACATCCTATGTGTCAAGTTTTCCTCTCCTTCGAATATAAGATATAGAATGAAGAAGTGTCAAAGATGATCTTACTGGAGAAATGCTTTGCTTGTTGTTAATTTTCATGTTGTAATACCAAGAAAGGAATGACATGAGTATGCTTTTGAAATGAAAAGGGGAAGAATAAGGTGAGCAGATCAGAGTCAAGGGGTGGGCAGGCAGGGGCCAGGCCCCTCTTACGGCTTTACTCCTTACTGCTGGCTAGCTCTCTGGGTCTGACCAGGGAATGTGAGGTAGAATAATAGGAAGAACTACCATTCAGGTAAAGAAGATGTGGTACATATATACCATGGAATATTACTCAGCTGTAAAAAAATGAAATAATGCCATTTGCAGCCACGTGGATGCAACTAGAGATGCTCATACTAAGTGAAGTAGGTCAGAGAAAGACAAATACCACATGGTGTCACTTATATGTGGAATCTAAAATATGGCAGTAATGAACCTATCTATGAAACAGAAACAGACTCGCAGACATAGAGAACAGACTTGTGGCTGCCAAGTGGGAGGGGGGAGAAAAAGGGATGGAGTGGGAGTTTGGGATTGGTAGATGCAAACTATTATATAGAGAATGGATAAACCACAAGGTCCTACCGTGTAGCACAGGGAACTGTATTCAGTATCCTGTGATAAACCATAAAGGAAAAGAATATAAAAAAGACTGTATATGTGTGTATGACTGAATCACTTTGCTGTACAGCAGAAATTAACACAACATTGTAAATCAACTATACTTCGATAAAAAAAATAGAGAAAAAAGACCTACCATTCATTTGCTGGTTTAGTCAATCAATAAATTAACAAACAATGGCCGAGACTTGGTATTTTCATCAGACACCAGTAAGTGCCAAGTGAGGGGATAATAGAAAACCCAAGTAGAGGTTACTTTTCTCACACAGTGAGAGGCCAGTGATAGGCAATCGCAGGCAGTAGTTGCTGCTCCGTGGAGGCTATTTCTGCCTCTCACTTCTGCCCCCCTTTGACTGTCGCTTTCATTTTCATGGTTGCCAAGAGGGCTGCTTCACCTCCAGTACTGGGTCTACATTCCAGACATTTTTCATGTATCCTCTGCTAAGCACAGTGCCCAGCTCGTGGAAGCCATTCAAATATTTATTGCATAAGTGAGTACATGGCAATTCAGTGAAAGCATCTGAAGTACAGATGGGTACGAAAGCAAAAGCTAAGTATTCCAAATGATTTAATGGCCGACCATTGTCAGATGATCTGAGCAATTTATTTTTGCATTGCTGCCCGTTGCGTTCTCTGGAAGTAGACACAGAGATGTCGTTTACGAACAAGATAATCGGGATCAGTACCTGTTTAAGGCAAGGGGTAGGAAACAGAGTTAACCAGAGGAAAGAGCTGCCAGGCAGTGGAGGCCAGCGAGGCTGCAGAACAAGCCTTGCCTGTTGTCTTACACTGGGTTGAAATGTCTGGGTCTCCATATGCCACCCGCTCCTGCCCCCCCACAGTCA
Source organism: Globicephala melas (assembly GCF_963455315.2). Classification (NCBI taxonomy): domain Eukaryota; kingdom Metazoa; phylum Chordata; class Mammalia; order Artiodactyla; family Delphinidae; genus Globicephala; species Globicephala melas. The sequence goes on from NC_083317.1 coordinate 144,990,103, forward strand.
CCTGATGCAGGGCTGTGGGAAGGCATGGACTTGAGTGAGGTGCTCTCTGTAGCCAAGACTGTGGAGGGGCTGCCAGCTGCACCTGACCGGGGGAGTGCATTCTCCACATCTGGCGTCCAGCCCTTTCTTGAAGGATGGCTCTGGTGCCCTAGTTCCATATCTGCTACAGCATGACATCTCACTTTTCTCGTCATAACATAAAAAGAAAACAAGTTCCAAGAAACAGCAAGAGGGAAAGGGATACCGACAGCAGAAAGCTTGGCTTGAGGAAAGAAAGTGATGACTGTTGTTGCTGAAATTTATCAATAGCTCTTAACATTCAAGTAGAGTTGATTTACAATGTTGTGTTAATTTCTGCGTACAGCAAAGTGATTCATTTATACCTATATATACATTCTTGTTTAAAAATATTCTTTTCCATTATGGTTTATCACAGGATGTTGAATATAGTTCTCTGTAGGACCTTGTTATGTATCCATTCTATATATACTAGTTTGCATCTGCTAACCCCAAGCTCCCACTCCGTCCCTCTCCCAGCTCCCTCTGCCTTGACAACCACCAGTCTGTTCTCTATTTCCATGATTCTGGTTCTGTTTCCTAGATAGGTTCATTTGTGTCACATTTTAGATTCCATATGTAAGTGATATCATATGGTATTTGTCTTTCTCTGACTTATATCACTTAGCATGATAATCTCTAGGTACATCCATGTTGCTGCAAATGGATGCTGAAATTCAGAGGTGACTCTGCCCAGCTACGTGCAGCATCAGTAATGAAGGATTCTCAATGGACAGAAGTCTAATGTTTCATTAGCTGCAAGTTCTATTTAAAGCTGAATTGAACTAGAAGAGCATGGTTTACAGATGCGATTTCTAATGCAAGGTCCCCACTGTTTCAGCTCTGAGTTTGGAAACTGAGCTTGGAGAGCCCAAAGAGAGCGCCATCTTGTGGTGAGAAGAGGAAGTAGCTCATTTCAGGACGCTGCCTTGGTTTAAAAAGTACATCATTTTTACCCCCTGGGATTTAATGATTGTCTCTGTCATCTATGTATCTGTCATCTATGTACGGATAACTAGCAGTGCTTGCATTTATGATCCTTTCACTTTGCCTTTTGCTTCCCATATTCCTTCCTGCATGTATGTACTTGTACACAGTCCCCTACTTGGTTCATTCTTTCTGGTCACTTTCTTAACCTCAGGTGACCACACCGAATCAAGGACTGAGCTGAATTTGGTTTAGGGAGTATTTGCTTGTAAATAATGAAAGATTCTTGGTAAGGCAAATGCTTTCAGGACTCGGGATGACTTGATAGTGGTGTACTTTGGCCACTTTGGCATGAAGTGAGAGAAATATTCGGGAAGGAGAGAGAAGTAGAGACAGAGGGGGCCAGCCTTGCTTAAACTCAATTTATGCTATGTTTATAGAAAATTTAAAAATACGTCAAAACGTTATAAGCATATAGTCTGTTTTGTTTTGCTTTTGAACAGTGCAGATAGGACATTTCCTCACCCACCAATCACACTCTTCTTAGCAGACAGACATTGAGCACTGTCAGAGGGACCCAAACATGACCATGAAGGCACCGCGAAGGGAGGAAAATAAGGTCATTTTGGTGTCGGCATTCCCAAATCAAAACTATTATTAAAGAAATTTCCTTCCAATGAGAGCCTAGACATTTTTTTTTTTCTTGGCCATGCCATGTGGCTTATGGGATCTTAGTTCCCCGACCAGGGATCAACCCCTACCCCCTGCAGTGGAAGTGTGGCGTCTTAACCACTGGACCACGAGAGCCTAGACATTTGTAAGAGGAATCCCTTGTTCGTAATGAGATGACCTTGTTTTGATTTTGTGTTTTATGCTTTTTATTGTATGTTTTATGCTGTTGTTATTGTCTGTTTTATTGCTTTTGAAGATTCTGAATAACATCTTGATTATTTTGGTAGGAAATCATCATCAAAAACAAATTACTCTTATTAGAAATGTACTGTTGTGTTTTGCTTTGTGAAGGAATATTTAAAGGCTCCGCAAATTTGTAGAGAAGACAGAGTTTACTTGCAGCCATCCAAGATGTGCTGCCACTTTTGGGACCTCCTCGGACAGGACTGAAAACTGTGAATCCATCCTTCACACAGATGAGATGGACAGACCTGGTGCCTCCCTCTTTGAAGAATTTGCACTTTGATTGAAAAATGATTGTTTTCTGACTATAAAAATAATACAACTTTATTATGGAAACTGTGAAAAATAGAGAACAACATACATATACAAAGTAAAAATCTCCTGTAACCCTACTACCCAGAAAGAGCCACTGTTAATATTTTGGTGTATATCTGATGAATATTTAAAAATTATCTATATATCTATAATTTATAGACAATATATGTTATATATGTAATGTTTCTGTATCTAATATTGTATAGATAAGTACAGACAACCTCATAATTTGCCTTTTTCACTTAATTATTGAGAACATTACTCTTCTGTTCTAGCATACATTTTAGTGGTTGCAAAGAATTTTAACCTGTGGATGGAGCAACATTCTTTAAGCAGGTGCTATCATTGGAAATTTAGTCGTTTTCAGTTTTTATAGATACTTTTGTATAAACATATTGCCATTTGATCTTTGAGGTCTAGTTTTTGTCTTAGAATACATTCCTAGAAGTGCAAGTGTTGGGTCAAAGGTAGTCAGATGTCTGAATTTTTGATATGATTGACTAATTATGTTATAGAAAGTGTGTAACGTCCTAAACACTCATTTGCAATATTTAAGAAGGCACACTTTACAATAACATACACAACCCTGGATATTGTCATTAAAAAGAGAGAAAGAGAAAAGCTGCAGTTGGATAGGCAAGTAGCAGGGCTACTAGTAAAGACTGACATTTTTTCATAAGTTTATTTGTCCAATGCACTTCTCTTCTCATTTGCCCTTTTTCTTTTTTTCATTATGGTTTATTACAAAATATTGAATAGAGTTCCCTGTGCTGTACAGTAGGACCTTGTTGTTTATCTGTTTTATATATCGTAGTTTGTATCTACTATATATAAAACCTCAACCTCCTAATTTATCCCTTCCCCAGCTTTTCCCCTTTGTAACCATAAGTTTGTTTTCTATGCCTGTGAGTCTCTTTCTGTTTTGTAAGTAAGTTCATTTGTGTCATATTTTAGATTCCACATATAAGTGCTATCATATGGTATTTGTCTTTCTCTGTCTGACTTACTTCACTTAGTATGATAATCTCTATGTCCATCCATGTTGCTGCACATGGCATTATTTCATTCTTTTTGATGGCTGAGTAGTATTCCATTGTATATGTTACCAAAAGTGGGGTCCAGCAGCTCACCACTCAAAAGCCAATGAAGAGCCAAGGTTGGTGGAAAGGAAAGTTTGCTTCATTCTGGAGGCCAGTAACCAGGGGAGGAGGGCAGACTCCTGTGCAAAGGCCAACTCCCCCCACTGACAATTAGGGAGCAAGAGCTTTTATAGATGGAGGGAGCGGGCTACATGCAGAAACAGTGCAGGCAGCTCTGACGGTCACCTTGAAATTGGTCATCGGTGGTCTGATCAGTGTCATCTTGATTGTTTTAAGTACAGTTAGTCTTCAGTTCCAGGGTCAGTTTGTTCCCATTTCCTTGAGGCCAGCTCTCAGAATTGTGGTTTATGTCATGCCTACAGCTTGGTCATCATGTAGTTAACTTCTTCCACCTGATGGGGGTTTTAGTATCTACAAGACAGCTCATAGGAGAGGGCTCAGAATATTATCTATAGCCCTTGAGGAGGAACTAAATGTCCTTGACTTTGCTTAATGACTAAACTATTATTATATGGTCTCCTTTGACTGTTTTCCTTTGTTTCTGCATTTTCTCACTTCTTTGATTAAAGTTATTCCTTGGCTAAAGTTTTTCCACAGACAAAAGAAAGGCTGAGCACATGGAGGGGAAGAACCATGGGGTCCTGCTATGTTTCATATATATGTACCACATCTTCTTTATCCATTCTCTGTCCAGAGGCATTTTGGTTGTGCCCTTTTCCTGTTGAGGCTTTTACTCTTCTTATTGTATGAGGTATTAAGAATAGTAACTGTTGGGACTTCCCTTGTGGTCCAGTGGTTAAGACTCCATGCTTCCAAGGCAGGGGGCACGGCTTTGATTCCTGGTTGGGGAACTAAGATCCCACATGCTGCACAGTGTGGCCAAAAAAAAAAAAAATTAGTAATTGTCATATATTTTACAAGTATGATTTCCAGTTTAACCTTATTTTTGGTATTATTTGCCTACAAGTCACTTTTAATTTTTCTGTAATATTATGTATCAATTTTTTTCTTCAACAATTTCTTCTTTGTTTTGGGGTTTGAAGATTTTCATTTTACCTGAGACCAAAATTTTCTTGTTGAAAATTTTAGGGCCTAGCCAGTAAACAGGGCAGCATTTTTGGGGTACAAATGTAGGTGGGTAGAGAAACTTGTTTACCTTTTTTTGGTATCGTACTCTGGTTCCAAATGGGTTATTGTTTCATCTTCATTCTTTTAAGTAGTACTTTTTAAAAAATTCTTTCTTTCACTCTTTCTTTCTTTCTTTCTTTCTGCCTGGTCTTAGTTATGGCACAGGGGATCTTTGCTGCCATGTTCAGCATCTTCATTGTGGCATGCGGACTCTTAGTTGCAGCATACAGGATCTAGTTCCTGACCAGGGATCGAACCCGGGCCCCCTGCATTGGGAGAGCAGAGTTTTAACTACTGGAACACCAGGGAAGTCCCTTTTATGCAGTATTAAAAAATGTATTACCCCCTGTTTTTTCATTAAGCTGTTTTAATGCTCCCTGATGTTGATAACATTTGCCTCCTGAGGTACTCGTGATGGATCAAGTGTGTTTTTCCTTCTTCCTTTCCTACCTTCCTTCTCTTTCCATTGCTTCTCTTCCTCCCCTCCTTCCCTCTCACATTTCCCCCTCCTCCTCTCTCTCTCTATTTCAATTACATTAGTAAATGAGTAAATAATACTTGAGACTTAGAAACGATTCGATAAATAATAGTTCCCATAATTTTTTAGGTCATAGGAATATCTCGGGTCTTTATCTAGTGGAAACTCTGTTCAGTGCATCCAAGATTATGTTCCTTTGATTTCTTAGAATCAATGGATTTAGATACTTTGGATTTACTTTGTCTGAGTTTATTACCTTCCCCTTATGTTTTTGAACACAAGTCCCTGTGCCTGATGCACATTGAGGGCAAGCAAACTGAAATGTCAGAGTTTGGAGCAGAAAAAGGTTTATTGAAGGGCCAAGCAAGGAGAACAGGTGGCTCACGCTCAGAAGACCCAAACTTCATGATGGTTTTCAGGGGAAAATTTTTATAGGCAAAATTTGGGGTGAGGGCTACAGGGTTCATGATGTTCTTCTGATGCGTTCTCAGTGAGATAGCAAGAATCTCGTGCTCAGCCTGAAGTTACCATCCTCCACCTGGGTGGGGGCCTTAGTTCCTGTAGAATAACTCAAAGACAGTGTTAGGTACATTCCTTGAGGAGGAACCAGGACCCTGCCCCATGGCTGCACCATTGTTTCTTTCTGCATTCCCTCACTTCCCTGATTAGTAACTGCTTGAATCTGCCTTTTGGAACTCAGGTAATGTCTAGGAGGTTGAAGCCTTTTCCTTGGAAACAGGAAAAGGGGGACAAGGACAGATTTTGTACCCAGGAGAGCCCCACAAGATCCTGTTCAGTTTCACTTACACTCATTGAAGTCCATCTGTTGGCATTTTATCCCTATCACCTAGGCTTACTTATACTCCAAAGATCTGTGTTTATCTGCAAATGTGAGGTTTGGGTTTTTTTTTTTTTTTGAGCATTCACTCTGTACATAATTTATTAAAATGTTAAATTCAGAAACTACCATACAGACTGGAGAGATGTGTTTAGGTATTTATCCAGGGAAGCTATTGTCTTCTCTAAACTAAATAAATGGAGTAGTATCAGAGTCACTTCCTGGGGCATCTTCTCAACTCACAAGGTCCTGGTAAGCAGATAGGGAAGGGGGTCCCCAGAGAAAGAGAACCAGGCATGGATTTCTTGACATAAGAGAAGCCATTTTGGCCTAAGCAATTTTGTTTGTTTGTTTGTTTGTTTTGCGGTACGCGGGCCTCTCACTGTTGTGGCCTCTCCCGTTGCGGAGCACAGTCTCCGGACACGCAGGCTCAGTGGCCATGGCTCACGGACCCAGCCGCCCTGCGGCACGTGGGATCTTCCCGGACCGGGGCACGAACCCGCGTTCTCTGCATCGGCAGGCGGACTCTCAACCACTGCGCCACCAGGGAAGCCCCTCAGACCTGTTTTTACCTAGGCCTCTTCAGGTTTTGAAGTTTATAAGCCTGGTCCCATTGGTGTCTACCTCCATCAGGGTGGAGGAAGATTTATGCTTACAACCTGATTTTTTCCCTTCAGTGGAAAAAAGAAAATCCTTGCCACACAACCTTTAGTATCAGTACCTCCAGACTTCCCAGTGCCTTCAATCTTTGACATCCCCTATATTATTAGGCTGTTATTCTCTCTGGATATTGGATATCCCTGTGCTTGACTCAGGAGATGTATTTGCTCCAGTCTCCATCATTGAGTGTGTTTCGGCAAGGATTCAGCAAAAGCTTCTGTTACACACTTAACGTATTGAAGGAAATACTTTTCGGAAGGGAGGTAGGGGAAACCCCAAGGGTTTGAATAAGTGTTTTAAAGGACTGAAAATAACGGAGGCAAGTGGGACATAATTAGATAAACAGCCAGAAGTTGTCATCTGTACTGACCTCATGGATCTCCAACCTTGGCATGGGATGATAGTTAAAATCCATTGGTAATTGGAAACTAGATTCCCCCCCTCCCTGGAAATTTTCCCTTTGGTGGCTTCTTATTCAATTCCCTACACTTATATAATCTAAAGTCTCTATTTTGTAGACCTAGAAATAATTGAATAGAATATATTGCATAGAATATAGACTATGTCTTCCAATTTGGGAAAGCAGGAAACATTCTAATTTAATAGGTAACATTTTCCTTGACCTTCTTTCAACTCCTAAATTGAATGTGAAAGTTTTTTGTTGATTATCCATTGTGTTCTTAGGCCACTGTAGGTGTCTGTGAACATGTGGGTGAGGGACATCATCAACATAAAGAATCCTTGCCCTCAGTGCTTTTTATTTGATGGAAGAGATAACATGCTCACCCAAATACTGGGATACAAATACTGTGTGGTGCTTGTTATTGAGAAGCATAATTTTTGTTAGGTACCATTTGTGATGTGCCTTGAGAAATAGGCTGTAATTTGGCAGGAATGGCTGGGAAGTAAGTGGGGCATTCTAAGTGGAAAGAACACCTGGGATAAAGGTTCACACAGGGGCCTTTAGAGAAATGGTAGTTAGAGGAGTTTTGACAAGATAAAAGGCATATTTAGGGAAATAATGGGCTGTGAGACTAGAGAGGTAGGTTTGAGCCTTTTGGGAATGGCTTACATGCTTTGGGAGTGTCTATGTTATTCTGTAGGCCATAATGGCTACTGAAAATTTTGTGCCATGGTAGGCCTGTTGTCCAATTAACTTGAATGGGGAAGGGTGTTCTCAGTACACGTGGTGGGGAGTTCAGGAGTTCCAGTTAGAGACAAGAATAGTGCAGAATTGCCTTGCTATTTTCACATGTATGGTTTGAGCTTGAAGGATGCTGGGTCAGTAGGAAAGGGTAAGAAGTGGCAGAGGGAGACAGCCTAGGTCTAAGTGAACTAGTGTTGAAATAAAGTTGCCCTTGAGAGAATCTCAGCAGTCAAACGGAAGTGGCCAATGCATGTCTTAGTTTGCATGTCTTGGTCCTCGAGAGCCTTAGTTCTAGAAAACTTCAGGCAGCAGGAAAACTGGATCAATTGGGAGGAACTACCTTGTTTCTGGAAGGTTATCCAACTTGAAATGAGACCCCAGCCTGAGGCTGGAGGTGCAGGATCTGTCTTCAAGTAGGGGTGGAGGGTTCTAGCAAGGATTAGTTCATTGAAGGGTTCTCATCAACAGGATAGAGTTCAGGGACCACATAGCATGGTGGTGAAGTGATGGGATTTTGCAGTCAGGTGACCTAGGTTCAAATCTTAATCGAGCCGTGTTTTTAGCTATGTAACCTTGAATGTATTCCTTTACCGTTCTGAGTTTTGTTTCTCTTTCTGCTCGTGGAAAAAGTGCCCATGTCGTAGAATTATTGTGAGGATTAAATGATATAAGTTAGCGAGGTGCCTGGTACATTCCAAGCTTTCAGTAAATGGTTAGCGTGCTGGCTTGTCTGCTGTCAAAGAAACATCAGTACTCCCCACCTTGAGGTCTCTGCGTGCCAGAGGAGAGGCTGGGCTGCACTTCCTTCCCTCACCTTCTCTGTCCAGATCTGGGTGAGATTTGGAAGCTAAGAGATGGAGGCCCTATTCTTTAGAGGCAGTTGCAGTGGGACACAAGGACAGAGAGCTTCCCAGGGAGCCCCCAAGAATCAACCACATCAGTGCTTCAGGCCAAGATGGCTTCCCAACCCTTTCTCCCCAGGCTCTTCCAACAGGTACGGAAACCTCTAACTCCTTGTATTAAAATACTTTTTCCTGGATACACAGAGTAGCTTCTGTTTTCCTGACTCAACCTTGGCAGGTATAAGTAACTATTGTTATTATTATTCATTTTGCAAGGCAGGGCTTTTACTCCAGAAAGGGAAATTGGAGAGCAAATTAGTAAACCTGAATGGAAGCTTGGTCGCAGGTCAGAGGCTCGGGTCATGGGCCTAATTTTTGGTGTTCACCTCTGCTCAGCACCCTACAAACTCACCACAGTCTGGGCTGCTTGGTGAGAGGCTAGAGCATGGGAAGAACTGGAGTCGGGTGTCCAAAGCGTTGAGGGAAAGTTTACCGAAGACAATTGGAAGTGTCTGAAGCAGAGGACCAGGCAAAGGCAAAAAGGACCAGATGCAGGGAGGAGTGACCAGTCCTAGAGGAGCCTCCCCGTGAAGTGTCAGCGTTGGGTGAAGACTCAGAAATGTCACGGTTGGAGCAAGGCTGGGACCCTCCGTGGTTACAAGGGTAAAGCTAGAAAACAGCCAACGATGCAGCACATGGCGCCCGTGGGGTTTCCATATATGGTCAGTATAGGGAACAGCTGAACTTTAGGGACACAGCATGGACTGGACCGGAAAGCCAGATTGTTTAGGGCCGTAAGATGAAACTTAGAGTCCATGGGGTGACGATTCTTAGACTAGTCATACACTGGAAACTTGGTTACGATTGACTCAGGGCTGGGCAGGGTTTGAAGAGCCCCAGCACCTGTATGGGACCAGGTAAGGCACGGACCGGCACCCGGCAGATCCCGGGCTCAGGCTTTGAGCAGCCACTTAGGTGTTCTTTCTGTAGCTCCACAGATGTTGGAACACATTTTCAAGGACAAAGAGTGATTTCTATCAAAGAGATGTAAAATAAAACCTTGAAATTAGGTAATGATACTTGTCAGTGTTTATAGCTGGCTGCACGAATTTACTGCGTACATTTCTAAGAAAATAGTACCTCATTTTGTGCCTTGCCTCAGCATTTTCTAGTTGATGCTCAGAGAGTCATCCATAGACATTTTTCACTGAAGACAGACTCTATTAATTTATTACAAAATTTTATTTATTGTTATTTAAAAAATGACACTTGGCCCGAAAGTCTTAGCCATTTTTATCGCTACTATTTGTGAATTTAAGAGTTCTGCTTTCTTCAAACCAACTGACTTTTAGTCAATTAGCTTTCCTTTGGCGTTTTCTGATAAGAATTATTGAAAAAATATTTTTATTAGAAAATATTCAAATATATTTACAATTACGTAACAAAGAGGTTTGCATCAACAACTCAGTTCTAGTAAATATCTTCCACATTTACTTTAGTTCTTTTTCTTTAGTACATGTTGCACCCCTCCTTAATCCTGTCACTATCTTCCCCTCCCCAGAGATACACTCTACTCTTACGTTCATCATTAGCTTTTGTGCAACCTTCATTAAAAATATACGTCTCGGGCTTCCTTGGTGGCTCAGTGTTTGAGAGTCCGCTTGCCGATGCAGGGGACACGAGTTCGTGCCCCGGTCCGGGAAGATCCCACATGCCGCGGAGCGGCTGAGCCCGTGAGCCATGGCCGCTGAGCCTGCGCGACCGGAGCCTGTGCTCCACAACGGGAGAGACCGCGGCGGTGAGAGGCCCGCGTACCGCAAAAAAAAAAACAAAAACAAACAAACAAACAAAAAAAAACTAATAAATATATATATATATCTCCTGGGAATTCCCTGGTGGTCCGGTGGTTAGGACTCCATACTTCCGCTTCAGGGGGCAGAGATTCCATCCCTGATCAGGGAACTAAGATCCCACATACTGTGCAGTGTGGCCAAAAACAAACAAGCAAAATCCCGCAAACAAATATGTCTCCTTACAAATACTACTATTTTGTTTGTTTTTAAATATATGAGGTTGAACTGTGTGTGTAATTCTACAACTAGATTTCTTTCTCTCAACTTTGTTTTCCAGATGTATACATTACAATACTCTTAGCTCTTGTTTATCCACTTAGACTGTTCTACAGTGTTCCATATTATTACTAAACAATGCCTTATTTGTCCATTTTTCAATTATGGATATTTAGACTCTTTCTGTCTTAAATTTTGTTTCTGTTACAAGTTGTAATGCAGTGAATGGCTATGTACACACGTGTAAACACACACACACACACCCCTATCCTTCTATCTCTTCTTGTGCATATGTACAAAATTTTCAATGCCTCTATGTAGGGATGCTTGATAAGGGTGATCACATCTTCAGTATTACTAGATGTTGCCAAATTACTTCTCAAGTCACTGCACTGTTTTCCCCTCTACCAGCTGTGTGTCTGAGAATTCCTGGTCTTCCTCTTGATCTCCAACACCTGGTATTTCTCGACTTGTCACTTCCTGCTAGTTTGATGGGTGTGAGATGGTCTCGATGTTTTGCTTTGTATTACCTTCACTATCCATGAGCCTGAGCATCCTTTCAAGTATGTGGTTCTTTGTAAATTGTCTGTTTATATTCTTTGCCACTGGGTGATTTGTCTCTTTCTTATTGATTTGGAGGACTTCCTTTGATATTCTGGATATTGAGCTTTTATTGGTTCCATGTTATCTTCTCCCAGTCTGTGTCTCAAATTTTAACTTTCTAAAAGGATGCTGCTTGAGACAAAGACACTTTAAGTTTTAACTTGGAATTTTTAAATTAATTTTATCTCCAGGGGTTTATACTCTATCTGAAATTATAAAAATATCCTTCTGAAAGTTTTAATGTTAAAATCATTTCCCTTTTTCGATGCTTAATGCACCTGAAATGTATTTTGTGTATGACATAAGGTAGGGTCGAATTTTTTCCCATATGGCTAACTATTTGTTTCCATGGTTATTGTGCCAGAACGTTTATTAATTAGCCTGCCCTTTATTGATTTATAGGGACATCTCTGTTTCGATATATTGATGTGTCTGTTTCATACATTTTTCCATTTCTGCATGAACACCACACCGTTTTAATTACTAAAACTTAATAATAGTTTCTACATTAACTTATCACTTTATATAAGAGAATTTATTCCTTAAACATGAGGTGAATATACCTGTAAAATTGTGGGGAATCGGGGTCCCATTTTGGTAAAGATTTTAAAAGATTAATTCACTTTCGTTAATGGCTGTTTATTCAAGAATTCCATTTTTTTCTTAAGTCAAATTTGATATGTTTACGCTGCTCTAAAAAATCATCCATTTTATCTAACTTTTAAAAATTCATTGGCATATTGTTTCTATTCTTGTCAATTCTGGAAAATTTGAGCAGTTATCTTTGAAAATATTACTTCCCTGCCATCCATCTCCTTTATTCTACTCTTACGGCGCTAATATGAGATGTTTCTTGAGCTTCTCTCTGTTTCTTTCTCTTTTTCTGTCTCCCTATCCATATAGATGTAGATATCTTTAAAATCTTTTTGTATCTCTGTGCTGCATTCTGAGTGCATTGTTTAGATTGCTTTCCAAGGTACTAATTCCTTTTTCTCTTTGGGTCCAAACAGACCTTTATCTTGCCTATTTATTGAGTTTTAATTTCAGTGCTTATAGGTTTAATTCTACTAATTTGTATGTGCCACCAACTATTCTTATTTTATCGTTAACTGTTTTGGATTTCTTATTTCTACGAGTATTATTCCCGTATTTATCTCTTTGAGCGTACCAAACAATTTGATTGGTACCAATTCATGTTCTGATTTATGCGTTATCTCTCTTAGCCATAGTTTTATTTATATATTTTGGTATTTTGCAGGCTCATCTCGTGTTAAAGGTTGTTATCTTTTTCTCTGACTTCCTTCTCCCTGTTTAGTCGTTTTGAAGTTGCATCCACCTGACCACCCTGGGGCTCTGATCCAGAACCATGTCTCCTATTGGTGGTTCCCAGCTCTGGTCCCTCAGGGATGATGGGGCTGGCTTGGCTCAGCATCTTGTTGCCAGGTGACATGAGTGTTCACCTGCCTCTCTAGGCATGAGGCTCATATAAGTAGCAGCCACAGGTGATGGGCGACAGCATCTATTGCCCCTCCTTTCCAGAGTGCAGTGATCCCACACCAACCTGTTCTCCATCAGGACCCAGATTCCCAGAATCCTCCGCCTGCGTGTGTATGCAGAGAACCATAGGCACTCAGATATCCTGCACATTATGGAAAGTTTCTATTTGTTCCTTGGAGTGCTTTATCTCAGTTTTTTTCTCCCGTTGCGGAGCACAGGCTCCGGACACACAGGCTCAGCGGCCATGGCTCACGGGCCCAGCCGCTCCGCGGCATGTGGGATCTTCCCGGATCAGGGCACGAACTCGTGTCCCCTGCATCGGCAGGCGGACTCTCAACCACTGCGCCACCAGGGAAGCCCGTTTATATCAGTTTTGAATATGTCATATTTTTAAATGCTCTTTTAAAATATTTTGCTTATGGTCGTTATATGTCTGAAACCAAAAAGTCCTCAAAACATAAACATAAGGAGAACAAACTAATTTTTTTTTTTTTTTTTTTTTTGCGGTACGCGGGCCTCTAACTGTTGTGGCCTCTCCCATTGCGGAGCACAGGCTCCGGACGCGCAGGCTCAGCGGCCATGGCTCACGGGCCCAGCCCCTCCGCGGCGTGTGGGATCTTTCCAGACCGGGGCACGAACCCGTGTCCCCGGCATTGGCAGGCGGACTCTCAATCACTGCGCCACCAGGGAAGCCAGAACAAACTAATTTTAAAAACTAAAATCCTTCTAAAACTGTTTAAGGTTAACTCACACTTATTTCGAATAGAAGATTTTCAACCTTTCTCTCGTTTGTCTTTTAGTGGTGATTAAGGGGTTGACTTGTCATATCTCCTTATTCCTTTCTATCTCTGTGTTTGAACTTCACTGGCTCATATAATGTAAAGTTGTCGGACAGTTCAAACGTGTAATTTAAGCTCAAGAATCATTTAAACATTATAATTCTAGTCCCAGGGAAATTGTTGCTAGTTTAATCCAGAAAAAAAAAATTGTGAGGGACTATTTTGAGATAAAATGGAACCTGTTATTTCTTGGACTCTGTAGTTCTGATTTACGTATTGGAGGATTAGAAAAATATGTTGTTGACAGGTGTTCTCTGGAGTATTATTAGGCCAGGTGTTTGTGGTTTTGAACTGATTTGAAAATAAAAATCTTATTTAGCCTTTCCAAGTCAGAAGGTGTAGGGTGTATTGATTATTCAAGGGAAGATGTTCTGATTAAGTCAATACTAACTGGAAGCAGCCTACTAGAACTCTCAGTAAGAGGGGATATTCTTACCGGTGCCAACGTCTCTGATCCTCAGAACTTCATGAGGAAAATGTGATAATAAGAGCATCAATTTCATAGGATGGCTACTGTGAGACCTAAATGAAGTTGTGTATGTGAAGAGCCCTTTGTAAATTACAAGGCACCAAATAGTATCTATAAGTATTCCTATTTCAAAACCAGTACCATTGCTTCTAGAAGATACTTATGATGCACTGTGCCACATCCTGCTAGCTCACCTGATTTAAATGCAGCTGCAGGAGGAATTTCCAGAGTTACCAGCATCCCTTCTCAAGGTGGGGGAAGCTGTGTCTCTCTACTTTGAAGCCACAGAACGCTGATCAGCCACATACAGACATGGTCCAGGAGTGTGGGCGGGGGGGGGGGGAGTTAGTGCCCCATGGCTGATGGGAGTCAGTGTTCAAAGGTCCTGGGCTGTTTGTCCTCTGGTGAGACGAGGCTGACGGGTGGGCCACACATTTCCGCACAGGCTCCTCAGCAGACATGAGCTCTGGCTGCCCGCAGAGGGAACCAGCGCACCATCTTACTGTCTTTTCTCACTCTCCTGTCTTGCATTTCCCACTCCCTCAATTCTGCTTTCTTTTCCCATAGAATCATCTGCACCCCAGCCCTTGCTCTCTGGAGATAATCACCATAACCTAACCTCCTCTAAGACATTTTAGTGTCACGCTAAAGGAAAAAAGACACCAAACTACTGCAAAAGGAAATATTTCTGTCCATTAATGTAATTAATAATATGATCATCTCCATATATGAAGAAAGCAATATGTATATAAAAGAAAGCAATATATATAATTTTATTTGTTCATTCACCTATTGATGGATGTTAATTTATCTAGATTTTGCATTGAGTTGTACAAAGCAGTCTCTTAGGATTTGTTTAAATTAACTTTCTTTTGATGATTATGTCTCCCATGTGATTGCTAATTTTGTGTATTTGGTTTTTCTTCTTTTTATTTTTCTTTAGTTTTGTTAATGGTTTCCTCTTTTGGTGTTTTTCTGCTTCTCTTGACTTTTCACTTTCTAACTTCTTCATTTCTGTTTTCACCTTTATTAAATACTTGTTCTTAAAAAAAAATTTTTTAAAAAAGGATTTTCAGCAAACACCGTATGGGGAAAATTGCTGGCAGTTTTACCATACTGGAGGGGTTAAGAGGCTGCCATGATGATAGTCAATGTACTCAGAACTTCTAAAGCTTCAGAGCTGTTGTTTTCAGTGTTTTTTCCTATCCTTTAATTATAGAGAAAAGTCCCGCACGTGGGGAATGGGAGCTCAGTCGGTCCTTTATGAGTCATTGAAGAATGCAGGTGAAGTACTGCTGCTCTAAAGCCCTGCGAATGGTGACTAGAGAAGGAAGAACAGAACGAGAGAGGAGGAGAAAGGAGGAATACCGTGCATCATCGACTCCCCGAACTTTCCTTTGCCCTATGCTTGAGGCGTCCTCCTAACTGAGCATTTATCTTGCAACTGCTGGGTGGTAAGTTCCGCCAGGGCCAGGAACTCTCCACACAACATCTGGGACATAGCAGCTCCTCCGTACCAAGTTTTGGAATAAATGACTAAACTCAGATGGAACTTTTCCCCTTAGGAGTGTGATGAGAGGGAGAGCCCTGGACCAGAAGGTGGCAGAACTGATTCAAGCCGAAATCTGTCCTTAACCCAGGACACGGTTTCATCTTGGCAACTCAGCTGAGCACGCTGGTCCTGGCTGCCTGACACAAACTAAGGCCTTTACTTGGTCTCAGAGTTGTAAGGACCATGTTAAGGGCCTGGGCTTTGGAGTCAGGCTGAGGTGCGTGGGAACCTGGTGCATTGGAGACATGTTTACTGTTCTAATCCTACAGTTTTAAATTTGCCTAATGGTGTAGAGAATGGACTTGAGGATATGGGGAGGGGGAAGGGTAAGCTGGGACGAAGTGAGAGAGTGGCATGGACATATATACACTACCAAATGTAAAATAGATAGCTAGTGGGAAGCAGCCGCATAGCACAGGGAGATCAGCTCGGTGCTTTGTGACCACCTAGAGGGGTGGGATAGGGAGGGTGGGAGGGAGATGCAAGAGGGAGGAGATATGGGGATATATGTATATGTATAGCTGATTCACTTTGTTACACAGTAGAAACTAACACACCATTGTAGAGCAATTATAGTCCAATAAAGATGTGAAAAAATAATTGTCTAAGGGTTATAATGATGCCTTCTTCTCTGGGTTGTTAGGATGCTAACATTTATAAAGTTTCTCTTCTATAGTAGCCAATAATTTTTATTATTCCCTGTTATCTTCTTCCATTAGTGTTTTTGTACATCTGCATTTACCTGACAAAGTACCCTAGGCTGAAGGAAATGGGAACGACGGAAAACAAGGGAACTGGATAACCCACAGCTTGGGAGTAAACCCTTTAAATATCAAGGAGCTGTTTATGTTTGTTGCTGTCTTTCCAAACTTCACAGACATGCCATCAGGGAAACTGGCACGCCTGCTAGTGATTCATTTTCCAGAAAGACTAGTATTTTTGAACCTTGTTAAAACTCGAGGCATTTTATTTTTGGTCCTCCAGATTCCTGTTGCAGCTTTGTTTTCTCATCTTCTCTGCTTTGGTTTTCACGGCTCTGCTGCTTCCCTCTGCGAGGGGTCTTTCCTTTCCTCCTCCTTCGGTCTCCCTGGGAGTTGGCGGAAACTTGGCGAAGATTCTGGTGAGTTTGTTCTTCTTCTGACCTTTTCTGCCAGTTCCTCTGCTCTCCAGTTCCCTCTGTGAAAAGGAGCCAGGCATTCATTTGTCCATCAAGCATTTTATTTTTGTAGTTGCTGAACCTTCCAGTTCGGTGGATGCCTTCCAGGCCAGAGGCTGCCTAAATTACTGTGCAATAAACACTGTCCTCCACACTCTGCTTCCTGGGTGTGAACTGAAAGATGGTTTCATGGAGTGGGAGTGTCTAGCAGCAGAGCTCACAGGGGAGAACTGGTGACTTGGGTCAACTACGTGCTGCTTTACCTGGTGAATATGCTTAGATTTGTACCAACCTTTTAGTGTTGGAAATAATTCTTCCCCTCATCCCAAATTAAACTCCCCACAGAGAAACATTTTTTGCTTAGAAGGGTTACTGGTTTCCGTGGCAGACTGCGAATATAGCCAGCGCTCCTGACCTCTCCCTTTGCAGTGGGAGACTTGGCGGCTTCTCCCATAAATAGGCAAAATCCATTTTGCCAAACCTTGAACCTGGGCTGTGCTTGTGACTTTCCTTGGCAAATAGAATGCAACAAAGTAACTGTGTGTGAGTCAAGAGCCTGGCCTCAGGAGACCTTGTGTGCCTCCCCTCTTTCTCTTGGGACACTGCCAGCCATTGTGGCAGCAGGCCTGGACAGCCAGGTGGTAGAGGATAGATGCTGTGTGGGCCAGAGCAGAGCCATCCCAGTTTCCCAAGCGACGTCTCAGACATATGTTAGCCAAGACCAGTCAAGCTTGGCCCAGGCCAGTAGAATCGCCTAGATGACTGTAGACTCAGGAGTCATAATAAAGGGTAATATATATACTGGCTGCACTGCACGGTTTGTGGGATCTCAGTTCCCTGACCAGGGACTGAACCCAGTCCATGGCAGTGAAAGCCCGGAATTCTAACCACTAGGGCACCAGGGAACTCCCAAGAGTTATTTTAAAATACTAAATTTTGGGATACTTTGTTATGCAGCAAAAGCTAACTGATTTTGGGTTTCGTAAACCCATCAATACACATGATGTCGAATTGATCATTTAGAGTCTAGGAAACAATGACAAGCATGGATAATAATGATTAGCAGAGCAGGGATGAGAACAGCATGCAAGGATGTTTTGTTTCGTTTTGTTTCATTTGGCTGCGTTGGGTCTTCATTGCTGTGCGAGGGCTTTCTCTAGTTGCGGCGAGCAGGGGCTACTCTTCGTTGTGGTGTGTGGGCTTCTCATTGTGGTGGCTTCTCTTGTTGTGGATCATGGGCTCTAGGTGTGCGGGCTTCAGTAGTTGTGGCACGCAGGCTCAGTAGCTGTGGCTCACGGGCTCTAGAGTGCAGGCTCAGTAGTTGTGGTGCTCGTGCTTAATTGCTCCTTGGCATGTGGGACCTTCCCAGACCAGGGCTGGAACCCGTGTCCCCTGCATTGGCAGGCAGATTCTTAACCACTGCGCCACCAGGGAAGCCCTGCAAGGATGTTTTTTCAATGTTGTTACCTGATCCCAATGACAGGCACATCTTTCAGGACTCACATTATTTAGTGGTTTTCATAGTACAAAGCTCTTGGAATGTCATCAACTACTAATCCAGCTGAGGAGGTCAAAATCTAGGCTTCCACTCTCTTTTTCTAGGACTTGTCTGTGTGTCCTGGGGTATTGTGAAAGATGGGCACACAGGACAGATCAGAGGAAGACCAAGCTAGTCTTGGGGCACTGTTGTTGGATGGCCAAGGTCTATGAAAAGTTTATTGGAAACAGGCTATATCTTATGTATCACTTTAAATGGTGTGGCTTTAATGAATTACTTTTCACAAAGTCATCTTTGCTTCCACACAACTGAAAGGCATACGTAAGAGATGGAAATGCATCGTTTAGATCTTGTTCACTCAGCGTTTAATGTTGTGCTCATTGGCCCATACGTGACACCAAAATGTCTTTAACACTGACTCAAAAAACAGTTTAAACACATTTCTTTAAACCTTTTTTTTTTTGGCCTGCAGGATGGCTGGCGGGATCTTAGTTCACCAACCAGGGATTGAACCCGGGTCACGGCAGTGAAAATGACAAATTCTAACCACTGACCACCAGGGACCTCCCTAAACACATTTCATGTAGTAATTTCTTTCTTGATATTTCTTCTCTTATTTAGCAAATTATTTTCTCACCACAGAAAGTGAAAGCTATAACCAAGGCCCTCTCTTATTTGAAAAGTTTGGAGGAAGTGTTTTCCTTTATTGGGTGACAGCACCCAGATTTTCTTGGCTTTATCTGAAATAGGCACTTTCTCATCACTAGCCAAACTCAAAATACTCAGCATAAAATTTGATAAACTCAAGCAGAAGTGGTCTCCAGATATTTAAAGACAGTTCAGCATTTGTATGTTTTTCCTTCAGAAAAGTATGACTAGTGGAAATTAATATTTTTTGATCTAAAGTGAGTAGCATTCCCATTTTTTAACAGGACTGCTAAATATTCCTTACTTAAAAAAAGATATCTGAGATTTAAGAGATTAAAAGCTAGATAAACACTGTTGTGAATAATAAACTTTCAAAAACAAAAATGTTCAGATTACCACAGAGCTGCATACTGTTTGGCTGGTCAGCTGTGCCGAGATAAGTTTGGGAACTTTGCCCATCAGATTCCTTGGCTTCAATGAGCAGAGTCTGGCTTGTACCAATGCTGCAATAAAATTCTTGCTATTCATTTATGACATAAATCAACACAGAGGTGCACCTTTTAGGCCTAGAGAATCAAAGAAAAATCAGTCCTGACAAATTGCTAACACTAAAACTTTACTTAGAAGTCCATGTTGAAGACTCTTTCCAGATAGAGGCATATGGATGCATTGCCCAGGGATTATTACATCAAAAGTCTGGTGCCCCGACTGGGTAGAACCGGGAGCCCTCTCCCCAACCTTCTTTTTTTTTTTGCGGTACGCGGGCCTCTTACTGTTGTGGCCTCTCCCGCTGTGGAGCAGAGGCTGCGGACGCAGCGGCTCTGGCTCACGGGCCCAGCCGCTCCGCGGCATGTGGGATCCTCCCGGACCGGGGCACGAGCCCGCGTCCCCTGCATCGGCAGGCGGACTCTCAACCACTGCGCCACCAGGGAAGCCCTCCCCCACCTTCTTGCTGAATGCCATCTCCTGTTGGCTTATTTCTGCTGAGGTGTGCTAAATTATGCTTATCATCTAGGTGGAGAGGGTGAAGCAATGTAAGGTTTGCCTTTTGGAGGCTGTATTTGTATCCAGAGACAGATAACACCTCCTCAGGAAAGATCTGTTGCTTCCAGCCCCTGGCATGGTGTTCATCTCAAATGGCCAGAGTGCCATTTCTTTTCTTTACTTTTCTTTTGAAAATTTAATTTTTATTTTATATTGGCATAAACTTGATTTATAATGCTGTGTTAGTTGCAGGTGTACAGCAAAATTGATTCAGTTATACATATACATACACCTATTCTTTTTCAAATTTATTTCGCATTTAGGTTATGACAGAATATTGAGCAGAGTTCCCTGTGCTATACAGTAGGTCCTTGTTGGTTATCTATTTTATACATAGCAGGTGTACATGTCAATCCCAAACTCACTCTTTCCCTCCCTCTACCCTTCCCCCCTGGTGACCATAAGTTTGTTCTCTAAGCCTGTGCGTCTGTTTCTGTCCAAACTCCTAATTTATCCCTCCCCACTATCTTTCCCCTTTGGTAACCATAAGTTTGTTTTCTGTGTCTGTGATTCTGTTTCTGTTTTGTAAATAAGTTCATTTGTGTCATATTTTAGATTCTACATATTAGTGATATCACATGATGTTTGTCTTTCTCTGTCTGACTTACTTCGCTTAGTATGATCATCTCTAGGTCCATCCATGTTGCTACAAATGACATTATTTCATTCTTTTTTCGTGGACGAATAATACTTCATTGTATATATATATATACCACATCTTCTTTATCCATTCATCTGTTGATGGACATTTAAGTTGCTTCCATGTCCTGGCTATTGTAGATAGTGCTGCTATGAACACTGGGGTGCATGACTCCTTTTTTTTTTTTTTGCGGTACACGGGCCTCTCACTGTTGTGGCCTCTTCCGTTGCAGAGCACAGGCTCCGGATGCGCAGGCTCAGTGGCCATGGCTCACGGGCCCAGCCGCGGTGGGATCTTCCCGCACCGGGGCACGAACCCATGTCCCCTGCATTGGCAGGCGGACTCTCAACCACTGCGCCACCAGGGAAGCCCTTCCTGCCCTCTTGACTATAAATAAATTAGCTTTTTATAATTCACAGTTATGGAATACAATTGTCCTAAACTTCAGTTTACTTAAAAAACTTTTTATTACAGAATAATATGTGTATAATAAAGTATAGTAATCATTAGTAAACAGCTTATTTATTACAAAATTAGTCCATTAATCCAACCACTTCATGTCAAGAAATTGGACATTGCCCAAACGCTTACTCCAGGAGAAGCACTGTCCCGACGGCTCACATTGTAGACGAATTTTGCCTGTTTTTGAACTTCATATAATTGAAATCATATTTGTATCTGGCTTCTCTCACTCTTTATTCTGTTTTTAAGGTTTCCCGATGCTGTTATGTATAGTTCATAAGTAGTACGATGGCGTATAAGAAAGGCCTCTCACATGCCAGAATTAGCTTACGGCCAGTGTCTCTTCTGCACATTATTATGTTGAAGGAGGTTCTGGTCTTTTTTTTCCCTATGAAAATTTCGTTACCAAAGACCCCTTTTGTTAGGCTGGTTTTGGTGTGTGCCTGGTCCCGGGAAAGTTTTGCATATGGAGGGTGTGGGTAGATACATTCCTTGCCAAAAAATAAAATTAAATTAAACGAAGAAAAGCAAACTAAAGCAATAATGAGATACTCCTCCTTTTTGTATATTAGATTAACAAAATGGTGGGTTTTCCCCCTGTGAGAATATCCAGTATTTATTGCTACAACGCACTTTTGAGGAAAGAATTTGGCAATTTGTATTTGGAGCCACGAAAGGGGTTAATCATTCTTTTCATAAGTTATCAAGGGAAATAATCTAAAATGCATAAATGACTTCATTTATAAAGGTGTTCCATGTAGCTTTACCTACTAATACTGAAAAATTGATAATAGCCTGAGAGTTAAACATTCAGAGAATGATGAAGCTATTATGGACCATCCTTCCTAAGGAATATATGTTGTTTTAACAAATGACATTTACCAACTTCTGGTTTAAAAATGTATCTGACTAGTGGCCCTTAAAACATCTTTTCTCACTAAAATATCTATAATGACCTCTCCCAGAAACCAAAACCACCAGAAAAATGGATGCTGGAAGTTTTAATCTCTTCCAACCAGGTTTGTCTTCATGGTGTAGAACCCAAGTGGAAAAAAAAGGCCCACTCCCCTCACTACTGTCTGCTTTGACTCATAGGCATCTTACTAATCAGAGAAAAGGACACACATCCCTCTACTGCTGTGGATCTCAGTGTAGGGTCCTCAGGCCTGTAGCATCAGCATTACTTGGAAACTTGTTAGAAATGCAAATTCTCATGTCTCATCTCAGAGCTACTGAATTAAACACTCAGGGTGAAGGCCCAGGATCACCTGCACATAACTGGGCAAAAATTTCAGAGCCCCTCCCCCTTCCCTCATCAACTTTATTTGAAAGGTCAGAGGCAGCCACTCTTAGAAACTAATGGCAAAGAAGTTCAAGGTATTTGGTAGTGGCCAAGGGCATCCTGGGAGATGTGGCCTGACAGCAGGAAGGTGAAAGGTCTTGGCAGTGCAGTCTGTAAGTGGTACTTGCACTTGGACTGGAATTTGATGGCTACTTCAGTGGTCATGGGGGAGCAATATTTCCTCACCAAGGATGAAGAGAGAGCAAAAATCAAACCCATAACCAACATGGAGCTAATGGAAAAGCTACAGAGATTAAGGGAAGAGAACAGACTCAAAGACTTTGAAGAAAACCACATCTCTAAAAATGACCTACTGTAGTTGTAGAATAAACTATAAAGGGACAGATACCCTCCCTAGGATGAAAGGAGGCATAGCCCCTATGGAATAGCAGCCAAAATTTATAAATGCTCTGATGAAAAGACAAGGGGTTGAATGGAAGTAGAGATAGATAATATTAAAAAGAATTGCGAGTACATTAAATGTTAAATAGTAGAAATAAAGTCTATATTGAAGGCAAAAAAGTGACAATTTAGCATTACAGGAAATCAAATCAATGAAGACACACTCTCCCAGAATGTAGAAATAAAAGATAAATTTGATTAAAATGATGAGAGAGAAGATAATGTAAGAAAGACAGAATAAAGACTCAGCAAATGGCTGTGTTCATGAGAGGAATATTGGAACAAAAAAATAAACATAAATGTAATAAATGAGATTAAAAGGCTAGTTTACAAATATTGAAAGAGTCCACTATGATCCTGGAGAAATAATTGAAAAGAGAGCCATATTCAAATTATCCAGATAAAAATACTGAACTAAATGACAAGGGAAAACAATCTGATAAGCATCTAGCCAGTGAGGAAAGAAATCCACCAGGGGATAAACGTTAGACGGCCCCATGACTGGAGCTGCAGTGTGACTGCTTGGAAGATAGAGGTTGGAGCTCGGGGATAAGGATTCTGTGTAAAGGAGGACTGCAGTTTAGCTGCAACTAGCTTAACAAGACCCATCCAACAAACTACCGTAAATCTTCCACGTGACGGAATACTTGTGTTAAGTTAGCTTTTTGAAAAATGTGTAGGGCAAAAACAAGACTTTAGTGTTAACAAACTTACTATTTTATATATCTATTATGAATAAGTAATACATTTAATCACAGATTAATAAATGATAGGATAATAACAAGATAGCTTAGAGTTTATTAGTAGATTACAGTAATGATTGAGAAGCAGTGCTGAAGGAGCAGGTGGGGGTAAAGAGAACCCCCATGCCCTGTGCAAGAGGAAATTAAAAACATCTTCTTTTTTGTTTGTTTTGCTTTGTTTTTTATATATTTTGATTGCAGTATAGTTGAAATACAATGTGTTAATTTCTGCTGTACAGCGAAGTGACTCAGTTAAACGTATATATATTCTTTTTCATATTCTTTTCCATTATGGTTTATCACAGGATACTGAATATAGTTCCCTGTGCTATAGAGTGGGACCTTGTTGTTTATCCATTCTCTATATAATTGCCTCTGCTAATCCCAAACTCCCCATCCATCCGTCTCCCACCCCCCTTCCCCTTGGCAACCACCAGTCTGTTTTCTATGTCTCTGTGTCTGTTTCTGTTACGTAGATAAGTTCATCTGTGTCATATTTTAGATTCCACATATAAGTGATAACATATGCTATTTGTCTTTCTCTTTCTGACTTACTTCAAAAAGACATTCTTTTTTTTTTTTTTTTCGGTTGTGCCGCGCAGCTTGTGGGATCTTAGTTCCCTGACCAGGGATTGAACCCAGTCCATTGGCAGTGAGAGTGTGGAATCCTAAACGCTGGTCCACCAGGGAATTCCAAAAAGATATTCTTTTTGAATGTAAATCCAAGGATGATTTTGGAAAATTTAAGGTAACTATTAACAAAATTAAAAATAGGACATATGCCTTTGATACACTAGAGTATAGGAAAGTAAACAAAATATAAAAAGGAAAACATAAAAAAAGTAAAATATAGAAAGAAAATATAAAAAGAAAAAGGAAACGACAAAGCTTAAAAAATTAAGCGAAAAACATATCAACAAAATAAACCAAATGTATCAGTTAAACTAATAAATAAAGTGTATTAAAATCTTTGTGAAATGGTTAAAAAACATGAATCATTAGCATGGGACTCCATCCTTTTCTATCACTTGCTGGTTTCAGTTTCTTAGCATCGTTACTTCACTCCATTAAGCTTAGGTTTTCTAACCTGCTAAATGAGGGTAGTAAGACCTACTTCTCAGAGTTTCAGAAGACTGAGACTTTATATAAACAAGTTAATAGATATTATTCACTGTCTGGCATACTGAGGAAATGGAAGTCTCCAGGTTCAGAACCTGGATTCTGATGTCTAATAGGTTTCGTTCCTGGCTCTGTTACTTACCAGTCTTACTTATCAAACTTGAGGCAAGTCACTGAGCTCACCAAGCTTTGGTTCACTCATCTGTAAAATGGGGATAAAATAATACCTCCCACATAACATTGTCATGAGGATTAAAAGAAATAATACGTGTAAAATACTTGGGACAACTCCTGGCACAGATAACTCAGTTATATTCGTTCTAATTATTATAGCAAACTAGTAGCTTTAAATCTGAAACGTTAAAATGTACATTAATACAACTAGCATTATTAGTGAAAGAGTAGTAGTAACATTTTTTTGACACCTTTATTGGAGTATAATTGCTCTACAATGGTGTGTTAGTTTCTGCTTTGTAACAAAGTGAATCAGTTATACATATACATATGTTCCCATATCTCTTCTCTCTTGCAGTAGTAACATTTTAAAATATTAGACTGGATTTAAAACCTAAACATGGAACAACAGTAAAGGATTTCATAAATACATTTGGTAGATTCCTATGATCAAAGACTGCACAGCCATTACATCATGCGAGACAGTTAGTATGGTAAAACTTTATAATATACATCTGGAATATTTACATCCAAGTATTAACAAGAATTAACCCTTAGGAAATACGTTTTCTTCTTTATGTTTTTCTGATAGTTTCCAAGTATTCTATAATAAACATATTACTTTAAAATCAATAAAAATATAATGTATTATAAAAGGTATGTTTCAACAAATGTTTGACTCCACTGGTAAAAATTGTTTTTTTAAATTGAAGTATAGTTGATTTACATTATTATGTTACTTTCAGGTGTACAGCATAGCGAGTCAATATTTTTACAGGTTATACTCCATTAAAAGTTATTACAAGGTAATGGCTATAATTCCCTGGGCTATAAAATGTATCCTTATTACTTATCTATTTCATACATAGTAGTTCATATGGTCCCAGACCCCTATTTTGCCCCTCCAGTTTGGTAACCACTAGTTTGTTTTCTATATCTGTGAGTCAGTTTCTGTTTTGTATTTGTATTATTTGTATTATTTTTTAATAATACAAATACAAATACCTCTATAAGTGATATCATACAGTATTTGTCTTTCTCTTACTTAGTTCACTAAGCATAATATTCTCTAGGTCCATCCATGTTGCTGAGTAATATTCCATTGTTTATATATTACATCTTCTTTATCCATTCATCTGTCGATGGGCATTTAGGTTGCTTCCATATCTTGGCTATTATAAATAGTGCTGCTATGAACATTGGGGTGCATGTCTCTTTTTGAATTAGTGTTTTCATTTTTTCCTGATGTATACCCAGGAGTGGAATTGCTGGGTCATATGGCAACTCTATTTTTAGTTTTTTGAGGAACTTCCATACTGTTCTCCGTAGTGGCTGCACTAATTTATATTCCCACCAACAGTGTACAAGGGTTCCATTTCTCCACACCCTCTCCAATATTTGTTTTTTGTTAGACTTTTTCATGACAGCCGTTCTACAGGTGTGAGGTGATGTCTCACTCGTTGTTTTGATTTGCAATTATCTAATAAGTAGAGGTGATGAGCATCTTTTCACATACCTGTTAGCCATCTGTATATCTTCTTTGAAAAAATGTCTATTCAGGTCTTCTGCCCATTTCTTTTTGATTTTTTTTTGATATTGAGTTGTATAAGCTGTTTGTATATTTTGGATATTAACCCTTCGTCGATTGCATCATTTGCAAATATTTTCTACCATTCCATAGGTTGTCTTTTTGTTTTGCTGATGGTTTCCTTTGCTGTAAAAAAGCTTTTAAGTTTAAATAGGTCACATTTGTTTATTTTTGCTTTTATTTCTCTTGTCTTAGGAGACAGATCCAAAAAAACTGCTGTGACTTCTGTCAAAGAGTGTTTCTGTTCTAGAAGTTTTATGATTTCAGGTCTTTCATTTAGGACTTTAATCCCTTTTGAATTTATTTTCATATATGGTGTGAGGAAATGTTCTAATTTCATTCTTTTACATGTAGGTGCCCAGTTTTCCCAGCACCACTTATTGAAGAGACTGTCTTTTCTCCATTGTATATTCTTGCCTCCTTTGTCATACATTACTTGACCATAGTACATGGGTTTATTTCTGGCCTCTGTATTCTGTCCATTGATCTATGTCTTGTGTGTGTGTGTGTGTGTGTGTGTGTGTGTGTGTGAATACCATGCTATTTTCGTTACTGTAGCTTTGTAGTAGAGTCTGAAGTCTGGTGATACCTCCAGCTTGTTCTTTTTTTTTCCTCAAGATTGCTGTGGCAATTTGGGGTCTTTGTGGTTCCATATGGATTTTAGGATTATTTGTTCTAGTTCTGTGAAAAATGTCACATGTGTTTTGATAGGGATTGCATTAAATCTGTAGATTGCTTTGGGTACTTATGACCATTTTAAAAATATTAATTCTTCCAATCCAAGAGCATGGATGTCTTTCCATTTTTTGGTATCATCTCCAATTTCCTTCATCAATGTTTTATATCAATAGCTTTCAGAGATAAATCTTTCACCTTCTTGGTTAAGTTTATTCTTAGCTATTTTATTCTTTCTGATGCAATTTTAAACAGGATTGTATTTTTACTTTCTTTTCTGATAGTTCATTATTAGTGTATAGAACACTAAATGTTTGATTACATTGGGAAAATAATGTTTAAGTGATTTTAAATGTTTGCTTATAATCAACTGTTCAATTAAATTGGGAAAGTTCTTTATATAATATCAAGAGAAAACAGATACAAAATTTTGTATGCAAAATTTTATAAATTTGTGAAAATTTACTTGGAAAATATTAACCTATTGTTAGCATTGTTGTTTCTGAGTGGTAGGATTATTATTTGTTTTTTCTTCTTCATACTTCGTGTCTATTTTTCCAACTTTTGTATGGTACTCAGAAAATGATAATATAATTGGAAAGTGAAAAGTTAAAGCAATAGGAATAAAATAATCCTTCATAAACAAGCCCTTATCTCAGATGTTGGCAAGTGGAGTTTCATGGAACTGAAGGAAAGCTTGGGGAACAATATTCTTAGTCCCTCCTTTTCCTGGTGAGAAAGTGAGGCCAAGAAACATTTAGTGGTTTGCTGGAAGTCATGGTGAGTGAGTAAAAGAACCAGGCAGAGAACTCAGATCTGTCCATATGGGTTGTTTACTAAATTATGTGCCTTTTCAATTAGTGCAAAATTTGTGCAAAATTTACATAGTTTAATGTATATACCTAAATCCAAGCAAGGCATAGGAGCTTCTTAATTCATCCCTAGCTTCAGGAATGTTTACTTACAATACAGAAATGTCTTTCAGAAGAGTAACAGTTTGTAGAGAACAGTGGCAAACAAATGCATTATCTGCTCTTGAAAGTGGCTCTAAGTATCCTATACATGTTGAAGTTATCTATATGTTCTCCTCCATACATTTACATTTTCCCACATTCTCCTGAATACCTTGATCCATGTAGGTGGCTGGAAGTCAACAAAGTGGGCCCCAGTAGGTTTTAGGATCCAATCCAATTCCAGGCAGATGGACTTTGTTGCCTGAAGAGGTTCCCTGATTT
Source organism: Globicephala melas (assembly GCF_963455315.2). Lineage (NCBI taxonomy): Eukaryota > Metazoa > Chordata > Mammalia > Artiodactyla > Delphinidae > Globicephala > Globicephala melas. The sequence goes on from NC_083317.1 coordinate 145,018,265, forward strand.
TCTGCAGTAGTTCCCAAATGAAGGTCCTTGGAAGTTCAGAGCTGAGCTGAAGTTTTCACCATCTGATTAAAATTTACCCACTTGAAGCAATGTAATAATAGTAAGGAAATATAATGTGTTATTTATAAAGCTGAGTTTATTCACTCTTTTGGTGTTAAAATGTTCTTTTATGAAATGATGGTGACAGGTGTGTGTGTGTGTGTGTGTGTGTGTGTGTGTTTAATGTCCTTACCTAGAAAAATAAAGAGTTGGCAATCTTATGTTGACCTTCAAAATGTTTTTGAAAATTTATTGCTCTGTGGAATTTCAAAGTCTGGGACCTAGTGACTTAGTATTAGACACGGGAGATTGGAATTAGAAGAATCAGAGTTCAAATCCTGGTGCTGCCACATATTTTGAGAAACTTCTTAATTTCTCGGAATCTTCCTTTCTTCAGCTGTAAAGTAGAGAAGGTAATATTTCTCCCAGGAAGATCAATTACTCTCATAAAGCATCCAGACATGGCTGGCACCTAGTTTCCTCCAGAGATACCTGCTACAAATGGCAAAATTGAAGACAGTAATCATTTGGACACTGTGTAAGATACAAATCAATAAGTTAGTTGATCACTGGTTCCATTTCCCTTTGTTATTACTTAGCACCATATAGTCATTAAAAAATGTCCATTAGATAAAGTGAAGAAAATGATGTTGTTGTCATTTCTATAATTTTTCTCATTACAATCACATATCTTTTAAAACTTAGGTCTGAAAGCTTTCACTGTGAGTTACTAGTAGCAATTTTCTAATTGCTTACACTCTGAGAACTTCAGGTTTACACAAAAAGGTTTGTTGTCTAAGTCATGATCATATTCTACTCTATTACAGCTTGAGTTTGTGCCAGATGTTTTTGGAGCAAACAAAGGGAGATGCATGTCCTAATTAATAGAAGAGCGGAAAGCAGAAGCTGGTGACAATGCCCCCGTGTTTGTGGGATGACTATGGGGACCACTCACCAGTGTTCCCACTTGGTAGATGTCACTCATGGTGCCCTGGCTTCCTTGTCTCTGACTCTGCCTTTTTTCTCTCTCCCTACTCAGCTCAGTCCAGGCTCCATCACTTTCCTTAATGGTTCAGCCCCTGGGGTGCCTTGCTGTCTTGATTCGATGCCATCCTTTCAGCTTCTAGCCTTTGAAATAACCTCCATAAGTCTTTGCCAATCTTTCTTTTCTAACAAAAATCTCTGAAACCTTATTTACCCAAGAACACATCCCTGACAGATTGCATGTCAAGTTAGGATTTTTTTTTCTTAATGTAAGAAATTTATACCTAAGCCCTTCAATTAGGAGCAAATGTTTATTTTACTATAGTCCAGAAACATCCATTTTTTTAGAGGTTGTTGTAGATGGTGCAGTTATGATTTTTTAAAATATGATTTATCGCCATTTTCCCTTATTTTTCTCCTCGGGAAGAATTTGCATGGGAATCATCATGTGCTAGTTTGATGTGTAAATAGAACATGAATATACACTTAATTAACTACTCCCTTCTGTGATGATGGTGGGGGGAAGCCAGGATTTGTCCAACAAGTATTTATAAGCATCTGTAATATGTAGAACACGATGGTAGAAAGAGTTGAATTCAGCAACTTGCAATGTCAACCAATAAGTAAGACCATAAGCATAGATACTGGCTTCAAAAAGTAATGTTTTTTTTTTTTTTTCATTCATTAGGACACAAATCCCACATAGTTTGTAATACTAGCCAACTGATTGTCTGAGTGGTAGTCAGCTGATAACGAAGAGATAGTATCCAGGTGGGGAAGAGCTAACTAGTAACATGCACTGGATGTTAAGTAGTAGCTAAGGTCATGGGGTCAGGGAATGGGAGACGTGTGTCTTTGGGCGAATGTTTGAGAGTCATCTTGGAAAAAAGTGTGCAAGAAAAGGTTGAGGAACCAATCAATATATTAAGCACCTAACAGGTGTGAGGCATTTTGCTTCATTGTGAGTGTGTAAGATGAATGAAATAAGCTCCATCTCTTGGACAGATCGGTGTTTAAAGGAAGAAAGATAAGTGTAAACAAGTAGTGGAAGAACTATGAGAATTTCTATAGTAGATGTCTTTATTCATACCATGTTCTTATCTAAAAGCTGCCATGTTCTGAGATGATTTTATTGAAAAGAATCTTTCCTGACATCTGTTTTTTCCCTAGGGCTTTTGGATTCCTTAAATCTGATACTTTGGGTATACTTTTGGTTTTATTGTTTGATTTTTTTCCCAAACCTAATAAATCACATCTTTCCCACTTGACACAGGCCTAAAACCATGTCCCTGGCTACAGCGTGAAACTTAGCACTTCCCGGGGTCCAATGACACGTTCTGATGGAGCCAGTGGACGAAACCCAGAATGCCAGCAGGCATCAGGTAAAATGTCATTCTCTGCCAGGTGGTCCAGTGCTTGTACACTGTAGGTGTCACCCATTCCAGATGCCCAAATCAAAGGAGCAGGACTGCATTCTTTGTTTCAAAGTGGGTGGGCAATTTGTTCAATCCCAGGGGCCTTTGGACTGTGAGACGTAGGCTGAGAAAGCCAATTCTTGGAAATCAAGGTGGCCGGCCCAGACCAGCTGAGGGCACAGCAGGGAGGGGAGAGGAGGAGGAAAAAGCCTTGCAGGAAGAAGCTGAAAACTGACCTAGTTATTTTGATGGCACACTCGGCTGCATTTCGCCTGCGGGCCAAGTCCAGGCTCCCTGACAGGCAACGGAAACACCCACCGCCAAGGACTTCAAGTTTGGAGCTTTTTCAAGTGTTTTCTTTCCTTCTTTCTTTTTTTTTTCATTTTTTTTCTTTTTGTAGTAAGGATGCCCTGCTCCATCAAGGATTATCTGCCCTCAAGCTGCTGAAAACAGCAATGGTAATTCAGCTGATTTGTGTTGAGTCAGTGAGCGCAGAGCGAGTGGATAAGCAGAGGGTGAGAGGCAAGGCCATCTGGCGGCCATACACCACTCCCTTCAGGATCCGGAGAGCCTATGAGGACACATGGGGAGGAGTGTGGGTAGAGTGTGGGGGGCTGAAGAAACAGAGGCAGGTGCAGCCCTGCCTTGGTATATTTTGGGCTGTCTGCCAATAGCACACCCCCTCCACTCTGGTGATGAGAGCTGGGTTTTCTCCTAACTCTCTCTCTCCATCTTTCTTTTTTCTTTTCTTTTTTAAAATTTATTTATTTATTTATTTTGGCTGCGTTGGGTCTTCATTGCTGCACGCGGGCTTTCTCTAGTTGCGGCCAGCGGGGGCTACTCTTTGTTGTGGTGCACGGGCTTCTCATTGCAGTGGCTTCCCTTGTTGCAGAGCACGGGCTCTAGGTGCGCAGGCTTCAGTAGTTGTGGCACGCGGGCTCAGTAGTTGTGGCTCGCGGGCTCTAGCGCGCAAGCTGAGTAGTTGCGGCACACAGGCTTAGTTGCTCCGCGGCATGTGGGATCTTCCCGGACCAGGGCTCAAACCCGTGTCCCCTGAATTGGCAGACGGATTCTTAACCACTGCGCCACGAGGGAAGTCCCTCCATCTTTCTTTTGGACCAGTTCTTGGGCTTGTAGATCAAACTGTAGTGCAAGATTTATCACCGGTGGCACTATTGACATTTGGGGCCAGACAATTCTTTACTGGAACACGGTGGGTTTAGCAGCATCTCTGGCCTCTACCCATTAGATGAATAGCCCCTGTTCCCTACTACCCCACCAAGCCGCTGATTTTATTTTTTAATTGAAGTTTAGTTGATTTACAATGTTGTGCCAATCTCTGCTGTACAGCAAAGTGGCTCAGTTTTACACACAGAGATGTTCTTTTTTAAAAAATATTCTTTTCCATTATGGTTTATCCCAGGAGATTGGATATAGTTCCCTGTGCTATACAGTAGGACCTTGTTGTTTATCCATTCTACGTGTAATAGTTTGCATCTACCAACCCCAAACTCCCACTCCATCCCTCTCCCACTCCCCTTGGCAACCACAAGTCTGTTCTCTATGCCTGTGAGTCTGTTTCTGTTTTGTAGATTTTTGTGTCATATTTTAGATTCCACATATAAGTGATAACATATGGTATTTGTCTTTCTCTGACTGACTTCACTTAGCATGATAATCTCTAGGTCCATCCATGTTGCTGCAAATGGCATTATCTCATTCTTTTTTATGGCTGAGTAATATTCCATTGTATACAATGTACCACATCTTCCTTTGTTGATGGGCATTTAGATTGTTTCCATGTTTTGGCCCAAGCCCCCGATTTGTGATAACAAAAAATGTCTCAAGGAATTAATAAACATCTCCAAGGGCGCAAATCATGCTCTTTTGAGAACCATTGCTAAAGAAACAGTGCATCCTTCCCAAATACTCTGACCATGGAACTTTACCTGCTTAGTCTGGAGCAGAAACCCCTCCACATCCTTTCTTCAGACCCTCGTGTCATTTACATGCAGAAATGCTCAGAATACAGAAATGTTCTAAAGACACTTCATTATTTAGCATTGTTACTAAGGTTTCAATAAGAAATATACACACATAACTTGGAGATGACATTCTTAATAGCATATTGATTCTGAAAAATTTACCAGGTTATTTATTTTGACTCATCTATAGAATCTATGAAAATAAATTAAGGGAAATAAGACTGGAGAGTCAGGTTGGTGCTGGACTATGAAGGGTCTTGGCTATTAGGCTCAGAGGACTTTATTCTCTCGATGTTGGGAGACATATTGAAGGATTCCATACACCCTTCTTTTGCTACCATTACCCTGCACAAACTTTGACTCTGGCCAAATGGATCCACTCAAAGATATTCGACTAAACTGTATTTATGTCTACTTGGTAGAGGTTTAATAACCCATTTGGCTCACTGCCCAAATCTCTTGATCCTTTGGCCGCAATTGTTGTTTCAAAGCCCTCTTCAGATACAATAAAGAAGTTTAATTGGAAAGGATGGCCCTTCTAGAGGGTTGAGCCAAGCTCCATGGAGAATGGTGGACAGGTGAGCAACCCAGAGGTTATGGAATCAGAGGCAGATGAAGGAATATTCCCCACCCTAGGGTCTTGACCCCTCACACCTTCCCAGTTGGATTTCCGGATTGCAATGGACTGGAGAATGCCATGTGCTCCCACTTTTCCCCTTTCTAAAAGAAAAAAGCGTTCATTTCTGAATGAAATGTTTATTACGATTGTCTCGCTTTTGTTCAACTGCTGTATGTTGGGTGTGTGGAGGGGCAGAAATTTGTCCTTTTAGTACCTGGGTCTCTGGATCAAGAGGTGTCACATCTGGATATCAGGTAAAGGTGCTGTGCATCAGCTAGAGGTTCTGGACTTGGAACTCCATACCTTTCTTTCCTCCCTCCCTCCTTTCCTCCTTCCCTTTCTCCCCTTCTCCTTCTCTTCCCTCCTCCCTCCTTCCCTTCCTTCCACTCTCTCTCTCTTCCCCTTTTTCATTCTTTCCATTTCTTCATTCCTTCTTTCCTCTTACTTTTACTTTTTTCCTGTTTCTAGTCTGTTGATAAGATTCTGATGATTTGTCAACCTCCTATTTAGTGTGTGCAACCCTGACCAGAGTTTCTCTTTACTCAGATATAGTACTAATGGATTCTTCTTGACTTTATCTTTTAATTTAATTTTTATTTTATATGAGAGTATAGTTGATTTACAATGTTGTTTTGGTTTCAGGTGTACAGCAAAGGGATTCAGTCATACATATACATATATCCATTCTTTTTCAGATTCTTTTCCCAGTAGGTCCTTGTTGATTATTTATTTTATATATAGTAGTGTGTATCTGCTAATCCCAAACTCCTAATTTATCCCTCCCCCCACCTTTCCCCTTTGGTAACCATAAGTTTTTTGTTGTTGTTGTTGTTGTTTTTTGTTCTTTTTGCGGTACGCGGGCCTCTCACTGTTGTGGCCTCTCCCATTGCGGAGCACAGGCTCCGAACGCGTAGGCTTAACGGCCATGGCTCATGGGCCCAGCCGCTCCGTGGCATGTGGGATCTTCCCGGACTGGGGCACGAACCCGCGTCCCCTGCATCGGCAGGTGGACTCTCAACCACTGCGCCCCCAGGGGAGCCCCATAAGTTTGTTTTTGAAGTCTGTGAGTCTTTGACTTTATTTTTTTTTAACCACACATCTACTTACTTATTTTTCCTGAAATAGATTTTTGGAGCTTGGAATTGTGTCTCCACCACTTTTCTGTGGGTTTGCAGTTTGGGAGATGGGAAGAACCATACATAGGAAAAACAAGTTCTGGTCTCCTGATCATTTTATTAAACAACCACACCACCGCTTGAGGATGCATATTCAGATTATTCTCCAAATTCAGCTCGCAGCTATTTCCCCTTTAGAATTTTGTGACATTAAATTGTGACACCACCCCCCCTTTTTTTTTTGGATTTCTGCTGGTGAATTTTTTGGAGGAGTCTGGGTCCTATTGCCTGTTGTTAAATTTGTTGGTATTAGAGATGGGCGCCTCTGTGATAGAGCTTCATTTCATCACCTTTCCTGAAAAAGCCAGCTCTTAAAATGTCCTCATTTGTTATTTCAAACGTAATTGAAATGGAACATCCTTTTAGAAAAGTGCACAAGTCATGTGTACAGCTTGATGATTTTTCTGAATATGAACCCACTCATTATCGAGAAATTGAACCCTGGAGCACTCCCCAAGCCCATGTCACGGCAGCTCTCGCCACCATCCACTTTCAAGTTAACTGGTTTATAACACCGTAGGCTACTTGAGCCTAGTTTTGAACTTTATAGGAATGGAATCATACTGTGTATTTCCTTTTGTTTCTGGAATTTCCCTCAACATTAAGTTGTGAAATGCATTCGTGCTGTCGTATGCAGTGGCAGTTAGTTCAGTCTCCTTGCTCTACAGTAACCAGTTTGGGGAATGTGCCACGTTTTCTGTATCCATTTTACTGTTTACCGGCATTTGTGTACTTTGCAGTTTTTGCCCACTTTAAATTGTGCTGCTATGAACATTTTTGTACCTATCTTTTGGTGACTGTATATACAGGTATCTTTTGGGAGTAATGGTCCCCGGTGACAGAGTACTCACAGGTTTGGAGGCAGTGAGTACTTCAGGTTTCCCAAAGTGGTTCTACCCATTTATCTCTCACTAGCGGAGGATGAGAATCCTGATTGTTCCATATTCTTGTCAACGTTTGCTATTGTTTAGCTTTCTCACTGTAGCCATTATAATGGTTATGTTTTGGGATGCTATTGTGGTGAGATGACTCACCCTGATGACCAGTGAAGCTGACCGTCGTTACATCCCCTGCGGTGAAGTGCCTCTTTTTATCTTCCTTTTTTTCAGTTTTATTGAAGTATAATTGACAGAAAAATGGTAAGCTATTTAAAGTGTACAAAATGGCGATTTGATACATGCATACATTGTGAAAGGAGTCCCGTCATTGAGTTAATTAATTAACACATCCGTCGCCTCACCTATTTCCTTTATTTCTTTGGGGAGAACACAAGTTCTGTTCTCAGCAAATTTAAATGATAGAATTCAGTATGATCGGCTGCGGTCACCATGTTCTGTATTAGATCCTCAGACCTTATTCATCTTGTAACTGAAAGTTTGTTCCATTTTACCAATCTTTCCCTCTTTCTCACAATCCCCAGCCCGTGGCAATTGCCATTCTATTTCCTGTTCCTATGAGTTCAACTTTTTTTTTTTTAGATTCCAAATATTGTTTTAGTGGCTGTTTACCGGCATTTGTATACTTTGCACTTTTAGAAAAGTGCACAGCCGTTATCGCGATACGAAAAGCTGATACCCGATAACGCAAAGCCGTTATCGCGAGACCCTGAGCGCGGTTAGGGGCCCTGCTCCGCCCACAGTCAGGCTCCCAGGGGGCCTCGCGGCAGAGAACGTGGGCAGAGGCGTGTGCACCCTTCTCCTTGGGCTCTCCGGGCCCTCTGGTGAGCTGGGGTACCGGGGACAGGCTGGGGGCTGTGTCCCGCGGAGCCCCAGAGCCCTCGCCGCGGCCGCATGCTGGCCGGACCCAGGCCTGGGAGCAGCGCGAACCTCTCCCGCTCGGTGACCTAATGGCGGCGGTCTCCGCGGGTTCCTCGGTCCACGGAGGCCTCAGCACCTGGCGTGTACGGACACGGCCATTCAGGTACCAGCTTCCACCACCTTCAGTCTTTCCATTCATTTCAAAACTGGGTCCAGCTTAGGTCAGTTGTCTCCCCTCGAGGAGGTGGCCGGGGGTCAGGGTTAAGTTGCCAGGACACTGCACATCGTTACTTAAGGTCCACCTCTGTGATGGGGCTGCCCTCAAAGGAGGGCAGTTGTCGTGAGCTGGGAATTCACCTGATGGGTGTTTGCTACAGCAGGTACTCCTGTTGATCCGATACAAATGATTCTCTCCAGTTTAAAGGAAAAGCCTGAGGGCTGGCGGGGTCCTGGGCGCCTGGCTCCCTCAGTGACCACAGCTGGGCAGGCCCTGGGGACCTGGCCCTGAGGGCGCCGCCAGCTGAGATCTGCCTCTTTAGCCCAGCCTGGGCACTGGCGGGAGGACCCAGACTGGCTGCTGGACAGACGCTCCCGGGCAGGGTAACTGGCCAGACTGGGACCCCTTCCTCTTACCCAGAGCCTGGGCCTGGGAGGGTGAAAGTGCCCTTTCCGTCAGAACAGAGAATAATCATTGTTTTGGTGGAGATTTACAGGAACCTTGTGACCTGACCGTGACCTGACCTCAAGAACAAAAGATCTGACGCCAAGAAGTTTGCAACAACTAACCATGCCCCTCCCTCACCTTTCCTGTAAAAGGGCTTTGCTGAAAGCTTTCAGGGAGTTCAGGGTTTTTTAAGGCAGGAGCCAGACGTCTCCTTGCATGGCCCTGTAATAAACCTTTCTCTGCTGCAAACGCGGACGTTTTGGTATTGTTTGGCCTCACTGTGCGTGGGGCACACGGACTTAAGTTCAATAACAATATAAGTGACATCATGTAGTATTTGCTTGTCTCTATCTGGTTTATTCCATGTACCATAATACCTTCCAAGTTCATCCATATCACAAATGGCAGGTTTCCCTTCATTTTAAAGCCTGAATAATATTCCGCATATATATATATATTTTATCCGTTGTAGATTATCACTACAGATATATCGCATTTACTATTCTTTATTAGTCTATTATGTATAATATTCCATATTATATAAATAGTATACAATCATCTATCTATTTACCTATCTATCATCTATCTATCCATCCACGGACACACACACACTACATTTTCTTTATTTATTCGTCCATCAACAGACACTTAGGTTGTTTCCCTACCTTGGTTATTGTGAGTAATGCCACAATGAACAGGGGAGTGCAGATTTTTTTTAAGATAGTGATTTTATTTCCTTTGGATATAAACTCAGAAGTGGGATTACTGAATCATACGGTAGTTCTAGTTTTAATTTTTTGAGGATCCTCCGTGCTGTTTTCCATAGTGGCTGCACCAATTTACATCCCCACCAACAGTGCACGAGGGTTCCCTTTTCTCCACATCTCACAAGCACTTGTTATTTCATTTTGATGAGAGCCATTCTGACAGGTGTGAGGTGAATCTCACTGTGGTTTTGATTTGCATTTCCCTGATGATAAGGATGTTGAGCATCTTTTTATGTACCTGTTGGCCATTTGTATGTCTTCTTTGGAAAAATGTTCAGGTTTTTTGCCCATTTTTTAATTGAATTATTTGTTTTTTTGCTATTGCATTATACTAGTTCCTTGCATTTTTCAGATATTAACTCCGTATCGGATATGTGGTTTGCAAATATTTTCTCCCGTCTCACAGATTACCTTTTCATTTTGCTGCTGTTTGCTTTGCAGAAGCTTTTAAGTTTAATGTAGTCCTACTGGTTTAGTTTTGTTTTTATTCCTTCACTTTTAGTGTCAAATAAAAAAAATATTGCCAAGTCCAATGTCAAGGAGTTTTTTCCCCTATGTTTTCTTCTAGGAGTTTTATGGTTTCAGGTCTTATGTTCAAGCCTTTAATGCATTTTGAGTTGATTTTTGTGTATGGTGTAGGATAGAGGTCCAGTTTTATTCTTTTGCATTGGAAATTGGTTTTCTCCAACATTATTTATTGAAGAGACTATTCTTTTCCCATTGTGTATTCTTGGCTCCTCTATAAAAAATTAATTGATCGCATACGCATGGGTTTATTTCTGGGCTCTTGACTCTGTTGCATTGATCTATGTCTGTTTTTGTGCCAATTCCGTACTGTTTTGATTACTAAAGTCATACTTCGGAGGTATTAGGGTTCCGATCCAGACCAACACAATAAAGCAAGTATCACAATATTGCAATTCACAGGAGTTTTTTGGTTTTCTAGTGCATATTAAAGCTGTGTTTACACTATGCTGTGGTCTATTAAGTGTGCAGTAGCATTATGTCTAAAAAATGTATATACCCTAATTAAAAATTCTTTATTGCTAAAAAATGCTAAACATCACCCGAGCCTTCAGTGAGTCCTAACCTCTTTACTGGTGGAGGGTCTCGCCTCTGTGTTGATGGCTGCTGACTGACCAGGGTCATGGTTGCCGAAGGTTGGGGGTGGGCGTGGCAAGTTCTTAAAATAAGACAGCAGTGAAGTTTGCTGCATTGATTGAGTCTTCCTTTCAAGAATTTCTCTGTAGCCTGCAATGCTGTTTGATAGCATTTTATCCACAGTAGAATTTATTTCAAAATTGGAGTCAATCTTCTCAAATCTTGCCCCTGCTTTAGCAACTAAGTTTATGTAGTATTCTAAATTCTTTGTTGTCATTTCAACAATCTTCACAGCATCTTCACCAGGAGTAGATTCCATCTCATGAAACCACTTCCTTTGCTCATCCGTAAGAAGTAAATCTTCATCTGTTAACATTTTATCATGAGATTGCAGCAATTCAGGCACATCTTCGGGCCCCACTTCTAATTCTAATTTGATTGCTGTTTTCACCACATCTACAATTACTTCCTTCACTGAAGTTTTGAACCCCTCAAAGTCATCCATGAGAGTTGGAATCAACTTCTTCAAAACTCCTGTTAATGTTGATATTCTGACCTCTTCCTGTGAATTATGAATGTTCTTAACAGCATCTAGAATAGTGAATCTTTCCAGAAGGTTTTCAATTGACTTAGTCCAGATCTATCAGAGGAATCACTATCTATAACAGATATAGCCTTATGAAATGTATTTCTTAAATAAGACTTTAAAGTCAAAATTACTCCTTGATCCATGGGCTGCAGAATGGATGTTGTGTTAGCAGGCATAAAAACCACATGAATTTCATTGTACATCTCCCTCAGAGCTCTTACAAGACCAGCATTGTCAGTGAGCAGTCAAGTTTTGAAAGGAATCTTTTCTTCTGAGCAGTAGCCTCAGCAATGGGCTTAAAATATTTAGTAAACCATGTTGTAAACAGATGTGCTGTCATCCAGGCTTTGTTGTTCCATCTGTAGAACACGGAGTAGATTTAGCATCACTCTTAAGGGCCCTTAGACTTGCAGATGGTAAATGAGCATTGGCTTCAGCTTAAAGTCACCAGCTGCATTAGCCCCTAACAAGAGAGTCAGCCTGTCCTTTGATACTTTGAAGCCAGGCATTGACTTCTCCTCTCTAGCTGTAAAAGTCCTAGATGACATCTGCTTCCAGTAGAAGGTTATGATATCTACATTAACAATCTGTTCTTTAGTGTAGCCATCTTCATGAATTATCTTGGCTAGATCTTCTGGATAACTTGCTGCAGATTCTACATCAGCACTTGCTGCTTCACCTTGCACTTTTATATTATAGAGATTGCTTCCTTCCCTAAACCTCATGAACCAACCTCTGCTACTTTCAAACTTTTCTTCTACAGTTTCCACGACTTTCTTTGTCTTCAAAGAGTTGAAGAGAGTTAGGTCTTTGCTCTGGATTAGGCTTTGGTTTAAGGGAATGTTGTGGCTGGTTTGATCTTCTATCCAGACCACTAAAATGTACTCCACCTCAGCAATAAGGTTATTTCACTTTCTTATTCATGTTCACTGGAGTAGCACTTTTAATTTCCTTCAAGCACTTTTACTTTGAATTTACAATTTGGCTGTTTGGTACAAGAGACCTGTCTTTCAGCCTATCTCCTCACTAAACTTAATTATTTCTAGCTTTTGATTTAAAGTGAGAGATATGCGACTCTTCCTTTCATTTGAACACTTAGAAGCCATTGTAGGATTACTAACTGGCCTAATTTCAATATTGTTGTGTCCCAGGGAATAGGGATGCCTGAGGTGACAGAGAGAGATGAGGGAATGGCTGGTGTCAGAACACATATAACATTTATCCATTAAGTTTGCCGTCTTACGTGGGTGTAGTTCATGGCACAGCAAAACAATTACAGTAGTAAAGTCAAAGGTCACTGATCACAGACCACCATGACAAATATATTATTAATGAAAAAGTTTGAAATATTGCAAGAATTACCAAAATGTGACAGAGACATGAAGGGAGCAAATATTGTTGGAAAAATCGCTTGAATAGATGTGCTCAATGCAGGGTTGCCACCAAACTTTCAGTTTGTGAAAAACACAGTCAATCTGTGAAACACAATAGAGCAAAGCACAAAAAGACAAGGTATGCCTATATAACTTTGTAATCAGGAAGTATGATGCTTCCAGGTTTGTTCTTCTTTTTCAAGATTACTTTGGCTATTCAGGGTGTTTTGTGGTTCCATATGAATTTTAAGATTTTTTTTCTATTTATTTGAAAAATGCCGTGGGAATTTTGGTAGGGATTGCACTGACTGTGTAGATTGCTTTGAGTAGTATGGGTATTTTAACAACATTAATTCTTTCAATCCATGAACATTGATATCTTTCCATTTATTTTTGTCTTCTTTAATTACTTTCATCAATGTTTTATAGTTTTCAGTGTATAGATCTTTTACCTCCTTGGTTAAATTTATTCTTAAGTACTTTTTTTGATGCTATTGTAAATTGGATTATTTTCTTAATTTCTATTTTTGATAGTTTGTTATTAGTTTATATAAATGCAACTGAGTTTTACATATTGGTTTTGTGTCCTGCCATGTTACTGAATTCATTGTGTAGTTCTGACAGTTTTTTATGGAGCCTTTAGAGTTTTCTATATTTAATATCATGTCATCTGCAAACAGAGACAATTTAACTTCTTTCTTTCCAGTTTAGATGTGTTTTATTTCTTTTTCTTGCTTAATTGTGCTGCCTAGGACTTCCAGTACTATGTTGAATTAAAGTAGCGAGAGTGTGCGTCTTTTTCATGATCTTAGAGGAAAAGCTTTCAGCTTTTCACCATTGAGGACAATGTTAGTTGTGGGCTTCTCATACATGGTCTTTATTATGTTGAAGTATATTCCTTCTATACCCAATTTGTTGATAGTTTTTTAACATATAAGAACATTGAATTTTGTCAAATTTTTTTTCTGCATCCATTGAGATGATCATATGATTTTTACCCTACATTTTTAAATTTTCTGTTTTTTTGATTTATTCTTTTTTCATTTTAAAAAAGTTACACTTGATGAATATACTGTTAGTACCCACAAGCCAGATAGTGGATATGTTGTTTTTTAAAATTTAATTTATATTTTTATACAGCAGGTTCTTACTAGTCATCAATTTTATACACATCAGTGTATACATGTCAATCCCAATCACCCAATTCATCACACCACCATCCCCACTCCCCTGCGGCTTTCCCCCCTTGGTGTCCATACGTTTGTTCTCTACATCTGTGTCTCAACTTCTGCCCTGCAAACCGGTTCATCTGTACCATTTTTCTAGGTTCCACATACGTGCGTTAATATGCGATATTTGTTTTTCTCTTTCTGGCTTAACTTCACTCTGTAAGACAGTCTCTAGATCCATTCACGTCTCAACAAATGACCCAATTTCGTTCCCTTTTATGGCTGAGTAATATTCCATCGTATATATGTACCACATCTTCTTTATCCATTCGTCTGTTGGTGGGCCTTGCTTCCGTGACCTGGCTATTGTAAATAGTGCTGCAGTGAACATTGGGGTGCATGTGTCTTTTTGAATTATGGTTTTCTGTAGTTATAGGCCCAGTAGTGGGATTGCTGGGTGATATGGTAATTCAATTTTTAGTTTTTTAAGGAACCTCTGTACCGTTCTTCATAGTGGCTGTATCAATTTACATTCCCACCAACAGTGCAAGAGGGTTCCCTTTTCTCCACACCCTCTCCAGCATTCGTTGTTTGTAGATTTTCTGATGATGCCCATTCTAACTGCTGTGAGATGACACCTCATTGTAGTTTTGATTTGCATTTCTCTAATAATTAGTGACATTGAGCAGCTTTTCATGTGCTTCTTGGCCATCTGTATGTCTTCTTTGGAGAAATGTCTATTTAGGTCTGCTGCCCATTTGTGGATTGGGTTGTTTTTTAATATTGAGCTGCATGAGCTGTTTATATATTTTGGAGATTAATCCTTTGTTGATTTGTTTGCAAATATTTTCTCCCATTCTGAGGGTTGTCTTGTTTATGGTTTCCTTTGCTGTGCAAAAGCTTTTAAGTTTCATTAGGTCCCATTTATTTATTTTTGGTTTTACTTCCATTACTCTAGGAGGTGGATCAAAAAAGATCTTGCTGTGATTTACGTCAAACAGTGTTTTCCTGTGTTTTCCTCTAAGAGTTTTATAGTGTCCAGTCTTATATTTAGGTCTCTAATCCATTTTGAGTTTATTTTTGTGTATGGTGTTAGGGAGTGTTCTGATTTCATTCTTTTACATCTAGCTGTCCAGTTTTCCCAGCACCACTTATTGAAGAGACTGTCTTTTCTCCATTGCATATCCGTGCCTCCATTGTCATAGATTAGTTGACCATAGGTGCGTGGATTTATCTCTGGGCTTTCTATCTTGTTCCATTGATCTGTGTTTCTGTTTTTGTGCCAGTACCATATTGTCTTGATTACTGTAGCTTTGTAGTATAGTCTGAAGTCAGGGACTCTGATTCCTCCAGTTCCGTTTTTTTACCCTCAAGACTGCTTTGGCTATTCAGTGTCTTTTGTGTCTCCAAACAAATTTTAAGATTTTTTTTTCTAGTTCTGTAAAAAATACCATTGGTAATTTGATAGGGATTGCATTGAATCTGTAGATTGCTTTGGGTAGTATAGACATTTTCACAATATTGATTCTTCCAATCCAAGAACATGGCATATCTCTCCATCTGTTGGTATCATCTTTAATTTCTTTCATCAGTGTCTTATAGTTTTCTGCCTACAGGTCTTTTGTCTCCCTAGGTAGGTTTATTCCTAGGTATTTTATTCTTTTTGTTGCAATGGTAAATGGGAGTGTTCCTTTAATTTCTCTTTCCGATTTTTCATCATTAGTGTATAGGAATGCAAGAGATATCTGTGCATTAATTTTGTATCCTGCAAATTTACTAAATTCATTGATTAGCTGAAGTAGTTTTCTGGTGGCATCTTTAGGATTCTCTATGTATAGTATCATGTCATCTGCAAACAGTGACAGTTTTACTTCTTTTCCAATTTGTATTTGTTTTATTCTTTTTCTTCTCTGATTGCCGTGGCTAGAACTTTCAAAACTATGTTGAATAATAGTGGCGAGAGTGGACATCCTTGTCTTATTCCTGATCTTAGAGGAAACGCTTTCAGTTTTTCACCATTGAGAATGATGTTTGCTGTGGGTTTGTCATATATGGCCTTTATTATTTTGAGGTAGGTTCCCTCTATGCCCACTTTCTGGAGAGTTTTTTTAATCATAAATGGGTGTTGAATTTTGTCAAAAGCTTTTTCTGCATCTATTGAGATGATCGTACGGTTTTTCTTCAATTTGTTAATATGGTGTATCACATTGATTGATTTGCATATATTGAAGAATCCCTGCATCCCTGGTATAAATCCCACTTGATCATGGTGTATGATCCTTTTAATGTGTTCTTGGATTCTGTTTTCTGGTATTTGGTTGAGGAGTTTTACATCTATATTCATGATTGATATTGGTCTGCACTTTTCTTTTTTTGTAGTATCTTTATCTGGTTTTGGTATCAGGGTGATGGTGCCTTCATAGAATGAGTTTGGGAGTGTTCCTTCCTCTGCAATTTTTTGGAAGACTTTGAAAAGGACGGGTGTTAGCTCTTCTCTAAATGTTTGATAGAATTCACCTGTGAAGCCATCTGGTCCTGGACTTTTGTTTGTTGGAAGATTTTTAATCACAGTTTCAATTTCATTACCTGTGATTGGTCTGTTTATATTTTCTATTTCTTCCTGGTTCAGTCTTGGAAGGTTATACCTGTCTAAGAATTTGTCCATTTCTTCCAGGTTGTCCATTTTATTGGCATAGAGTTGCTTGTAGTAATCTCTTGGGATGCTTTATATTTCTGTGGTGTCTGTTGTAACTTCTTTTTCATTTCTAATTTTATTGATTTGAGTCCTCTCCCTCTTTTTCTTGGTGAGTCTGGCTAATGGTTTATCAATTTTGTTTATCTTCTCAAAGAATCAGCTTTTAGTTTTATTGATTTTTGCTATTGTTTTCTTTGTTTCTATTTCATTTATTTCTGCTCTGATCTTGATGATTTCTTTCCTTCTGCTAACTTTGGGTATTGTTTGTTCTTCTTTCTCTAGTTCCTTTAGGTGTAATGTTAGATAGTTTATTTGAGATTTTTCTTGTTTGTTGAGGTAGGCTTGTATAGCTATAAACTTCCCTCTTAGAACTGCTTTTGCTGCATCCTATAGGTTTGGGATCATCGTGTTTTCATTGTCATTTGTCTCTGAGTATTTTTTGATTTCCTCTTTGATTTCTTCAGTGATCTCTTGGTTATTTAGTAACGTATTATTTAGCCTCCATGTGTTTGTGTTTTTTACGTTTCTCTTCCTGTAATTCATTTGTAATCTCATAGCGTTGTGGTCAGAAAAGATGCTCGATATGATTTTAATTTTCTTAAATTTACTGAGGCTTGATTTGTGACCAAGATGTGATCTATCCTGGAGAATGTTGTGTGCGCACTTGAGAAGAAAGTGTAATCTGCTCTTCTTTGATGGAATGTCCTATAAATGTCAAATCTGTCTGGTCTGTTGTGTCATTTAAAGCTTCTGTTTCTTTATTTTCATTTTGGATGATCTGTCCATTGGTGTAAGTGAGGTGTTGAAGTCCCCCAGTATTATTGTGTTACTGTCGATTTCCTCTTTTAGAGCTGTTAGCAGTTGCCTTATGTATTGAGGTGCTCCTGTGTTGGGTGCGTATATATTTGTAATTGTTATATCTTCTTCTTGGATCGATCCGTTGATCCTTATGTAGTGTCCTTCCTTGTCTCTTATAACATTCTTCATTTTAAAGTCTTTTTTATCTGGTATGAGTATTGCTACTCCAGCTTTCTTTTGATTTCCATTTGCACGGAATATCTTTTTCCGTCCCCTCACTTTCAGTCTGTATGTGTCCCTAGGTCTGAAGTGGGTCTCTTGCAGACAGCATATATATGGGTCTTGTTTTTGTATCCATTCAGCAAGCCTGTGTCTTTTGGTTGGAGCATTTAATCCATTCACATTTAAGGTAATTATCGATATGTATGTTCCTTTGACCATTTTCTTAATTGTTTTGGGTTTGTTTTTGTAGGTCCTTTTCTTCTCTTCTGTTTCCCACTTAGAGAAGTTCCTTTAGCATTTGTTGTAGAGCTGGTTTTGTAGTGCTGAATTCTCTTAGCTTTTGCTTGTCTCTAAAGCTTTTGATTTTTCCATTGAATCTGAATGAGATCCTTGCTGGGTAGAGTAATCTTGGTTGTAGGTTCTTCCCTTTCATCACTGTAAGTATATCATGCCATTCCCTTCTGGCCTTGTAGAGTTTCTGCTGAGAAATCAGCTGTTAACCTTATGGGAGTTCTCTTGTATGTTATTTGTTGTTTTTTCCCTTGCTGCTTTCATTAATTTTTCTTTGTCTTTAATTTTTGCCAGTTTGATTACTATGTGTCTCGGTGTGTTTCTCCTTGGGTTTATCCTGTATGGGACTCTCTGTGCTTCCTGGACTTGGTGGCTATTTCCTTTCCCATGTTAGGGAAGTTTTTGAGTATAATGTCTTCAAATATTTTCTCTGGTCCTTTCTCTCTCTCTTCTCCTCCTGGGACCCCTATAATGCGAATGTTGTTGGTTTAATGTTGTCCCAGAGGTCTCTTAGGCTGTCTTCATTTCTTTTCATTCTTTTTTCTTTATTGTGTTCTGCAGCAGTGAATTCCACCATTCTGTCTTCCAGGTCAGTTATCCGTTCTTCTGCCTCAGTTATTCTGCTATTGATTCCTTCTATGTAGTTTTCATTTCAGTTATTGTATTGTTCATCTCTGTTTGTTCTTTAATTCTTCTAGGTCTTTGTTAAACATTTCTTGCATTTTCTCAATGTTTGCTTCCATTCTTTTTCTGAGTTCCTGGATCATCTTCACTGTCATTATTCTGAATTCTTTTTCTGGAAGGTTGCATATCTCCACTTCATTTAGTTGTTTTTCTGGGGGCTTTTCTTGTTCCTTCATCTGGTACATAGTCCTCTGCCTTTTCGTCTTCTCTGTCTTTCTGTGAATGTGGTTTTTCTTCCACAGGCTGCAGGATTGTAGTTCTTCTTGCTTTTGCTGTCTGCCCTCTGGTGGATGAGGCTATCTAAGAGGCTTGTGCAAGTTTCACGGATCTGTTTTGCCTCTTTCTGAGGTTTCACCTTATCTTGCAAATCATACTGGCCAGTTCCTTTATAGCTGATTCCAAGCCACCAAGGAAGTCCTTGTTTATCCTTTACTGCAGAATAATGGACTCCATAGGTCGGTAGAGCTTCTACTATTTTCATATACTGAACCTCAGGTTGACCCCGAGTCAGACCTTTGATTTTCAAGTAATGCTCAATTACCCTGTCCTCACAGTAGGCAAGGGAGGGGTGCTCCTGTAGAGTTTTGGTTGGAAAGGCTGGTAATGTCTTTAAATCTTTCCTGGCATTTTCATCACCAGGGGTCCCTCAGGGAGGTGGCGCTAGATCTAGAGGACCAGTGGCTGCTTGACTGGTTCTCTGGACTCCTACCCTTCATTTTTTTAATGTGATGTATCACATTGATTGATTTACATATGTTGAAGTATCCTTGCATCCCAGGAATAAGTCTTACTTGATCATGGCTGAAATGAAGGGAGAAGAACAGATTTTTTTTGTTATAACATGAATTATCAGCAGTAATATTTGCTACCAATTATTGAAGCATTATTATGTGCTAGGCATCTTCAAGATTCTCTTGACATTACCCATTTGCCCTTGTCATTATTCTTACCTTTGGGAAATAGAAAAATACTGCATGTATTTTATTATTCAATCATCATGACCATATGGTATTATTGTTTCAATTTCACAGGTAAGACACAGAGTCTCAGAGAATCTTTTTATCAAACATTTATCAAAACACTTAAAACATTTATTAGTAAATTTATCATAAGATACCATGTTAGTGAGTGGAGGGGCTGAAATCTGAACCCAGATTATCTGATTCCATAGTCCAACTCTTAATCTCAAGCATTAACCCCACTGTATGAGTTTCAGCAGCAAAACCAACTCCAGAGACACCACCTTTCTTTTCATGTTAGACTCTAAAATGTATGTCAGCAATTTCCTGTGGGATGTTATAACTTTAGTAACATGCTTCATAAAAATTACGTGATTTTTAAATAAGAAGATGGTGGACTAGGTAAGACAGGAATTATTAATCCCCAAAGTCCAATAAAGAGAATAAAGCTCCAAGGGGATAGGTAACTCCTCAAGGCCCCTCTAGTAGGTGGCAGACTCATATAGGACTTCAATGGCTGTGTCTCCATGCGTTACACTGCTGTACTTTGCTACCCTTCCTTGTATGGCATCTATAACAGGAACAATTTTAATTTGTTTTGTTCTGAGAGTATGACTGATGGTAGTGATGAGAACATAGTCCTTTCAGGTTGATTGTGCAGAGTTATGGTATTTGAAGGGGAAAATATGTACAGTCTGTGCTAATAAATCAGAAAAAAGGGGAAAAGGCAGGAATACAAATAAGCCTGTGAAATTGGGAGTAATTTGGTTATTAAAAAAATAATAAGGCCTGTAGGAAATGTTTTAGCTCTACAAACAATTTATTATCTTCAAAGCATTACAAAATCAGAATCAATAAAGATGTAGTTCCTCCAAAAACAAGGCGTGAGTGATGGGAATTCACTGAGGTCAGTTATATTTCATGTGAAATAAGTGAAATAAATGGCGCTTTTGTATCACAGTGGGAGCTGTGAGCACAGAGTAATTAGTCAATAATTTAGTGATACATTGGCCACTGACACGTTATTCTGTGAATTACAGAACAGTGTGCTGTAGATTCTTTTCAAATTTGACTTAGGAATCATGAAGTTTTAAATTTGTTTAATGTTTCTGATTATTCTAAAACTTTATGACTGAATTTGTCTTAATCTTATCTTAATTTAGATTTTTTTTTCTTTTTTTGTTTGCACTGTGTGGCTTGTGAGATCTTAGTTCCCTGATCAGGGATTGAACCCAGGACATGGCAGTGAAAATGCTGAATCCTAACTGCTGGACTGCCAGGGAACTCCCTAGAACTTTTAATTTATTTTAAGTTTATCTCT